>NC_047131.1:28070386-28789762 GCF_009829125.3 Periophthalmus magnuspinnatus | reverse complement strand
TGAGATCTGACATTCATTATGCATGGAGTTGTCGAGCTGGGAGCAGACATGGCTGATGCTGCTCGTGCACTCCTGTAGAGCCCCCAGCGTTCAGAACAGTGGGGTGCGCTCAAATACCGACATATCGTGACGCTAAATTTGGAGATAACAGTTTTCGTATTGATGCCTCGCAAGTCCGGAATGATATTTCTGGATTTCTGTGTTTTTATCTGTTTGGTCACAACTAACTCTGTCACCCCTTGAGCCAGATGCAGATGAGTTTATTTCACTGGAACGTGTGAAACGAAGGAGCTCATTGGTCATTTATCAAACCTCATCTCAGAATAAATGTTCATATATTACAATAAATTAACACTTGTGAGCTTTACACCAGGTTAGAATGTTGTTACCTCCTCAAAAACAGACCTAGAGTTGTGTTTTGTTTCATTCACACATGTTTATTATTAGTCTGTCTAAATCTCCAAAGCTCAAAACGCTCTGTTCCACCTTGTGATGTCATGAAGTGGTAGTTTTCAAGTGAACAGCTACGTTTTACCTTTAGTTTTGTAGAGATTGGCAATTCCAGAAGCTGAAATCATCCAAATGATTCCAATGAAGATGTGAGGAGTTTAAAAACACAGCGACTTACTTCCTGTATGTCATGATCCGCACTGTCCGCTCCTGGTTTTCCTCCCTGTGTGCTCTTCCCCCTCCCTCACCTGCTTGTACCTGGAGCTGGGCGGAGCACTCGGCTCCTCCCGTGCGCACCTGCTCTCCATCTGGCTAATCACCACACCTGCCATGGATAAGAGGAGATGGGGGAAGACACTTGGTGCGAGATCGTCTGCATGTCCTCACCCTGTCTGTGCTGTGTTTGTCATCCTCACTTGTTCCTGCCATCCCTGTGTTCCTGTCATCCCTGTGTTCCTGTCGTGCTCCGGCCCTGGATGTCTCCTGCCCGCTCTGCCCTACGCCCGTCTGGTCTGCCTGTCTTCCTGTCGTCCCTTCATGTCCTCGGTCCCTGTGTTTCCTGTGTTACTGTGTTCCTGCTCACCTGCTCACCTCCGGATCACCCGCTGTTTGTACCTTGTCCCTTTTCTACAATAAATCCTGTAAATATTCCCCGAGTCTGCATCCTTTGGTCCGCTACACTCACCCGTTACGACACTGTATTACCACATGATGACATCACAAGGTGGAACGGAGAACTCAGTGTAAATATGCAGGGTTTCTGTGAATGAAACAAAACACAACTCCAGGTCTGTTTGTGATGAGGAAACAACATTATAACATAAATCAGAAATAGTGTAATATGTGCACTTTAAGATACAACTTGCTGTCTATTTAAAGGTGCACTATGTAGCTTTTCTAATGGAGGGTCTGCCACATGGTTGTTTCCACGATTTGTACGGGGTCAAACTTATAACATTTATTTTATTGCACAAAAATATCTTGAAAAACACACATTCTTAGTCACAGATCTGAAATGTGACTTCTCCTGCGTCGCCTGTGAACAGTGAAACCTTCTACGCAAAGCAGCAACATCACCATGGAGACAAGCAGGTAAAGTAATAATAAATACAAATTCCATGAAATTTAACCAATGAAAATCAGACATTGCTTTTCAACCACGCTTCAATAGAATTATAAAAAATAAATTAAAAAAAACTCTTGAAACTGACTTTCGTTGGTTAAATTTCATAGAATTTGTATTGATTATTACTTTTGACGGATTCAAATTATTTCTGTGACCATTGTGAGTTTTTCTTTCATTAACTGAAGGATACCAACAATTTTGTCCGTGTGTATATTTTGGCATATTTCAGTTTTTTTTTTTTTATGATAGTGCTCCAATTGCGTTACTTGTTTTGCGTGCTGTGTGGTGGTATCAAACTGCGCCGTTGGTCTTCAGAACCGTCTTTAAGGTGCAGGGGTAAGACATAAACATTGCGCTAGGACTGCCGGAGTGTCCCCATGTCACTCTCTGATATTTGTCATTCAGCTCCAGTTCTTTCACTGTCACCTCAGGTTGTATAGAGAGAGTGGTGAGTGCTTGATGTGCCCCGCTTTCCCCTGCACCAAGAATAATGCCACACTTTAACCCAGTTTACTGCACAAAGTCACTTGAGTAGAACAAACCGCCGGGATCGCAAACACGCAAACACCTATTCCGCTCCTGTCTTACGAGAGTTTTTATTTTATTTTTTATTTTTTGATGTAAATGCTGCAAAAGTCAATAGAGCGAGATCATCAAACTGCAGTTCTTTTTTGGATGAGAAGTGCAATAGTAGCAATAGTAGTAACATTTAGGGGCGGCAGTGCTGTTTGGATGTATAGAGATTGTGTAAATTGTCTTTTTGGTTCTTTTCAGTGTAGGGACCAGTCTCAAATACAAAGTTAAAAAGTTGAGGCATTCAAAAAGTATAAAATAATTAAAAGCTTTTATTACCATATGGTGGATAGCGTTTTAAAAAAAGAAAATAATAAAATAAAATAAATAAATAAATAAATAAATAAATAATAAATAAATTAAAACAAAAATAAATAAAATAAAATAAATACAAATTTAAATAAAATAAAATAAAATAAAACATGCTTTTAAATTATGTAAAATACAGTGGTCCGAGTGATGGTAGTCAGCTTTATTTTTTACAATTATTCTATATGTTTTTTGCTGTAAAACCCCTCACCACACACTTTATACACTTTTCTCACACAGGCGTTAACATTTTCTCACATTTCTCTCTTGTTTAAACTCTCAAAGTTCAAACCTTCGTAGGCGCCTTTGTCGATGCAGAACGTTTCATCGACATTGTGGGTTTTGTCGGGGAGAAAACAAATTGCAAACGTACAGCACTTCAGAGTCACACTGCGATCCAACATTTATGTAAATTTGTCTGAACACATTCTGTACTGGACAGGAGACACGGCACGGAGGAGACTGATGGACAATGGTCTACAGTCCAACAGCCAATCAGGACGCAGAACACAATGCGTGAAAAACAGGCAAAACAGCGAAGCCACAAAAGGTGAACCACGACATAAATCAATGCTTACTTTTACATAGTATAATTTCATAAATGTTTTAAAGATTAGTTGAAAATTATACTTTTTTTTCTATTATGTATTACACTAATTTACACTAATATGATCTACATCTATGACTTTAAATCTGCTCCGTGACAGACTTTTTGAGTTTGCCCTGATGAAGGCTGAAGAGCTGAAACATGTTGGTGTGATTTTATCTTTATCTGCCACGTGGTAATAAAGGCTTTTCATCATTTTGTACTTTTTTTTTTTTTTTTTTCCCCAACTTACAGCAATATTGATTTTGTTAACAATTAGAATGTACGATGCAAACTACTTGACTTTGTGTGTTCAGGGAAAGGGTCATGAGGATTATTTTAATGCTCTCACTGTTTATTTTGTTTGCAGATGTAATCATGTAATGCAGGGTTATTGAAATATATTCTCTTTTCCTCACGACACATCCAACTCCGCAATTGCACAGTGGACACAGCCATATTTGGTAAAGAGGTGACATGTCTTGCCCGAGGATACAAAGTCAGTGTGCAAGAAGAGCGGCTGGTTAAAGTGGTCTTTTATCTGGGTTTTATGCGATAATGACAATCAAAATGTAAAAAATAGCCACCACAAATGTTTCTTTAACACTTTTAAGGTCGTCCTGTGAGCTTTTAGTCATGTTGTAGCGTTGTTACCTCCTTAGAAACATACCCAGAGTTGTTGTTGTTTTGTTTTTTTTCCTTCACACATGTTTGAGTAGTGCTGTATTATCAGGCTCTCTACATCTCCAAAACTCAAAATGCTCTGTTCCACTTTGTGATATCATCAAGTGGTAGATTTAACATAAACAGAAAAAACACATAAGTTGTTGCCTTAAAACCAGAACACAATATTGTCTTTTCCTTATCCCACATCTAACGCCGCACTTGCACAATGGTCAAAGTCACATTGGGCAAACAGCTCTACAGATGACAGTGGTATCTAAAACAATTAATCAAATTTCACGGCGCTGATAATGAGGTGCATCAATGTGTTTGTTCATCCTGTTTAATCTCCACTTTGATCCGGGCTAATCTGTGAGCACTTCTCAGCCAAGACTTCCTCTGGCCCACGGGGCTCGGAAAGAATGAAATCTGCGTTTGATTCTAGGCCACTTTTGGCACGCCTTGTATAGATTAAAATAATTCACCTTAGCACACTTTACAGGCTCCTCCGCTGTTTAACATAATGGGGAAGGGGACTGCGGCTGACACACTTATAGGGAGCTGGCAGCAGATCAGACAGTGGAGAGGGAGCGGCTCTTTCAGACACGCATGAATCCAGATGATTATGATTACATAATCAGTATATTGTTTATGATATGATTGGCCATCATCTGGCAGAGGCGTCCTTCATTTACTTATGATTTGTGATGCCTGAAAGCCTCATCTTTGTGTGTATTTTCACATAATAAAGTGTTCCATATAATAGATAAAGGATATAAAGTTGCTAATATCGCATTTTAAATATTACTTGTGTGCGTTAAGTCATGTTATAATGCTGTTACCTCATGAAAAACATACCTGGAGTTGTGTTTTGTTTCACTCACACGTGTTTGAGTATGGATTATTAGTCTCCAAACGCTCAAAATGCCCTGTTCTACCTTGTGATGTCATGAAGTGGTAGTTTTGAAGTTAACAGCTACTTTTTACCTTTAGTTCAGTAGAGATTGGCAATTGCACGGCTGAAATTATCCAAATGATTCTAGTGAAAACACAGTGGAGCACTTCCTGTGTCACCACATGACATCACAAGGTGGTGTTTAGTGTTTTCAGAGAGAGGAACTCAACCTAAATATGCAGGATTTGTGTGATAAACATGTATGAATGAAAGAAAGCGCAACTCCAAGTCTGTTTGTGATGAGGAAACAACATTATAACATAGAAAATAGTGTAATATGAGCCCTTTAAACACTATTATTACCTCTTCAACACCCTCTAGAAATTCTACTCCCAAAGGAACCTGAACCGGACATTTCCTTTCTAAATGTGACCCTTCAGTGCCACAAGAGAAATCTGCTCAGAACAGAGTGAGCACAGGACAGTGACCAAAGCCCTGTCTCCAGAGCCAGACCAGAAACACACAAGTAAAAGTGCTCACGTATTCAGAACATTATGTCCAACAGAGGTAACATTTAGAGAATGAGGTTTTGGCCGGCTTGTGTGAAAAAGAAAGTAAAAATAAGTTTCTTTGGAGGGCACCCCGTTCACATCCAGGCCTCGTGTAACGCTGCCTCCTCTTTCTTTGTGTGTTACCTGTACAATAAATCAATCTAGTCCTGAGTGTAGTATACCAAGTCCATGTTCCGTGCGATTTGACACAAGAAAAATGTGATTAATGATTACACTAAAAGCCCCGAGCACAGAGACGCCCCGTGGTGTGTGAAAACTATTTTACATTTCCATTGGCTCATTGTTTTGCATTACAGAGCCGTGCATTGCCAAACTCAATACAGCTGAGCAGCCCTCTCTCTGCAGGCGGACATCTGGACGCGCTCACAGTTGCCGGAGTCCGTCAGCATTAACAAATCCTGCAATCTTTTTAGAGTGAGGCAATCATTTTGTAGGTCATCACTGAGTTCATGTTTCAGAATTCTGTGACGTAAAGATGACGTAGATCAGGGGTGTCGAACACATTTTCAACGAGAGCCACATCAGCAAAATGGCTGCTCTCAAAGGACCAAATGTAAAATAAATCTAACAAATTTTATAACTTGTTAAATGACAGTTTCTGTATTTATTACTTATTTAAGTTACAAATATTGCATATACATTTGCTTAGGTGTAAAAATATGGCGGTGTAACTGTGTACCTCCTGATAAATTGACATTTTAAGACCATCATACCTTTTAATTTACCCTGTCGATGGCCACATAAATTGATGTGGAGAGCTGCATTTGGCCCACGGGCCTTGAGTTTGACACATGTGATGTAGATGATGTCAGAAATGTGCTGTGTAAATTCAACGTAGGTGGTGATTTTGCAAATATGTTCATTATATCCACAAGGTCTTTAAAGGGACCATATTATGCTAGTTTCTGATCTGTGTTATAACGTTGTTTCCTCATCACAAACGTACCCGGAGTTGAGTTTTGTTTCATTCACACATGCTCCAGGTGCAACAACCGAAGACTAAACACCATGCTAAACTCCATTCACAGTAAAGACCATGACATGGAGTGAAAACTGTTGCCAAAAACACAGAAAAAAAGAAAAAGAAAAATCAGTTTATATGAATTATTGAGTATGACAAACCATTATTTCTATGTAGTTTCCGTTAGCAGTGACTATTTTCCACATCACATTTTTATCATCACGCTTTTTAACCAAAATTATTTGACAATTGCATGAAATAAACATCGATTTACAAACATAAGCTTCCATTTTATGAATTACAGTAACTTACGACATTGATTCATCAGTCCTGAAAAGTGGAGGCGACTGGATTCCCTCGCTGCAGGTCATGTGGCTTCCCTGTTTTTACTGGGCGAACGAAACAGGAAGTGATGCGCCTGGCTTTGAGTGATCTTTATTGACAAACCAAAAGAAAACAACACTGAACAGATAACCAAACGAATATTAAACAAGACACATGCTATGCTAGACTGTAATTAAACCCTGTACTTATGATTACTTTCAAGGTTCTATAGTACACAAAATTGTCTCACGTGTAAGTGTTTTGCTACCTCATCAAAAACACACCTGGAGTTGTGTTTTGTTTCATTCACATATGTTTGTCTACATCTCCAACGCTCAAAATGTTCTGTTCCACTTTGTGATGTCATGAAGTGGTAGTTTTCAAGTTAACAGTTACATTTGACCTTTTGTTCAGTAGAGATTGGCAATTCCAGAGCTGAAATCATCCAAATGATTCTAGTGAAGGTGTGTGGAGTTTAAAAACACAGTGGAGCACTTCCTGTATTACCACATGATGACATCACAAGGTGGAACAGAGTGTTTTCAGTTTGAGAAGAACCCAGCCTAAATTTGTGAAAAGAGTTTGTGTGTTTAACATGTGTGAATGAAGCAAAACATAACTCCAGATGTGTGTTTTTTTATGAGGAAACAACATTATAACATCGATCAGAAATGTTCCTAATATAATACACTTTAAAGGTCTGATATTACACAAAACTGATTCTTGTTTGATTTAAGCCATGTTATAATGTTTTACCACCTCAAAAACATACCTGGAGTTGTGTTTTACTAGCTTACACATGTTTGAGTAATCCTGCATTATTAGTCTGTACATCTCCAAAGCTCAAAATGCTCTGTTCCACCTTGTGATGTCATGAAGTGGTAGTCTTAAACTCCAGTAAAAAATAGCAATACCATTTACATTTTGTTCAGCATGAGCGATTCCACAGCTAAAACGATCCAAATGATTCTAGTGAAGATGTATGGAGTTTAAAAAAACACAGTGGAGCACTTCCTGTATTACCACATGATGACATCACAAGGTGGAACAATGTGTTTTCGGGGTGAGAAAAGAACGCCTACATATGCAGAATTTGTGTGTTGAAAATGTGTGAATGAAACAAAACACAACTCCAAGTCTGTTTTTGATGAGGAAACAACATTATAACATAAATCACTAACATAAATCACACTTTAAGAACCAAAGCGTCATCAGTATCGCGCTCATACTTCTACCAGTAAAAGTACTTCAAAATACTCAGGTGAATTAAGGATAGAACAACATACCATGAGTTTGTGCGACAACAGCAGTTAAAGGTATTTTACTACTTGATTAACTAGTTTTGTTTTACGATTTTTACGACTGTAGGATCCATAAACCGTGTTGCAGGCTTAGCACCAAATGTGAGCGTAAATGATGTGAACAGACGCTGCACATCTCTCACTATAATGAGCTTTATATTAAGGAGAAATATCCTCCTCTGCTATTTACTCTAAGTGAATAAATGCTAGGAGTGAAATATTGTGCACGATACTGCGCCACTGCTCCGGTTCACATATTAAATGAATGTAAAAGTCTTTAGTTCTTCAGTCGTTAATTACACTGTTACTCCCTGCTGTGAATATCTAAAATGATCTCAGAAGAAGCAGCGCATACATTGTTTTGCTGTGGTTCAAAATGTTCTTTCGATTGAACATTTGTCTCTGTGTTGCAGTGTTTCTCTTATTAATGTGTTTCGGAAAATTCTGCACACTCAAACGCGACTAAAACCCATGATCTGGCTGTAAAAGGACCACAGAGATTTATTAAGACTTACATTGGATATTTGGTTTAGATTAAAGTTGAACCATGTAACTTTTCTTATGCTTGACTTCATAAAGATTCAATGCGATTTTATGTATGTGGCACATTTAAAAACAACTTCAGCTGAACAAAGTGCTGCACATAAAAAGTAAAAAAAAACAACAACAAAACAAATATACAGATGACACGATATGTAGGAAAAGAACAATAGTATTAAATGCCAGGGAGAAGATGTGGATTTTCAGTCTGGTCTTTAACCGTGTAAAAGACTGACAGGTAGAGGGCGCTGTTCCATAGTCATAGAAAAGGTTCTGTCACATCTGGTCTTGAGCTTGACTTTGGGCACAGCCAGCAAGCAGGGCCGGTTCAGTCTATAAGCAAACTAAACAGCTATTTAGGGCCCCAATGCCAGCAGAGGGCCCCCAAGAGCTCATAAATTTATATGGAAACAATATAATATATCAAATATTGTTGAACACAGGGCTTGTGTGTTTACAGCAGCCTAAATATCCCTCTCAAACGATTACATTTGTTTTATATCTATAGTAGTAAAATATCTGCTGCTGCTACATTTGTTTTTGAGTCGGGCAGAGGTGAGGGCAGCTCTGTGTTTACACCGGTGCAAGGACCCGACATAATGTAAATTTAAGCCACTGTCGCCAACTGTAACACTTTAAAATCCACTATAAACAAAGAAAAAATGTCTAGAATGTTAAAAATCTTGATCCCCCCTTATATGTTTGTGTTCTGTTCTTGTGACTGTGGTAGTTGTGACATTCTGGATGTTTTCAGTCTGATGTTGTTCAGATAAACACAAATACAGTTGGTCAAAGTGATGAGAGCAGAGTCAGAATGTGTGAAATGTGAATCACCAATGCCAGAACCATGAGGCATCTGCTGTCAGGGACCCCAGATACAAGTTTAGCTTAGGGCCCCCTGAAAGCTAGGACCGGCCCTGTCAGCAGGAGTGGGTCAGCTGACCTCAGGGCTCTGGGTGGAGTATAGAGCTGCAGTAACTCCCTCAAATAAAGAGGACCCATAGAGTACAGACATTTAAACACAATCAATAACATTTTGAATTGACCCGATATGAAACAGGAGCACAGACGGGATGTGGTCTTGTCTTTTAGATGAGCTGCAGTGTTCTGGACTTTCTGTAAGTGCTGCATGGAGCCCTGGTCCAGCCCCACAGACAAAGAATTACAATAATCCAGACCCACGTTACAAATGTGTGGATTGCTTTTTCAAAATCTGGCCCGGGGAAGGTAAAGCTTTAGTTTAGCAACGAGCCTCAACTCAAAAAAGCTGAACTTTATGACAGAGCTAATGTGCTTGTCCAGTTTGAACACAGAATCCACAATTACCCCAAGATTCCTCATTGTAGGACAACAGTAAGAAGACAGAGGACCAATTACAGGGTCAAGACCAAGCAGTGGGTTAGTTTGGCCAAACCCCACAATCTCAGTTATTTTTTTGTTTTTTTTATTTAAGTTCAGGAAGTTTGTGCTCAAGCCAAGTCTGCACAACCCTGAGACAATCCTGCAGAGCTCTGACTGTGGTCTGGCTGTCACTGGCGGTTACTGACAGATATATTTGAATGCCATCTGCAAAACACTGAACTGCGACATTGTGCTTTCTAAAAAAACATCACCCAGAGGAAGCGTGGACAGAGCGAACCTTCATTTCATGCACCCAAGCAGGTAAAATGATGGTTTAGGATATGAGAACGATCCCTGTCAGTAAGAATGTGTAGTAGATCATTGATTTAATGTCACACAGCGTAATACAAACTCCATGGAAACAAGCGGGTTGCAGGACCCTCAACCACCACCAGAAAAAGAAAACAACAATCTTTTCTCCTATAGAATACATTACAAAATCCTATATATACGTAGTTGCCATTCCGAGTGTTTCCGAGCCAGCTTGGAAAACCGACAGAGCCTATGTTTCAAAAATGTATACAAATGTACTATACAAACTAGATCATTGGGGTTATCGGCCTTAAATGTCCAGCAGAGGCCGATATTTTGTTTTGGTCAATCTTTCAGTGTCTTAAAATACCCACAAAGCTTCATTTTAACACGTAATACGAAGAGGTAGCTGCGCAAAACGTAACTACACAGCTCTCTTGGCTTGAGGTAAAAAGATTGAGCGTGAGTTTATATAATTTGATGAAAATAATCAAACATATCGACTGAAAACATATCAGGCAGAGTTTATTGGCCAGCTATAGCCATGAAAAACCCTATATCAGTCGATGTCTAATACAAACTGCTCACGTCTTATTATCTACGTGTAATTTCTGTCTAGTTTTGGCATAACGGAGACCTTCCTCAGTCACAATCTCTCTCCAGTTCAAATGAAGCATGGCAAACTGCACTTGAGTTTGTTTTAATCAAACCAGACTCAACCACCATGTCAAGTGTGGGAGCTCCCCATGCTGCCTCATTTAGTGTGGGTAAACAAGCTCAGAGCAGGCTGGGATATTCCCGACACGTTCTTTGTTAAGTTGTAATTCAGTTTGGAATGAATCTGATTTGATTTTGTTTAAAAGTTAAAACTGATTAAGTGTTTTGTCCTTTTTTCTTCTTCGACCACCGACGTGTTTTCCTCATTACTTAGTCGGCATTATAAACTGTGCCAGATATGAAGTTAAGGTTGTGTTCAGCTAAAATTTACATAAATGTTGGATCGCAGTGTGACTCTGAAGTGCTGTATTTTTACAATCTGTTTTCTCCCCGACAAAACCCACAATGTCGATGAAACGTTCTGCACCGACAAAGGCGCCGACGAAGGTTTGAACTTTGAGAGAGTTTAAACGAGAGAGAAATGTGAGAAAATGTCAATGCCTGTGTGAGAAAAGTGTATAAAGTGTGTGGTGAGGGGTTTTACTTCGCTGGATACAAACTACAAATCTATTATAAATAACACTAAAGTTCTTCATCTGGCAGATTGTGTTTTTTTAGGAAAAGATTTAAAAAGACCTGAATTCTGTTCTGTTTTGACTGTTTGAATAAAATAACGCACCCACATTTTGATTTGAATATAAAAAAGTATAAAGTATCACTATAATGCCAAATATTGTAGTACTTAAAGGGCCCATGTTACTCTATTTTTATTATTTTGATGTATGTTAAAATGTTGTTTCCTCATCACAAACATGCCTGGAGTTATGTGTGAATGAAACAAAACACATTTAACACACAAACCCCGCATTTTTTTATTTCTCTTAAACTGAAAACACTCCGTTCCACCTTGTGATGTCATCATGTGGTAATACAGGAAGTGCTCTGCTGTGTTTTTAAACTCCACACACATTCTTTTCTGGAATAATTTGGATGATTTCCACCCTGGTATTGCCAATCTCTACTGAACAAAAGGTAAAAAAATAGTAGCTGTTAACTTGAAAACAACCACTTCATTACATCACAAGGTGGAACAGAGCATTTTGAGCTACGAACGGTTACTCAAGTGTGTGGGAAAGAAACAAAACACAACTCCAGGTATGTTTTTTAATGAGGAAACAGAATTATAACATGGTGTAAAGCTCACAAGAGTTAGTTTTGTGTTATATAGGACATATGGAACAGTCATATGGCAAGTTATGCTGCTAATCCTTTCTCTAAATGAAATAGTAGCATTGTATCCATGGAAACACACATATATTTGGTTAGTTAGTTATATTTGGAGGTATCGATGAAAAAGCTAAGATTAACTATAAATGAGGTGACTTGGATTTGAACGTAGATTGTAAAAGCTGTAGTAAACCTGATGAAATATACAGGTATTGCTATGTCGTTGTGAAATAGCTAAAGAAACATCCGTGACCTGTGCACCGTAATAAAAGGTTTCGTTCTTTGATCTCATTCGCTGATATAAGTCTTTGGTTGTCAGTCTTTCAACACAATTTTGATCCTTTCAATTCTTGTTATTTTGGTTTGGTTGAGGGACGGGGCAACTACAGCTTCTATTCCAAGACAAATCTTTCTTCTTTCATTTCATCCCTGCGCAATAGTCGCACTGAAGAATTTACAGCTCTTATACAGTTTGAAAGAAGAAAAACTGCAGTGTCCAATGGGAGCTGACGTCGCCTTAAACGTCATCGCAACAAAGCGCCGTGTAGCCGTCCGCCGCTCGTATGGACAGCTGCAGGTCGCACTAGTGAGCAGTGGATTTCTTTTCGATTTGTACCAAAATAACTACACTCCGCTTCCGAATCCTACGTATATCACCGATTAAGAGGAGAACAAAGTAAGTACAGAGCATGACGTCTTGAGAATAAGCGATTAAAGATGCTCAAACATGCACGAGTCACTGCAAAAACAACTCCGGGTGAGTAAATAGTGAGCGGAAACAACTAAAACACGCTTAAAAGCTCTGAAAAGTCGATTTAGCATAATAGGTCCGCTTTAACAACTCCTTTAGTAGTGAGTTTTATTTAACCACTAAATGAGCTCCTTGTACAATCCTACTTTAGTGGTGAATTGCCAAATGTAAAGGTGCACGGTGTAAGGTCTGCTACCTCCTTGTCTCCATGGAGATGTTGCTGCTTTGCCTGGAATGTTTCACTGTACGCAGACGACGCAGGAGAAGTTACATTTCAGATCTATCACTAAGAATGTGTGTTTTTCCAAGATATTTTTGAGCAATAAAGTAAATGTTATAAATTTGACCCCATACAAATCATGGTGCCAGACCCAGAAATATTACACTATTTCTGATCTGTTATAATGTTGTTTCTTCATCAAAAACATACCTGGAGTTGTGTTTTGTTTCATTCACACAAACCCTATATATTTAGACTGAATTCTCCGTTCCACTTCGTGATGTCATCATGTGGTAATACAGGAAGTGCTCCATTGTGTTTTTAGACTCCACACACCTTCACTAGAATAATTTGAATGATTTCAGCTCTGGAATTGCCCATTTGTACTGAATTAAAGGTAAAAAGTAGCTGTTAACTTGAAAACAACCACTTCATGACATCACAAGGTGGAACAGAGCATTTTGAGCTTTGGAGATGTAGACAGACTAATGATAAAGTGAACCAAAACACAACTCCAGTCATGTTATTGGTAAATGGACACATTTTTAAAGAGTTGTCCCTCACTATATCGCGGTTCACCTTTCATGGCCTCACTGTTTCATGGACTTCTTTAGTGTAATTTTGCATGCTTTTTTTTTTACGGCGTATGATTAAAGCGTATTGTGTTCTGCGTCCTGATTGGCTGTTGGACTGTAGACCATTGTCCATCAGTCTCCTCCGTGCCGTGTCTCCTGTACAGTGCAGAATGTGTTCAGACAAATTGACATAAACGTTGGATCGCAGTGTGACTCTGAAGTGCTGTACGTTTGCAATTTGTTTTCTCCCCGACAAAACCCACAATGTCGATGAAACGTTCTGCACCGACAAAGGCGCCTACGAAGGTTTGAACTTTGAGAGAGTTTAAACAAGAGAGAAATGTGAGAAAATGTTAACGCCTGTGTGAGAAAAGTGTATAAAGTGTGTGGTGAGGGGTTTTACAGACAAAAACGTATAGAATAACTGTAAAAAATAAAGCTGATACTTCACAGATTTTGCCTATTGCGGGTTATTTTTAGAATGTAACCCCCACGATAAACGATCAATTCAATCGCCAATCTTCAGATCAATGGACAAACTCTACCAACTGATCTACTGTCATGCAATTTTTTGAGGAAGAAACAACATTATAACGCGACTTTGAGCTCACACGAGTCAGTTTTGCGTAATATAGAACCTTTAAATGTTATGTATTTTAGTTATGAAACACAAAGACGGAAGAAGAACCAAAAAAAAACATGGTAAAGCTCTATGTCTAATATTGATTTTGTGGCCGTTCCCGTTGTGTCTCTCTGTTTATCTTGCCCCATGGCTTTCGACACACTCTGAATGGATGACCCCTCTTGATCCCTGTGTGCTGGAGCAAAAATACATGCACAGGGAGGATTACGGGAGGCAGAGGATCGGCCGCCCCCTCCAGGTGTTGCAAATCTGTCTCACATGTGAATAGGTACCTGCATTGTAAGCTGCTACAGAGCCGTTGTGCCTTAGCCGAGCTGCGGAGAAGATAAACAAGGCGAAACGAGGTTATAGAGGGAAAGCCGCTATGATACAGGATTACAAGCTTTATGTCGTGCTCATAACTTCATCCTCTGATTGTGAGTCAAGATTGGCGCTGAAGTAAACTTGGTAAGCCTATAATAGTTGTGTATTAATGGGGCGTCCTGTCGGGAATACAGTATGAGCGTTCAGTGAGAGACGTGCAGAGAACGCTGATGTGGTTACTGTATACGTTAGCCTGGGCTGCTAGTACTTAAAGGGCCCATATTACACGACTTTACGATCTGTTATAATGTTGTTTCCTCGTCACAAACAGAGCTGGAGTTGTGTTTTGTTTCATTCATACATGTTTAACACACAAATCCTGCATATTTAGGCAGGATTTGTCTTCTCTCAAACTGAAATTGCTGATCTTCTACTGAACTAAAAGGTAAAACAAGCTGTTAACTTGAAAACTACTACTTTATGACATAACAAGGTGGAACAGAGCATTTTGAGATTTGGAGATGTAGACAGACCAATGATCCATGTCTGTTTTTGAGGAGGTAACAACATTATAACATGACTTAAAGGTACATTTTCAAGAGTCATTTTTGCTTAATATAAAACCTTTAACGTAAACCTCACATGTCTTTCTGGAGGTGAGAGGTAAGATAGTAATTAGCAAGTTAAAACCATTGTTTGGAACATTCTCCATGAACATGAATAGTATTATTGGAATATATAAGGTCACATGCTTTTCTATGTTTGTCAGTGCAATAAAAATATATATAAAAAAATGAATAAATAAAGAATAAGGTGTTTATATTTTGGTTTAAAAGTATAATAATGAAAGTATATATAAAAAAAAGATAGCACAGCACAAGGACAGGCGAATGAAGCAGTTTAAATGACACTAAATACAATAGCTGCTAGCTTTGAAATAGAATAGCAGTGTAACAGCTAAATGAGCAGAACAAAACTGATGAAAGGCCAAAGGATTTTAAAAACACTGAGTAGTACTGAATAATAATAATAATAATAATAATAATAATAATAATAATAATAATAATAATGCATTGTATGTATATGACACTTTTTGGACACTCAGAGATGCTTTACACTTCATGATTCACTCCACACTCATGGGTATTGTTCTGTTGTTGCTACATTTGCCCAGTGGCAGACTGACGGAAGCGAGGTGGCCAATCTGTGCCATCGGCCCGTTCAACTGCCACCAGCACACACACACACACACACACACACACCCCCACACACACACACACACACACACACACACACACACAACACATTCATACTAGGCAATGTGAGTGAAGGACGCAATAATAGTAACCAGGCCCGGCTTTACTTAGCTTCTGAGATCTAACAAGATGAGGCTTTAACAAGATGGTACGGCCACTGAAGTGTTTCCTTACCACTCTGAGCAGCTTAAGTTGTTTTAAATGTGCTATATAAATAAAGTTGAATTGAATCACTGTGATGATACCTATTCATTTGATTAACATCACGCGATCTATTGTATATCCTTAAATAGCTTAAAAACACAAGAACATAAACGTCATCGGGGGATAAAAAGTTCGTTCAAAGTGCTTTATTTGGCTGCGTCTCACCTTGAAACACTGGAAATTGTTAAACACCACAAGCTCCACTCCTGATTGCCTTAATCATCCTTTAGCGCAGGGAGAAAAGTCATTTTACAGTCTGCTTAACTACGCACAATAAGAATCAATGGCTGGTAAATGATGACATTCATAGGAGCGTCTTGTGCTGGCGTCTAATGGCCATGTGAACACTCTTTTTTAAGCGTTAGCCAGATGAGGGAGGGAATATGCAGACAGATGTGACACAGTATGAAAAAGCGGAGCGTTTAACACAATGGACAGTTGGGAAATATCTCCAGCACAGTTTCCATTCGCACTAATTAATGACAACTTTTTAACCTTTCTGATTATGGTAATGGATTTGTCAAAGTGCTTGGTTTGCCATGCAGTCAATCAGCTCCATGAATGTGTTTGAGTTTGAATCAGTGCCATATGTTTCTGTTAAATAGAGCTTCATCACGTTTTATCCTTCCTTTTTTTCCTCTGTGTTGAATTGCTTGGCCAATACAGAAAGATAAATGTCTGTTTTTTTTATGCTGAGGGATATCAGTCTGGTCACCACCGCCTCCGTCGAGCCTCGAGCCAGAACCAAACATGTTGTGCAAACGGAGAAGCTCAAAGTAAGTCAAATTTCTCCCACCTCAGATAAACAATTTAGTGCTTTGATTAGTGATTCTGTAGAAATCCAAAATGCGTTGTCAGTTCTCCGTGATATATTTTTTTTACTTTCTTTTTTCCTCGTAAGCAGCCATATTTGTTTACAGACGGCTCATGCATGTCCCTGGTTGGATAATTCCTCTGTCAATCGCACCCATTTGAACTCAGGGAGATTCCAGACTCACATTATTATAAAGTATTGAAGAAGTGTGTATTCTGGATCCCAGGCAGTGTGTTGAACTGAACCCTGCAGGGCCAGTCCCAGCTGTTTGGCGTCCTAAACTAGATTTCTGATGGTGCCCCCCTCGCCCCCACCTGCAGTAATAAATACTATAAAATAGGGTATTTTTGCCAAGACCTTTGTAAACATTCGTCCATGAATTAGGGACTCTGAATCCAAATCTGTACTGATTTTATAGCAGGTAAATTTAAAGCTGGGGGGCAACTGGGGGTCCCAAAACAAAACAGAAGTAATTTTCTGTAATCTGGGGTAAATTACATCAACATATACATTTTTTAAAGTATTAATTTCTGTCTATTCATTATGACATTTCAAAAATTCGGCATTAGTTATATAGACATATCAGTTCATCAGCTGTTTGTGGTCGTAAAAATAAAGACTGGAGTCTACATCCAACAAGCTTTTAGTTAAACTGTTTCCAGAGTCTGTGATTTCGTGCTATATGCTCTGTATTGTCTGTGCTGAACTGTTATTGCTACAGCTGCCCTGGGGCAGACTGATAGAAGAGAGACTGCAAATCTGTGCCATCAGCCCTTTCTACCACCACCAGCACTCACACACACACCACACTCATATTAGGCAATGTGAGTGAAGTGCCTTGCCTAAGGACACAACAGTAACCAGGCCCGGCCTTACTTAGCTTCTGAGATCTGACAAGATCAGACTTTAACAAGCCTGTATGGCCACTTAAGGGTTTCCTTACCACTTTGAGTGGCTAAAGATGTTTTAAATGTGCTGTAAAAATAAAGCTGAATTGAATTACCACCTGCATCACTGTGATAATACCTATTCATTTAATAAATAGTATATACTGTTTTATAGACATATTAGTTCAGCTGTTTGTGGTCATAACTCTGTGACTCTGTTTCCAGAGTCTGTGATTTCACACTATTTGCTCTTAAGAATGCATTAGTATATGTCATTGTGCATGGCAAACAGGGCAGTGACTAGCGCCCCTCGCCAGGTCTCGCCAGATTTTTTTCTTATTTTCCTTATATTTGAATACTTTTTGAGAAAAAAAAAATATATATTGTTGAGGAGATTAAAGCATGTGGAATAATTCATTGGAATGTATTTATTATAAATTTTTATTTAGTTTTACTTTTTTATGACTGCAATTTAGCACCCTCTCCACCAGATGGCGCGCTCAAAGACCACCTCATTAGCCTATGCCCTGGAACCCTTAAAAATAAATCCTCTTGAGTTAGAATTAGAAAATTAGAGACATTTACCACAAATATTTGAGGCATTGTGGGTCTTGCCAAGTCCACAACGGCAATAACAATTTGGCAGAGCAGTCCACCGACCAATTACATCATGACCACTTAAAGCACTCAAGCTTCTCTGCAACAGGAAAGTACACGATCAACAGCAGGAGAATAACAATGAAACAATTATAAATAAAATGCCTCTAAATAATACAATACCACAGTGTAGAGTAAAGTCTCACATGCTGATCACTACAGTGGACATTACCCTGTTTACAGATAAACATGTGCTCAGGGAGAGTTGATCTAATGCTCCAACATCCAGAATTGGCTAGAATATTTTGAATCCTTATTAAAGTGACAAATTTAATCCTTGACAATTAAACAGACAACACATAAGAACACATGCATCACCGCTACAGCCTTATGCAATCGCCCGCTCTGCCAAAAAAGTTCACAGTTCACTGCCATTCTGAAAAACGATCTACAACTCCCCTGCGGCCACTGAAGTTCAAATCCGCTTGTACTAATATCTCATGTTTGCATTTATATTGGATTATTTTAAAGTGCTTTAAATAAAAAGCTCTATATTTATAAAGTAATCGCTGTCATTTCAACATAAAAGCATCTGTATTTTCTGAGTAGGAAGAAAGTGGGCTTTGCTGTTCAGTGCCAAACTGTATTTACAAAAACAGTGAGAGCAATCTGAATCCAAAAAGTCGAAAGTTCAAGTTAAACTTTGCTGCTAAGCCTGCAATCATTTTTATCAGAATATACTGTATCATATTTCAGGACTTTTGTGTGGGATGTGATTTGGTTAAGCTTGGGATTTGTGGGTCCCTGTCAGACAGCGACAGTGAAATATGTGGGCATAATGAAATCAGATGAGAAATAATGGCCTTAAATTTCGCTTAATTAACACAGCTTAACATTTCATAACAAACAAGTAACTCTCATTGTGTGGGCCGTATATTAAATAGAAGCGGGGGAGTGCAGGCTGACCCCGAGTGGATTGCATTGTGCTGATAAGGTTTTTTCCTCCAAACTCACTGGCAGCAATTTAAGCCGTGCCCTTTGCCATAATCCCTCCCAGACCGACTATTGGCTTACATGCAGAAGAGGATCTACCAAACTGTGCCCTGAAGATAATAGTACCAAGCTAAATGCCAAGCGAGTCGCCCACAAATGAAATGTCTCCAGTCGGTGTCTTAACTGTTCTGTGACACCGGTTACATGGTTAAAGACAGTTACAGAAGCGACATGTGGGGAAGTAGGGTCTAAACTACTGGTGGTGCAATGTTTTAACTTGCGTAAAGTGTTTCGATGGGGACGTGCTGTTCAAAATACACATTATATACATTAAATTAAGTGATTTTACCAGGATTATGTGTTCAGTAGTAGATATGATCACTCCCATACTGTTCTCACTGTCATAGCAACCACCGAGCTGCGTCCAAATCCGAGTTTTTCCATTTGGTAATAGCCCCCAAAGGAAAACTTTATTCATCTGTTCAAATGCGTTTTATTTTTGTTTTTAAAGTCAACTGCGATGTCCTTTACTAAGCACCAACACACCTGGTAGACGAGTTGATTTAATCCCTCATTGGTTTCGGCGTCTTCCAGGAGCCATTTTCAGTTTGAAACATGGCTAGTGTTAAGTTTTATTAGATTTTTTTGGTATTAACTACAATGTGTTTCGATTTTTGTTATATTTACATGCACAAACGTAACTGTAGTAATGCTTATGATACTATTTTAAATGCATTCTTACCAAATGTCTATGCACAAAACAAAATTAACACGGACAGAAACACGAGGACGCTGTTCAAATGCGCCTCTCTCAATGCAAAATGGCTGCATTGTGTAGTGCAACATCCAAATACGCCTCTAACTCCCCCACAACCCGTCCTGGAGGCCTCAACATCTCCAGGGACTGTCCCTATACCACAGCCGTCTGGTGGAGCTGCCTTCTGGTCATTGATAGTACAGCCGCGGGGGTTGCACCAGCCCGGCTCCTTTCTCCTCAGGCTATCAGACTTTCAAACACATATGTCATATAAATACACATGGGCTGGGCTAAAAGCAGCGATGTGGATGCAAAAGAAGGGTTGGTGTAAAGGGGGAGATGTTTGACTCTTCCATTTTAAGGTCATGATGCAGTTCGGTCTATCGGTTGCGTAAGCGAAGTAGTAGAACTGGCTGTACAGTCTCCATCTTTATATTATTATTTACAGATAAAGCATAAGGCTAGTCCCATGCATGTATCCTTGGATTATTGGCCAGCGAAATCAAATCAAAATCACTTTATTTGTCCCCAAGAGGCAAAAAGGAAAGCCTCTTCTAAGCCTCACTCTCTGCTTTGTTACAGTCGATGATGAGATAGACCATTCCCTGTTCTCGAAGTCTTTACTCTGGAGCATCCACAGCCATATTTGGTGTAAAACAGGGGTGTCAAACGTATTTTCACTGAGGGCCACATCAACAAAATGGTTGCTCTCAAAGGGCCAGATGTAACTGTAAGATAAATGTCAGTAAATGTAACCAAATGTAATGCAACTACTTTTTAATCTTGTTAATTAACCGTTTCTATATTTATTCCTTATTCAAGTTACAAATATTGCATATGGATTTGCATGGATATGAAAAAAATGGCTGCGTAACTGTATCTGTTACTTTAAGGCAGTCGTACCTTTTAATTTACTTTGTCGAGGGCCGCATAAAATGACGTGGCGGGCCATATTTTGCCCACGGGCCTTGAGTTTGACACATGCGGTGTAGAAAGTCCGTTGCATGGTCGTAAAAAGTCAGTATTTCAGAGCTAACTGACTAGCATTGCTATCTCCAAGCAGGGTCGCCATCGATGCAGGAAAAACAAACAATCCAATAATCTTCCGTAACGTCTGTCCTTTGACCTACACAAGCTGCAATTCTTACGTAGCTGGTCAAAATCCCCTGATATTTAGTAAAAAATATAACACAAAAAACATTTATTAACTTCTCAGTCAGCCACAAAGAGCAGCCAACCGCGACCAATAAAGATCAATGACAGGAAATGCCAATCGACAAATTAAGTGAGTGGAGGATAGAGTCACCAGGTAGCATATGGAGACGCACCGGGGGAACGGCTGTTTTTTTATTCAAAATCATTACCAAAATCATTAGATTCATTTAAGTGTAATTAACAGCTTTAAAGGCTTTGAGTCCTTGTCACAAAATGTGTTCAATACATAAAACGGAAGTCAACAAGAGGCATTATGTCAGAATGATGGACAAATTTGGTGATTCAGTAAAAAAAAAACTGCACTGGAAATAGTTTGGCGTACAAAAAACTATCGCTCGCTTCTTCGCTGCAAGTCCCCAACCTAAACATAGACTCCCCTGAGGTAGCAGTCAGCATATGGCCCATTACGTGCTACATTACTTCCTCATTTCTGTGTCTTCACTTCTTCTTGCAACTCCCCCCCAACACCTGACACATGCATCCTTTAAAACTACACCTCACCAAATAATCAATGTCCTTTTTTTTAAAATTTCTTTTCCTCATCTTGAAGACCACCCATGCACCAAAGAAGTGGATAATGGCTCTGCCTGTGCAATAGCTATCCCGAACCACAGTTGCTAAGCGAATAATCACTACCGGGAACGAGCCCTCTGAAGTCGTCATCCGGAGGGGCTGGGGCCTAGTGTGTAACAGGTAGAGCGAATCAATACCACCAAATGGCAGCCCGCACAGCCCACATAATTAGACACACAGAACGGCACAAGAGCAAATGAGCAGCAAATGGATGTTCCTGGTCGTCTCCTTGCTATGTTTCGCCAACAACCATTGTCCTCCTATTGACTGAGAAAATATGCGGATTGACATGCAGTCGGAAAGGGAAGCCTAGGTTTACCTAAACAAAGCGTGCTAAAGACGGCAAACAGACAGGGTGAGGGCTGGAATACTAATGAACGTGTGTGTGTATTTGTAAAAGGAGGAGTTAGAAAGAAAGAAAGAATCTCCCTGCGTAAGGCAACATAACACCACTGCGTATCAACGTGTAGCTTGTGACGTTTATGTAATAGTGGTATGGAGCTCAGCAGTGCAGGATAAGTACATTTCCCCATTCAAGTTTTTTATGGATTTGAAAAAATAATACGTAATACATTTATAAATAAAGTTTGAAAAATCTCTGGGTCGATATCACGATCCCTAACCCTAACTAAAGTGCTAATTTCTGTGTTATAATGTCGTTTCATTGTCAAAAACATACCAGGAGTTGTGTTTTGTTTCATTTACACATGTTTAACACACAAAACTTGCATATATTTGAGTTCTTCTCTCAAACTGAAAATAGTCTGTTCCACCTTGTGATGTCATCATGTGGTAATACAGGAAGTGCTGCAACTGTGTTTTTAAACTCTATACACTTTCACTGGAATTTTTTGGAATATTTGCAGTGCTGGTGTTCCCAATCTTTATTAAACAAAAGGTAAAAGGAGCTGTTAACTTGGAAAGTACAACTTCATGACATCACAAGGTGGAATAGAGCATTTTGAGCTGTGGAGATGCACACAGACTAATAATAAAGGATGTGTGAATGAACAAAACACAACTCCAGGTCTGTTTTTGAGGAGGCATTATTACAGTGGTCCTTCATTTATCGCAGGGGTTACGTTCTAAAAATAACCCACAATAGGTGAAATCCACAAAGTATTAGCTTTATTTTTTACAATTTTCCTCTATGTTTTTTGCTGTAAAACCCCTCACCACACACTTTATACACTTTTCTCACACAGGCGTTAACATTTTCTCACATTTCTCTCTTGTTTAAACTCTCTCAAAGTTCAAACCTTCGTAGGCGTCTTTGTCGGTGCAGAACGTTTCATCGACATTGTGGGTTTTGTCGGGGAGAAAAGAAATTGCAAACATACAGCACTTCAGAGTCACACTGCGATCCAACATTTATGTAAATTTGTCTGAACACATTCTGTACTGTACAGGAGACACGGCACGGAGGAGACTGATGGACAATGGTCTACAGCCCAACAGCCAATCAGGACGCAGAACACAATGGTCTACAGTCCCTTAGCCAATCAGGACGCAGAACACAATGCACGTTCATACAATGTAAAAAAGCATGAAAAATTGCACTAAAAACATCCGCGAAACAGCAAAATCGTGAAAGATGAACCGTGATAAAGTGAGAGACAATTGTATAACATGACTCAAAGCTCACAAGAATTCATTTTATGTAATAGAGGACCTTTAAAGTGAACAATTATGAATAGTTTAAAAATGCAAGGACATGTGGATTCATTTAGATTTTGGGGAAGTTATATTTTATACATTGTTCATTACATCATAACACGCAGAGTCCTTGGATCAGGCTGACAAAATTCCTTACTGGCGCCAGTCCCTATACAGTAACCAAAGCATTGCAAGGAAAGTAGATTTTTTTTTTTTTTTTGTCGTCATCCAATAACACATGGATCCACATGTGTAAGCCCTGGCCTCTGATCCTTCAAATATTGACTTGGAGACACACTGTATACTCGCTTCTCAGGGCTTTCTCTGTTTGGCCATGAGAACCGTCGCTGGGATTCTCGAGGGTGTTGATCTTTCATTTTACTTTGCTTCATAAATTTTGTGTTCGTGCATCTTTTAAAATGATTCTGCGATAGCACTGCAACAATATAAGATAAAAAGGATTGTCGCTCTGTGGTAACTATGTCCCTATTTATCCGTAATTTTCACAAGTAGGTTAGTGCGTTAGAAAAAAACAAATCTATAAATATATTCACAAGTCCATTTTCATACTTTTCTAAAATAAAATATTGCACCGAAACTTTATATAATTTTAACACTGAGCATTTATGTATAGGAAGCATAGGCTGTATATATATATAAATAGACATAGCTAACGTGCTAGCCGTCGCGGTCCAAATAGAAAGAGCTCATGGGCGCACTTCCACCTCCATCAACTCTGGCTAAAATTCACTTCACGTTGAAAAATTGTCACTGCTCTCTCTGTAACTGCTGCGGTGAGCCTCATCATTTTGGTTTAAAATGTGCGTATTAACCTGTTCTACATGATTCTGGTATTTCATTTTGCTATTGGGTCAGTAAATCAATATATGAGCATTAATAAAAGACAAATCAGGGGCCTTTTTTCTCCAAGGTCGATCCCATTAGCGTTAGCAACAGGTTTGATTGACAGTGTTGCTAAGTGCCCGCTCCATGTTAAACCAGGAGGAAGCGGCGTTACCTGAAACAGCCTCGTTTCAGATTGACTCTTTGGTTGCTATGATATTCACAGTCAGAGCTACAAATACTTATCTAGTAGGTTAGACGATTGTAACGTCCTGCTCACTGTTCTCTCCAAACGAGCTTTAAGACAGAACAGAACATCCAGAACACTGCTGCTCGGGTCCTGACTGGAACCAGGAAGTACTTCACACATGTGTCCTGTGCTCAGAGAATAGACTTGAAAGCAGCTCTGTGTGAACAAGTCTCTCCATGGACCAGCACCAAAGAACATCTCCCACATGAGCCACATGAACCATCTCACACTCTGAGGACTAAACCAGGACTAAACCAGAACAAAACCAGGGCAAAACCAGGACTAAACTAGGACTAAACCAGGACTAAACTAGGACAAAACCAGGACTAAACCAGGACTAAATTAGGACAAAACCAGGACAAAAATCAGGATAAAATCAGGACTAAACCAGGACTAAGCCAGGACTAAATCAGGATTAAACCATGACCAAACCAGAACCAAACCAGGACTAAACTAGGACCAAAACAGGACTAAACCAGGACCAAACCAGGACTACACCAGAACTAAACCAGGACTAAATCAGGATTAAACCATGACCAAACCAGAACCAAACCAGGACTAAACTAGGACCAAAACAGGACTAAACCAGGACCAAACCAGCACTACCCCAGAACTAAACCAGGACTAAACCAGAACCAAACCAGGACTAAACCAGGACTAAACCAGAACCAAACCAGGACTAAACCAGGAATAAATCAGGATTAAACCAGGAATAAACTAGGACTAAACCAGGACCAAACCAGGACTAAACCAGGACGAAACCAGGACGAAACCAGGGGAATCAGCGATTCAACATTCTTCCTGAAGATGTGACACAGGCCTCTACTTTGACAATGTTTAAATCCAGGCTCAGAACAGTTCTTTTTAGCTGTGCACATTTTTTTTCCTGCACTTTTCTCCTTTAATGTTAATTTTATGATGATTATTTGTGATTATTTATGTTTCGATTTGTTGTATTGTGCTTTTAATGTCTTTCTTATTCTGTAAAGCACTTTGAATTACCTTGTGTATGAATCATGCTTTACAAATAAACTTGCCTTGCTTTGCTTTGTCAAACATTGAACTCGTCTCCAAATTCGGTGCATTAACTAGCAGCTTCTAATAGCTTCATTTGACTGGAGCTGAACGCTGTGGGCGACGTCACACTCACATAATCCACTTCTTTACACAGTCTACGGTAGGAAACTAGAGTGTAATCCTGATACATTTACATTTTAGATTGATCAAACTCACACACACATTTATATAACGAGCCTCACTTTAGAACTGCGTGTATTCATCTGATGTGGCGTTCTCGCAGGACATTCGCGGATTTGTCAGCCTTACTAATTTTCAGAGCGTGTCACCAGATTGACAAATGTGATATTTGTCTCTGAACCGTGGGGGGAAACTGTTAATGTTTGAATGGGTGTTTATTTGAAAGAGGGATCTGCACGGCATACAAATCCAGCGTATTTCATCTCTAATGGCTTCTGAAGATCACAGTGCCTCTATATACTGTATATGTAGAAGAGGAGGGAAGGAGGGGCGGGGTGCAGGACACGCTCTGATATGGAAATTCCGCCTCATATATGATGCCATTTGGTGACTTCAACTCATTTCTCTCCAATGGTCCTCTTTAGGAAACAGTGTAAGTATGTGTCACGCTGGGGTATTACATGAACCATATCTGCTAATATCCTGGATTCACACCATTTATATAAAAACGAGTCATTTTTTTTCTCCCTACAGTAATCTATTGACTTAGATCCATCCTTCACCGCTGCTATTCAAACACGCAAACTCTACACAACTATACGCAAAAAGACCGGACCATCTTGAGCCCTCTGCGAGATAAACCACTGAGCGAATAGTAAGTGGAGTTAAAGGGCACGTATTACGCTCGGATATAGGATTTATGTTATTATAATGTTGTTTCCGCATCACAAGCAGACCTGGAGTTGTGTTTTTTTTCTTCATTCACACATGTTTAACGCGCAAACTGCATATTTAGGCTGAGTTCTTCTCTCAAACAGAAAAAAAAAGACTCTGTTCCACCTTGTGATGTAATTGTTACGACCCAGCTTGTGTCGGGAAAGGTAAGAAACAAAAGAAACAAGATGGAAAAATGATAAATTAAGAAGTACTTTAATGAACGGGGACGTTAAGGGTAAACTAAACTATTGAAACAAACAGTACCTTGCAAGGTTTAAACAAAAAAACAGCAGGTAAAGTTAACTAGAACACGGATTTCTTTCACAATAACATAACAAAATCTTGACGAACAAACGCAGAATCAGTACTGACTCGCCACACGCAGGCCAGCAGCCCCAAACACGTGTCCCGAATCTTCTTAAATGGGCGGGAGGCGGCTGAAGGTGGGACCCAGGATTGGCCAGGCTGGGAAACCGTCGTCCAATCACAGTCAAGGGCTCACACAGCCAGGATTTCATGGGGAAGTAGGCAAATTCAGGAACACACACACTAAACATAATGGACCAGTACAAACAACAAACATTTTACAGCCTAGAGCACATGTGTCAAACTCAAGGCCCGGGGGCCAAATGCGGCCCGCAATGTCATTTTATGTGGCCCGCGAGAAGATAAATGAAAAGGCATGACTGTCATTTTAAGTCTATACTGCTTTAATGCGTGCACTGACAATAAACAAATGAGATTTTCCCAGCAAGTGGAACTGAGAAATATTTGCAAATAATCATCACAAAATGTTCACGAAGAGGAAAATTGTTGACATGGAAGGAAGTTGGAAAGAAGAAAGGTGAAGGTGAAAACAAGTTTGTGCTTTGAGGAGAAAAACCTGTATGTTTTTTGTGTTATGAAGTGGGGTCAGTACAGTCTACGTCCACATTCGGTTACATTTAGTGACATTTACACTGCTGCACAGTTACACCTGGCCCTTGATGGCGGCCATTTTGCTGATGTGGCCCTCGGTGAAAATGAGTTTGACGCCACTGGCCTAGAGCTGTATCAGTCATGTGGTCCACTGTGTTTTTAAAGTCCACACACCTTCACTAGAATCATTTGGGTGATTTCAGCTCTGGATCTTCTCGTTTTTACTGAAACAAACGTAAACTTGAAAACTACCACTTCATGACATCACAAGGTGGAACAGAGCATTTTGAGCTTTGGAGATGTTACGGACTAATAATAAAGTGTCACTCAAACATGTGTGAATGAAACAAAACAAAAAACAAATCTCCAGGTATGTTTTTGAGGAGGTAACATTTTAACATGGCTTAAAACTCACAAGAGTCCACCCATCTGTCCATTTTCTTCCGCTTATCCAGGGCCGGGTCGGGGGGGGCAGCAGTCTAAGCAGGGACT
The DNA here is from genome assembly GCF_009829125.3 of Periophthalmus magnuspinnatus. Classification (NCBI taxonomy): domain Eukaryota; kingdom Metazoa; phylum Chordata; class Actinopteri; order Gobiiformes; family Gobiidae; genus Periophthalmus; species Periophthalmus magnuspinnatus. The sequence continues at coordinate 28,762,064 of NC_047131.1, read as the reverse complement.
CCCAGACTTCCCTCACCCCAGACAAGTCCTCCAGCTCCTCCGGTGGGACCCCAAGGCGTTCCCAAGCCAGCCGAAAACTCAAAAGAGTCAATTTTGCACAATATGGGACCTTTAAGCTTTGGAACGCAATCTGTGACACAAGTAATGCATTGAAATATTGTAATTATAATGCTGCTTTATTTTTATTTGAATTTTAAATATCAAATGCAGACTCATCTAGTGTGGATCAAGCATATACAAACAATGCTCATCTGTTTGTTTCAGGTAACAGGTCCAGGTGGCTCGGGCCGCCCCCACACCTTGTCACCATCCGGAGAAAAAGCTGAAGCACGTTTAGCTTTTGAGTGTTATTTTTGGATTTGGCTGTAGGAATCGTCACCCACATTATAACCAAGAATACATCAAACCACACTCCCCTTCACTGACTCAGAATTCACTTGAACAAAAACAGCTCGGTCAGGTTTTCGCTAATGTTCGTTTGTCTTTTCGTGTTGCATGTAGATGGTGAATGGTGTGGCTCGAAGTGCTTTTCATCAATAAACCACTCACCCACTCACCCACGTTCATACTTGCACAAAGACACAACGACAGTATTCATCTTCAGGAGCAAGAATCGCGCTGCCAACCTGTGGGTCAGTGGACAAACCAGCTGAGCTACTGTCGCCACATCAGCTTTGTGCACCCGCCACCAAGTCACAGTTGAAAAGAATCAGAAAAAGAATCAGAATCAGAAGACTTTTTATTGTAATTGTCAGTGAACACAGCTCACAAACTAGGAACTCTGTTTGGTGATAAAGTGCAACATAAAAACACTGAATAAGTACAAATAAGGGCCTGCATAAAGTTAAAAAGATATGCTTAAAAATAAAATAAAAAACTTAGAGGTAGATATATGCAATAATAGATATATACAATAGAAAAAAAAAGTTCTGATATTTGTCTTATAGTGATTAACATTTTAAAATCCATAGACTCACACATTTATGCTAGGTTATTGTGTTAAACCTCACAAATACACACTGCACTTTTGTAAAAACAGATTGTGTAAATGTACAGCCATATTGTTCAGCCTAATTGCTCTTCTATTTCTATTTTATATAACTAGTCTGCGAAAAATGACAAACGTGATGCATTGAGGACAAACTGGGAATGACATGGGCACACAAAGTGATAAAATGTTAGTGCCAAATATTGCAAAAATCTTCAATATTGGACCAATACTGATATCTGGGAAACCCCTTTGATATTACCGATGGCAGTACTGGAACCAATGTACACCCCGTATCTCTGTTCACCTTATTTCAGAAGCTGCCTCCATTGTCATTCGAGTTGTATTATTTCACACGGGGCTGCAGATCTTGACAGTAAATAAGTTCTATAGGGACCACAAAGGCGTTTTAAAGCCTCCAGAGAATCAGTGCAGTGTTGAATTGTTGGTCACATGAACATAGAACATTTTAGATGAATGAACCGACTTTATATCAGATTTTAGTGAAAACATTTCCCAATTTCTGCATTGAAATGAATGGGATTCCTGCTTAACTGGAAGTGCCACTAGGAAGAAAGAGTAGTTTAGTCACGTTTATGGCAAAAGTGGGCGGGGTCATAACGTCAATATCCCGTTTAAGGGCATACCAGGGTATTAAAGAATGGAACAAGCTCTCCTTTGACCTGATGGACTTCTCTTATAATGTCAGAAAAGTTCTTTTAAAAAGTCAGCACGGTCAACACTGATTTGTATTTGCATGTAGTAGCTTATATGGTAATTTTGCATAGTATATGAGTCATTTTAAAAGTGGACTGTGATGTTTTTAAATAAAAGAATTGGAGAATGCATGGTTTGATTGTAAATGGATACTTGGACGTATTTTAATTGTTTGTTAACCTGCCCGGGGACTGATGGAAATTAGCTTTAGTAAAATCTGGTGTAAAGCATCTTTTCTTTTATGAGATGACTGTGTTTGCACATGGTCCCTGTTAAAACAAACCAATGAACTAAACAAAAAAAAAGTCTATAGTTTATATAGTTTCCCCCACACACACACACGTACTCAAAACAGGAAAACTTTTATGATTATACATTAAGCTGAAAATTGTCATAACTAACTCCATTTTTATTTAAATTTGGCCTTCAGCTCTTCTCAGTCTATTACCTGTTTGAAGAGGTTTCATTTTGGTTTATAATGGCCCCGGGTAAGTGCTCCTACACGGACATTAGTATTCGTTTACGCCACTTGTTTCGGGAAAGCGGCATATTTGTAAAACATTTTTGAAACATCCCATTTACCATGTCAATGCTCATCTGTAGGAAGACAGCCAAAAAGGATGAAGTGTTGTTGGTGTAATATCGCGGAGGCCGTTATTGTCTGCAACAGCGAGGTGGATGGAGCAAGAGAAACCCAAACCAAATCTGACTTTGCTGAACGCTTTGAGGGATGGAAATAAATCTCCCTTTGCCAGCGCATACACAGGAAGCCAACTGGCCTAGCATTCATAACACTTTCATCTGCTATCACAATATTGGCCTTTTGAGTAAATGACCTCCATGATTCAAATGTGACAAGCAGGTTTCCAGCCATGGCCCGGATTATTCTCTTCCTTCATTATTACCCACATTCTCATTCACCGAGGACACTTTTTTGATTTATGCTGACAACAAAAAGCCATTCCAAACTGTGGCGTAAAGATACAAGTTTGAGGCCAGGGTTTGCGAACATCCATCTCATCTTTTAATCACGGCCCGTAGTGTTAGACGACGTACTCAAACGTGCAAAGTTAAGTACTTTTGCTGGTTTTATTTGAGGGGAAAATAGCGAGATAAGTCCGTGATCATGAGTACGAATACTGTTTTTCAAATGCCAGCTTAAAAAACCCTCAGCTTGAAGGTGACCCGCGCTGGTTCCTGAAGTAAAAATTCCATTAATTGTTTCCTTAAGCCGTCCACACGCTGCAGGATTTTCCAGTGTTAAACGATTTCCAAACGTGCAACCACAGACATGAGAATCGGATGAGATTTTAAACCTTGCGATCCCCGAGTGCAAAGACTGCAGCGGAAGTTGTGAGCGAACCTTGCGTCAACTGTTTCTCGTCTTTAAAAAAAAGACAAGACTCCAAAACGTTCCAGATATCACAGCGTTGCATTTGTAGTTTAGATGCAAGTCATTCCATCTGCTCTGTTTTACTGGCTGTTACCGTAGTGCTGCTGATGTTTTGTGGTTACGGTGCGAACGAGCGGCTCGGAATCGCACTGGTGCTTCACGAAGTCAGGTCACGCCTCGCTGAAGTTGAGGAGAAGCAAATCTGGTCCTAAAGCGAGCGATTTTCCTGTAGTGTTGCGGGTTTTAGATGAGAATTTACATAGACCTCCTCATAACATTATTTTTGATGGATTAGTGGGACCATTATCTTACATGTTGCTCACCTGCTTGCGCTGAATTAAAGCCACATTACGTGACTTTTGTGGTAGAACTCTGCCACCTGCTTGTCTCCATGTTATTACTTTGCCTGATATCATGAAAATAACTAAACTTCATGAAGAAAAGCCAATGTGTTGAGCAATAAAACAGCTGTGATTGCGTAAAGTTTGATGTCAAATGTGGAACGTTCCAAGAAAAGCAATGGATATAAAGTTACACGGTGCGCCTTTAAAAACCCGCGCACGTCGGCATGTGTGAATGCATTCGGTTGTTTGTCCGTTTTGGGGTTTTTATAGAGAGAAACTACATGTTTTTTTAGCTCGTTGCCGTGGCCACTGTTTTTGCGAAAACATAGTACTTGCGTGTCAAAATAAACATGTGCATTCTCTCCCAGACTCGCATTTCCATGAAGTGTTTGCCATCTGCTTCAATGAGCACTTTGAAATTCTAGTGCTGTGAAATGTGAACTTACTCGAACGCCTGTCAATGCCTGTGTAAGTACGAGTGGTCCCCGGGCACCCAGTCAAGCACTACTGGTATAGATTCCTTTTCTCCGAGCTACAATACACTGTCTGATTAAATATCAAAACAGCTATTTTGTCATGTCATCTGCATTTCACAGCTTACAGTAAACAAGATCTGAATATGTATGATTGATTTTGGAGACATTTTAATTCATTTAACTCATTTTTGGAAGCTGTATACAGTTTTAACTCTGCAGTCATTTTAGTTATACATTTGTTCACTCGTCTAACTTGTGTTTTAAAACTGGTGTATCTGATTTTCAAACCACAAAAGCACGACGTAAATTTGAATCTATAAAACTAGTTCCTTGAGCTCACAAAGTTGGGAACCCCATTTTTAAAGCTACCATCTGTAAAGTCTGTCACACCCTAGAGGATAATTTGGACGATTTAAGATCTGATTACCCAACTTCGAGGAGGCGTGACCCGACTTTGGATCTTCGTACGCGATTTTGAAGCTGTTCGTGGGTGTCAGTGCAACCACGGCAACAGCCAATACAACAGCGTGAGGGGCGGACGGAGCGACGGACACAGAAGCGCAAGATGCAAGCTCAAGAAACAGTGAAAATAATGACATGAGTTTATTACGCACCTCTGGTAAAGTTGTAAAATTAAACTGCAGCATTCTCGTCCATATCATCCATTAGAATGTGTCCTCTGCAAATAATGACACCCAGTCCACAAAATAGCGATGAATCCAGTTTGAAGGTTTCTTTAAAAAGTAAAAAAGTAGTTCCTCACGTGTATCTGTTTACATCCACACATCCAGGATCAGGGTGAAGCTGCTGCAGATTAGCAATAGTGACGCTCATTCTCGCATTAAAAGCATTTATCTGAAGTACTGCACCACGTTTCACAAATAATAACGCAGTTTTGACTTGTATCTAAAGTAGAAGTGCACTGCTCTGATATTTAGAACACTTTAGAGTCTCAAAGTGAGTCGTTTTACTGTAGACAAGAAACAGCTGACATGAGGTGCGCTCACAACTTCTAGCTTATAGTGTGCGGTCTCTTCGCTGCCATAACCCACTGAAGACTCTGCAATTGGAGATGTAAAATCTAATCCGATTCTCTATGTTTGTGGTCTATGCTTTTTGCCGCACATTTAAAAATTGTTTAAGACTGAAAGACCCTGTGTGTGGCAGGCTTTAGTTGATTTGATTTTTGTTATCAGATGTGAAACTTGCCCCACCTGGAAATTGTTCAGACTTACCTGTGCTCTCTGGTATTCTTCTGTCAGACCAAATCTCGTATAATGTTCGATATAAGTAACAGCATCTAGTGGTGAAGTGAATACAACGGGGTGAGTCAGCTAAACTAATTGCGTTTTAAAATTCACTTCAGCTTCAGAATGTATTGGTCAATTAATTAAATATATTGATTATGATGTTTTTATTTTAGGATCGTGTTGTTAGCAGGAAAAAAAAATATTACTAGGAAATGGTTAAGGGCAGAGGCACTAAAAATGGAAAACTGGGTTGACGTGATGCGTGATATTTATGTTACGGAGAAATTGACTTCTACTTGAAGATTAGAAACACAGAAATTTGAGAAAATATGGAAAGTCTGGCTGGATTTTGTAAAAACACTAAGACCGGGCTTTATTTAAATGCCATTTGTTCCCCCTTGTTTTGGTTCTGCAACTCAAATGTGTATTATTATTATTATTATTATTATTATTATTATTATTATTGTTATTATTATTGTTATATTTTATTAATCAGTATTTTTATTATTTTTTTTAATATTAGAAAAAAAGATGTATGTCAATTGTACACTATATGCATGTCAAAATCAATTAAAAAATATAATAATAATAATAATAATAATAATAATAATAATAATAATAATAATAAATCATATTAGATTAAAAAGACCTGTACCTGACCTTTAACTGTTCGCTTTTCCCACTTCTCAGTTCCCTTCTTTCACTTTGATACTGCACCATACAAATATCTGCTTTTACAATCATATTTTTCCTGAACTTCCAGAAAAATGCCAAGCACAGTCCCTTTAAACTAGTCTTTTAAAGTATTAACAGCTGACAGAAGGGAAGACGTTTTTACTTATATTCAGAAAGCATCCACACAGAAAAAGCACCTCTTCCTTTCAATGGCAGCTATTGTCATTCCGGTAAACAGTCAAACTCAGGGACGGTCAGTAAATCTCCGCCCAAGGCCTATAGACTCGTTTCCACAAACTTGCTGCTGCGGCTGGTCGTTCTTGACAGTAGCGAACAATAGCAAGCACTTCAGAGTAGAAATAACTTTAGTTCATTTAGCGACACTTTCAACTTAAAGAAAACATTCCTTCCAAACATTTGTGTACTCAAGGATTTCACTGTACTGTTATATGAGCCTTCAAGTTGTGTTTAACTCAGAGTATGTGCCAATAAGTCAATGGGCATTCTCTGCTGGAGTAATACTTTAAATGCTATAAATGCTCTCTATAAAATGAAGTAACTGTACTGAAAGATTTAGACATAAATATTGAAGTCCCTGTTTAGAAACTGGTAGAATTATGTAAGTAGGAGCCGATACAATGAGCAGTGGTCACATTAACACACCAGTTTCAACGTGATCCTGTGATTCTTATTTCGTCTTTTCATGAGCAGTACTGGACATAGACTGTAGATATAAATGGTCATAGCTAACGCACTCGCCGCCGTGTTCCAAATAGGAAGTGAGCGTGGGCACGGAGTGGTTCCTTTGAGCTCTGGTTGCAATTGAAAAATCTTCACCCCTCTCTCTGTAACTACTGCTGTGAGCCTCATAATTTCGGTCTTAAAATTTTCGTATTAGCGTCGTTGCTAACCGCCCGCACCGCTGGTTTGGCAGGGTGCGGCGGTTAGAAGGGGTGTGTACCGTCAACCACCTCGCTCCTCTTTGGTGTCACGCTCAGGTTTTTCTTAATTTGAACCAGATTTGGTTGAAATTGACAGACATGGGTGACGTTACTTTCCTTAGTCCACTTCTCTTATACAGTCTCTGGTACTGGACAAAGACATTTTTATTTAAGCAGCAAAACACACATTTCACACAGACATCACTGCAGAATTCATAATGGAGGATAACCCCATCTGACCTTTACGACTGAAACATATCAGTTGGTAAATCCAGAATGATATCTATCTGTATTTTTGAGATAATACGGAGATTAATACAGATTAATATCAGTCTGGTCCCCACGTCCTCTGTTGCATCTCAAGCCCGGTCAAATGTAATCAAGTGATTTTTTTTTTCAATGGCAGCACCTGTCAGTCACGCCCATTTGAGAACAGGGAGATTTGCAGGTGACCAGACTCACTTCTTTGTAAAGTATTGAAGAAGTGTGTATTCTGAATCCCAGGCACATCAGAGGATTTGGAGAAAAAATCCGATATGCTAAAGTATGTGTAAAGATGGTGTACGATTACAAACTGAATTGTACATACAAATACTGCATTCATTTTAAAAAGCTAATCGTATTTCACAGTTTTTGTTCACTTTGTAACTCAACTGCCATCACTGATCTTCAGCTGCCATACTCAAACTCGTATTTCTGTAAAAATATTTTCAAAAGTAGGTACACCCAGTGTCTAGTGAATACTTTTCTTTTTGCTTGTTTTTAGAAAACTTGGAGAGGCCTGAAGCTCCTCTGTCAAATTCTCAGCTTCAAGTTGGTTTGCAGTTGGAAAGCGCATCAACAGTTTCTAGTTGTTTACTTTCTTATAGCACACAGGTGAATCTCTAGGGATCGTATAATAACCGTGAAGGCTTATATTCTTTAGTCAAGATCAATTTATCTGATTTAGTTCAAACTCTTTAAATAGATCGATCTGTGGATGGATTACAGACACACTGACATCAATATGAAACAATATTATTAATTAAACTCACTGTAACATTCTGCTGTAAGGAAACACGCCACGCAATTTCTTCTGGTTGTTTATTTTCTGAAAACAGGGACTACCGTAGGCTGTAACACACGCAAAACAACAGCAATCTCAACTCACTCGAGCCAGTCACCAAAACAGACCAGTAACCATCACCTACAGACAAGACAAGTTTATTTGTACAGCACAATTCATACACAAGGTAATTCAATGTGCTTTACAGAATAAGAAAGACATTAAAATCACACAAATCAAAATAATCACAAATAATCATCATAAAATTAACATTAAAACTGAACAGTGCAGAATAAAAACATGCACAGATAAACAGAACTGTTTTGAGCCTGGATTTAAACATTGTCCAAGTAGAGGAGTGTCTCACATCTTCAGGAAGACTGTTCCAGGTTTTAGTTGCATAAAACTGAAACGCTGATACTCCATGTTTAGTCCTGACTCTGGGCACCAGCAGGAGGCCGGTCCCTGAAGTCCTCAGAGTGTGAGATGGTTCTGTGGCTCATGTGGGAGATGTTCTTTGGTGCTTGTCCATGGAGAGACTTGTTCAGAAGCAGAGCTGTTTTAAAGTTTATTCTCTGAGCCACAGGAGCCAGAGCAGAGACCTGAGCACAGGACACACGTGTGAAGTACTTCCTGGTTCTAGACCTGAGCACAGGACTTATGTGCTCGTACTTCCTGGTTCTAGTCAGGACCTGAGCAGCAGTGTTCTGGATGTTCTGTTCTGTCTTAAGGCTCGTTTGGAGAGACCAGTGAGCAGGACGTTACAGTATCTAACCTACTGGAGACAAATGCATGGATAAGTCTCTCTAAATCTGGTTTTGACAGTTTACCTTTGATTTTTGCAATGTTTTTTAGGTGGTAAAAAGCTGCAGATGTTATTGATTTGATGTGGCTGTTAAAGTTCAAGTCTGAGTCCATTATTACCCTGAGATTTCTAGCCTGATTTGAAGGTTTTACAGAGAGAGACTGGAGGTGACTGCTGACACTTTCTCTATGTTTCTGTGGGCCAAAGATGATGACTTCAGTCTTGTCTGAGTTTAGCTGGAGGAAGTTGTTTCACATCCACACACTGATCTGTTGGATGCAGTGACAGAGTGAATCCACTGGTCCATATTCACCTGCTGCACTGAGACATAGACCTGAGTGTCATCTGCAGAGTTGTGGTAGGACACATTATTGCTGCGTATTAACTGACCTAACGGCAGCATGTAGAGATTGAACGACCATCAACTCCATCGGCTTGTCGGCATAGCAACCAAGTGTCACATACAAAAGCAGTTACATAAACAGTCACAAGAATAACAAAAGGTGTCAACTCTGAACTAAACACAAAATATCAGATCGTTACGAGACTATGAGGACTGAGAAAGCATACGATTACCTCGGCCTCTACGCACAAGGCACAATTTTAAATAGCAAATAAATAAAATAACACCAAGTATCCATAATTACGTACCCATTGCATCATTTATTCAGTCTCCACTCATGCTCATGTTGATGCTGAACTATATAACTGCAGCTATGTGAGATGCGGTTGCCAATCTGTGCCAAGTGGCTCTCCGACCACCAACCACTCATTCACACACTACATTCATACATCGGCAAGGTCAAGTGTGTTGCCGACGGACACAATACAACAGTATACAACATCGACCCGAGCTCAAACCCCCAACATTTCAAGAAGACAATGCTGCCACCTCAACCAGATTAATAACTTTACATTAGTATAACACCAAAAATGATTCCGCTATGCTCTTGTGTCAATTGCCTCTTCTTTTTTCAATGTTTTTTTGAGGCGATCATTGTAAAACATGTGCGATTTCTTCTTTGATTGGTCCGGAGCAGTAGACACACGGTCCTGTCGTTTGTCATTTACAGAGCAGGGCAGTGTCCGACACAATAGTCCCACGCAGTTAGTCCAAACTATTACGCAGGCACGGTGAAGGACAGTACTACAATACGAACAAGTTTATATGATTCATTATGATTGACGTTATGCCTGAATTGGTTTACATTTAAATAAGGACACATTTAAAGGTCCTCTATTACGTAAAGTGGCCTTTTTTTTGAGGTTTTAGTAATGTTAAAATGCTGTTACCTCCTCAAAAACATCCCTGGAGATTTGTTTTGTTTCATTTACACGTTTGAGTCACACTGTGTTATTAGTCTGTCCGCATCTCCAAAGCCCAAAATGCTCTGTTCCACCTCGTGATGTCATGTAGTTGTAGTTCTCAGGTTAACAGCTACTTTTTACCTTAGCAGGGATTGGCAATTCCAGGGCTGGAATTATCAAAATTATTGTATTCAATGTGTATAGAGTTTAAAAACACAGTGGAGCAACTTGGATAGAGAAGAAATCAGTCTAAATTTGCAGGGTTTGTGCGTTAAACATGTGCAAATAAAACAAAACACAACTCCAGGTCTGCTTTTGATGAGGAAACATTACAACATACATCAGAAAATAGCGTAATATGGCACCTAATACGGGAATATAATACTTAAAATTTGACTTAAGCACAGTATTTTACTACTTTTACTTGGTTACGTTCCACCACTGGAATTTTGGAAACCTTTCTCTTGGAATCAGCGTCAACTTCCTGAACCGTCTGCAGTAGTTTCCTCTGATGGACTGAGTTTTAAAGTGAGTTTTGTCACCTCAGCTTGACTCTCTTTGAATTCTTTACCATAACGAAGCGTGTGTGCGTTCATCTGTCAGCTTATCGTATTTTCCTTGATGTTTAAAAACGACTGAGATCTAGGACTGAAGGGCAACGGCCTCATGCCTGCATTTCATCAGTATTATCAGGGCAATCTATGGTATTTCCTCAATCAGTGGGCAAACGGAGCAGATGGTCTTTGGGAGGAACATATTCTCGTTAGGGTGTCCAGGATCTGCATATCTGAAAGAGGAGAAATGAGAGAAGGGGGGGGTGAAATCCTCAGAGTTTTGGCACGGCTCGACTCTCTGACCTTCTGTCTAGTCTGCTGCTCCGACAGGCGGCGGTAAAAGGATGGAGCTCCAAAGCCAAAGTGACAGGCTCCTGGTAGTGAGTGCATGGGGTTAGAGAGAGAGCCTGATCACTCACATGTTCTGTTCACCTTTCAGGGTTTTAGTAAAGAAGTGAATCAATAACTGTACTGTACCATACATAAAGACTGAGACTGGGGCCATCTGGAGTCACAGCAAAAGTGTAAAGAGCTCGGGTTTGTGGTTGGCGCGAGCAGAGCTGTGAAGATTGAGCAGAAGGATGAGAGTTGTACCCAGAGACTGTATAGAAGTGAACTAAAGGAGCATGGTGTCGTCCATAGCGTTGAGCTCCAGTCAAATGAAACTCATCGCACCTGATTTCTCTGTTATCAATGTTTATATCTTGATTTATGGACAGAATAGCAAAATAAAAACACCAGGATCACGTAGAGCGGGTCAAAACGGACATTTTAAGACCAAAATGACGAGTCTGACAGGAGCAGTTATGGAGAGAGGGGCGACAGTTTTTCAATACAAAGTGAATTGGAGCCAGAGTCGATGGAGCCAGAGGAGCGCCCGTGCTCACTTTCTATTTGGAATGATTTAGAAGGATTGCTGTTCTATATTTATAAACTATGAAAAAAAAACACCCAAAAAAACGGAATTCGTATTTTATAAGACAACAGCTTGTCAGGATGGAGAAGGATGTGGAGCTCACCAAAGTATCCAGTGGTAATACTGAGGTGGTGGAGAGAAAAAATGTTGGGAACCGCTGCTTTATCATGCCGGATAGGCCTAAAACCTTCAGGCAGAGGCACGTCCAGACTCTTTTCACTGGGGCGGACCAGGGTTGACACGAGGGTTGGCTTAAGTTATTATGATTTGAGAATTTAACAGTAAAATAAAAATTGCAGGTTGTGTCCGAATGTCCACCCCTCATTCGTCACATGATTCTGATGTCTGGGGGAAAAAAAGTCAGCTAAACCCTGATAAAACTTGATTTTTGTCCTAAATAATGATCAAATTGGCCTGGCACGCACTATTTATGGACTAATAATAACCCTACACGTTTTTGTCACGGTGGATCGCACGTAAACGGACTGGATTCATCAGCTTTTTGTCTGAGATGTTGAAATGATTGCTCTTTTAACAGCTGAAGCTAAGGTTAACAGCTAACGCTAGCAACTTTTCACAGCAACAGTTTAGTTAAGAGTGTTTTATTCATAATCAGCGATCAACAGTGTGATAAACCAGTGTTTGTATCTGCTTCATTCAGTTGTGTTGTGTCCAGTTAAAGACCTGTAGCTTTCCGACTCTCGCAATGCATTGTGGTCTATATTGATCAGTCTAGTGAGCACTGATGCCCACTAGTTTTCAAGGTGCATTGTTGGAAATTTTGAGTCCACAACTTTTTCTCCAAGTGGACATTCAGACACTACTAAAAATGACCCCGAAATAGAGCCCTAAATTGGGAATAGTGTGGACATTTAGACACAGCCACAGTGAATAAAAATTAAACAAAAATAGTTATTTATCCCAAATTTCTGTCCCAGCCTTTCTGATTGGGGTGGTACCTGGGTCAGCTCCCCTACCTCCTCCAGCGGTTAAACCATTAGAGCCGTTTAGGTTCCATATCTCCGCCTCCATGCCCAAAGACGGCTCTGGCAACTATTAATACTTCACAAAATGTCGTGTGGTGAAAATGTATGTAGATTCATTCATAAATCGAGAGCGCACGTTGGCTGTGTAAACCAGACAAAACTAAAGTCATGGCTGAAGCACCGTGGCATCACTTTTCTCTGTATCACTGTGCACTTTGGGTTTGTTTGTAGCGGGGGGGATGTCGTGGCCTTTTCCAGCGGCCCAATGTGCCCACTCTCATGTGCAAATGATACAAGTTCTGTCAGCTCCAGTTCTCGTCTGTTTCAAATATATTAAACAGCTCACAGCAAGAGGAACGCTGATGTGTCTTACAGTGACAGGTACTGAGAATAAGGAAGTACAGTTTTAGTTGTTTATATGAGCATATATAACACTGCCTAGTATCATAACACTGCATTACTACATTTATCCTACGTTTAGTGGGGGATATGCTCTTAATCTTTATTTGTAAGACTCTTTCTTGTTGACAAAAGCCACATCTGCTTTATCTAATACAGCAGAATCTCAATAATGGATACAATGCACAATCTTTAGCTAACCTTTACACTGATTAACCTGCAGTCACTGTGATTTTGAACGCACTTAAAATCAGATTATGATCAGATTTTTTGAGTTATAAGACTATTCAAATGACACATAAACCTCAAAATCACCTAATTTCTTTCAGATCATGGCTCCTCTGAATATTCACATAAGATTCTGCAGTTTGTACTGTATATTTCATTTCATTTATCTTCATTGAAACAGGGAGAGCCCAATGAACGCCTGTTAAAATACAGAACAATACAAACAAAAACAAAACTAATGACTGCATAGGTCCATTTAAAACATTAAAAACAGCCGCAGGTGTGATGATAAATGTTTATCACCAGATTGTTAAAGTGCATCGTATAATTTAAATAATTTTAATGGTCCAGAAATCAGATTATAATCAGATTATAGTGTGCATGTAAACCATGGGTGTCCAGACTATGGACCGGGGGCCAAATGTGGCTCTCAGACCAGTTTTTATTGGCCCCAGGCTTCTTGCTGAGCTGGCCCAGTTGATCATAAGCAGCACTTTTAACAGCAAATTAAACTATTTCTACCAATATTACCTCAAACGTCACATTGCAGTGTGATACAGACAAATGTAAAACAAATGTGCTCCAAGCCTCATTAATACACAGCGGCTCTGTCAAAGCTGTGTATAAAGCACCGCACTGCATTAATCACAGGTCTGTGGCCCTCAACATCAAATGTTTTGTGATGAGGCCCTGATAAAAAGAAATAAATAAATAAAAATAAAATTGTTTTAAATTATGTTCACATTTCAAGACTTAAATAAGACCTATTGTGCTCGTGTCTGCAATATAGTTATAATCTATGACACCTGTGGGTCATTTTAAAGCATTTTCAATCGGAATATTCATCTAAAACCACTTGATAAAAGAAAAAAGTCTGTTGACTTCCATGTTAGAAAACTGCTGTCGGAGCTGATGTCACCATGAACGTCATCACAACAAAGTGCCAACAACTATAGCAGATAGCTGCAGATCACACTAGCAAGTAGCAGATTTTTTAATTTTTAAAAATGTGTTTACCAAAATGGCGTGATGTTGTCGAATCCTGCACATATAATTGATTAAGAAAATAAAACTGAAGAACAAAGTCAGTACAAAGCAGTGGACGTTTGCCTGTGGCAGTGAAAACAGTGATTGATCTTGAAAATAAGTGATTAAAGATTGTTCAAACGTGCACAAAACACTCCAGATACAACTTTGAGAGGCTAAATGAAAAGAGGAAACAACTATAACATGGTCAAAAGCTCTGAAAAGTCCATTTGCCATGATAGAAAAGATCTGCAACATAAGAAGAAGTTTCATAAAATGTACCAACAAAATGCTATCTCAATATCATAAAACAACACTTTAAATTCACCCAAGTGTGCGTATATCTCCAGAACACATGGCCCTTGATGTCCTGAGCTCTGTTTGTTTCTTGTCCACAATCCCACAAGCCTCTGGGGAGATGGGATGTGACCGGCTGCCCCAGGACCTGCCAGCGGGACAATGGCCTTCTCTAACCCTTGTAGTCCATTCTGAGTCATCCCAGACGGAGCACACACAGGAAGCCCCATGCAATTTCTGCTTCCTTTCCTTTCTCTCAGGTAAAAGTCAGTGAGTCAGATGTTTCTGTGCCATCGGGCCAGGATAAAAAAAAGAGAGGCCACAACACAAGCTACAAGCGTCCCAACCCCCGACTACGAAGGTGAAAGGGAGATGGATTTTTGCTTTGTAGCCGCTGTCACTGAGGTGAGAGGAGAAGTCAAAGTCACAAAAACATCCAATGCTTAGATAGACTGGCCGATAAAGAGCAGGCAACAAGACCGCATTTTGTATTCCATAAACTGAAATAAACTTAAATCCGCAAGCTGACCCCAGATTTGTCTGGAAAAGTAAAATCCTGAGTCATTACAAAACACATTTATCTTTTTTGCATTGCATTTGCATTGGATTTTAAGGCAATATTAGTTTGATTTATGAAAATTTCGAGGAGATTATCGAGACAACCCAGGTTTGCAAAATGATCCCACTATCTCCGTAGACAGCCATGCCTCCTACAGTTTGCCCCGGGCCTGCAGTAACTCGCCAAGTGCTCATAATGTGAATATAAATGTATCAAGAGCGCTATGATGAATAATTATACGTATCATAAACTTAAGGATAACAAAATAACAACATCCCTTTTACTTACTGTAGTTTCGAAACTCAACGTCATTATTTTAGGTTGAACATTGCCTAAAATCCCACATCCATCCTTTTTTTTTTTTTTTTTTGCTTATCCAGGGCCAGGTCATGCACTCCCAGACTTCCCTCACCCTAGACACCTCCTCCAGCTCCTTCGATAGGACCCCAAGCGTTCTTAGGCTAGCCACGTTATGTATTTTAAATTACTACATTAGCGCCACAGCGATAACCATTTTATTTCATGACTGTGTAGCCATAGCAACAGGTTCTATTGTCTTTCCGTGATTGTATTGTCTTTTCATTAATATCCATGCTCTTTTAGTTTGCCTATGTTCCGAAAAACTCATCCGAGGTGCAGAGTTGCCGCTTCCAGCTGAATTGGAAAATGTGATTGCTCTCATCTCTGCTCTGGTGCTTCATGCACTTTGAGTTTATGACTTTTATATCAAGCTATTCTCTGAGGAGGAGGAGGAAAAGTCCACTGGTCAAATACATGTTTCTTGAACCCGTCTTATATCTTCAATTTTCTACTGGAAGGAAGTCCCGAAAGATCATCCAAAACCAAAAGCCAAAGATGTCAAATAAAACTGAATCGTTGGTATAAAGTGAGTATTGAAGTATGCACTTGAACAATAAAAAGTCATTTGGAAGATGGAAAAAACATGAAATAGAAAGCACAGATGTTAAAAAAAAAAAAAAAAAAAAAAAAGGCAAGGCAATGAAACAAAGAAGCAAAAACGCATTACCAAGACCAAGAAAATACAGCGTTTGTGAAATAGGTGTTTGGAAGTGTTGTGTTTTAACATCATCCCACATATCACACATTCTAGAAAATATTCTTTGAACCAACAGTGTACGTGCGAATTTAAAAAGAAAACAAAACAATACAGTGGAAGTTCTTTTCTTCGAACTTTTCAGCTTGTGAGTACTTTCATCACTACTCGTTTTATTGCAGAGGCGAGTGTTATTTTCCCTCTATGGAGATCTTTGGTCAAGCTGCGACCTCCATTGTTTACTTCTCATATTTCTGGTCCGAGTCTGTGCCAATACTCCTGCCTCTGGAGGTAAAATTATCCCTGTGATAGCGATGCATCTGTCGGGCTCCGAAGGGTCATCTCCTCGCTGCTCCCCAAACCAAACCACATCTGTTCCCTACCCCACACACAGCCATATTTTTACAGCCAAGAAGAATTGATAGATTTAAGCTCACAACTGCTGACTACATGAGTCCTTTTCTGTGCGAGAGGTAAATGGAAGAGCCTTATTTTGCTGACCTGGAGCTGGGTGAATATTTATTTATTTTCTTGACAACCCGTGGCTGGTTTACAAGGTTTGACAGTCACCTTATTTGGAGCATGACAAGCTTAATTTGAACAGATATGGCGCCATGCGAAAAAAAAGTATAACAACCCCAATTCCGAGGGCTGAGCTAAACGTAATCGGTAGGTGTCAGCGTCTTGTACAAATGTCTTCGTGCTAGCAATAAAATGTGGCAATATGCAATCTGGTACATTTGACTGTGCGGGAGTGGGTATTTTACAAAATTATGGTATTCCTGCAGAAGTGCTTGACAAAACCACTACAATATCTGCCTAGTTCGAGATAGGGGCTCGCTCGTGTGGCATAGGCTTCCATTCATCCACCTTTACCATGCAATTGCAGTTTCTAATGGTTTACATTCTGAGCTACCCATGGTATAAATTCATGCACCACAGCAGGGGGTTCCTTCGCTATCCCCCAACGGCCTCAAAAAAAAAAAAAACATCTGACTTGTCTGGAGCAGTGTACAGAAATCCCTTAACAAAACTGCATAGCATACTACCCATACCTCCTTTGATCTGTAAAAATAACAGTTGTTAGAAGTATTCCAGGACATCTGCTCAAACAGAAAACTATATCTCTTGTGCAAAGATTGTATGAAACCACTGAACATGGCTGAGGTCCAGGTTTAAAGACAAACTGTTTTGTTAGCGACACCTGGCCGATGTATGACACGGCTGTGAAGCTCATCCAAAAATGAGACGGAGAGCGGAGTTTGGTGGATAATTGCTCCCCGGGTGAGAAATAACAATGCCATGGCACGGGCAGTTTGGGAAATGAGTCCTCCTGCTCAGTTACTCGGCTTTTAATTGTGATGCTTTACAGTCCATCATGCCATTCGTAATTAAAGCTGCATCATGCAACGTTTCTCTTGTAAATGAGTCCGTGTATTAGTGTACATTGACTCAGTACTATGTGACAAAATTGATCACAGACTTGTAAGAAAGTATGTGTGCTGCAGAGTTGAATGTAATAAAGTAAAAGTACTGCACCTAAGTAAATTTTAGAGTAGATACTTTTTACTTTTATTTCACTACACTTAAGAGCAGGTTTCTGTACTTTCTACTCCACTTTTTTTTTTTTTTTTTTTTTTTTTTTATGATGGTTTGAAACCTGCTGAAAAGACTGAGTTTTTTTCTTTTTTTTTTTATCATGTTCATAGTTTGGGCAAACAAAAATATACAAGTAAAAACACCTAGAAAAAAAAATAAAAAAATCTGCTCAAATCTTTATCAAAATCACTACATTTGAAGCATTATAAGACTCAAAATACTTTTACTTTTCACTCTTTAAGTACATTTTCAAACAGGTACTTTAATACTTTTACTTAAGTTGATTTTTTCCATGTGATACTTTTACTTAAGTAACACCACTGAGTACTTCTGGTGCATTGCCACATGACACTTTGGGATGAGAGCTGATTGATTGGCTGTACATTGTTAGTCTGCGATACTTCACTTCAGTTTGATAAAAGCTCCAAAGTTGTGCATGTGCCCAAAACGCATGCATGTGAATACTAGTGATAGGTCTGTGAGAGTTAGGAACTACTCAGACAGATTTAAACACCTACTTGCTTTTGAATCAATCCTGTTTATAATCTCTGTCTATTGACGCTGACAAAGTATGAAGAGGATGGTTCCAGTTACTCAAAAAAATTCATCAACAAAAAGATCTCATGTTTTATCAAAGATGCTTTTATACTGTTTGGGAACTAACTGAATATGATCACTTGGTTTTACAGTGGTCCCTGGTTTATCGCGTTTATTTGTGTGCTAAAAATGAAAATCAAATCAACATGAAATCAACAAAGTATCAGCTTTATTTTTTATATTATTCTCTATGTTTTTGGCTGTAAAACCCCTCACCACACACTTTATACACTTTTCTCACACAGGCATTAACATTTCCTCACATTTCTCTCTCGTTTAAACACTCTCAAAGTTCAAACCTTCGTAGGCGCCTTTGTCGGTGCAGAACGTTTCATCGACATTGTGGGTTTTGTCGGGGAGAAAATAAATTGCAAACATACAGCACTTCAGAGTCACACTGCGATCCAACATTTATGTAAATTTGTCTGAACACATTCTGTACTGTACAGGAGACACGGCACGGAGGAGACTGATGGACAATGGTCTACAGTCCAACAGCCAATCAGGATGCAGAACACAATGCACATTCATACTGTAAAAAAGCATGTAATATTGCTAAAAAAATTCCGTGAAACAGCGAGACCGCAAAAGATGAACCGCGATATATAGTGAGGGACTGCTGTATTCAGAATGTAGTTACTTTCCTAAAATTTAAGGGATACATTGCAGTACTTTATGACACAATTAGTTCACACAGCACATAATTAGTGAGAAAAACAGAAAACACAGCTCTTGTGGTGAGCGCTTGTGTGATATTTCCTTCTCTAATTTGTGATACGAACTGCAGGACAAACAGTGAAGCAAACATAAAGCAGTTTTTTAAAGCTACGTTGCATGTTTACACCATCATTTAAATGCAACTTTGTGTTAAAGTATTCTAGGTACTCAAGAAAAAGTACACTGATTGGACCGTGCGTCATCAATATATGTTACAAAATACATTTAAATGCAGATATTTCCTTTGTGTAACTAAATACATGTTCACAGTATTCTTCCCATCACTGTTGATACCAAACAATCCCCTGACTCTGCTTTTCTTTCTCTATTTGACTCTCACCAGAACTTACTTGGAAACACTGCAGGCTGCTGTGTCTTGTAATTGTTTCAGTGACCGACTCCAGCATACCTCCTTCCCACCCACACACACACGAGCTCTGTGCAAATCCCAAACTGTTGCAAAGATAAAGCAACTGTATAAAAAGTAGATAATTCTGTCATACGGATGTGCTGAATGCAAAGGGGGGGGTAGAGTACTTCAAAACAATGAGCTCAAAGAAGAACGATGGATTCAAAATAGCATCACTAAAGCGGAAGTATAAATGGGTACTTGGCGTTCGGGGGTGTAAAGCCTTTTTTTTTGTCCTGTGGTGTTCAAAAGTCTAGCGCTAGATTAATAATTATTCAACGAGTCCATTCTAAGGAATATCTTTTTAACAATTAGAATGGTTTGTTTTAAGAAATACATCGTTCACACATCAAACATCAAACTGGTGCATGTTCAGTATGTTTTCAGAAAAGTTGGAGTTTATAAAAAAATAAGAACATGATCATTATTTCTTTAGACTTGTAACTTAAACCCTTCACCTCTGAGCTCTTTCTAATACGTGATGAGCTCCTTCTGGTTTGTGTGTATCTTTTTAAATCTGTGAAGTTTCATCTCTTTCGATTGCATCACGAAACAGCTTATATTTAATAATTTAATAATGTAAACATGTCTCCTGTGAACAATATACAAATATATTACGCTGTTTACAAAATGTTCAAACAGTGTCATTTCTTGTAATCACAGAAAACTCAGACTTAATGTTATATTTTGGCCAAGGTCACATTTTGCACTTCTTCACAATAGATTCTTTCATACAGAGTGCGTGACACCCACTCAGAGGATTTAAAACACTGGTGTAATCTCAGTTTGTTAGACTCAGCCTTAGACTCCACATTAGACTCAGCCTTAGACTCTCTGTTAGACTCCACGTTAGACTCCACGTTAGACTCCACATTAGACTCCGCGTTAGACTCTCTGTTAGACTCCGCGTTAGACTCTACGTTAGACTCTGCATTAGACTCTGCATTAGACTCTCCATTAGACTCTCCATTAGACTCTACCTTAGACTTTCCATTAGACTCTGCGTTAGACTTTCCATTAGACTCTGCGTTAGACTCTGCGTTAGATTCTCCGTTAGATTCTCCATTAGACTCCCCGTTGGACTCCGCATTAGACTCCGCATTAGACTCCGCATTAGACTCTCCATTAGACTCTGCATTAGACTCTGCATTAGACTCTGCATTAGACTCTGCATTAGACTCCCCATTAGACTCCGCATTAGACTCTCCATTAGACTCCGCATTAGACTACCCATTAGACTCCGCATTAGACTGTCCATTAGACTCTCCATTAGACTCTGCATTAGACTCCGCACAGACTTTGCATTTGATTCTGCTTTGAATTTTGCTGTACACTGCCTTTAACCCGACAATAAACATCTACAGAACAATTCCTGAGCCTCTGCGCCTGTTCTTCATACAACAGAACAGAAACAGACACTCTCCACACCTTTACGAACTGTCTCTGGCACTAGGGACTTATTCTAGATTTTTTTAAAGAAAAGTGTAAGAAAAGAGTCACAACGCAGGACATTTTACTGTACTTTGTTAAAAAACCAAAAAATGAAACATTACTTCATTGTAAAACTATATGTAATTTATGGAATACATATCTGTGCACAGTGGAGTTGAATTTTGGAGGAAGAACGTTGCTTGACCTCTGACCTCACCCACTTCCGGACCCTTTTTGTTGTTATCCCTCGTCTCCAGGTAGCAGAGGACTAAGTGGCATTTCTGCAGCAAACTTATCTAAACAATAAATCCTTTCATGTGAATGGTTTGGACCTTGTCTCTGTGTATTCGACAAAGAACTTCCGTGCTTCAATTTGAGGTCCTGAACTTATCTCGAGTGGTGTTGTTTGGCAATTTTGTAACAGCTAAAGTTTAATTTAATAATAAAATAATAAATTGGTGCCCAAACCTAGAATTTGCCAATAATTCATTTAAAGTGATAACCCTGAAAATGGCCATCGCGTCAAGTATCCAAATATAAAACAGTGGCCCGAGGAATAACTCATGCAAGATTGAAAAAGTATTTTGAGAAACTGCTACAGACGTCAGAGTAATTGTAAAAGTCTGTGCAGTACATTATATATTTATAGCTATTTACGAAGAAAAAAAACAAACTTAAAACAGATCTACGCTGCAAAATTGACTTTTCAGAGCTTTTAACCAAGTTTTGTTTGTTTCTCCGTCTCATTTACCCTCTGATTTGTGCATGTTTGAGGAATCTTTAATCACTTATTTTCAAGACGCCATATTGCAGATCAATCCCATTTTCACTACCACAAGCAAATGCTCACAGCTCTGTACTTACTTCTTTCTTCAATTTATTTTCTTAGGCAATAATACACATAGTGAAAGCATGATTTTTTTTTGTTTTATTACTTTACTCTTAAACCTTGTGTTGAATATATTGAGGCGAACTTGTTTCTTAGTAAGAATACGGCACTGTCAGGATTTGGGGTTTTTTGTGCCATTTTCCCACTCCCTGCTGTGTCTGAGCCTGGAACTGGGCGGAGATTCTGGCTCCTCCCACACAGCTCATTATCAATCAAGCTGCACCTGTGAGGATAAAAGGACTGAGAATCCAACACTCAAGGTCAGATCTTCTTGTCACCTTCTGGTTTTTCTTCATGTCATACCCCGGTTTATTTGTCCGTGTATCCACCGTGATCACCTCGACCGGTACGAACACCTCAGCCTCTGAACCTGCGACCCACGACCTGCTCCAAGACGACTGCCTACGACACCGCTCCCAACTGTCTACCTTCATTCCCATTCCTGTATCTGCAAATAAACTGTATTGAGCTGTTTCCCGAGTCTGTATCTTTGGTCCTTTATGACGGAGACACGCTTATTTTAAGATGTCTAGACCAGAACCTGCCTCTTTTGTTACATGACACAGGTACTCTTCTTTAAGTTGACAAGAGGACTGGTAATTCATCTTTTTAGTGACGTATTCTACCTTCCTGTGAACAGCTAACAGTGTATCCATTTATGACCGTGTACAGACAGAATGTAAACAGGACCAGCCTTCTATGGATAGTACATTTCTCGGGGTATAAGTACTGAATGGCTCCTTTGTAATGTAACTCACACAAACGCATGTGCTGGCTGTTTGTACGTCCTTTTTTGATATCAGATAAAACTTCTTTCAACTCTACCTGGTCTGGAATCGCTTCTTCAAAATTACACGTAGGATCTGGCAGCGTCACGTTAGTCATTTTGACACAATTTTTTAAAAAATCCACAGCTCGCTAGCATGATCTGCAGCTATCCATAGGAGAAACCGTTGCTGTGATGACGTTTATGGCGACGTCAGGGCCCAGTGGGAAATCGCAGTTTTCCTAACGCTGAAACCGCCACCTTAACGTGGTGGAGGGGTTTGAGCACCCGAATGATCCTGGGAGCTATGTTGTCGGGGGCTTCATGCCCCTGGTAGGGTCACCCATGGCAAACAGGTCCTGGGAGACGGGTCTGACTAAGAGCGGTTCAGAAGCCCAGCATGGAAAGTAAAAGATCAAGGCCGGTTACGTCGCCCGGACTGGCGTTACCGGGGCCCCACCCTGGAGCCAGGCCTGGGGTGGGTGCTCGGCAGCGAGCGCCTGGTGGCCGGGCCTTTCCCCACGGGGCCCGGTCGGGCCCAGCCCGAAGAAACGACGTGGGGCCGTCCTCCCGTGGACCCACCACCTGCGGGAGGAGCCATGAGGGGCGGGTGCGGAGAGATCCGGGTAGCAGTCGAAGGCGGGGACCTCGACGACCGGATCTCCGGACATGGAGACTAGCTCTGGGGACATGGAATGTCACCTCGCTGGGGGGGAAGGAGCCTGAGCTTGTGCGGGAGGTTGAGCGTTACCGGCTAGATATAGTCGGCCTCACCTCCACACACAGCTTGGGCTCTGGAATCCAACTTCTTGAGAGGGGTTGGACTCTCCATTTCTCTGGCGTTGCCCGCGGGGAGCGGCGGCGAGCTGGTGTGGGCTTGCTCATTGCCCCACAGCTCAGCCGCTGCGTGTTGGGGTTCACTCCGGTGAACGAGAGGGTCGCGTCCCTGCGCCTTCGGGTCGGGGACAGGTCTCTCACTGTTGTGTCGGCCTACGGGCCAAACAGCAGTGCAGAGTACCCGGCCTTCTTGGAGTCCCTGGGAGGGGTACTAGACAGTGCACCAACCGGGGACTCCGTTGTTCTCCTGGGGGACTTCAACGCCCATGTGGGTAACGACAGTGACACTTGGAGGGGCGTGATTGGGAGGAACGGCCTCCCCGATCTGAACCCGAGCGGTGTTTTGTTATTGGACTTCTGTGCTAGTCACAGCTTGTCCATAACAAACACCATGTTCGAGCACAAGGGTGTCCATCGGTGCACATGGCACCAGGACACTCTAGGTCAGAGGTCGATGATCGACTTTGTTGTCGTGTCATCTGACCTCCGACCGCGTGTCTTGGACACTCGGGTGAAGAGAGGGGCTGAGCTGTCAACTGATCACCACCTGGTGGTGAGTTGGATCCGCTGGCGGAGGAGGAAGCCGGACAGACCTGGCAGGCCCAAGCGTATTGTGAGGGTCTGCTGGGAACGTCTGGCGGAGCCCTCTGTCAGGGGGGTCTTCAACTCCCACCTCCGGGAGAGCTTCTCCCTGATCCCGGGGGAGGTTGGAGACATGGACTCCGAGTGGGCCATGTTCTCCACCTCTATTGTTGATGCGGCTGCTCGTAGCTGTGGTCGTAAGGTCTGTGGTGCTTGTCGCGGCGGCAATCCCCGAACCCGGTGGTGGACACCGGAAGTAAGGGATGCCGTCAAGCTGAAGAAGGAGTCCTATCGAGCCTTGTTGGCTCGTGGGACTCCTGAGGCAGCTGATGAGTACCGGCGGGCCAAGCGTGCCGCGGCTCGGGCAGTCACAGAGGCAAAAACTCGGGGTTGGGAGGAGTTCGGGGAGGCCATGGAGGAGGACTATCGGACGGCCTCAAAGAGATTCTGGCAAACCGTCCGACGCCTCAGGAGGGGAAAGCAGTGCTTCACCAACACTGTTTACAGTGCGGGTGGAGAGCTGCTGACCTCGACTGGGGATGTTGTCGGGCGGTGGAAGGAATACTTTGAGGATCTCCTCAATCCCACTGTCACGTCTTCCGAGGAGGAAGCAGAAACTGGGGACCCAGGGGCGGACTCGTCCATCACCCTGGCTGAAGTCACTGAGGTGGTTGGCAAGCTCCTCGGTGGCAAGGCTCCGGGGGTGGATGAGATCCGTCCTGAGTACCTCAAGTCTCTGGATGTTGTGGGACTGTCTTGGCTGACACGTCTCTGCAACATCGCGTGGCGGTCGGGGACAGTACCTGTGGAATGGCAGACCGGGGTGGTGGTCCCTCTGTATAAGAAGGGGGACCGGAGGGTGTGTTCCAATTACAGGGGAATCACACTCCTCAGCCTTCCCGGTAAGGTCTATTCCAGGGTGCTGGAGAGGAGAATCCGACCGATAGTCGAACCTCGGATTCAGGAGGAGCAGTGTGGTTTTCGCCCTGGTCGTGGAACACTGGACCAGCTCTATACTCTCCATCGGGTCCTCGAGGGTTCATGGGAGTATGCCCAACCAGTCCACATGTGTTTTGTGGATCTGGAGAAGGCATTCGACCGTGTCCCTCGTGGTGTCCTTTGGGGGGTGCTCTGGGAGTATGGGGTCCGGGGCTCTTTGCTAAGGGCTGTCCGGTCCCTGTATGACCGGAGCAGGAGCTGTGTTCGCATTGCCGGCAGTAAGTCAGACCTGTTCCCAGTGCATGTTGGACTCCGCCAGGGCTGCCCTTTGTCACCGGTTCTGTTCATTATATTTATGGACAGAATTTCTAGGCGCAGCCAGGGGCCGGAGGGGGCCTGGTTTGGGAACCACAGGATTTCATCTCTGCTGTTTGCAGATGATGTTGTCCTGATGGCTTCTTCGAGCCAGGACCTGCAGCAGGCACTGGGGCGGTTTGCAGCCGAGTGTGAAGCGGCTGGGATGAGAATCAGCTCCTCCAAATCCGAGGCCATGGTTCTCGACCGGAAAAGGGTGGTTTGCTCTCTCCGGGTGGGTGGTGAGTCTCTGCCCCAAGTGGAGGAGTTCAAGTATCTCGGGGTCTTGTTCACGAGTGAGGGAAGGATGGAGCGTGAGATTGACAGGCGGATCGGTGCAGCGTCTGCAGTGATGCGGTCGCTGTATCGGTCCGTTGTGGTAAAGAAGGAGCTGAGCCGGAAGGCGAAGCTCTCGATTTACCGGTCAATCTACGTTCCTACCCTCACCTATGGTCATGAGCTTTGGGTAATGACCGAAAGGACAAGATCGCGGATACAAGCGGCTGAAATGGGCTTCCTCCGCAGAGTGGCCGGGCGCACCCTTAGGGATAGGGTGAGGAGCTTGGTCACACGGGAGGAGCTCGGAGTAGAGCCGCTGCTCCTACACGTTGAGAGGAACCAGCTGAGGTGGCTCGGGCATCTGCTCAGGATGCCTCCTGGACGCCTCCCTAGGGAGGTGTTCTGGGCATGTCCCACCGGGAGGAGGCCCCGGGGAAGACCCAGGACACGCTGGAGGGACTATGTCTCTCGGCTGGCCTGGGAACGCCTTGGGGTCCCACCGGAGGAGCTGGAGGACGTGTCCGGGGTGAGGGAAGTCTGGGAGTCCCTGCTTAGACTGCTGCCCCCGCGACCCGGCCCCGGATAAGCGGAAGAAAATGGATGGATGGATGGATGAAATCAACGGACATGTTTCGTTATGAACTCGTTTTAGATGAATATTACGATTTAAAACATGCAAATTCTGACATAATGATCCATACGTGTCATAGATTATAACCATACAACAGACACAAGCACGACACGTCTGCTTTAATACTTTTACTTCCGTGATCCGTATTGTCAGATGAAGTTCATGACATTGATTTTTAAAATGATGCAACAGCTCCAGAGGGATCGAGAGAGAAAAAGGAAAAGTACATAATTTAATACATGAATGATTTTCGTGTAAAATCAATACCGATGGTTAATTTTCATGAATAATGCACAATGACGAAGTTCAGTCACGGCACATTCTCCCGTCCCGTCAATATGAGACCAAATGTGAACTACGGAATGGAAAGTGCACTGGGTTTAATACTGCGCATGCAATTATACTGTTGTGTTTCCACAGTTCAAAATAAATTAGGCTTTGTTTTCCTGCACTACAATAAACAGCTTGATTAAGTCTACATTACAACAGTTCCATAAGTTCCTGCACTTCACTGCTATTTAAAATGTCACATAATGATGCAGGCTATTTAAAGATACGATTTCAAGTACACAAAGTACACAATACAAATCCGGAGGGTATTAACCATGGACTGTAAAAAGAAGTGGACTAAGTGAGCGTTACGTCACCCATAGCATAACGTTCAGCTTCAGTCAAATGAAGCTCATCGAGGCTAGCGGTTATAAGGGCCAATTTGGAGCAGATTTCTATATTTGGAAGTCCGACCGCGAGTATCATAGCAACGAACGAGCCAATCCGGAGCGAGGTTGTTGAAGGTAACGACCATTCCCTTAGCAACGCTGTCAATCAGACCTGTTGCTAACGTCGGCGGGGAAAAAACGGCGCCTGATTTGTCTGTTATTGATGTTCATATCTTAGTTTACGGACACAGTAGCGAAATAAAAACAGCAGGATCATGAACAAAGGGTTTATATGAACATTTAAGACCAAAATGACGAGTGTGATGGAGCTGGAAGCGTGCCCAAGCTCAGTTTCTATTTGGCGGCTAGCACGTTAGCTATATCCTCTTATATATACAGTCTATGGTATTAACTGTAAGCTGTAAACATGTAAGTAAGTTCACTGCACCAGAAATGTGTTTACTTTGTGAGGGAATCTTTGAAATCTCACCCAGTAAATTTTTTATGGCTTGTCAATACTGAATCATGATGGACAGATGAATACCACATGTCAAATTGTTGTTAAATATAAATACAGTACTGCTTTTTCACTCAGCCAATGAGCAGAGGTGTTTCAATGTATTTTCATTTTGGTATTAAATAAATATCACAATAATAGCTTGATTATTATCTGGAATTTATAAGGTAATGGCTGCGTCTGCTGTGTTCCTTTGACAAAATCTATGTTCTTAAAATTGCTCTACCTGACTTTTTTTTACTTGTATTTGAGCAAAATTGGTAAAAGGTCACATTTTTGTATAGCGCTTTTCCACCTTCAAGGGACTCAAACACTTTACACCCGCAGACACTGGGGACGAGATGGGTTAAGTGTCTAGCCAAAGGACACGACATCGATCGCTCTACCAATGAAATTTATGTTGAGAGTGGGATTCGAACCGCCAACCTTCAGATCAGTGGACAAAAACACTACCACCAGAGCTACTGTCATCCCAGCAGGTCCTGTTGGCTTTTCCCCAGTATAGCACAGTTGTCATTATACTGTGGATCACCTTTCGCAGCCTCGCAATTTTTTTTTAGAGCAACTTTGCATACAACAGCGTAAGAGCGTCCTGATTGGCTGTTGGACTGTAGACCATTGTCCATCAGTCTCCTCCGTGCCGTGTCTCCTGTACAGTACAGAATGTGTTCAGACAAATTTACATAAACGTTGGATCTCAGTGTGACTCTGAAGTGCTGTACGTTTGCAATTTGTTTTCTCCCCGACTAAACCCACAATGTCGATGAAACGTTCTGCACCGACAAAGGCGCCTACGAAGGTTTGAACTTTGAGAGAGTTTAAACGAGAGAGAAATGTGAGAAAATGTTAATGCCTGTGTGAGAAAAGTGTATAAAGTGTGTGGTGAGGGGTTTTACAGCAAAAACATATAGAATAAATGTAAAAAATAAAGCTGATACTTCGCGGATTTCGCCTATTGTGGGTTATTTTTAGAACGTAACCCCCGCGATAAACGAGGAACCACTGTAAACATATATTGTATAAGCAGCTCTTGAGATCAAAATATGACTGGCTGTGTGTTGTGTGCAGTGTTTTATCATCTGAGATCAGGAAATGTGCTGTTAGCGCTTACAGACTCATTGTGGTGAACACTTAGGATGCTCAGAATGGATAAGGTAAGAGATCTTTAAAACAGTACAAATCAGGTACAGCGACTTTAACACTCAACGCTATGTTTTTATTGAATGTTTTGTCTTATTCGGTTGAGATACAGAGGAAACATATTTATCTTCGAATTACCTTTTGACCCAACATACACAAAGCAAACCAAAAACCCTATGGATATAAACCTAATACATTCTTTCTTTCTTTAAGTTGTGTTGGAAGAAAAAAGAGTTTCTTGCATATTTTAAAGCGATGATCAAACATAGCCAGCAGGGACAAAAGTGGTCACATACATACAGTGGAATAGAAGTCTGAAGCAAAGAGGATTAGGATAATTACATGAAGAGAACAAAACAGCTTCTGCTAGCTTTTTTCAAATGCTGATCTTTTATAAAGGGCAACTATAGTGATCTGCAGTACGAGCCACATACAACCCAAGGGTCCTGATAAACACTCTTTGTCACTCCAAACCTGCCATGCATTATTCATTTGTTTAAGGCCAGCAGGGTCACCGGAAAATTCTACAGGGCTGTAAAATAAATCTCATAATTGTTCCTTTAAACAATGATGCATAAAATGGAAAAGGTTAAGAAGTAAAAGTCTGAGCTCTGAGCAGAAATGGTAAAGTTTTTGTGAGGCTCAGGCCCTTAGGATTATACGTGTTGGTATATTACAGATTTTATTTTACACTGGCAAGTTTGTTTCAAATAGTTTGGATGTGTCAACCGCAATTTATTCATTCAAAAAAAGTATTATGACGTAACGTTTTTGTAAAGTTCTTCCTCTGTTCTATGGAGGTGACAGTAGCTCAGTTGGTTGAGTTTTTATCTACTGATCCAAACGTTGGCGGTTCGAATCCCGCTCTCGACATAAACATCATTGGTTGAACGGCCGGAGCCGCTGACCCACGGGTTGGCGGTGCGATTCCAGCTCCTACAAATGAATGCTGTTGTTGTGTTCTTGGGCAAAACACTTAACTCACCTCGCATCTAGTGTCTGTGTGTGAATGGGCGAGTGGTTCCCTCAGCATTTATAATTTTGTGTGTGCGATTTTTCATGCTTTTTACATCGTATGATCGTGCATTGTGTTCTGCGTCCTGATTGGCTGTTGGACTGTCGACCATTGTCCATCAGTCTCCTCCGTGCCGTGTCTCCTGTACAGTACAGAATGTGTTCAGACAAATTTACATAAATGTTGGATCACAGTGTGACTCTGAAGTGCTGTATGTTTGTAATTTGTTTTCTCCCCGACAAAACCCACAATGTCGATGAAACGTTCTGCACCGACAAAGGCGCCTACGAAGGTTTGAACTTTGAGAGAGTTTAAACAAGAGAGAAATGTGAGAAAATGTTAATGCCTGTGTGAAAAGTGTATAAAGTGTGTGGTGAGGGGTTTTACAGACAAAAACATATAGAATAAATGTAAAAAATAAAGTGGATTTTGCCTATTGTGGGCTATTTTTAGAACATGACCCCCGCGATAAACAAAGGACCACTGTATATTTTATTATGACATTTACAAATGCAAAAATGTGATGTATCTGTACAAATGAGGCCAGTTTACTGTAAAGGAGCGAAAAAAAATTACATCCCGAAATCCAACCCAAGGGCAGTCCTCTCCAAACATCACACAGGCCATGCCAAACCCTTGAAGTGCAGCGGGGTTTCGAGGGAAGCAATTTCTGTCCTGACACTGCTAACCTCACTGGCCCTATGTGCTCTGCTCACATATGCAAAGTCGACTCTGAACTTACAGCTTGTCTAAATGGAATCAAACGGATGAGGAGAAAGTATCATTTTGTTATTTTTCCTGTTCTGTGATTAGATTCGAGCTGTGGAGGGTTGGATAAATTACTTCTATGACTCATATCGTACATTTAGAATATTTTTTGGGGAGATAATTCTTTAGGGTTTTTGAGTTTCTATAGTATCATTTATTTTCTATATTTACTTCAGCAATTTATCGTACTTCAAAATGTGTTATGATGACACGCCTATGGTAGTACAGTACATGTACAAGAGCAAGTATCACATGAAAAAATCTACTTTAGGATTAAAGTACCTGTTTAAAAATGTACTTAAAGAGTAAAAAGGAAAGGTATTTTGTACCGACTTTGAGACCTAATAAAGCTTCAATCTCTCATGATATTGATAAAGATTTTGTTTAACAGAAAAAGTATGTTTTTGTTCTGTTTTTATTTATTTTATTTTTTTTATGACTTTGATCAAATAAACCCTCAGTCTTTTCATCAGTTCTCAGACAATAATAAAAAAAAATACTTACGCAGAAAGTACAGATACTGCTCTCTAATGTAGTAAAGTAAAAGTAAATAGTATCCACTTTGAAATGTATATAAAGTACAGATGCTACTTTGCTACTTTTACTTTCTTATGTTCCAACCTTGATCTGAAAAAGACTCTAATGAAACAAATGATGAAATGAGATGGACCTCATTGGACTAGAGGCAAATCTTAATCCTAAAAGTGCTTAAGAAAGGCCCTGTTACTGTACTTCTTGTATTGTTACTGTACTATACATTACTGTACTTCCTTTTTTGTTACTGTACTATGCATTACTGTACTTCTTGTATTGTTACTGTACTATACATTACTGTACTTCCTTTTTTGTTACTGTACTATACATTACTGTACTCCTTGTATTGTGTGTCTTGTGTTGTATTGTGCATCTGTATTGTCAGTATTTACAGTTGACCTCTTCCACACAAGCCACGGTGACTTCCTCAATCAGTGGACGCTTTCATTTACAGAGCCACTCGTTTATGTAGCGTGTTGCGTAACCCTTTGTACACTAATGAGATCAGAGGAGAAATAAGCCGTCCGGCCGGCAGTACTGTCCTCAAATCCTTTAATGTACAGCATCCTCATTTGCATGTTAATGGTTTAACGCTCTATCGTAATGTCTCTGTTCATTATATACAGCGCCGTGGCTCTGTTTGGCTGCAAAATGATGAGCTGCTGCTGTTAGCATGTGGGCTGCACGTCAACGCTAAGAGGAGTTCAAGGCAAATGTGCGTTTCTGTCACAAATGTTTACCCCCACCAAGGCGTTATGTGTTACTCGTGCTGCTGGCAGGTTATTTCAAAAAGTATTACGCAGAGTTTTATTTTATCATTTGCATGCTTTGAAATGAATACTACTACTAATAATAACACAAGGCATGGAACACATTTGTTTCTAGATTCTGCAGGTTTGAGTGAGGCCTGAGCACTTTATACAATGGTAGAACAAGTATTTGATTTTGTTACTTAAGTACAAGTACAGATACCGGAGGAGCAAAAGAGCAAAAAAGTATCACATGAAAAAAATCTACTTCAGTAAAGTATTAAAGCACTAGTTTAAAATTGCACTTAAAAGAGTAAAAACTAAAGTAAAAAAAAATAAATAAATAAAAGTAAGTATTTCAGGCTTTGTATATTTTTGTTAGCTCAAAATACTTTTACTTTTCAGTCTTCTTAAAAAATGTAGTGGAGTAGATAGTACCGATACTTGCTCTCAAATGTAATAAAGTAAAAGTAAAAAGTATCCACTTTAAAATGTATGTAAATAACAGATACCTATATTTTTTACTTAAGTACAGTACTTCTCTACTTTTACTTTCTCACGTTCCACCGCTGACTTTATAATATAAACCTGAGAGGACAGAGCTTCAGTCAGTTTGCATACACACATTTCACCTTGTATTTTATATTATTAGTCTATTACCAATAAATCTTGAGAAAAAAAATACTGTAAATTTCGATTATTTTATGAATGTGTCATGATACAAACTCTATCTGTTTGTAAAAAATATATATGCATTATGTCTCTACTATTTTCTTTTTTTTTGTAAGCATCTTTGAGTGTCCAAAATAGTGCTGCATAGGTCAGATTTATTATTATTATTATTATTATTATTATTATTATTATTATTATTATTATTATTATTATTATTATTATTAAATATTATTAT
Source organism: Periophthalmus magnuspinnatus (assembly GCF_009829125.3). Classification (NCBI taxonomy): domain Eukaryota; kingdom Metazoa; phylum Chordata; class Actinopteri; order Gobiiformes; family Gobiidae; genus Periophthalmus; species Periophthalmus magnuspinnatus. Next base: position 28,729,784 of record NC_047131.1, on the reverse strand, counting down.
TAAATATTATTATTAAATATTATTATTAAATATTATTATTAAATATTAATATTATTATTAAATATTATTATTATTATTATTATTATTATTATCGTTAATTTATGTATTTTTTTATTTATTTATTTTTATTTTTTGTATTATTTTGTGTCTATTACAACAAGTTGAAACAGCACAAAGCAGCAGATGTCAGAACCGGCTGTCCTCCAGTACCTCAGATGCCCTTTCCTCAGAGAGATGCGTATCTGGGTAAATGTGGTCGACCCTGAGAGTTTAACATTCTCTTCACAAGTGCAGAAGCTTCAGGTCACACAGAACACACCCTTTAACAAACTCATGAAAGAGGAAGAAACGCCACATAAGTCCTTTTATGGTCAAAGAATCTCACACCGCAGCTTTGCATTTGGAGTTAATGTAGAGCTCCTGCATATTCATGAACGAAGAGACGCGGAGTTAACTCAGGCTCGACTTTCACACGACTGAGCGGGATGTGATGAACTGAGCAAAGTCAACAAGTCAAAAAGGATAGATATATATAGAGAGAGAAGGTTTAAGACACAAAGGGTCAAGTGCAATATGTGACATTATGGACATTAGATGGATAAACTAAGAAGAGAGGGATGGAAAGAGAGAGAAATGGGTAGAAAGAGAGCTACAGAGAGATAGGTATAGAGATAAAGAAATGGGTAGAGCAAGAGATGAGTAAAGAGAGAGATACAAAGATAGTAGAGAGAGAGATACTTATGGCTAGAGAGATAAATAGAGAGATATGGGTAGAGAGATAAAGAAATGGATAGAGCAAGAGATGGGTAGGGAGAGATAGAGAGATGGGTAAAGAGAGAGATACAAAGATGGTAGAGAGACAGCTAGAGTGATTGGAGAGATGGTAGAGAAATAGAGATGAGTAGAGAGAGAGATGGGTAGAGAGAGAAAGACAGACAAGTAGAGAGAGACATGGGTATAGAGAGAGAAGAAATATAGAGAGAGCGATGGGGAGAGATAGAGAAATGGGTAGGGAGAGATATAGAGAGAGGTGTGTAGAGAGAGATAGACAGGTAGAGAGAAATAGAGATGGTAGAGAGAGATAAAGAGATGGGTAAGGAGAGAGAGATAGAGAGAGATGGGTAGGGAGAGAGATGGATGGGTAAAGAGAGAGAGACAGAGAGATATGGGTAGGGGGAGAGATAGAGAGATGGGTAAAAATAGAGAGACACAGGGAGATGGGAAGACAAAGATGGAGAAATGGGTAAAGAGAGAGAGAGAGAGAGATGGGTAGAGTGAGATGGGTAAAGGGAAAGAAAGAGAGATGGGTAAGAGAGAGAGAGAGATGGGTAAAGAGAGAGAGAAAGAGAGATGGGTAAGAGAGAGAGAAAGAGAGATGGGTAGATTGAGATGGGTAAAGGGAAAGAAAGAGAGATGGGTAAGAGAGAGAGAAAGAGATGGGTAAAGAGAGACAGAGAGATGGATATAGAGAGATAGAGATGGATAGAGAGAGAGAGAGAAGACAGACAGAGTGAGACAGAGTTGAGTAGATGGGCTTTATCTAATGGAAAAATGTTTTCTATATAAGTCTTTATCCTTGACAGGCACCTCTCACCTTCCAGAGACGGGCGCTCGTGTCCTTACAACTCCACTGCACAATTCTGCACTTGTTCAATAAATCGTCTGTGGCAAGTGCTGTGCTCTCTGTGGATGTGTGCGCCGGGCGAGTGGGAGAAAATGAAAACTAATGAAGACTTTAGCCCACAACAGACAACTTTTCTCCTCAGAACTGTCACAGCGCTCACACACAGCCTTGAACCAACCGAGAACCTGGATGTGTTACGCTCGATGGCCGATAAAAATAAAAATACTTGAAAGTTTTATTTTCACAAAACTTCACTTGAGATCATTTTGTAAAAACATCAGAGTGAAGTCTTTCTTTGAGAATAGTATGACACAGTAGGACACAGTAAAAATAAACCAGCTCATTGATTGGATAAATTGTGCAAAAAAGAGAGTGCGGCGAACAACTTCTAGTGACTGTTATCGAAAAACTTTTGAACGCACAATAGTTAAATTTATGGTGTGATGTGTCGTGTGTGATGCTGCGGTGAAACGGTTAAAAAACGAGCGGCTGTGATTGGTCCTTTGAAGAAACATAATTAAAATAGAGTTAGAAACAGGGTTGTACCTTCTGTCCTCCACAAATCGATTATCTTGGACTAGAGAACGATCAATATGGACGATACCGACATCGATTGTTTAGGAGATGGTTGGAGAGAGAGAAACAGAGAGAGAGATGGGTAGAGAAAGATAGATAGATGTGTAGAGAGCGAGAGCTGGATGGATAAAGAGAAAGATAGAGAGATGGGTAGGGTGAGAGAGAGGTGTAGAGAGAGAGAAGGGTAGAAAGCGATATAAAGAGATGGGTAGAGAGAGAGAGAGATGGGTAGAGAAATATAGATAGATGTGTAGAGAATGAGAGCTGGATGGGTAGAGAGAAAGAAAGAGAAAGCGGGGTAGAATGTGAGAGAGGTGTAGAGAGAGAAGGGTACAAAGTGATATAGAGAGATGGGTAGAGGGAGATTGGTAAAAAGAGCGGGGAGCAGAGAGAGAGATGATAGATAGCAATAGAGAGATGGGTAGAAAGAGATAGAGAAATGGGTAGAGAGATAGATGGGTAAAGAGAGGTGTAGAGAGAACTAGTAGAGAGCGAGATGGGTGGAGAGAGGTGTAGAGAGAGATAGTAGAGAGAGAGAGAGGTGTAGAGAGAGATGGGTAGAGAGAGATAGAGAGATGGGTAGAGAGATAGATGGGTAAAGAGAGGCATAGAGAGAAATTGTAGAGAGCGAGATGGGTAGAAAGGGGCGCAAAGAGATATAGTAGAGAGAGAGATGGGTAGGGAGAGATAGACAGAGGAGAAATTGGTGGAAATACAGATGGATAAAGAGGGGCGTAGAGAGAAATGGTAGAGATCGAGATGGGTAGAGAGAGGCATAGAGAGAGATGGATGGAGGGAGATATTAGAGAGAGAGATGGATACAGAGATAGAGAGATGGCTAGAGATAGATGGGTAGAGAGAGGCATAGAGAGAGTTGGATGAGGTAGATAGTAGAGAGAGAGATGGGTAGAGAGAGATAGAGAGATGGATAGAGAGCTAGAGAGATAGGTAGAGATAGATAGGTAGAGAGAGAGATGGGTAGAGAGAGAGATGGGTAGAGAGATAGGTAGAGATAGATGGGTAGAGAGAGGCGTAGAGAGAGATGGGTAGAGAGAGAAAGCAAGATGGATAGACAGAGCTAGTAGAGAGGAAGATGGGTAGAGAGAAAGAGAAAGATGGGTAGAGGGATGGATAGCAAGATGTGTTGAGAGAGAAAGGAAGAGAAATGAGCAAATGGCCTTGATTGGTCTTTTGAATGAACAGGGTTAAAATAGAGTCAGGGCTGAGTCGCACCTTCTATAATAATAATATATAATGAGTTCTGCCAATATTTTTTGGACTGATACGTAGGGCCGATTTTGGAAAGTACAAATATCTGCTCTCAAAAGTATCCACTCTAAAATTAATGTAAAGTACAGATACCTGATATGTAGGGCCAGTTTTAGCAATTTCACCCAAATTATTTCATTTAAATTTAGTACAAACCCATCCCTGACCTTTTTTTTTACTGCAAACTGTATAAGAGAGCAGTGTCGTCACATTTTTGCAGCCCCCTCTCTGGACTAAAGTGTTTAAATAAAGTTTTATGCACATACTCCTTATGCATATGGAGGCAGCTGGTAGGCCGATATGCTGCAAAGTTTATATATATATATCAGTCTGTCTCTATGTTGGACTAACAGTTTGAGATTTCTAGCATGTTAGAATGTTGTTTTTTCATCAAAACACATACTTTGAGCTTGGTTTCCTGTACATCATCTGGTAGTAGTCAAGTTTTTTTTCCCCACACGCCTTCGTTTTCATAGACACTTTTCATCTTTCAAATATCTTTCACTACACATCTGACCTACTTCAGTCTAAAGTAGCTACTGTTAGTGTCCTTTATCCTCCCAGAACGACGCCCCTGGATCCTGAACGCACCAGCAATGACTTTCCTTGAACATTAGCTGTATGTAAAAATGAAAAGTAGCATTTGGTCGTTTTCCATTCATGGGAAATACCGTGGTTCTTGTCCTGAAAGATCTGCAATGAACCAAAATAACACGCTTTACATCAAGGAACCACTCACCCATTCACGCACGGATTCATACACCGGCGTACGCAGACTCGGGGGGTGAGGTAGGTTAAGCGTCTTGACAGTATTCATCTGTGGGAACTGTGGGAACACCAGCCTTTGGACAAACACTCTACCAACTGGGATACTTTGGCCTGATATGTTGAAATCAGTGAACACAAACACTGCATTTAGGTGTATTAAGTGTCTTGCCAACGACCAAACAAAAGTATTCATGTGGGAAAGTGTGATTCGAACCTCCAATCTTCAGATCAGTGGACGAACGAGCCATTTTCGCCCCATGTAGCTGATGGTAATGTGTCAGTATATTTGTCTTTACTTTATCAATTTTATATATTTTTTATTTGTAAAAAGAGTTTACCGTTGTGAGTTACGTGAATGCATGTTTGCCCTGGAAGTTATAAAAAAGAGAGAAATAATAGTAGATGCAGAAAGTGTAAAAAGAAGAGCAAAGAAAAGGCAGAAAAGTGCAAAAGGAAAATATTAGACTTAACTACCACTGGTCATGATGGCGAACTCGGTTAAGATTGTTTGTTTCAATGTCTTTATGTATTTTGTTTCAATGTTTAAGTGTTTATAGTTGATTTTTAGACACTTTTTTAGTTAAGGGACCCTGAAAAGTGTGCAGCTGATTAGAAGATCCGGCTAAAATTATACCTACAGCACCTGTAAAGTATATGGTATATACCTTGTTTGTTTTTTGTTTTGTTTTTTTATAATAATAATACATTTTATTTATAATGCACTCTTCATTAAACAGAATCCCAGAGTGCTACAACAAAAAACAACTTTAAAATACTAACTGCTAAAAGCTAAAACATCAACAATAAGCTTTTCTAAATAAAAAGGTCTTTAGATTAGCTTGAAAAAACTCTGGTTCTGTGTGGCTCTCTGCTGGACACGGAGGCAGTTCCAGAGTCGTGGTGCAGCTGAACAGAAGACTTGGTCCCTCATTGTACAGAGCCTCGTGGGACGGACCTGAAGGAGCCACCTGAACATCTGAGGGTGCGGTTTGAAGATTGCAAAGTGATCAGGTCTTGCAGATACAGTGGCGCCTGACCAGTGATGCATTTATGGGTCAAAAGAAGAATTTTGTATTAGATCTGGGATCAAACAGGGAGCCAGTGCAGTGATTTAAGAACGGGAGTGATATGTTCAAATTTCCCGACTTTCATTAGGATTCTGGCGGCGCTTTTTTGAATAGATTGCAGCTTTTGAATGTCCTTGGGAAGCCCAGCTGGTCAGTCTTACGGGGGAATCAGTGTAGCTGGGTACACGTGGGGGTTTCCCTTGTTTCTTAATTTCTTAAAATGCAAACTCGAAAAAAACAGTTCAGCAGAGAGTATTTACAATATAAATGTGAAAGATGGTTAGCGGAGCAGGTGGCGAAGGGCTGGGTCGGCGGGTGACGCTCTGGCACGGGACAAGGTGAGCTGGATCGGAGGCGACGGTGCACGGGTAGTACAGGGGGCGAGATCTGACAAAAAACAAGAAAATCCGACTGAGCGCGAGAAGCAAAATACAAGAAATGAGACTGAGCCAAGCTGACGGTGTCACGAGGATACGCTGACGATCTGACGGCGAGTGTAGAGATCAACAGCCTCTTAACACTCCCCAGGTGAAGGCTTGATTGCTCGATGAAGCGCAGGTGTGAGGAGGTGGTGCCAGAGTCTCCACCCAGCTCCAGGCGTAGACACATAAGGGAGGGGGAAGGCAGCACAGAAACACAAGGGCAGACTGGACTCATGACATTTCTATTGCTTTTTAGTTAAGCGCAGTTAATTTTTTTTGTAAATTTGTATTATTTATCCACGGCGACCTGTAACTGAGTCTGCCTTCTACTTCGACCACATCCCCGCACGCGTTAACGGCATTATAACACGGCTTAAAGCTCACGAGAATCCATTTTGTGCACTACGGGACCTTTAAGTGTCTAAGCGGTTGTTTCTCGTTGTCGTATCCGGCGCGTACTGTTTCGACACAGAGGGAAAACACACGCCGCACTAATCAATGGCAGGAGGAAGATGGAGGAGGGAGGCAGGTCTCAGCGCTGCCTGTTTGCTACCGCCGCTTGTTTGCTAGCGTGGCGTGCTAACTCAGGGTGGATCTGCTTCGTAATGAGAGCAGCCCGAGAACAGCACACAGAAACACATTGATTGATGCCGGAGAAGACTGAGCGGCACAGGAAAACTAATAGCGTCATTTGCTTAGAGCGCTTTGTTGTGGGCCAAAGCAAAAATGTTTTTATAGAGATTGGGAGGAAATTAAACTAGTGGATTTATTACACAAGTGACTGCAATGACAACAGTGATTATGTAATGTCAAGATCCTCAAACAAACAAGAGAGGGATGGAAGACGTCAAAATCGTCAGGAATTTTACAAAACGGAAATTTGTATGTGGGTTGTGACTGAGTTTAAGACATTAGTAACAATTTGTGGCTACGTTTGAGTAATGGGAGTTAAAGGAAAGATATTTTTAGGGTCAATATTTATCATGTGTGCTTTTTCTTTGAATTACATGGACATTTTTGGTTATTTGATAAGATTTAAGCTGTAAAAGATGGAATTAGTAACGTCTATGACTCATCCCAGACGCAAACTAAGTACTAAAGTGTTTCATTCTGCTGTTATTTATTCCAGCTTGTGTTTTTAACCATATCGTACAAAAACATAGAACATTTTTAGGGGAATATTCTGCTGTGGAGTTTTTGTGTCAGCGTCATAAATGGCTTTCAGTATTATCGTTTATCGTCTTATATTGCAGAGACCCACCATTAAATATCTTCCGTGCTCTTACCCACAGCAGCAACACCAGTGAAAGTAAAGACAGTGGCAGAACACGTTTATCTAATGAACAGGCAGGGAATAAAATGGTGAATGTCCTGCAGTGCTCCTTTTGTCGCTGAAAGCAAGATCTCTTTTTTTTCTTTCTATCCTTTTTTGTGGAGAAGTGGAGAAAATTAGTTGTACCCACAGATTTATTACACAAGTGAATTCCAATAACACAGGCAATTATCCCTGATTTTTTCAGGGCATTGAACTACTTTAAGAAACAAAACTGCACTGCTTTTAGTTGTTATTTATTACAAGCATACGTATAATTAGAATCTGAGACCACTGCATTACATTAAACTGAGAAATAACTCCCTCAGGACGATTCTCCAAGGAGAAGGCGCAGAATGCAAAGTCAAAAGGAGCACGCAGACATGGGAAAGTATACTTTCTTATATAACCTTGTGCTGCGAACTCCCTTAGGGATTTACAGTAAAGAGTACACAACTCAGAGGTGACTCTTTGCACAAAAATGTACATAACACATGAAGCAACTTGAGAATGCAACAGGGGACATGGCCCACTGCCTCTTCCACACCTCTGCTGCTGCTGCTGCCGCATCCTACACTGACCACTCGCACTATTACTTCTAATATACATTGCTTGGCCAAAAAAAAAGTCGCCATCAAAAAAAGGTCACACACTCCAATATTTTGTTGTTTTGCTTTAGCTTTGATTACGTCACACATTCGCTGTGGCATTGTTTCAATTCCGCTTCTGCAATTTCACAAGATTTATTTCCATCCAGTGACCGCTGCACAAAGCTTCTCCGTGTGTGAAAATGACGTCTCATGCTCCTGAACCACTCTGTCACAATTTGAGCCCGATGAATCCTGGCATTGTCATCTTGGAATATGCCCGTGCCATCAGGGAAGAAAAAATCCATTGATGGAATAACCTGGTCATTCAGTATATTCAGGTGTCAGCTGACCTCATTTTTTGAGCACAGACTGTTGCTGAACCTCGACCTGACCAACTGCAGCAACACCAACCTATTTGCTTAGTTAAATCCAGGTAGCAACTTTTTTTCTTTTTTTTTTGACAAATTAGCATTTTGAAGTTATACAAAGTACTTTAGCAAAACTGCAAACCTCATTTTTCAAGTATTTACCCTTTATACACACTTCAAACTTCTCATTCTTGAAAGATATTCACAAGACTAACTTAAAACGTAATAGACGTAATGAATTTGCTTTGAATTTTTCGAATGACTGAGAGTTGAGGCCTCAAAAAATCCAGCACCAAAGAATATCAACAAAAAAAAAAGAATATAAAAACTTTCCGAGGGACTTAATGTGTACGGCTTTTCACTAAAAAGTATGTTCTTCTCAAAGGCGTCAACAATGAGTGTAACATGTGTGTATGCATTGAACTTGTGACCCTCCGTCCTCACATTGTGCTACATGTTTACAGCAGTTCCAGATGGCGACTGCTTTTCTATCACTCCGCTGGTTTCCTTTCTCCCCGCGGCCGAATCGCGGTGAGCTGAAGAAAGTATAAGCTCCTCTTTCCACCAGGCATCAACCCTAAGAGCAACTGACTCGAAAAGCTTTGGCAATAAGCAAATAAAAGATGGTGGCTTCTAGTGAGAGCCCTCTCATTTATTTGGCAAGCGGAGGAACCATCGGAGAGGCAAGGACACAGACGGGTGTTTATTTGGTAGAAATTGAAAGGATTTAGGATGTGGAGGTGCAAAACTGTGACTATGATAAAAAGGAAGTTTGCTCATGAAGTGAATTATGACTTTGGGGAGTAAAAAAAAAAAAAAAGTTCAGGATGCCCTTCAAATTTAAAATAAACAATTTTACTGAATCACTCTCGGGCGGTTTTGGAAGTTTTTACATGGCCGTTTTAAGCAAGATATTTGAGGGAATCGAGTTGTTATTATGTCTGAATATATACAACAGTCCAGACATTTTGGATTTTTTGTAAATAATGAAGAGTCTATGGTTAAAACAACAAAGCAATGGGTTAGCTAATGCGTCCAGTCCATTACAAGGCAGTTAACATTAGTCTGTCGGGCTTATTATGCATTTCTGCCACACTATTTGGCGCTTTACATCAAGGAACTCACTCACATTCTTACACCAGTGCGTATATACTGTATATATAAATGGACATAGCTAATGCGCTATCGACTCTGGCTCCAATTCACTTTACATTAGAAAACCTCCACCCTTTTTCTATAACTGCTGCTGTCAGAATCATCATTTTGGTCTTAAAATGTTCGTCTTGACCCGGTCTACATGGTCCAGATATTTTTACTTTGCTATTATGTCCGTAAATGTAGAAATGAACGTTAATAACAGAAATCATGTGCCTTTTTTCCCTGAGGTTGCTCCCGCTAGCATTAGCAACAGGTTTGATTGACAGCATTGTTAAGCGCTCGCTCCCTGTTAAACCAGCGGTGCAGGGAGAACGGAGCGTTACCGTGAACAGCCCGGCTCCAGATTGGCTCTTTGGTTGCTATGATACTCGTGGTCGGAATTCCAAACATGGGACTCGGCTCCAGATTCGTCCCTATAACTGCTCTAGCGTCGATGAGCTTCGTTTGACTGGAGACGAACGCTGTGGGCGACGTCGCACTCACTTAGTCCACTTCTTTATACAGTCTGTCTGGGGAGGTGGGTTAAGTGTCTTGCCCAAGGACACAACGACAGCATTCATGTGTAGGCGCTGGAATTGCACTGCCAACTTTTAGGTCAGTGGACAAACACCAACACCATCGACCAACTGAGCTACTGTCACTCCATTATATCCTAACCACTAAAAGAGGCCTAGTTTGTGTATAATTGTTTTAGTCTTGTTACAATCACGACATGTGTAATATTTGACTGTATGCAGTTATACAAGAGCGATGACACTAGAGGGAGGAGTATTTTTAGATTTGGGCTGACTCAAATAACACAGACACCGGTAACTTGGTGACTGTGGGTGGAATGCACGTCACGTCTGCCCTAAATCCAGCTCTCTGAAAGGAACTGTTACATACCTGAAAAGCAAAATGTACTGCAATATCACTGATTGACGAATACTTTTCCAACTCTTGCGACAATTTGCCACAGTAGTCCAACAGTGTAGTAGTAACAGTGCAGCGATCGTCACCATGGTAATACCTCACGCTGTGCCACCAAGTTAAGAAAACAGACTTTCACTTTTAGTTCATTAAGAGGAAACATTTTTGTTGTTTGTTTTTCAGTCAGTTTGGTCTCTTAGCAAACACGCTTTCATGTGGAAACTACATAATTGTCCACTCTGCTCTGAAAGATGTTTTCATATTTAATTTCATAAGTCCATAGAGTCATACGGAACATTGTAACTTCAAAGGCCGTTTTCTCAAAATGCATTTTCTCTCCATGGGGACATAAGGATCACCCCTCAAAGCAGCACCTACACACAACAAATGATGAGTCCTTGTGCTTAGCAAGATTTTGACGAAAAGTGTTGAAGGACTTTTTTATACTAATACCAAGTCTGTTTTATTCACTTTTTAACTCTTTAATGAGGCAAAATTTGAATTCTTGGGCAAATTTTCAGTCAGATCTAGTTTACTGAGATACTAAATAAAGCATCTAAAATCTCCTCTGTATAATTTTCAGTATCTAATAAGTCAACAAAAAGCAAGAAATTCAAACCTCTCTTTTTTATGTTTCTGTTTTGAACGTCCCAGAAATCGTCAATGTTGTCCACTTTTACACATAAAATTACTTATATTTAGATGAAAACGTTGCATGATGAAAAACGTATAATATATTTTTTTTTCTTATATTTATGTGCGTAAACTACAGACAAAAAGTTTCCAATTGATATCTCTAGATTTAAGATTTTTTCGTATTCACCTGCAGTGTCTCGTCTCGTGCATCATGCAAGTTTTGGTGGAAGATCTGCCATCTGCTTGTCTCCATGGTGATGTCATGATGATCCATAATATAGCATTAAGGCTAACAACTCCTAAAACTTTTCGTCCAGCTGATAGATTTTACTTTTGGCTTTTACTATGGATCAGACCTGGACGACTAAGGAATTCCACAGACATCTCATCTCCAAAGCTCAAAACGCTCTGTTCTACCTTGTGATGTCATGAAGTGGTAGCATTCAAGTTAACAGCTACCTTTGACCTTTCAGTAGAGATCGGAAATTCCACGAAATTCCTCAAACTATCCAAATGATTCCAGTGAAGATGCATGGGCTCTGCTCCAAATAACTTCTACAATCATTACGTACCAACACTGCCCCAATCTATGGACATAATAAAGCTAAAACCCGCCAAACTTTCCTGTTGTTTAGTCTGTTGTGTCTGTTTGGTGAAGTGGTTGTGGCGTTTTAGAGGAGTCAGGAGTTTGTTGGTGGCTTATTTGGAGTTTTAAAACACAATGGAGCACTTCCTGTTTTACTAAATGACATCACAAGGTGGAACAGAGTGTTTTTTGTTTAAGAGAAGAACTTAAATGTGCAGGGTTTGTGCATTAAACATGTGTGAATGAAACAAAACGCAACTCCAGGTGTGTTTGTGATCAGAAAACAGCGTAATATGGACCCTTTAGTGCAATAGTGGACAACAACAACACTAGAAAAGGCGCATACTACGCCTTTAAAACAGAAGAAAACCGAACAAAGTGGGCCCGCCTTGAAATAATTTGGTACAGCTTACTGAATTAAAAGTCGTTTATAATTTTTGATCATTATTAGCGCATTGAGGTTCAGCGCTGCCCCGACTGAAGCATCAATGTCACAAAGGTCCAATTGATCCATCTTCTAATTATTACCTTAAGATGTTGTGTGTGCGCCATCATACCGGTCTCCAATCAAATCCAATTAACACGGGTGCCCCCCTCCAGAAAACTGCATTACAGAGGGATTACTGCGCGATCTGTGTGCTCTGATTAATGACCGCAGTAATTAATGCTGAAGGGCTCTGTCCGAGTGGCTCAGTGCAGAGGAGCCAGCTGCAGCAGACAAACACACACACGCGCGCACGCTCAGAGCCGCACGCACGCTCGCAGCCACGTGCACGCTCACAGAAAACACCTGCGCGCTCACCCAGGACATATGCTGCATGCAGTATGAGGCTGTCTGTGCGGACTGATGTGTCACTCTGGAACGAGCTGAGACGAGCCAGAAATGCAAATCGATGTAATAAAACGAAGTCTATACTGAAAATAACAAAAGCGAATGTATCAACAAGTGTGCGTGCATCACCGAAACACCGTAATTATCACTGTAATTCAAAGCAACAAGACCTGGAAATCATGTACTTCCTGTTCGCTTGCTTTACCTTTTATAAATTAAAGTGAAAGCGCGATCATGGTGGTGCGATTTCGTCTGTAAATACCACGCGAATTCCTCTGTAAAGTACACACAGAGCTTAACTTATTTTGACAATCCACAGATGTCAAATCCTTAGTTTTATTCCATCAACGCGGCAAAGTAGAGCTGGCACCGCGTTGCCGTAGTAACAAGCACCTAGGGCCAAACGTGGTCCATAAATACTCGTGAATACCCCCTGAAACTGGGCATATTATCTACAGCCGTTCTTATCTGTCAGTTCAAGGATATAGGGATTTAAGAAGAAGTTGCGGAGCTCCGAGCAAAGAAAAAATCTAATTGCAACTGGATACCTTCGCTATCCGTTTTTTATTGTTCAAAAATCGGTGCTGAGTTATGCTAATTCTGCTAAGCTGTAAAACATAAAACAGCAGCGTTCATCCGTCTAAGATAAGGTCAATAATTTAGCACATTTCTGTCTGCAAAACATTACGAACGAAAGCCGCGATGCAACTTTAAGAACATCTTGTATTTGTAATGCAGACTCTCATGTTAACAACACAATTTTCACTGAGGACATGTCGTTATAAAGCTAATAAATACACAATTTGACACAATACACTTTTCTGTCACAGCTCTGTGCCATTCAGGGAACAGGGGGAATGAGCAAGCAGCCCTCCTTTAGTAACTTGTCAAACAGATGTACTGCGATGTATAATTCAATCACACCATCCAAATAATTCATTTTACATCTATCTTGCGACGAGATCCAATTCCGACGATAACCCCGCCGCCGTCTTCTCTGCAGAATACGCGAACGGGGGTTGAAAACGCTGTCCTGAGGTACACGCTCCCGTCTGCTCAGCGTGCACGTGGCTTTGTGCCCACCTCAGATGTTTTTATCACAGAGTGGGATCAGGCGTTTCAAAGGCGCCGGTGGAGATGGGGTGACTTTACTGTGATAAGGACACAAACACCTGCTATCACCGCGCGCTCGCCGGTTACGAGGCGGCGTGTACTGGCTACGGCCGAGGAGGAGCCACAGATTGTTAAAATATTCTGTATTCTGAGTGGAGACTAACAGTTATTTATGTCACATTTGTATGAAGGACGCACAAACGCAGCGTAGGATAAGCCCTCAGCTGACCGGAGAGCTCTTATTTCCAACAAAAAGAAAGAAAAAATGATGGAACCTCGTGCGGATGGGTCCCGGGTGTCAAAAGGCCACAGGAGAGTTTTATGCACTCTGCAGAGGAGAGGTGCTGGAGGTGAGGAGGCAGTTGAAGTCATTGTAGTGATAATAATAAATGAAAAAGTAGAGCAAGCTTTGGTGTAGGTGTGCTTGACCTTTGAACTGTAAGGAGGCAACAGCTGCTCTGATTGGTTCGTTGCAAAATTGCTCACAAAGGGCCCGTATTATACTATTTTCTCAGCTATTTTATAATGTCGTCTACATGTTTAACACACAAACCCTGCATATTTAGGCTAAGTGCTTCTCGCAAACTGAAAACACCCTGTTCCCCTTTGTGATGTCATCAAGTGGTAAAACAGGAAGTGCTCCACTGTGTTTTGACACCTTCACTAGAATCATTTGGTTAATTTCTGCCCTGGTATTGCCAATCTCTACTGAACAAAAGGTAAAAAAAAGTAGCTGTTAACTTGAAAATTACAATTTCATTACATCACAAGGTGGAACAGAGCATTTTGAGCTTTGGTGATGTAGACAGACTAATAATAAAGTGTTACTCAAACATGTGCGGATGAAACAAAACACAACTCCAGTGTGTTTTTGAGAAGGTAACAACACTTTAACATGATTTAAAGCTCACAAGAGTCGGTTTTGTGTAATATTAGTCAATAATACAACTGCAGTGACACCAGCAGCAAGAAGCACAACTCAGAGACACTGGACAGGTTTAAAATCTGGTTCTCTGGTGTCTCCATAGTTTTAGGCAGTGGTGTAAGAAGTATTCAGTTTTGTTACTTAAGTAAAAGTACAGATACCAAAGCAAGTTAAAGTATCACATGAAACAAATCTAGTATTAAAGTACCTGTTTAAAAATATACTTAAAAAGTAGAAAGTAAAAGTATTTTGCACAGATTTTCACATCTAATAAACCTGCAAATGTAGTGATTTTGACACATGATGCTGATTTTTTTTTTTCAACAGAAACAACTGAATCAATCAGTTTTTATTTCTAGCTGTTTTTATCTGTATATTTTTGTTTGCCCAAACTACAAATGTTCAAAATAAACCCTCAGCCTTTTCAGCAGGTCTCAGGCAATAATAATAATAATAATAATAATAATAATAATAATACTTTTCAGCCCTGTTCAAAAATGTACAGTATGTATTTGTACTTTACTTAAGAACAGCACTTTATTACTTTTACTTTGTTACGTTCCACCACTGGTTTTAGGTGTAATGGTTAGTACGAATTAACAACTAATTCTGGTGACAGACTGTAAAATGAAGTGGACTAAGTGAGTGTGACGTCACCCACAGCGTTCACAGCTCATCGAGGCTAGAAGTTATAGGGACAAATTTGGAGTCAAGTTCCATATTTGGAATTCCAACCACGAGTATCATGGCAACCAAAGAGCCAATCCAGAGCGAGGCTATTGAAAGTAATGCCCTTTCCCGCCCGCATCACTGTTTTGCCAGGGATTGGGCACTTAGCAACGCTGTTAATCAAACCTGTTGCAAACACTACCAAGAGCGACCTCGGAAAACGAGGCCAGCTGATTTGTCTTTTATTAATATCTTGAATCACAGACAAAATAGCGAAATAAAAACACCAGGATCAAGTAGACCAGGGGTGTCAAACTCATTTTTACTGAGGGCCACATCAACAAAATGGTTGCTTTCAAAGGGCCAAACTATAAGACAAACTAAATGTGACCCAATGTAATGTAAAATAAATGCAACTACTTTTTAATCTTGTTAATTAACCGTTTCTGTATTTATTACTTATTCAAATTACAAATATTGCGTATAGATTTGCATAAATATGAAAAAAAATGGCTGTGTAATTATGTATCTCCTGATATTTTAAGATAGTCATACCTTTTAATTTACCTTGCCGTGGGCCACATAAAATGATGTGGCGGGCCCCATTTGGACCATGGGCCTTGAGTTTGACACATGATGTAGAGCAACACTGCTGTCAGTCAAACCTGTTGCTAATGCTGGCGGGAGTGACCTCATGGAAAAAAGGCACCTGATTTGTCTGATATTAAGGTTAATTCCTTCATTTACAGACATAATAGCAAAAATAAAAACACCAGGATCATGTAGAGTGAGCCAATATGAGCATTTTAAGACCAAAATGACGAGACTCACTGCAGCAGGGGCCACATTTAATGTAAAGTGAACTGGTTCTGAGTCGATGGAGCAGGAATCGGTGGCTAGCAGGTTAGCTATGTCCATTTATATATATGCAGTCTATGGTGACAACATCAAATATCACAAATGGCCACTATACAGAAAGTTCCACACGCAATCTCTAGAGAATGAACTAAAATGATCCCAAAACACTATCCACTCCTCTCCACTCCACTCCCTGCAGACCGTCCATGCTATTCTGCCTTATAGATCCCTGCAATGTATTCATCCCATTTTTACAGTCATATTATCATTTCTATAAATTATGGCTCAATGAACTTACAAAAGCTCCACAAACCCTCACCGAAAATTGCCTCCAGTTAATAAAAGGTATGCGGCTGCGCTTGGGTTCCTCCTCTGGTACATTCGCTCCATTCCAGTCTCACTCGTTTCGGTCTCCATAAGTTAGACAGCACAATAGACAAATACAAAATTCATGAGGTGTAAATATCTCGTTCCCAGAATCCTCTCAAGGCCATTTGAAGGGGACGCAAAATTACTCCGATGAATTATTCAAGCAAATGTTCTCAAAATAAATGTCAATCAATGCTGGAGATGTCAGATCAAATAATAAAATATGCAAACGTCTGATATTATTCACTCAGGCGGCTTACGGCTTCATTCTGCGTAGTCGACCCGTGGAATGAGAAACAGATATTGATCAAGTTTAAATTTGAACAAATATGTGGCTGATTTTGGGATTGGTTCAATTAATTAAATACAACTGCATTATTGAACAGTCTAACGTGACGAGGAGCAAACTGTCTCCATGGGTTTTGTGCAGCTATGAGAAATGTAATCCAACATTTTACCTTTGTGCACTGCCAGGGAAAAGTTTGGACGCAACAACTCATTCATTTATTGATTTTTTTTCTTAATTTTTCTACATTTTATATACATACATAAGACATTAAATATATGAAACAAGATATATGGAATTATGCAGTAAAGAAAAAGTTAAATAAATATGTTTTTTATTATTATTATTATTATTATTATTATTATTATTATTATTATTATTATTATTCAAATCCTTAAGTAAAACAGTTTTAAAAGTTTTAACATATTTTTTTTTGTATTCACATCCTCAAAAGTAGTGACCTTTATCAAAAAATATTTAGTAGAATTATTTAACTTTTTTTTTTTTACTACATAAATCCATATATCTTGCTCCATATATTTAATGGTTCCTGTATGTATTTAAATGTATAAATTACTAAAAATAAAGTGGGAAAAAGAAGAAAAAGAAAAGAAGAAACACTGAATGAGGAAAAACAAAACAAAAAAAAAACATTGAATGAAAGAGTGTGACTAAAATTTTAACTTGCAGTGTAAAGTTAAATAAATAAATAATTTTTCTACAAAGCTACAAAGCAAAGGGTCCCTACTTTTGAGGAAGTGAATATAAAAACTGTTTTAAAACTTTTTAAACAGTTTTTCTTTCTACATACTTCCATATAGCTTACTTGTATTTGATGTCCTCTGTTGTACTGAAAATACAGAATGTGGTAAGTAAATAAATAAATAAATAAATAAATAAAAATAAAACAAATAAATAAAAAATAAAATGAATAAATAAAAACAAATAAATAAAACATTTAACAAAATAAAATAAAACAATATTAAATAAAGAAAGAAAATAAATAAATAAATAAACATTAAATAAGAAGATGTGTCCAAACTTTTAATATAGTGTATGTTTAATTAGCATCAGTGTTTGACAGGATGTACACTACCACACTACTATGTTTTTGACAAAGCAACGGGTGTTTTTTTTTTTTTTTTTTCTGTGCTACATAATGCCATATATCCTACTTCATATATTTGATGTGTTCTGTGTATATAAAATGTAGAAAGTAGTAAAAAGCAAAAAAAGACGACAAGGCGGGTCCAAACTTTTGACTGGTAGCGTACATCCTATCAAAGTTTCTTACAACGTGCCAAAGCTTCCTAAAACGCACCACATCTGAACTTGCAATAATTCAAAATCCTCTTACTTCACCACAAGTCACATTCCCCAGACAGAAAAACACTAAGAACCCGGCTTCAGACCATCGTTTCAACTTTTCATTATGCTCCTACTCAAACTATTGTGTGGCACGACCCTAGAAGTGTTTAAAAATGATTAGAAAAATTTAATTACTCACCGGTCAAAGCGCAAGTACCTGGTATTGACTTAATGTCCACATCAGTGCCATTTGGTCCCGCTCATCTGCAAAAAGACAGAAACAAGAGCATTTTCACTAACTTTGAAACGTAACCATGGAAACAGCCACATACATTTATAAACTTTTAATTCCAAGTGCGTGATAAGGTTGAGTTGGTTTACATCGCAGCACTCTGAGTAAACAGGAGGTCGATATACAGTCCCACACTTCCCCCAAAACCGCATCTGACTCACATTATGCATCATCTATCGCCATGGAAACAAGCAGGTGACCAGATCTGTAGAAAGGTGACTCTGCTCAGAGTCAGAACGCATATGTTTCACTTCACTTCACCTTCAAATTTTCAGTAATGTATTAATAACTGCACGTCCACTGCGTTTAATCAACAGTAACTCGCTTGGTAGAGTGTTTGCCCACGGATCCGAAGGTTGCCGGTTCGAATCCCGCTCTCGACGTGAACATCATTGGTTGAGCGGTCAGATCCGCTGCCCCACAGGTTGGCGTTGCGATTCCAGCTCCCACGTTAAAAGGGTTTTGAGTGTCTTGAAGGTGGAAAAGCGCTTTACACCATTTTGTTTTTTCTTCGTAAGCAGCCATTTTTGTTTTGATAAGGGCGAACCGTGCATGTACGTGATTGGCTAATCCACCTGTCAGTCTCACCGATCACATTACATCTTCGTAAAGTATTGAACAAGTGTGTGTTCTGATCTGTTTCTTGATGTAAAAGCGTTTTGAGAGCCTTGAAAGTGCGAAAGCGCTGTATAAAAACTCGACCATTTTACCGCCAATACTGTGGAACTTTCCAGGCAAAGCAATCAGATCTCCATGGAGACAAGCACGAGGTGGCAGACCCTCCACCAGAAAAAGCAGTGTAGAGCTCCTTGAATGTGTTCTACTGATATAACACCGTACAAACAGAAACATGTGGATGATTATTTCTTCATTATCATCCATCATTTAGCTGCAGTTTCCACAGTTACCCAAAGTGAGCTCCAGGTGACCAAATTCCATAATGTTCTTGTTGGTCCTGCTGAAAATCACCTGTAATAAGGACACTTAAAGGCATACACTGGAAGCTATTGACGTTCTAACCCTCAGAGACCACACCATGGATTTTTGTTCACTCGATTACGTTCTCCAGTTGCCAATCGGGCATAATTATTGAGGGTGTCTAGTCTTTACATGCAAGTTAGAATACAAATGAACCGCAGCATGACTTGTAGTGAAATTCCCTGTTGGAGAATAGGTTCACGTGGCTTTCGGTAATAATGGTAAAATCTTAAAATCTTAAAAACATGATGAATCTAAAATGAGACTGTTAAAGGTTTTAAAATACTACGTAGACATGTTCAAAGTAAATGGTTTTGTAAGAATAGGGGTTTTCAAATAAAACAGTATCAAAAGCTGTCCATCTGATCCTCTAGGCCACATGTGTCAAACTCAAGGCCCACGGGCGAAATGTGGCCCGCCATGTCATTTTATGTGGCCCACAACAAGGTAAATTAAAAGGTACGACTGTCTTAAAATGTTAGTTTATCAAGAGATAGCAAGTTATACAGCCATATTTTTACATTTATGGAAATACATGGACAATATTAGTAAATTGAATAAGTAATAAATACATACAGTTTAAGAGCAAGTTATAAACTAGTTACATTTATTTTACATCACATCTGGCCCTTTGAGAACGACCATTTTCCTGATGTGGCTCTCGGTGAAAATGTGTTTGACACCCCTGCTGTAGGCCTACGACCAGGTCCGGTCTTAGCTTTCAGGGGGCCCTAAGCTGTCTCCAGGGCCCAGTTGTATTTGTGTTTATTTGAACAACATCAGACTGAAAACATCCAGAATGTCACAACGACCACAGTCACAACAAGAGAACACAAACACATAAGATCAAGGTCAAGATTTTTGAAATTCTAGACAAGTTTCTGGTGGATTTTAAAGTGTTCCTGTTGGCGACAGTGGGCTTACATTTACATTATGTCGGGTCCTTGCACCGGTGTAAACACAGAGCTGCCCTCACCTCTGCCCGACTCAAAAACAAATGTAGCAGCATAAGATATTTTACTACTATAGAAATAAAACAAATGTGATTGTTTTAGAGGGATATTTAGGCTGCTGTAAACACACAAGCCCTGTGTCCAATAAAACCTGATATATTATTTTCAGTATAAATGTATGGGCTCTTGGGGGCCCTCTGGTGGCCTCAGGGCCCTAAGCAGCTGCTTCGTCTGCTTATAGACTGGACCGGCCCTGCCTATGACTATCCTTTATATGGTACAAAACAGAAAATAGAGGTCCTGACTTTGATAAAGGGGTGAGTCTAAAGCTTTAAAATAAACTGCTGAATTGCGTGTTTGTATAAGAAAATATATATGTGTTTGTTAAATATACACTGCTTGTGACTTATTATCATAGCTCAGTTGGGGAGTGTTTGTCCACTGATCTGAAGGTTGGCAGTTTGAGTCCAGCTCTCGACATAAAGATTGGCCGAGCGGTCAAATCCACTGACCCACAGGTTGGCGGTGCGATTCCACTGCCCACAAATGAATACTGCCGTTGTGTCCTTGGGCAAGCACCCTCTATAAAATGTGATAATTCATTAGTTACCCTTTACTTGTGCTCCACATAAGTCCAAATAAACAGATACTGCAAAAGGTGTGGCCCATGGTGGTGGATGTTTTAGAAATGAAGGTGTTCCAGTTACGACCCAGAAGTAATTATTAATCTAGAAGCACTGGTTTGAGGAGTTTAGGCCTCAAGTACATGTTAAGTGCTAAAAAGTCCAACAATATATCATTTATATATGAAACAATCACTTGAAATGTAAATACATAAAAAAATAAATAAAAATGCACCCAGCCGGAAGAATGGCTTTGTTCTGATGAGGTAGCACAACGCAGCAGGCGAATCCTTTTCAGCCTGGCACATGTTTTATTACTCTTACATTATGCAACTATTGCTAAATGTCATGTAAATGCTTCAATGAATTTCAATTTACCATCCATAACGCAAGACCTCCATTTGGATTTTGAGCTGATAAAGTGAATGTGAGGGATGGAGGTTTGGAGATTTGCCACACTGGAGCATGGCGTAATGCTCTGGACATATTTCTTCTTCAAAAACACTTCATTACGTGTCTCAGCACCAGGCCTGTCGACAGATATTAGGGGGCCCGGGTCAAGAAGCCTTGTATGAGCCCCCCTCTGATATAAATTATGTACAAGCTGTAGTATTTTGATAAGGCTTAAAATGTGTCGAATAAACTGACATTGTTTTGATTAAACACG
This sequence comes from Periophthalmus magnuspinnatus, assembly GCF_009829125.3. Lineage (NCBI taxonomy): Eukaryota > Metazoa > Chordata > Actinopteri > Gobiiformes > Gobiidae > Periophthalmus > Periophthalmus magnuspinnatus. The sequence continues at coordinate 28,708,626 of NC_047131.1, read as the reverse complement.
TCAGTACACAGTGGGTACTCCATTCCTCAAATGTCTGGTGAGTGTTAATAATTGCAAATCATAACCAGCTCACAAATCTTTTATATGCATAGTAGGTAAAATCCTTCAGAAAATGCAGAGGACAGTTCCCTGTGACGACTATAGAAACTAATCCTACATTTCTGAATTTACAGGAAGCACAAAATGTAATAAAAAGACATGCAAATCATGTTCAGAAAATGTCATAAAGCCCAGCAGCCTCAGTGCTTTCAGCGTTCAATCTCTCTATATCAAGGACAAAAATGTTAGCTGTCTATTACTTATTTTACACAGAAAAAGCCCATTCATTCATCCACAGCTTAAAGAAAAGCTACTCTGAGCCACTTTCTTCTTTCATAAAGCCACAGAAGTCCCTCTCTGTAAGTAGTGCCAGTTGGCTGTGTTGTGCAGTGTTCCTCTGTCTGCATTTTACCTTCTCTGTGAAATGCAAATCCATAATGGATTTTTCAATCATTTACCATGGAAGAAGTGCAGGTTTCAAACAACTGACGTATAGCGTATGCAGATAGTCAGTACATACTGAAATTATACACAAAAATACTTTCTAAATATAAGTAAGGCAATAGCACAGTACTGTTACACTATACAAATTTCAGTTTCCCTGAAATTATTTTTATAGCGCTATAATTCAAATTATAGTAAATACAGTGTAATTACCCTCAATAAAACATGAACAAAGAATTAAATTCAAAATGAACACTAAGTTATGGTAAATGGTCACTTTTTATATAGCACTTTTCCAACTTCAAGGCTCCCATTCACCCATTCACACACTAGTGTACACAGATACGATGCAAGGTGAGTTAAGTGTCTTGCCCAAGGACACAATGACAGCATTCATCTGTCTGAGCTGGAACTGCACCGCCAACCTGTGGGTCAGTGGAACTGACCACTCAACCAATGACATTTATTTCAAGAGCAGAGTTTCTGAGTTTCCCATCTGAGCTACTGTGGCCCTTTTAAGGATGATTCATGCTTAGTCACTAGTTTAAAAGTCAGGGTTAAAACACAGGAAGCCTAAGTTCATTATGAATTATATCTTTGTTCACACTTTATTAAGATGTAGTTGCTTTTTGACAATATCCCTTTCCATCTGCATACTTTGAAACATGGCTCTAATTCATATTGCTGTAACTGTAATCCCAAAAACACCACTTAAAATGCAAACTGTATTCATATTACAAGTCTCTGAGCTTAAAAAGCGGGTGAAGAGCTGAGGACTGATGGTATTTTTAGCGCCATGGTGCACCTGAACATCCATCACCTGCTCGCACTGGGGGAGCAGAGCACTGTGCTGCTGAGGAGACACCACCGAGGAGACACCACCGAGGAGACACCACCGAAGAGACACCACCGAGGAGACACCACCGAGGAGACACCACCGAACCGGAGCAGAAAACCTCCTCTTCTATCAGACCAAAGATCCGCTCCCCAAAATGAATTCCTCCTAACATACAAGCGTAAATCTCTCCAGCCCTCCGCGTCATTTCTGTTGGCGGCAAAAGGCATTCGGGGAGACAGCGCCGATAAATCAGCTTGTGTGGTCCATTGTGTGTGTGGGCCGGAGCTGAGCGGGCCGTGCTTTAATGATGTGCACTGAGCCGGTGGGGGCGTGTAAATCTAGGAGCTAGCGTAGCCTCGGCGCCTTCTCTGAGCGGCAACCGAGATATCTGTGTCAAAGTTAGAACTGATTCTCAAGTTAGAACTGATGCTCCTGCAGCCGTCCTCACAGTCACATAAGTCAGGGGTGGGGGCGTGCTGCGACTCCAGGAGGTACTGTACAAGATTTTTATGAAATTCACTGAAACCGTGTTAGTTTAAAAGATGGTGTGTGCTATACAAGATTGACAAACTTCTTAAAAAACTACTGCTACTACTGCAATGTCGATCTGACCCCCTGAACTGTGTTTAAGTACCATCGGGCCAAAGTCTGGTTGTGCCAAATTGCAGAACCAAAAGATACGGAGACAGTTTTATCCCAGCAGCCATTGTCCTTTTAAATAAAGTCACTCGGTGCAACTGAAAGATCTTCCATTAAGTCTGTATTCAGTGATTGTGTGTGTGTTCTGTCTGATGTGTCTTAATCACTGACAACCAAATATACCCAGGGGTACTAATAAAAACACCTTAATCCTTATCTGTGCCAACATCTTTGACTATTGCCAATAACAAAACCCATAATTATTTCACAGCTCAAGCCTATGGACACCACAGCAGTGCACACACGGTCAAATTTGGGATTGAACCACAGATTTACAGGTAAGAAGATGATTCTCTCCTCTATCTGATCCACTGTTGCCAATGGAAGCTCTGGAACTGTGGCATCAGGTATAAGTAAAGCTGAAACATGACCTGAAGTCACTGATTTGTACAAATAGGTTAAATACGTAACCCACATTTTCAAACACTCAGAAATGTATCTTAACTCAAGACCATTAAATATGTTGATCAGATAATTAATATAGTGTAATCTTATAAAAACTGCATGACTGAAAAAGAGCCATGTCAACATGCTAAAACATTTACATTTAAACCCCAGTACGTAACTTTTTGGCCGAATAATAAACATAAATGTCTCTCTTTTTTCATTTCCAAACATTTACCAAGGAAGAAGTGTAGAAGTGTTTATTGGACTGTTTATGTGGCTTGGAGAAGGCCCAACGTTTGTCTGTTTCTGTGGGAATGTTGTTCCTTTGGCTTATATAGTTTTAACTTTCTATTTCACTGGAGATGACCTGACACCTCCAAAAAGTTACATAGTGTTGCTTTAAATAAACAGTATACAGTAAATGGTAAGCATTGATTTAAAGACAAACATAATAAAAAGTCACTTTCCAGCATATAAAAGCATGCACGTGTGATCTTTAATTAAAACGAACGATAAATCTAGCAGCATTGAGTGGGATGCAGCGCGGTAATCAGGTCTGTAACACCCAGACCAACAAACATAATGAAACCATTAATCAGACCAAGAGGTCACTTTCTTCAATACAAACCATGTTTTTGTGATTGTTTATTGAAGCTTTAGCATAATTTTGCAAGTTGTGATCAATGGGGTCTCTCAGCCACATGCCGATATTCCATCTCTTCCTTCAACCATACAAAATTTGTTTATGGATCGGATGTGTAATTACAGGCTGGAGGTCATTGATTGGTCAACACTTGAACAGAGCTGCTCCAGCCATGGAACAGAAGGTTATGATGGTGAGAAATTACCCTCTTAAACTTTTTAAAGATTTGATTAAAGACAGGATGCAAGTAGAAAGGAGAATCTGTATGTTCAACGGGGAGGAAAGTTTTCTTAGAACGCACATGTTTAGGCAGGTGAGACATACAAGTACTACACAACGGAGAATTTTAATGTTGTAACAAGTGACCCAGAACAATATGACTACGTTTAGGTCCTTGTGATCTCCGTATAAACATCTCATTTAACTTTTATTTAAAGCCGTAAACAACTTTTGTACTTTTGTATTCACCATGTGGACTAAGTGCGGTGAATCATTTTTTACCCTGATATCTCCAAATGAATCAGATGCTTTAACATTGTAAAAGCTACGATGCCCATTTATTTCTATTCACTTGACTAATGACCAGCTCCAAAGTAGCGCTTGGCAGCAGCTCTAAAGAGTTGGAAGATGAATGCTTATTCTGAGGAAGGTGCATATATTTGGACTGTCCCAATACTAGTCAATGTTGGGACCCTTGGCTTTAAGCACACAGTTAAAAATGGTGCGACAAGTTCTCCGATCGCATTGTATATCAGTTCTGTTATGTAGAAGTTCAAAACGCAAAGTGTCCAATGATGAAATCCGCAGGTATGTTTGGAAAAGTATATCATTTCTGAACATTTAATGCCAAAGTGGCCCATTCAGATGCGTGAGAGCTGTGGTTAGCTCATCACTCTAAGCACTATGTAAAATGGGCCCTCATTTTGCAAATTGCAGGCTTTAGTAAATCAGGCTGCTGGCATCATGTATTTTATGTGGGATTGTATATGGGCTCCTGGTTTCTGAAGTAAAAATCTCATCTATTGTTTGCAAAGGAATTTCAATAAATCAAAATATTCAATCCAATCCAACTTTATTTGTACGGCACATTTTCTAAAGATATTTTCCAAAGTGCTTCACGTCATAGGAACGTAAAAGCAGAAATATATTAAAACACTCCACTGCGGGGGCTGTACGGACATCGGGGGTCCAGATTTTAGTGGCCCTGTCCTTTCTGGTTTTGAGTTTCGTCATCTTGCGACTCGTATGAGGAATTTAAATGAGGTCCTAGATATTACATACAGTATTAACATGCGACAAAGGCTAAACAGACACCAGGCTACTAATGACTACACGTATTTAAGCTAATTAGCCACCGTCAAGCTCATATATTTAAGTCATAGGGAAACGAATGAGAATTTCACTTATTGAAGCAGTAGTTCTACCCTTTGTATAACTTTATTTCACTTTAAAGACCCTGGACCTGATTTATTTCTTATCTATTTGAGGAAAGTACAGACGTATCGTATAAGCCGCTCATGGGGTCAAAATAATTCCGCTAAGTAGAAAGGATTTTGTTTTGTTGGCCAATAATCAGGAAGGGTGTGTTAGCATGCTAGTGTGTCGTTAGCTTTACCGCCAAGGCAAAACTCTGCACTGGTCTCAGAATTATGAAAAGCATTAGTAAACTCATCATGGTGAATAATTAGGATGTTCAGAATGCAAAAGGTTGTTCGGTTTGGGCACCTTTTTAACCTCATGTTCCTCAGTTTTCTATTTTATTTTTTTATTTTTTTAAATCATAAGAAGTTATTTCAAATTTTTTTCTTTTGTATTTTTGTTAGTTTAAGTTAGTGCGGAATATTTCGGAATGACTGCCAAACATTTAAAATAAGCATATTAAAAGCACTGTACCATACGTTTTGCCTTTAGGACAAATATACAGGGTGTCCATAAAAACTCTTTACAATAAAAAAAAAAAAAAAAAAAAAAAATTACAAACCCAGTTGATTAGATATCTTAATCAGACTTGTTCTATTGTACTCAGTCGTTTTACCTCATTTAATACACCTCTATAAGGGCACCATTAGTCGCACGAAGCACATCAAGACGGGACTGGATTTCTTGCCATGTTCGCAGTAGCAGAGCCTCATCGATGGTTCCAATCGCATCTGTATCGTTTGCTTTAGTTCAGTAATGTCCCGTGTCTTTGTTTATGGAAAGGAAGACAAAGGAATCAAACATATTTACGAAAGGACACAGGAAACAGGGGTAAGGGTTCAAACAAAGGAAAATGACCCCGGTGAGCCGGCCAACGTAAAATAAGGACGTTGCACTGGACAGGCCGAGCCCATACAGAGCCGGAGAACACGGGGGGAAAAAAACATGATATCTTTAACATAGCCCCATAGAACCCATGATACACATTGTGCTTTCTCTTGAGGAGGAGCCATTTCTTAGTAGTTCATTCAAAAGGATCTCTCTTTAATCAATGCCTGACGTACAAAAATGCAATACGATTCAAAACTTTTACAACCACCGAGTACAACAGAACAAGCCTAATGAATATATCTTATCAAATGCCTTTGTAATTAAACTTTTAAATTATGAAAAGTCTTTCCGGACACCCTGCACACTGGACTTGTTTAACCTCCATAACTGGATTATTTCTCCCAAAATGTGCTCAAATATATTCCGTTTCAAAGCCACAATTTTGACTGCTTTCGTGCCTGACATTGGGTCACCTGAGGATTTGTCTTGTAACAGTCCAATTTGGGTGCAGCGGATTGTTTTCTCTCATCTTCTCCCATATCCTTGGAGTGCTGTTAAGAGTGCAGTCTCAAGTGAATAAAATGGCCAGAGAGCAAGGTTATCAGAAATCCATTCAAGCCTTGGATATAGCCCTGTTTCTATGGCTCTTATGCGGATAGTATTCATCACAGGATCTTTGAAATGCTTGTTATTTGATCCTTCCATCTATAAGCCAGAGTGTCAAGGGTTTAGAGAGGCCAAAAGTTCTGAAAAAACGATAGAAAAACTTACATAAAGAAAATAAAAAAAGACATAAAAACAAGGAAGTACAAAGAACTGGTGCACCACAGCCAAAAGGTCGATGTTCTAAGTTAGACCGCTGTTATGTTATTTTAAAGCAGACCTGTCGTGCTTGTGTCTGTAGTTATAATCTATGTCAACTGTGAATCATTACGTTATAATTTGGACATTTTAAATCGCAATATTGATTTAAACGACGAGTGAGTAGTGGAGTTTTAGCGGAAAACGGGTTGGTCGACAATATGGTGTCTGGAAAATATGTGATTGAAGATTCTGGGTTAGTAAATGGTGAAGGGAAACAACTATAACATGGTTAAAAGCTCTGAAAAGTTCATTTTGCAGAATAGATCCACTTTAAGTAAATAATACAGTGATTTTAGGATAATTGGTCAATGTTTTATAATTTTATTGAAAATCTTAACAGTGGACGAAATACAGTGTTATTTGAAATTTCTGCCCTCTCCATTTTTGAATCCACACATAAGCTGACATTTTTATTGTATTTTTTTTTAATTTATTTTAATTTTAATTTTATCTACTTATTGGTTCATGGGTGTTTTATTTCATTTTTATTTATTTATTTATTTATGTTTAACCAATCGTTACTTTGTTTACTTCATTGTGTAACTTTGTCTTTGTGGTAATATCCGTGTAATCCCTCCATTATCCAGTTAAAAAAAAATATATATTAAAAATATATATATAATAATAATAACAACAACTATTATAATAATAATTTTTTTTAAAATCTCAATTGGACAACATTATTTATTCTGTGAATGTAAATATCTGATGCATTCTAATTTTTTCCAACATAAAACTAATACAAAATAAGATATGATTTAATATACTATATGGAGTCAAAACTACAAAAAAGTGAGTATTTATTCCAAAAAAGTTACTCACTGTGCTACTCACCTCTTATTCCCCAGCTGCATTTATATATGCATACAATGTGGTAACAGAGGCTATAAATCAAATATACTTAGGCTGGCTGTTCTGAAAGACGGTAAAGGCTAGATTTTGGTATGTTTTCTCTGGAGGGTGGGAACCAAAATGAGCTCCATTCCCTGCAGACTTCACCTCTAGACAAGGGCTAAGAGCTGCACTCGCTTTGTGGAGGATAAGCCTGTCTGTAATTGAATTGGCCTTAACATTGTGCTACAGCTGTTGAAAGTGTGAAAATGATGGTTTTAGGGCATAACTCATACAATTTACCATATAATATAGTTTTAAAGGTTATATAAGACCAGGCATTTATCACAAACAACAAGGTGTTTTCTAATGAGCGTATTCAGACGTGCACTCTTCATTAGCAGTCACTTTTTTTTTTCTTTTTTGTATCATAGAGCTGTTTACTTTTCACTTTTCCATTTTAAACTTACAATATCTAGTTGTCAGTACAAACATTGTTTTCAGAACTTGATATATTCATCTTTATCTGCAATGAAAGAAGAAAATAAATCCCTTTCTTACCCATTTCTTTGAGGGAAAAATCTATTTGTCTTTTTTAATCTGTGGCGGTGCTGCCCAACTTTACTAATGCAAACATTTCGAAGGATTTTACAACACTCTGCCCTAAAGATCTGAGCTCGTGTTCTACAGAATGCTACTTAAGTCTGACGACTGCAAGAGGAAAAAACATCTCCTAGATTGGGATGATGCTAAGGTCATAGGCGCTGAGAGGAACAAGTACCATCGTTGGGGACTAGGGAGGCCATCGAGATCCGAAAACGCGCCCACCAGACTGTAAACCGGGATGAGGGGACGCATCAACTCTCTCACACTTGGGAAACAGCTCTGAAGAAGTCAGGCTGCAGGTGGCGTTGTCATGTTACTGCTTGAAATAGGAAGACAGACTCTTTTAAACGGTTCCTTAACGTGAACGATTGGACCTGGATCTCATTTTTGAAAACAGACAAATCTTTTCTTTCTAGTTTTTTCATGCTTTTTTATACTGATTAACTCTAAACCAACACAAGATCAGTACAGAGGCAGAGCAGCCGACACATGTGACAGCTTTTTGCACAATAAAACATATTTGGGAGCATAATAACAGTTACTTTTTTAATTATTGTAGTGTAATGTTTTATTTTGTTAATTAATTTCAATGGGTAAACACACTCCCACTTTCAGTTTGAACCGTTTAAACAGATCTGAGTCTTGGTAATTTCGCTCTTTGATTAGTTTGTTTTTAAATGAAGTTGTCACATTGACTTCTATCATATAAATACATGTAAAACGAGCCAGTCTTTTGAACGACTCTGTTATGGATCCCATGAAAGAGCCGAAAGTCCTTACACTAGTTTAAATCAGCTGACCAGACACGTCACAGCGACATTATGTGACACTGAAGAGGAAAAGCGGCGGAGTTCAGCTGAAACTGTGAATACATGAAGCAAATAGAGACCTGTCCATAAGAATCTAAAGAATAATCATAACAGAAGACCTAAGGAACCTAATCGGACAATTCTACAGAGTTTATTATTTTGCAAACATCAATATTTACAACATGAAGTGCATATTTAAAAGAGAGAAAAGAACATTAGCTGGATATTCAAAAGTGAGGGACGCAAGACACAGGTTTGTAGTTAGGTATTTGTCAAAGTAAAGTACATTCATCAATGCTTTTTAATGGATTCTTGCATTGTATAGATGATTATTATTATTATTCTGGGAACTATAGTACCTAGCATCAGCCTTTTCAAAAAATATTTAGTCTACATTCTGTGCAAATAGATACTTTTCGTGCCGTTTAGCCTTCTTGAAGCTACAAGTACCTGGATTGTCTCAAAAAGCAAATTTGATACTCGATTCTTTCATTACTGGAGAATACTTTTACACTTCTAACTCCCAAAGCACTGAGCATCTACTTTCCACGGCCATGAATTTAATGACTCACCTTATAAGTGAATACAGCTAAACATCTGTCATAATTACCTCGTGCATTGTAAAAGGATGACCTGTGTGCACTAATTGCGGTGTTTTTTTGTTTGAGCTGCATATCACTGTCACTGTCACGCAAACACTAATTAACCTCAAGTTTTAATTTACTGCTCATCGGGAGAGCACACTTTTGTTCCCCACCATCTCAAGAGTAATTTAAGGTGAATCTATTAGCTATTAATGAGCTGAAGGCATTCGAGGTTACGCTGGATGCATGCAGCGAAAGCACAAGCGCAGTGTTTTCTTTGGCATAATAATCGATAATGGACATCTGCCAATAAAGGTGTCCCAAAATAATAACTTCAGAAGGGAGCGGTCATCAATCACTGCTATCATCCAATAGATCTTTTTTTTCTTGAAAGGGAAGAATATTCAAAGGGAGGAATAAACTCGCAAGGTTGTCTGAGAAACTAAGGTGATATTAAGGTAGAAATATATCGTCTGCTTTTGACACATGGGCTACAGTTGAAACCAGATGTTTACATACGCTATATAAAAAGGCAAATACGCTTTTTTCACACTGTCTGACATGAAATCAGATGAAACTTTTTAGACATTTTTTCATGACTTTCTTCAGACTCAGAAGTTTGCATACATTTCGTTATTATTTGGTACCATTGCCTTTAAACTGTACGATTTGGGTCAAACGTTTTGGATATCCTTCACAAGCTTCTCACAATAGTTGGCAGGAGTTTTGGAGTCCCCAGTGCATCAGTCCCTCCTGCAGCAAAACAACCCCACAACCTGATGCTGCCACCCCCGTATTTCACAGTTAGGCTGGTGTTCTCAGACTAAGCTTCCTCCTTCTTCCTCCAAACGTAAAAATGTTCATTATGGCCAAACTGTTCAATTTTAGTCTCGTCAGACCACACGACATGTCTAAAAATCAGTTCCCTGTGTGCATTTGCAAACTGTAATCTGGATTTTTTTTTTGCCTTTGTTTTGGAGTAATGGCTTCTTCCTGCAGAGAGGCCTTTCACTGTGGATAATGACTCTTACCAGGTTCAGCAGCATCTTCACAAGATCTTTTGCTTTTGTTCTTGATCTGCACTTTTCAGACCAAAGCACGTTCATGTCTGTGACTCAGAACCTGTCTCTTTCCTGAGCGGTGTGATGGCTGGACATTCCCATGGTGTTTATACTTGTTTGTAATACTTTGAACAGATGGACGTGGCACCTTTATGCATCTGGAAATTCCACACAAGGATGAACTAGCCTTGTGCAAGTCCGTAATTCTCTTCCTGATATCTTGGCTGATATATTTCCTTCTTTCCCATGATGTTACGCAAAGAAGCGGTGTGTTTCAGGCCGAGTGTGTCTTTAATTAACTCAAATGTCGTCAATAAACCAATCAGAAGCTTCCAAAGACGTGACATCATCATCTGGATTTTTCCAAATTGTTTAAATGCATAGTAATCTCACTGTACGTGAACTTCTGACATTGAAGAAAGTCATGAAAAATGATCTTTAAAATTCTTCTCTAATTATCCTGACATTTAGCAAATATAAATAATTTTGGTAATCCTAATTGACCTAAAACAGGAAAAGTTTAGTCTGATTTCATGTCAGACAGTAACAAAAAAAAAAAACACCAAAAAAAAAACAACTTCTGGGTTCAACTGCACTTAGGTTGATGTAATTGTTTTTTTTTTTTCCTTCGGAGTTGAGCAAAACTTTCCCCAGTATAGATATGTTGAAAAAGTCTGCTGTGTATTCTCTGCATCTAAATATAATGCATTGTGTTCTCTAAGTATCAGGAAGTGTTCTGTTATCATGCTAATATTTGTTATAATTTCCGTAATGGCAAACCTCTGCTCTGATCTCTCAAAGTTGTGAAAAGCTCTTATAAACTCATTACAGTGAAGACTTAGAATGTGACAAATGCGCTAATAAAGTGAGGAATAACTTTGGACCAATGCAAACTATTTAAAATGAACTAGATCTGTTTTCTCCCATGTTGAAGATGGTAAAAATCAGATACAGGGCTACAGACCCATATCTGCGTGTTTAAACGGAGCTAGGTAAGGTCAGGATTATCTAAAAGGTTAGGATTGTGCATGTTTTACTACGCTGAGTATCAGGAGAACGTGATATGTTTTCATTTCAAGTGTTGACTCCTGGTTGGCCATTACTAACACTTTATTGTACCATAAAGCAAGACGCTGCCTCTTAGGAGCTCCATGTTCATTGGTCGTTTATGTCAGCTGTCAGTCAATATACGAGCTTCACTCACGTCGTTTGCCCTCTGACCTCCCGCACTTCCGCTCCCCTTTTGTTGTTGCCCCTGGTCACCCTCGTCTCCAGTTAGTAGAGAAAATCTAGCCTTGACTGTAAGCGTCTCTTTCTGCTTTGGTGTTTCTGAACATTCTGGGTATTGCGGTGTTACTATGCATCTGTGTGTGTGTTGTGAGCTCTGGGATGTTTGCATCAGTGCCCGGTGGATGGCGTGATACAGGCTACGATGTGGTGTCGGCCGGGCGTTTGTGTCAGAGCTGCATAATGAGGCTAAAACGTGGCCTGCTGTAGACATCGGCTTTTAAAGAATGTAATGTAATAACCGGTTTTTATACATCAGGTGCCTCGCAGATCTCACTTGCGGTCTTGCCTTTTGATGCAGTCTTGCCCTTTTCCTTCGTCGAGCTGTCCTTGACAAGAAAGACGGGCTTGTATGAACTGCGATGATGAACGGGTGAAAGGAAATACAACAATGGAACTGAAAATTTTAAAGCTAACATATTTAAAAGAATAAATCCTGTAATGTGAATAAATAAAACCTTGCCTCTGTCACCTCAAAAACAAACTTGTGTGCCTCAATTTAAAGAAGACTATTGTGCTTGTGCCTGCAATATAGTGATAATATATACTGCCTGGCCAAAAAAAAGTCACCACCAAAAAAAAAGAGAAAAGGTCACGCACTCTAATATTTGGTTGTTCCGCCTTTAGCTTTGATTACGTCGCACATTCACTGTGGCATTGTTTCGATTTTGCTTCTGCAACGTCACAAGATTTATTTCCATCAAGTGCTGCATTAATTTTCCACCAAGATGTTGCATTGATGATGGTCGAGTCTGACGCTGCACAAAGCTTCTCCAGCACATCCCAAAGATTCTCAATGGGGTTAAGGTCTGGACTCTGTGGTGGACAATCCATGTGTGAAAATGATGTCTCATGCTCCTGAACCGCTCTGTCACAATTTGAGCCCAATGAATCCTGGCGTTGTCATCTTGGAATATGCCCGTGCCATCAGGGAAGAAAAAATCCATTGATGGAATAACCTGGTCATTCAGTATATTCAGGTGTCAGCTGACCTCATTCTTTGAGCACAGACTGTTGCTGAACCTAGACCTGACCAACTGCAGCAGCCCCAACATATTTGCTTAGTTAAATCCAGGTGGTGACTTTTTTTTTGGCCAGGTAGTGTATGACACCCATGGAAACTACTTAATAAAAGAAACATGTCCGCTGACTTCCACGTTAGAAAGCCATGGTGCGAAATGGTACCTGGTGTCTCCACAAACATCATCACAACAAAGAGTCGGCACATATGATGGATCGCTGCAGATCTCAGTAGAAAGCAACAGATTATTATTATTATTTTATTTTTTGTAGAAAAAATACTGCACCTATTACCAATTAAGAAATAAAATTGAAGAACAAAATAAGTAGAGAGCAGTGGGCATGTGTCAGTGGTGCTGAAAATGAGGATTGATTGGTAATATGGCATCTTGAAAATAAGCTATTAGCTCCAAGAAGTCGATTTGGAATGATAGGTCTGCTTTAATTGTTTGGCAATTAAAAATAAAATAATAAAATAAAAATTAACAAAAAAAAAAGAAATAAATAAATAAAAAAGATTAAATATAAACAATAAATACATAAATAAAACTATAAAAATAAATAAATAAAAGTAATTAAATAAATGCTCCAGCCATCCACATAATTAACAAATCAACAAAAACAGATAAGAAGCATATTTATAAGTTGACTTTTTTTTTTTTTTTTTTTTTTAATAACCACTCTAATGTAATGTAATGTTTTTGGTCTGACAGAATTAGAAGACTTTATGAGACTTTCACTCTTTGATGAAAGTGTTACTAAAGAAATTCTGTTATTTTATTTGGTGATTACAGAGGGAAACCTGGAGTTGCTTGTGATTGCGTGCAGGGCAGGGGTGAGCTCTTTTAAGATTGCTCTAATTAATGAGTCATTTCGTTTATTGGAGTTGTTTGAAGACTTTGAAAATGAGTATGAAGCGAGTACTCTGAGGAAGGACAAAAGACAGCCTTCGGAAGTTCTCATAGACTTGTATAACATTTGCTCTATTCTTTCTCCCACAAAAATTCAGCCATTTTGAATAAAGGTATAGAAATACATTTGAAGTGTGTGTGCGCTCAAAGAAAAATACAGTGCGCTCTTTTAGAATGGTACACAGATGCACTGAGTGAAAGTGAAGATGTTCATGGGTGGAACAGTCACTCTACATAGGTCATGATAATTACAATATCGATGTATCGTTCAGTATATGAAAGCTGCAACAATATTTTTGGCATCAATATTTATCGTGTGCATATTTTCTTTGCATTACTAGGACTTTTTTGGTTATTTTTTGGCTATACGATAAGGCTTAAGCTGTAAAAGGTTGAATTGATGCCTTTTATGACTCATTACAGATGCAAACTAAGTAATAAAGTGTCTGTTTCTGCTGTTTATTTCTTGCAGTTTTTTGTTTTTTTTAACAATATCGTACATTTATAAGATTTTTTGGGGGAATATTCTGCTTTAGAGTTTCTATGTCAGTGGCATAAATGAGTTTCAGTATTATCTTTTATCATCTATATTTACTTAAGCAATATATCGGAGTTAAAATGTGTGGTCGTGACGGGCCTAACTCTACAAAATGGCATTATAATGTTTAGTAACATTGAAGAAGCTGCAGCAATAGTTCAGGTATGAGAATGTTATGTTAAATGTCATTTTTCTGGTACAAGGTCTGCCACCTACTTGTCTCCATGGAGCTATTATAGTTTTGTTTAGCCTGAAACATTCCACAGTATGGTAACGCCTGCTGGTCTGAGTAAAGATATAGTCTATTTCTTACACAGTAGGTATGTCTGAAAAGCTTCAGAGAATTATCAGACAGTACGAGATTCCGGTCTATTCAAACCTACAAACATTTTAAGACAGAAACTGGTTCACCCAAAGGACAAAATCCTGAGCCACAAACAAAGTAATGTGGTCTACTCCATTCAGTGTAGTGAAGAGTGCAGTGAGCGTTACACCGGAGAAACTAAACAGCTACTTCATAAGAGGATGTACCAACACCAGCGTGAGAGCAGCTCAGGACCCCAGTCTGCTGTGCATCTCCATCTCAAAGACACTAACAACTCCTCTGAAGATATTGAAGCTCAGATCTTAGCCAGAGAAAAGAAATGGTTTGAGAGGGGAGTTAATGAAGATATTTTTTGTTAGGAAAGACAATCCTTCCTTAACCAGGAATGGGAGCCTGAGACATAACCACAGATCTACAACTCTATCATCAGACCCAAAACACACAGGAAACAAAGAGAACAATAGGTGGCCATCACAGTTTGAATAGGCCCTCAGATAGATATAAGGCAGTGTCCATCAGTAATCATGACCAGAACTGAAGAAGCGGCTTGGACGAGCAACGAAATATCTTCACTCCTACAACGATTTGTCCAGTTGACAGATTTAATTTCATCTTTTGCACTGGAAAGATATAGTTCACCATATCTTGGAACATTCAAGGCGATGTCTGTGTAATCCCTCAGTCGTCCAGGTATGAAAGGGACGAAAATTCAATTCTGTCAACTGGACAAAAGAGTTATTTGAGTGAAGACGTTTTACTGCTCATCCAAGCTGCTTCTTCAGTTCTGGTCAGATTACTGGTGGACACTTCCTTATATCTATGTGAAGGGAGGAGCTAAGTACCCTTAAACTAACACACTCGTCTGTTTACATTTTCTATTCGTTGGCTAGGTATAAACTTACACCGGATGGAACTGAAACTCCACCAGAAAAGATAAAATCAGCACTTTTAAGCATCGAGGAAAAATAAGTGAGTGTCTTTTCAAGTAATTTGCATCCTACTTTTGAAAATACTTCACCTTCAGCGCATATTTTAGCCACTTCCACTTCTGGTCATAATGATTGTGTTATGTCAGAATATCTCCTTGGAGAAAAAGTTGGAAGAAGCTGGTGACACAGACAGTTTTGAAACCTTAAATAGCTCGATATGTGTCACTCTTTATTATAGTGTGTAACTGAGGAAGGGAGGAGAGGAGGGATGTCACAGACGCACAAACACAACACAGTGATGGACTAGAGGAGGACTTCGAGCAGCAGAGGGTCTCACTGACTCCGCTGACTCAGACCTACATGAGTCAGCCATGTTTGTTTTCATATCTGCTGCCACACTAAGCAAATGACAGCTCTCCTAATTTTAGATTGAAATTACTTCACGAGATAATGAGACAGCGCGATGATTTCCCTTATGTGTGACGCGGATGATTAGGGAAAGATTGATGCAACAGAAATAGGCAGAAAATGTGTTGAGTTTTTCTGAGAGGACAGCACGTTGTTGTTGTTGTTGTTGTTGTTGTGATGGTTACAGTGACGCAGCGTACGGAGGCAAACGGAACTCAGCTCTGTGGCTCTGAGCAGGAAGTCAGAAGGAGTTTTTTTTTTTTTTTTTTTACTTTTAGATCAAAATTGCAATGTTAAATTAAATTAACGTAGTCCTATACTACACAAAATTGACTCTTGTGAGCTTTTAAGTCATGTTTTAATGTTGTTACCTCCTCCTCAGAGCTGTGTTTTGTTTCATTCACACATGTTTATTAGTCCATCTACATCTCCAAAGCTCAAAATGCTCTGTTCCACCTTGTGATGTCATGAAGCAGTAGTTTTCCAGTTAGCAGCTTTTAGCATTTACCTTTAGTTCAATTCCAGAGCTGAAATCATCCAAATGATTCCAGTGAAGGTGTGTGGAGTTTAAAAACACAGTGGAGCACTTCCTGTATTACCACATGATGACATCACAAGGTGGAAAGGTATTTTCAGTTTGGGAGAAGAACTCAGTGTAAATATTCAGGAATTGTGTGTTAAACATGTGTGAATGAAACAAAACACAACTCCGGGTCTGTGTTTTTTTTAATGAGGAAACAACATTTGAACATAGATCCTTGAAATTATTAATTTAATATCAACATAAAACAGATGGACATTATGCTCTGCCATCACAAAACTGCAGCTTCTTTCTGTCCCAAGTGTCCGCACAGAGACTGGTAAAGTGGCATTTCAATATTCTTCACCTTCAACATGGAATAATTTACAAAAAGTCTTGAGATTACAAGAACTGACTTCAATAGTTCAGTTTAAATCTATGTTGAAAGGTTTGGAAATTTAGTCTATGATTTGTAATTCTTTTAAAAATCAATTTTATGATGCATTGAAATGTCTGTGTGTAATGTAAAGTAACTGTGCTGCTGTCTTGACTCCCTTGGAAAAGAGATTAGTAAACTCAATGGGACTTTCCTGGTTAAATAAAGGTTAAAAAAAATAAAATAAATAAATAAATAATAATAATAATAATAATAATAATAATAATAATAATAATAATAATAATAATAATAATAATAATAATAATAACAATAATAATAATAATTAAATAGATCAGAAAATTGCATAATATGAGCCCTTTAATGTAAAATAAAAACTATATGTCTGTAAAATATAGATTAGAAGTAAATTGGTTCAGCGATTAGAATGTAATGATGTCGTGTGTCCAGATGGGGAGCAATAGAGTACGTTTTACCTTAATGATTACACTGTACTGCCGTGAAATATCGAAAGATTCTATCAGTGGCTAGACCGACGAACTCACTGTATTACAACTGTTATGACCCAGCTTTGTCTAGGGTCATGGAGGAAACAAAAAATAAATAAAAAAATAGAAAAATGGTAAAATAAAGAAGTAATTTAATGAACAGGAATGTAAAAGGCAAACTAAACAAAAAAGGATCTGAAATATACAAAGAGAAAGTAACGTGCAAGGTTTAAACAAAAGAGTAACAAAGGTTAAGTTTAACTAAGAAGCTATTTATAAAAATGCACGACAAACAAACACAGAGGCAGTGCTGACATGGTCGAGTGTCATAGCAGTGACAGAAAACAAGAGACACATTTACACAACTACAACAGAGCATCTCGAACGCAGTCACTTCTACATTAGTGACACAACGAACAAGAGACGCACACAAAATCTCATTCTGGCCACTCCTTAAATGGGGGGAGGCGGCTGCAGGCGGGCCACAGGACTGACCAGGCGGGAAAATGATCCTCCAATCCACAGTGGGGACTCACAGAGACAGGATTACACGGGGGAAAGGGAGAGAATCAAACACACACACACAAAGCATAGGATGGATACAATAAAATGGGTAGAGCATAAGGCCTGGGGCAGTAACGACAGCAAAACTCTGCATTTCAACCATATTCATTGTATCTGGCCCCATACAAATTAAATATCATTGGCCTATAAACTGTAATAATACCATCTGAAACCCAGTAACAGATAAAGTATTAAATAAAGCATTGTCCTGTGTGTATTCAACAATTTGTTCAGTAGACATTTGGCTCACTGACAGATACACTTCCTTGGTGAAGCTTGAGAGCAACTTGATGACTTAATGAATTATGTAAATAAATATATGAACAGTCTCTTAATTAACCTTTGCAAATGGAATGACCAACGCATTAATATTCTGCTGCTGTGTAAGTGGAGCTTTTGTAAGGCCATCAAAAAATCATTGGGACACAAAACAATCAGGGCTTCCACTGAATGCGCACGAGGCTGTTTTGTTCAATATTAGTCTGGCATGATTTGATGTAGCAGAGATATGGAATTCATAAAACTAAATTATGCAACCTTGAGTTCTTACTATAGACTGTATAAAGGAGTGGACTAAGTGAGTGTGACGTCACCCAACGCGTTCAGCTACAGTTAAATGAAACTCGTCAAGGCTAACAGTTATAGGGGCGAATTTGGAGCCGATTCCCGTATTTGAAAGTCCGACCGCGAGTATCATAGCAACCAAAGAGCCAGTCCAGAGCGAGGTTGTTGAAGGTAACGCTCCTTCTCGCCCACATGGCTGGTTTAGCGGGGAACAGGCGCTTAGCAACACTGTCAATCAAACCTGTTGCTAACGCTAGTGGGAGCGACCTCAGGGAAAGAATGTTCAGGATGTTCATAACTTGATTTACGGACAAAATAGCTAAATAAAAACACCAAGATCATGTAGAGCGGGTCAATTCAACTAAAACGATGAAGCTCGCTGCAGCAGTTAGAAAGAGTTAGAAAAGTTTTTCAGTGTAAAGTGAACTGGAGCCGGAAGCGCGCCTCTGATCACGTCCTAGCGCGTTAGCTATGTCCATTTATATGTACAGTCTACGGTTCTTACATAACTTCAATGGAAACATGGACAGAACAGGATTACAAACGCATACATACATAGCTCTAGTCAATAACTCCGCCTTTCTTTGAGACTCAGAGAGGGCAATATAAAATAAAACAAGCACACAGCGTACAGCCGGGAAACTATGGCCTATTGTATTACTCTTAAGCACTCGTGTATATAGATAAAAATAACAAGTAAATGCAACTTTTATAGCAAACAACTTCATATTAATGTCTGGGCAATGCTTTAGCTTGTTTTGAGCGTCCCCTCGGTAGTCGGGCTTTTCACTCTCTGCCAAATGGAACATAAAGTATGCAATGCCTCTCTGTTGACGCATATAGGCCAAGCAGCCAACCACAGAACCACACTCACACTGTATGTATTCCGTGTGCCTCTCGGTGCCATGTTTGAGGAAAGACATGTCAGGGTGAGAATATGCAGCAGTACATTTTATATCAGGTCTGGGAGTCCCTGTGATGGATGGGCCCATGTAACGTATGAAGGAGTGCATGATGTTTGACTGACAGTCACCTGGGAACAGCCTCCGGAAATGGAGAGATATCGTGCAATGTGCCCGTTTCAAATGACAAATCAACAGCGGCTTTTCCTGTCCTTACACTAAGACTTAATACTGCTCAACACATGTAGCTAATAGTGTTTTTAAATCATCGTATGTCTCATTGATGTTATTCAGTTGGTCGGACGATATTCTGACAGTAAAAAACAATCTGAAAACCCAAGTTGACAATGTTACTTATAGATACACATATATTAGCATATGCTCTACGTGTATCCCCAAGGAATCCATTTTATTTTACCAAACCTTGCCTAATACTGCTTCTTACAAATGGATAAATTAATGGATAAATTAATAAGGACACATTTCAGTTTCCAGCCTTGATTTGCCCGTCTAAAACTTGGTTAAATCAGATTTTCAGAAGTATTTCATTTTTATTGCTAGATTTATGCAATATCACGTTTTAATAGTTTTGTTCTATTCTTTCCACTTTTGTGATAATTGAAAACAGTCCTGGAAGGCGCTGAATAAGTAGTAAAGTATCTGTATTGTACTTTAGTAGATATTAAAGTGGAAGCATTTTAGTTTTACTTTTCTGCATTTGAGAGAAGGTAACTGTACTTTCACTTTTTACTCTACTAAATGTTTGAATGGGACTGAAAAGTAAAAGTGTTTTTTTATTATTATTTGAAACTTGCTTAAAAGGCAGAGAGATTTAATTTGAAGTAATTTGTATTTTGATAATTTAATTTTAAGCTTTATAAGACTTAAAAATCTGCATGAAATATTTTAAGTAACACTTCAAATACATTTTTAAATGAGTACTTCAATACTTCAGTAGAGTTTTTCACGTGATACTTTTACTTGAGTATTTCTTTGCTCTGGTATCTGTACTTTTACTTAACAAAACTGAGTACTTAATCAACCACTGATTTAAAAAAAAAAAAAAAACAATAATAATAAAATAATTATAATAGTAGTAATAACAATAATAATAATAATAATAATAATAATAAATGAATTAATTAATGCATAAAATAAAAAAAATGAATGAATAAATACAAAACTGAGTACTTAATCAACCACTGATAAAAAATACAATAATAATAAAATAATAATAATAGTAATAATAGTAATAATAATAATAATAATAATAATAATAATAATAATAATAATAATAATAATAATAATAATAATAATAATAATAATAAATGAATTAATTAATGCATAAAATAAAAAAAATCAATGAATAAATACAAAACTGAGTACTTAATCAACCACTGATTAATAATAATAATAATAATAATAATAATAATAATAATAATAAATGAATTAATTTATACATAAAATAAAACAAATGAATGAATAAATAATAAATAAATGAAAGAAAGAAAAATGGTCCAGCCATCCACACAATGAACAAATCAACAAAAACAGATGAGAAGCATATTTATAAGTTGACATTTTAAATTCTACATCGCACAGACAGACGCTTCCAATGAGGGTGGTAGTCGACCGTCAAATGTCAAGACAAAGTATCTGTCTGAATAAAAGCACACAAAAGGATCTATAAAAGAAAGAAAACACAACAACAACAGAACGCTGCATTGTGCCTTGCGATTTCATAAGTTGTTGTATCCTCTATAGTCCTTTCTGGAGAACTCCTTCCTTGGAGTACAAATGGTTTGTTTGAGTTCCCCCCTGCTGCAAAATGAAATATAGCTTCTCAAAACTCAGTGGTCCAGTTTCTAGTCTATTTTACCACCATACATTATGTAGAAAGAAAGAAAAACTCGAAAACGCTCCATCTATTATAATGCCCGCAGGCTAAAAGAAAGGATTTTTCTGTGCAGCTCAATATTATTCCGTCTTTGTCTTGGGCAACAGTGAACAGAATGAAGGTGTTTACGGGATATATATGTTCTGGTTCACAGTCCAGCTCTAAAGCGGGAATCGTAGCGTGACCACTATCTGTAGGCATTGATGTACAGCGCATACTTAACTCTATGCTCTCTTGGCTACTCCAGGGAGCTGTAACGGATACAGTCTGCCATTCAGCCCCTCTATCAGAAGCCATTTGTCAACTTTCTTTAGTGCACATGAGCAGAGCGGGCTGACGGGAGCTAACAACCTGCCCATAACAACTGCACACACTAAGCACCAGGCCACAGTATGCAACCGGTGACAGGAGCACGTGTGTGAAAATGCATCTGTGGCTTTACACGCGGGGATGAAGTAAATGTATCTAAACATAAAATGAATATAAACCAGCAACGGCACCGGGTTTAAACATCTTATATTACACAAAATTGATTGTTGTGAGCTTTAAGACATGTTATAATGCAGTTACCACATCGAAAACATACCTGGAGTTGGAAAAGCCAAAGTTAAATCTGTCAACTGGACAAAAAGTCGTAGAAGTGAAGTCGTTTAGCCGCTCATCCAAGCCGTTTCTTCGCTTCTGATAAGATTACTGTTGGACACTGCCTTATATCTAACATATCTTAATTGCAGATAGATATAAGGCAGTGTCCACCAGTAATCTGATCTAAACTGAAGAAGCGGGTTGAACGAGCAGCAAAACGTCTTCACTTCTATAACTTTTTGTCCAGTTGACAGATTTAACTTTGGCTTTTACCATAGATCAGACCTGGATGACTGAGGGATTACACAAACTTCATTCACACGTGTTTGGCTAACCCTTTATTATCAGTCTGTTACATCTCCAAAGCTCAAAATGTTCTGTTCCAAAAAGTTCCAGTTTAAAGCATAGTTATTATTTTAAATTGCATAAAGCTAAGGCTAAAGAGTTAGGACTTCTGATTGTTTTAATCCCATTCATTATAAAAGGACCGATGTGATTAGATTCACTTGGTTCTTTAAGTTACAGGTTACAAGTACCTTCCAGCCATTCAATTACACTCATTCAGTTTCACATTAGGGCAGGAAGGAACAAAAAGGTGAAGGCAAAACAACAGGAAGCACTGCAGGGTGCGATTGAAACCACATAACCATAGTCTATAGCTGCTTTAAGTATTTCACTTTCATGCTAACAATTTAGAACGATACTGCTTCAGTTCTCACTGTCACGCCCGCTCAGTGACATCAGCTCGGACATGACCATAGACTGTATGTATAAATGGACATAGCTAACATGTTCCAAAGAGAAAGCTCCATCGACTCTGGCTCCAATTCACTTTACATTAGAAAACTGGCGCTCTTTTCTCCATAAATGCAGCTTTCAGACACATTTTGGTATTAAAATGTTTGTATATATACATTTTTATTTTGCTTTTGTGTAACTCAAGATATAAGCAGTAGGTGGAAGTGAACATGTCCAAGAGAGACCACAAAAGACTGCTGGGAAACCTTTATAGTTTTTGCTGCACTGCCCTCTACTGGTTACTCCGCAGAGTCCACCCTACTACGACTCCCCTAACGTGGGTATCAGTCAGCACGGCTTTTTGTGATTACTCTTGTTCCAAAATAACACACAGTCCGAGGAGACGCACAGTAAACCTGCAGTAACTGGTTTGCTAATCTTAGAAATGAACGTCAGGAACCAAAAGTAGAAATAAACTCTTTTGTAAAGTGTAATGGTGCAGTACATTGCTTTGGTCTGATAAAAGTGGGCTGATTATAGCTGCAAACAACTCTTACAAGTATGAGGGTTGCTGACTCATTTTCCCAAAAGGGTCGTCTCTGGCAGTGTTACACGAAAGATGACAAGGATAAAACAGACATAGATCGTTAAGAAGTCAAACGGGTTGTGTTTTTAAGTCAGTGTTATCACTACGATCTCATTGTGCTGATTAATCAAATTACTGTTTGACTCTGTTGTCTTTTTAACATTTGAAGAGTTCATTTGCAGAAACAGATAAGTGCCATTTGAAAAAGTCCTCGGAGGCTTGTAGTGTGCTCTTATACTTTTAAAAATATAATTCCATCCCTTCTTGATGAAATTCAGTATGTGTTATTGCCATTGGTAATATCTCTACAAGATGGTAAAAAGGGAAAAAAAAGACCCAGGATTATCCCTACTCTAGCCTGGATGAGCCCCTCTCCTGGTTCAGTACTGGTTAAATCCAGGTATAGTCCCGATTTAGTCCCAATTTAGTCCTGGTTCAGTCCTGGTTCAGTCCTGGTTCAGTCCTGGTTCGGTCCTGGTTCGGTCCTGGTTGAGTCCTGGTTTAGCCCTTGTTTAGTTCTTGTTTATCCCTGGTTGAGTCCTGATTTAGTCCTGGATCAGTCCCGGTTCAGTGCCGGTTCAGTCCTTGTTTAGCCCTGGTTTAGTCCTGCTTCAGTCCCGGTTTAGTCCTGCTTCATTCCTGGTCCAGTCCTGATTTAGTCCATGTGAGTGGATTTCTCCTTCACTGTGATTCTCCTTGAGGTTTGTGCTTTTCCTGCTGGATTTCTGTGAGTTTCTCCTGCAGGAGGCGGGTCTAAACACAGGGGGCGCTCTGGGACAGTTATCCATTTGTTTTCTTTTGGTCAATCTGCTTGTCTGTTATCGACCAACGTCTGTTTCACTGTTCATTTTCTAACTTTCTGTTGGTTAAATCAATGATCCTGTTGAACCCTGTGAGTCAACTCACTTGTGATTTCGAAAATAAACTGAACGGAAATTGAAATTTAAGACAACAAACAGAGAAAAATATGTGTTCTTTATGTGAGTGGGCTTACGGTACACATTTCAGGACATCCTCAGACTCAGTTGAAGAAGCATTTGGACACATTTCTCAGATGAAAAGTGGAAAAGACAGAGAAAAGTTAGTCCATTTTAAAATATGCTATAATTTACTGTGATACTTAGAGCTGTTTAACCTGTCTGCCAGCCTCTATTTTAATACTACACATCTTCATTAGTTCCACTGCAGTGCCTTAAACAATGTGTCTGACGCCTTCAGCAGACTGGCAGCTCTAATGCCTGCTCAGGTGAACATTATTATCCAATGAAACGGGACTGTATCCAGACACGGGAGAAGATGTGCTGAGCCAGTGCATCCTTTACACTGGGCTTTCTAAGCATATAGCCTTCTTTAGAACGGTTACCCAAAGCACCCACACCCTCCCTTACCCTTCCCCAACGCTCCCCACCCATCAAAGTACCGTACACACATTTCATCCGGTGACAGGTGCTGCCTCAGCCTCACCGGGCGTCTGGGGATTGTGTCAGAAAACTCTCGCGCTGTACGTAATGGCGCTTTGCAATAAATATTTGAGACGTGGAAAGCCGAACGTTTCAAACACAGATTGGGCAGAGCATCACAGCATAAAGGTTACAGATTTTCACTTTGTATTCCAGCTATTTTTAAATGTCATATCATTTAGTTCTGTCTGCCTAGGAAATAGATGTTTTGTTTGTGAAATATTGAGTATAAGTCACTGCTGTTCAACTTAGTGACTGCTGTGTAGTTTTGTTCTTTTTTTACTTGTTGTTATCATTGATTATATCTCAAAGCAAAGTAACAAACAAATTCGACGTATTTTCCTGAAAATGAATCATGGCTCTGTAAAATCTATAACAAACTTAGCAATAGTTTCTCAACAACTGAGCAGTTTGTTCCATGTATCTTTAGAAAACGGAGTGGATTCAGGTGAAAGAATCAAACTAACAAATAAGTAGCGTAGATGATGTTTTTTTTTTTTTTTTGCTTGTTTTGTTTTTTTCCATCAGGGGTGTAGCTCCAAATTCTGGGCCCTAGGTAAAAATCTACTTAGGGCTCCCGCACTACATATTGTGTTAATGAAAAATGCTCATTAGAGACTTTGTGAGTGGCCTCTCCCTGCACTAGACCCTGGGTAAATAATATCCTTTACCCCCTGCATTCCATGTCACCATAAATTAAGGTACAAAAACCTATATTCCTGTTTTTCACTGACCGAAATCATCAACATTTGTCCCTCATTATAATTCACCTTTCGCGGTCTCGCTGTTCCGCAGATGTTTTTAGTGTAATTTTTCATGCTTTTTTACAGCGTATGAGTGTGCATTGTGTTCTGCATCCTGATTGGCTGTTGGACTGTAGACCATTGTCCATCAGTCTCCTCCGTGCCGTGTCTTCTGTACAGTACAGAATGTGTTCAGACAAATTTACATAAACGTTAGATCGCAGTGTGACTCTGAGGTGTTGTACGTTTGCAATTTGTTTTCTCCCGGACAAACCCCACAATGTCGATGAAACGTTCTGCACCAACAAAGGCGCCTATGAAGGTTTGAACTTTGAGAGAGTTTAAACGAGAGAAATGTGAGAAAAAGTTAATGCCTGTGTGAGAAAAGTGTATAAAGTGTGTGGTGAGGGGTTTTACAGCGAAAAACATATAGAATAACTGTAAAAAATAAAGCTGTTTCTTCACGGATTTTGCCTATTGCGGGTTATTTTTAGAACGTAACCCCGGCGATAAACGAGAGACCACTGTATCCCTAAAAAAGCACAGACAGGCATTAATGATGAAATGATGAAGTTATAACCCATCTATCCATTTTCTTCCACTTATCCGGGGCCGAGTCACGGGGGCAGCAGTCTAAGCATGGACTCCCAGACTTTCCACACCCCAGACACTTCCTCCAACTCCTCCGGTGGGACCCCAAGGCGTTCCCGGGCCGGCCGAGACAGCGTGTCCTGGATCTTCCTTGGGGCCCTCCTCCCGGTGGACATGCCCAGATCACCTCCCCAGGGAGACGTCCCATTGTACGTAATGAGGAAAGGAGTTTTAAATTTTTACTTTAACCATCAGTAATCCACTTGTAGTTTTGGATCTTTTTAAAAAAACCTTGATGTTGGACTATAGCAAAAAAAAATAAACTGTCCTTTTAAACTCATGCCTCTATTAGCATACACATATTGCGTGAATAATCCAGGTATGGCTGAGTGTTCCCCTCTGAGAGTAACTTAAAACTAATCCTCTGAACAAAAGGTCCGTGGCAGTGGGAGCTTGTAAATAATGAGAGATATGGACTGGCCGTGCATTACCATAGGAACTGCAGTTTACAGCAAGTACACAAGTCTTTTTATGCCGAGAAAACTGCTGATAAACGCCCCCAAAGCCACCAGGCGTCTAATCTTTACACATTCATTATACAAAAAAGTTGCAGCTTTATGTAATGATAATATTGGAACATTTTGTCTCCAGTTCTTCATCACAAATAAAATGCAGTGCAGTGAGAATAAATTAACGACTTTAAGCATAAAATACAAAGCAGTGAGAAAATGCACAGAGCAACAGCAGTGATAAAAACACTCAGGCTCATGATGGACCTTTAAAGCACCTGTAGCTCTTTTCCATACCATAGAAACTACTTTCAATGACGAATATGTTCAGTTGTATTGTGCTGTATTCTGCTGAGGTCTGCAGTCAAAGCAATGCGCTATGGAACACTATGGCAAAAGGTTGATGTCCAGCTGAGGACAGAGCATCACATGGACACAGCCAAGGCCCACCTATGACCCAAAGTGACACACGCATACAAGTTATGTTAGTTGGGGAGAGGAAATGCATTTAGTTGCATAAACTCATAAAGCCAAAATAAAAACCACGTGACCATCAGACTTGGCTACATACCTGCACTGGACCAAAGTGGACACAGATGATGGACAAAACCAGAAGAGTCCTGTCATGCTGGTGGTTGTTTGCCCAAAATCCTCCAGAGAAGCCCAGCTAAACTACTATTGCTGCAGTGGTGTAATTCGCGAGGTCCAAGCTAAAAACAAAAGATCTTGGCCAACTAATAACGTGCCCAGAGACACATCCGCGCGGTCTAATCTTCATTAGTGAGTAACTCGGGGAAAGTTTATGGTTGTCCAGTGTTGTGGCCAAGTAACAGAGCTTCAGCAGTCGTTCTTTTTCAGCTTCATTGCAGTACTTTGGCAAACACTGAGGCAGCAGCCCTTTGTTTTTTTAGTAAAACATGTCTATAGCATTATTACAGTTCAAACAACATGCTAAGCTTTGGACATGAGATAAATGTGTGCAGCAAATGGCTAAAGAGGAAGTGCATTTCTCACAAAGATAAACAAAACAGACGTGTGTGGTGTGCCCCCTGTAGGATGAGTGGTGTCGTGAGAGAGCACGCAGGTACCTCCCATAACCAGGTAACCAACATCCAGTTATGTACTCGAATGCTTTGAAGGAAACTGGGATAAAGTCGTATTTGTAACGATTTATAACTCTATCATCAGACCCAAAACAAACAAAGGAAACAAAGAAAACAAAAGAGCTAGCCAGTAGGCTCGTTTAGGCTGAATTATTATGCTAAGTAGATCTCAGTAGCTCAATAAACCTAGTCTACATACAAAAACTGCAAACAATAGCTGTATACAGTTTCAGTGCAATTAGCTCCTCCTTTCAGAGAGATATAAGGCCGTGTCCAGCAGTAATCTGACCAGAACTGAAGAAGTGGCTTGGACGAGCAGCGAAACGTCTTCACTCCTACAACTTTTTGTCCAGTTGACAGATTTAACTTGAGTTTTGTGCTTTCCTAATGCTAATTTTGGAATTATGAGCATTTTATATGAGTGGAAACACAGTTAGAGAGAACAACTGAAAGAATTTGCAGAAAGGTAAAGCTTATCTCTAGGACAATAAATTATATTATTTAAATGCTTTACTTACATATTTTTACCTATTTTTGGAAGGTTGCTAAAACATACAGCAAAGGATATGAGGAGCACATTTAAGGGCTAAAGCTTAAATTATTATTGACACCATTAAGCACTGCAGTACACAACAAACAGCTCACACAGAGACATGAATGCCAAGTGCATCAGCCGGGGGCGACAGGGGAAGCTTAAAGCCAAATAAGAAGGTCCATGTTATTAATTCATGCATGATAAACCAAATGCCATTGAGTTCGTTGTAGCACGTCAAAGGGTGAATGATAATCTTAGAAATCTGCCAAAACGTGTAATCTATTTCATTTAAAACAAAACAACACCAAAATTGTATTCTCTGCTTTCTAAACATGTACCAATGTGTTTTTATTTTTCACTTTTTTGCAATAGATGGCACTGTGGCAAGCTCTACAAAAAGAAGGTTATGAGTTTTTGGGAGCAAAGTAATGACACAGGCCTTTTTATTTTGAGTTACAATATGGAATAACAATCTTACAAGTTCACGATTACCTTTGGAAGAGCATCTGACATAGAACTTTTACCAGACCAGTGTGCAGTTTTCTGAAGTCAGATATTAGACGGCACGATCATAACTATAAAACAGAAAGAAAGAAAAGTAGTATTTACTTCAAACTTTCTTTTCACTCTACTTCGTGAACACCAATTCCCAGTTTGATCTCTTTAACCTTACATACGACTGCGGTGTTGTTTGGAATCTCTCAGGCATCCAAGCAGGAATAATCCAGTGTTGACGGTAATCTCTAATCCCTACGTGTATGAAGGCCCTCCGAGAGAACACCTGGAGAATAGACTGGCTTAGCCCTATTTCCTCTCAAATGAGCTATTAAACATATGCGGCGCGTGCTTACTCTGGGCCGTACTTCTGTTTCATTCATCAGAACTGGTTCATGCATCATTAGCCCCACTGCTGCAAACAGGGATTAAATTTCCCACCTTCTTATACTGCGATCACTGAGCTCACGCAGCATCAGAGGTCATGTACAGTAACTGGTATTGGTCTACGTTTTGTTAAGGAGGACGTATTGTGATTTTTTTCTGTATTTGGCATCGAAATATAAGACATAACAAGACAAGGCAAGTTTATTTGTTTAAAAGTATCAAAGTGCTTTATAGAATAAGAAAGACACTGAAATCATAATACAAACAAATCAAAACAAATTAGAAAAATAGACATTAAAGAGAAGAGTGCGGAATAAAAATCTGTCAGTCATATCCAGACCTAAAAAGAACCGTTTTGCACTTGGATTTAAACAAAGTATAGGCTTGTCTCCCATCTTCAGGAACACCGACTTAAGGGACTTCAGGAGGCCGGTCCCTGAAGTCCTCAGACCCCAACATGGTTCATATGGCACAAACATGTTGGAGATGTTCTTTGGTGCCGGTCCATGGTCTGTTCTCTGAGCCACAGGAGCCAGTGCAGACACCTGAGCAGTGGACTTATGTGCTTGCACTTCCTGGTTCGAGTCTGGACCTGAGCAGCAGCGTCCTTGATGTACTGCAGCTGTCTTTAATGCTCCTTGTGGATCATCAATTCACATTTTGTTCATTGTCAACAGTAATATTGATTTACAATGGTACAAAAAGAAAAAAAAAAAATACATTAACTATACCTCCCTATACAATACAGCATCCAATACAAGATACATCCATAACCTGCCCCCTACGTACTTCGCCGACCTCCTCCATCAGCACTGTCCCATCCGCTGCCTCAGATCAGCCGACACCAACCTCTTCACTCCCTGCATCAGGACAAAGCTCTGAACCTTGGGGGACTGAGCCTTTGCTAACTTTTTACCCCTGTATCTGTAATTTTACTTAAGCAACAACTGATCACCACTGGATTGACGGTGGTCAGCGATTCCTTCGATGACTGGTCGCCTTGCTTTTATCAGTTTTTTGGGGGTGTTTTTTGGTGTATTGTCAGTCTCTCTTTTCTCATTAATTAATCCACAAAGTGTCAACAATCTCTTGGTGAAAAATGCAGTAAAGCCGTCGTTTCACTCGGGGCTTCCATGTAGCGAACCTGCACCTACGTCCTTAGCTCACTCTCCCTCTGAACCTCCGCTCATGTTTGATAAATTCAACATCGGCTTGTTTTTCAAATAGGATTCATGACTCAGGTGCTGGTTGCTGCGTGCTCACAGGGTACAAGCCTTCAAGTGAAAAAAATGGATAAGAGAAGACCGGTTACCTCTCCGAGAAGCAATTACAGGAAGCAATAAAGGCGTAGAAGTGCATTGAACAGAAGCAATTTTTGCCCACTCTCTCCCTTTGGCAGTCAACTTGTTCGCAGTGGCGTATGCGAAAACAGAGGGCCACAGAGAAGGCTTTGGTACTGTTTGCGTCTTAGCTTCAGCCTCTCTCCCCTCGTGCCATTTATCATTACAATAGTGCATTGTTTACAGGCTGTAGATGTGGACAGAAAATGGCCAAAGCGAGACGAGGAGAGGAGGAACCATTTTGGATAAGTGGATGGTGCTGGGAGTGCACAGCAGGGTCACAGAAGCTACAGTTAGTCCTGATGAGCAGCAGGAACTTTCCAATTGGTGCTCCACTTTCTTAGCCGTGTTTTAAATGAGACTGGCGCAATACCCTGCTGAGAATGCAGTTGTTAAGGAGACAGGGAAGTACTCGCGTTGCCAAGTTGTGATCTCGCGGATTTGTACATTGTGTTAAGCCTCACTTTAACATTCAGAAACAAATATATGAAGTAACTGGAGCATTGTAATTGATTTCTATCTATAAATTTATATCATAATATGGCGTACAGTCAATGTCAGTCGATACCAGTGCAGAGAAACCAGCATTTATTTAAAGTAAAATAATTATTACATGTTTTATCCCTCAAGTAACAATAGAACAACTTTGTGTAAATACAAATTAAAATATTCTGGACCAACTACGACCAGTAAATATTCATAATACATCAGTTGATATGTCCAACCAAGTGATCTGCTAAACCAATATTTGAAAGGTATCCAAACCAGCGAATATTTCATGCTTAGTGCTGATATCGGAATGGTGCATCCTTAACTCAAATGAATCTATACAGAACGTTATTATTCATGTTTTGTGATCAATCCCGATGTTTCCTGAACGATGCTACATCTTGAGGCAAAGGCTAAGCCAAGACAAAGAAATATCTGCAAGGTACCGATGTCAAAAACCACACCGAATTAAAACAAATAGGTTTTGCATCTTAAAAGTGAAGTTGGAAGCAAAGTAAAGTTGGCGTTTATCTGTGCAGAATCAGCCATGCCAACCCTTCTGTTTGTACTGCCTGTTCCTGTGTGTAAAATTATACTTTGTCGAATCAATGAATGAAACCAGAAAACAGATGAAGAGTTATGGTGAATACAGCATTATCCTTCTCACATGCCCAGCGGCTTGTTTTTGTGTTAGATGGATGTTTGTACCTGGGCTTGCTCTCTCCCTTTGGAAATATTCGTCAGAACTGGCTGCTCTCGCTTCCTAACCTCTTCTTTCCTATCTGCCGCTCCGGATCTGCCCGCCTCTCCTCCTCCCACCTCTCTTTCTTCTCTTTCCCTCTTTCTTCTAATGGCTTAAGTCTTCCCCGGGGGACAGATAGCCAGGGATGAGGAGTCGGAGGATGGCTTTAGAGCTCCGCCAGGTCTGCCTTGTCACAGGAACAATATAAAAATGATAAAGCAGGGTTTTTCTGTCCAGGGACTTCTCAATGTGTTTTATTTAGTTGAATACAGGTGAATGCACTCTGCTTGGGTACAGTATCATTATGGCTAGGATTCAGAATCATTTCCATACTTTTATTTTACTTATTATGTTTTTATAGAGTGCCATTTGTTGATTTTTGCTGGAACAAGGTCACATAAATAAATTACCGATTCAATCTCAGCAAACCTGCAGTGTTTTTCAACTCAGCTTTGATTAAACATGACATAATGACACCTGGGTCAGGAATAAAACACATCTTTCTGTGTCGGCTCAATGATGAGGATACATGTAGGTGTGATATGGTGGATGAGGACTGCGGAAAGACATCCAGCAAATTGTCTGAGTCAGGATTCAAGCTTACAATGCAATACAAGTCCTGCAAAACGCAGCATCTAGCACGGGTTTGTCGATATCTGACCATTATAAACTGTTAGATCCCAAAAATAATACTTCACGCTGATTGGTGGGAGCATCATAACAGGAGAAACATGAGGAAATCTTTGTTAAATCTAGTTGGGAGAAAAGCACAGACATCTTACCCATCCACAAAAGCACAAATTGCTTCTTTCTACACGCTTTTCAAAAACAAAATTGTCTGTTTTTCTGCTAAAAAAGGAGTACGTTTGTAGGCGTCTCCATGTTTGTTATGGTTCATTTACCGCTGTGTTCACAAACCACAAAGCTGTCCTGTGATTGGTTGCGCAGGACCTATCAATTTACCAACGAATCCTTCAGCCAGAAACTAACAAGACGGATTCTCAAGAGATTATGAAAATTGTGAGTATTCATCTCACTGATAAGGTTAGCCATGTCATCCTTAAGAACTAAACTAAATTCCAGGTAATGCATGTTTCAAAGCTGCCCTATAATGTCATATCTTTACACTGTTGAGATTTTTCAACAATACTTTTATATATTATATGAGCTGCACACTGGGTATTCCCAAGTGCACTCTTGTAATACAATGGTATTTATGAACTTCTATAACAGTAACACTGCCACACTCTTATATAGGCCAGCTATACTAATTGTTTCCTAGAAATGTCCTGGCCTGGTTTTGTTATTTCTAATTGGACTTTTTTGTATGCATAAAGTGTAGCAATGACCACAAAACGTGTATCTATCTAATGAAAAGTAATCCTAAAAATATTACTGCTAAATGTCATGGAATAATACCAGAGAATATGAATCAGAGTTTTATGTCTTTATGAATTCCTTGGGTTTCTTTCCTCAGACATGTCGCTGCCTCGGCAATTAGTTTGTAAGTGTTTTAAAAGTCTTGGTTTACTCAAAACAGGGGTGTTAAACTCATTTTCACAGAGGGCCACATCAACAAAATGGTTGCACTCAAAGGGCCAGATGTAACTGTAAGATAAATGTAACAAAAAGTAACCAAATGTACTGTAAAATAAATGCAACTACTTTTTAATCTACTTAATTAGCCATTCCTGTATTTATTACTTATTCAAGTTACAAATATTGCATATGGATTTGCATAGATGTGAGAAAATGGCTGTGCCACTGTGTATCTCCTGATTAACTGATATTTTAAGACAATCATACCTTTTTTAAAATCATACCTTTTAAAATGACATGGTGGGCCACATTTGGCCCATGGGTCTTGAGTTTGACACATGTGACTTAAAAGAACATCATAACTAGAGGTAAAATAGTTAAAAATCTAAGTAAAGAAGGAAGCAGCAGGAGCAAGAAAGGATTGCATCTGCACTCTTCAGAAGCAGGAAGTAGCAAGAGGTACTACTACTACTACTACCACCACTACTACTACTACTACTAAATCACATTAAATAATTTCTATTTCGCTGTAGTAATCTTCTGTCTCATAATCCTGCCGTCACATTTAAAACATGACTAAATATGACAGATAATGGAACTGATGTGATTAGATTATTTTATGTAAAAAATAGAGAAAAAAAAAAGTTCAAAATCTTAAAACCACTGCAAGTCTGAGAACAACTGAGATATGTTAGTACTATGTCCACACTTGCATACTTCCACATGGCTACAAGAAAAAACAGACGCAAACAGCAAACAAATATGAGTCAACATTTTCAGATAAAACATTATTGGAACTTGGGAATACTAGTTGTAAATGCTGATTTCTATAAAGAGGACAAAGTATTTCTGATTTAGGCCAGATCCTGTTCAAAGCCACAGCCTTCTCTTGAACCTGGTCTGAATAACTCCAGGTTTTATTTCCCCCAGATTACGCAATCGTAGCACCTACTGACGGATTCATATCTGTGGATGACTGATAATGCGTTAATACCCCCATTTACTCTCCAAAATTGCTACACTTTTTGGTTCAGTCTCGCGAATGCATCATATGAGCCTAATACATTTTTCAGAATCTTTAATCATGACCCACTTTCCTTAACATCTCCAGATTATTAGCAGAGAAAGATGTCCAAATTGCCTTCCAGATGGATCCTGGCAAACAGGCTCATGTCACTGAAACACAATTATATGGCAACGCATCTTGTCTTATATAATGGAGGTCTAAAAATAGTGGAGCAGACTGGGATGAGTTCAAAAACACAAAAGTTTAGTACTACATCTGCATATGAAACTGTTTTAGGTATTTTTTTCCGGCATGACTCATGGTGCCTTAGGAATAAAGCACAGAATGTTGTACCAGCTCGGCAACATGAGGAGCACTTATGCACATTCTAACAGACGCTCGACATTTTGACATTGAACTTAACCTTCTATTTTTAGCATTTTGACACAGAATATATAATCAGCACAGTATATGTATTCAATCTTAAACAAATAATTGGCGCAGGTCCATTAAGTCGGGCATTATTTGACTCTACTGACTTTTTTGTGTGCATAAAGTATTGCGATGACCACAAAACGTGTATTGTGACGACTTAAATGGAAAGTAATCCAAAAAAATATTACAACTAAATGTCATCAGAGTTTTATATTTTCATGAATTCTTTGGGTTTCTTTCCCGGGACATGTCGCTGGCTCGTCAGATAGCTTGTTAAAAATGTAAAAATGGTTTAAAAGTCTTGGTTTACTTAAAAGAACATCATCAAAAGCAGGAAGAAGCAAGAGGTACCACTACTATTACTACTACGACTACTACTAAAACTACTACTATGCCTAGGTCTGTCATGATAACATATTTTGAAATTTGATATACCGCAGAAGAAAATATAGACGATAATACTGAAACTAATTTATGCCACTGACAGAAAAACCCTAAAGTAAAATGACCCCCCAAAAAGTATTCTAAATGTATGATACGGTTAAAAAAAAATCACAAACTGCAGTAAATAAATAGCAGAATGAAACATTTTGGCAGTTAGTCTGTATCTGTAAGTCATAGAAGTTATAAATTCAACCCTCCACAGCTCAAATCTAATCGTAGAACAGGAAAAATAACAAAACGTTTCCGAATAGCACTAATAAAAATGCACATGATAAATTTTGACAGTCCAAAAATTATCTTTCCATCTGTCATGTATTGAACGGTAAGTTGATATAGTATTCATCAAGACAGGCCGAGGTTTGCCGCCTGTTTGTGACGCAAGAGAGAACAACACAACTGTCTTACAAGCAAGTGACGAACCCAGGTTGAGTTACATGCCAGATCTGTGGAGTGGCAAGCCTGCTCACAGTAAGAATGTGTGTTTTTTAAGGTATCAGTAAGCAATAAAAACACTTGTAATTGAATAAATGTGAACTTGAGCATCCCAGGCAAAACAACAAGGTCAATTTATTCAGCCATAATAAAGCATGAAGAAAGACTTAATTCATAATGATTCAGGCTTAGTAACTACTTAACCTTACTTAGCACAAAACTTCCACATAATTGGCCTGTGCTGTACATAGTTACACATAATTATTTCATGCTTAGTTACTCATTAACTAAGCATTTGTGTCTGTGTATTTCTACATGCCACTTTTAATATTTATTCATGATTAGTTAAGCTGCAATGATACTTCAGGCTATTGTCTGTTAGTGAAGTCTTTTTGAGAGCTTTTCTAATGTGAAGACTAATTATGCTTTATTAAGTTTATTTCTTTGTTAAGGTTGGCCAAATTCGAGAGAAACATAATAGAATTTTCACATTTTTTTAGACGAGTGATAATGACTAATGAACGTCTCAATACGGGCATTAATTATTAGATCTTTTCAATAAAAATATTTACAATTAAGGGGCTGTAGTGTAGAATCGCAGATGGTTTATATTATTGCAGACAAAATGTACAGTTTACTCGTTTCAATAATGTGTATTTTTGGTGATATTCTACATGTTAGCTAAAGCCAATCATCTTGAACTGAATTGTCAAGTTGAGTCCAGTTTATTTTAGCGTTGAGCCCAATTCATTTTCCATTTTTCTGTGTGTGTGTGTGTGTGTGTGTGTGTGCAGGGCAGAGTCAGCAGAACCAAGCCACACACAGAACAAAGAGGCGCAAGGGACACATACTGTAGTAAGACAAGAGATGCAGCATTTGACTCTGACATCAGCTCCACTGTTCCAATCAGATAGAACAGGAACACTGTTGGTGCTGATCCAGTGTATCGTCTACTATGTTTGACGTTGTGAACTTGTGCTAAAAGTCTCAGCACCAATAGCTAACTTACATATTTCTGAGCAAAACAGCAACTAACAGAACTAACCAAACAAATGAGCTGTTGTCACCTGCTACGAGCCTTTCAGTAAACTGCTGTTACAACATCACAAAACTGTGATAGGGAATGCTAGTCCAACAGCTAAAGCAAGGATACGTTTGGATCATGTGCGTGAGGAAACTAAAATAAACGTTCTGTTGGTGGCACTGCTAGTGATTGTTTTGGGTTCTTTTTTTTCCTGGATTCCATCTCTTCATCGTCCTTGTGTTGCTGAGCTTTCTACCTCGTTTTGGGCCTGGCATTTCTTTCTTAAAACAGGTTTTAACAGGGACTTTATGGTGACGCTCAAAAGACATTAAAACTTATCCAGTGG
Organism: Periophthalmus magnuspinnatus; assembly: GCF_009829125.3. Lineage (NCBI taxonomy): Eukaryota > Metazoa > Chordata > Actinopteri > Gobiiformes > Gobiidae > Periophthalmus > Periophthalmus magnuspinnatus. Next base: position 28,672,295 of record NC_047131.1, on the reverse strand, counting down.
CTTCAAAAGAAGATCATGTTGGAAAAGCAAGATGGAATACTGCAGCTGCCATTGGAATAATGACACTGAAAACAAGATCCAACACTGGCCTAGTATGTTCAGTAACTTTCCTATATTATTTAATTTTAGATTGCCCTGAGAGAGTCAACTAGGCTGGATGATGCTGTATTCTGCCCTTTTTTTATTATTATTATTTTTTATTTGTACTTATTTTATTTTATTTATTTATTTATTGTATTTTATTTTAGTTTAGTTTATTATAATTTAATTTATTTATTTATATATATTATTTCATTTTTATTTTTTTTTTCTATCTTATCTTTTTTATAATTCTTCTAAATGCTATCATTGAGACTGAGCAGTTTCAAACGCTGCCCTCTCTCTGGGCCATAGAGATTTGCCATCCCCCAATAACGCAGAGTTTGAGCTGGGGCAAGTTGGTAGGTCTGTGGGGATAATGAGATGTCGTTTAGATCATTAAGATGTTCAGATCATCCCCACATCCATAAATGCGACTGTGATAGGACTGAGAACTATTGCTACCACGAGCCAAGCATAATCGTAGACCTGTTTTGTTTGTTTTTTTGGTTTCAATTTTTAGACCACAGCAATCTGCAAGTGATCAGGAGAGCTGTGATCTTCAGTGACTTCATTTCAGTGAGGCCACGAGAAACCAACGCAGTTAAATCCATTCCTCGATAATAATTTCTGGGTTTCAGACGACATCACAATGGTCTATAGGCAAATATGGTTGGTTGAAGACTATATATTTGTACTACTACTGTATATTGATCAGTGTATAGTAATATTGTAAAGCAGTCATCAAAAAGAGCATCCTACAAGTGATGTTCTTTACTTTCAAACATCTAAAAACGTGTTGATGCAGTACCCACGGTTTGTACTCACTGGATCATCAGACAATCTCCTGTGCCTCAGATGTTTATATCACAGAGGACTTCATCTCATTTGGCGTTTATGGAGGATGTTCTCTCTTCAAGTTCAGACTGTGATCGTAATCATTACAATATGTTTGAACTCATGCGTAGTTCCCTTCACGAAAAGTAATGGTAAATCATCTGTGGGAGCTAGAATCGTATCGCCAACCTGTGGTCAACGAATCTGATCTGATGTTTAAGTTGAGAGCGAGATTTGAACCACCAACCATCGGATCAGAGGACAAACGCTCTACGGCAGAGTTTAGGAGGTTGACGACGATGAGCAGGATGCATCTCGTGGCTCACTGTAGCAGCACAGCGGTTGATCCGACCTTGATTATTGCATTTATGTCAGCGGTGATCATTTTGTCATAGAATTTCAGTGGTTCAAACAAGTACTAAAGTAACTCGCACATCACAGCTCAAAGAGAACAATTTCGCTAAAGAATTGTTGTACTGATTGAGCTGACCTGTACAGAGATTAGAGAACAACAAAAAGATTTGAGTTTTTTTGTGTGTGATAAATGTTTGTGTTTTACTGAATTGTCAAATCAATAAAATTGTCTTGGGCTGCAGACAAAGACGGTTCGGGGAGGGGCTTGGGCGTTACAATAACAGTTTATGTGGTATACCAAATTATCCTCCGCAGGGGACAGTGAGCTGCTTTTCAAAAGACAGGCCCACGGAACAAAATGACCTCAATTTCTGAAGAGTTTGATACAATAGAATATTAGCTCCGATGCTAGTGCCGTTTTAGCCGTCACTGCCTCGGCCGCTCTGGCTCTGGTCCAGGCAAAGCGGCGGCCGTGACAGCGACAGTACAGGCTCCACTGAGGACCACGATGCCTGACGGTGCCGGGAAATGAGGGAAAGTATAATCCAATGCAAATATTCACTCCAGTTCTCGCAGGCTCTCGCTGTGATCTGTGCCATGTTGGATTGTTGGACAGCTGTCAATCACCGGTCCAGAGCCTGCCCCACACACACACTCACAGTCCCACCGGAGCACTGAGGGGGCGGGGGGTGGAGGAAGCTCTGGCACGGAGTTCGCCTTTAATCATAATTTTATATATAGCTACGTACATGTATTTACTGAGGTAACTTTAAAAATAATGACAAATGCAAAATATGTGGTCAAGATTTCATACAGTTATAAAAGTTGTATGAGCAATTCCATTTCTTTGGATTGTTTAAGGTTTAAATCAATTGTTTAGATGTGTGAAATATGTTAATTTATCACATTTAAAGTATCGTTAGTACAGGGGTGTCAAACTCATTTTCACAGAGGGCCACATCAGTAAAATAGTCGCTCTCAAAGGGCCAGATGTAACTCCAAGATAAATGTCACTAAATGTAAATAAAAATAATGTAAACTAAATGCAACTACTTTTTAATCTTGTTAATGAACCGTTTCTATATTTATTACTTATTCAAACTAGAAATATTACGTATGGATTTGCATAGATATGAAAAAAATGGCTATGTAAATGTGTATCTAATGATAAACTGACATTTTAAGACAGTCATATCTTTTGATTTACTTTGTCGCGGGCCACATAAAATGACACGGGGGGCCACATTTTGCCACGTGCCTTGAGTTTGACACATTAGAAACATAAAAGCATTACATATTAAGAACTCCAGGTCAAAGAGTTTCATCTGAGTTATGATTTTTGTGCTAGTAAAGGGTGGGCAGGGACAAGGTGTAGGTGGAATGTACGTTTAAACTTGAACGTTAGATAATATAGTATCACACAAACAGATATGGATCAACCAATATACAACTGCAATGATGTAGATAGAAGTCAGTTTAACGAAATATGTGCTTATTGATGTATAAATGATTATTTGCTGTCTTTTTTGTCTGTATTTTTAGATTTTGTTGATGATTAAAACTGAGACTGAGATTAATGGAATACAGCAACACAAGAATGGCCAAAAAATAACATGTTTGTGTGACAGTGACTCAAAGCCTGAGACAAACAGGACAAATGATTGGAAGAAGACAGGAATTTCTGCCGATTGCTGAAAGCTATTCAATAAAGTGTTGAAATGTGCTGAATGAGCATTAGGTTAAGTTCAAAATGTAAAGGTAAAAAATAAACTAAATGGTCTGACGCAGAACAAGCCCTTTTTTGGATACCAGTGGTGAGTCCTACAAACCTCTACAGTCAGTCCAATGAAAAATGCAGGAGGATTTGAGCTGAACTCCTCACATTGAAGTGCCCACAGAAGGGCTCATTCTGCATCAGGCTGGTGTGTGAACAGGTGCTGTTTTTCTGGAACCTTTAAAGGGGCTATTATGCAAAATCGACTTTTTGGAGCATCCTACCCTGTTATAACATTGTTCCCTCATCAAAAGCGTGACTGGAGAGGTTTTCAATCTCATCCGTGCATGTTTGAGTATTTTACCGATCTCTCACAGGGACTATTCAAACCCTCCTTATGGTTTCGAGCTGTTTCCAAAGCTCAGCAAACACAAACGACCAAACAAACACTACAGCTTCACAAACCTGACGCGATGTGCAGTAGTTTTATTAGTGGAATGCATGGCGATTGTAATGTGATAGGACTCTGGAGGGGCGAGTCGCTTAGCATGGGGAGCAAGGGGAGGGCGGACTGACATGAATTAAACAATAAAAGGTAACATGTTGATCGTTGTGTTGTGTTGATCATTGTGTTGTGTTGTGTTGATCATTGTGTTGTGTTGATCGTTGTGCTGATCGTTGTGTTGTTCGTTGTGTTGTGTTGATCGTTGTGTTGATCGTTGTGTTGATCGTTGTGTTGTGTTGATCGTTGTGTTGTGTTGATCGTTGTGTTGTGTTGATCGTTGTGTTGTGTTGATCATTGTGTTGTGTTGATCGTTGTGTTGTGTTGATCATTGTGTTGATCATTGTGTTGATCATTGTGTTGTGTTGATCATTGTGTTGATCATTGTGTTGTGTTGATCATTGTGTTGATCATTGTGTTGTGTTGATCGTTATGTTGTGTTGATCGTTGTGTTGTGTTGATCGTTGTGTTGATCATTGTGTTGTGTTGATCGTTGTGTTGATCATTGTGTTGTGTTGATCGTTGTGTTGAGTTGTGTTGTGTTTTTATGTTAGCAGTTAATACCCCGTAAAAGTAAAATACCCACTCTTTATTGCTAAGTTATAGTTTTGTAGGGTTGTTTTTTTGTTTGTTTGTTTGTTTTCATATTTGAGAGTCAGATTTTTGCGGTTAAAGAGTTCAGAAACCACGATATCATACACTTAAAGTTTGCAAGTGTTGGCAATAAGATGTTCACAACTTGTTTATAACAGTAAATTACTCACTGTTTGATTTTGATTGTAAATGTTCTGAAAAAATAAATCCACATCTGCGTTTCTTGACTTGTTTTTGTTAAAGTAGAGTAGGTTTCCGCCTCTGCTGAAGTGAACATTCGGGGAAAGTGAGTTATGAGGCATAGATAATGGCTACTCTAGTGCCTCAACAAATACTTAATTAAGTCCAAATAGTCTTCATTTTAGAAGTGTTTACAAAAAAAAGTATCAGCTAGTGGTTGAATTCATAATTAATGTTGTTATTCAGACATCCCTTATCCATTATCACATGCCTAAGTAATGTGAAAATGCTATTATGTTTCTCTGGAATTTGGCCAATCTTAAAATAAAGCATGTTGAGTCTTCACAGTAGAAAAGCTGTAAAAAAAAGACTGGTATTTAAATATGCATGAACAAAAGCACACACAAATGGGCCCATGTTACACTATTTTCTGATCTGTGTTATAATGTTTCCACATCACAAACAGACCTGGAGTTGTGTTTTGTTTCATTCACACATGTTTAACACACGAACAAACCTGCATATTTAGACTGAGTTCTTCTCTCAAACAGAAAACACTCTATTCCACCTTGTGATGTCATGTGATAATGTAGGAAGTGCTTTACTGTGCCTTTAAACTCTATGCACTTTCATTAGAGTCATTTGAATAATTTCTGGCCTGGAATCGCCAATCTCTACTGAACTAAAGGTAAAATGTAGTTGTTAACTTGAAAATTACCGCTGCATGACATCACAAGGTGGAACAGAGTATTTTGACCTTTTTGAGATGTAGACAAACTAATAATCTAGGATGACTCAAACATGTCTGAATGAAACTGCGTATATTTTTATTAGGTAACAACGTTCTAACATGACTAAAAGCTAACAAGAATCAACTGTGCGTAATGTAGGGCCTTTAATGTCAGGTTAATCAGTCAGATTTTAGACCCCCAGCTCTGAGACTGCTCTTATCAAGGTGACAAATGACATCCGCCTGAACACGGATGCAGGAAAAGTCTCAGTCTTGATCCTGTTAGGTCTGAGTTCTGCTTTTGACACTTTTACAAAGACTGGAGGACTGGGTGGGCATCTCTTGTACGACACTAAACTGGTTCAACTGGTTCCCATCTAGAAAACAGTGAGTACTTTGTTGAAATTGGAAAATGTGTCTCAGATAAAATGTCCATGACCTGTGGGGTACCCCAGGGGTCAATCCAGGGACCCCTGTTGTTCAACCTCTACATGTTGCCATTGGGCTAGTTAATACACAGCAATAATGTGTCTTACCACAACTCTGCAGATGACACTGAGCAATGCATTTGTCTCCAGTAGGTTAGACTATTGTAACGTCCTGCTCACTGGTCTCTCCAAACGAGCCTTAAGACAGAACAGTACATCCAGAACACTGCTGCTCGGGTCCTAACTAGAACCAGGAAGTACTTCACACATGTGTCCTGTGGCTCAGGTCTCTGGCTCCTGTGGCTCAGAGAATAGACTTTAAAGCAGCTCAGTGTGAACAAGTCTCTACATGGACCAGCACCAAAGAACATCTCCCACATGTTAGAGCCACATGAACCATCTCACACTCTGAGGACTTCAGGGACCGGCCTCCTGCTGGTGCCAGAGTCAGGACTAAACATGGAGAATCAGTGTTTCAAGTTTTATGCAGTTAAATGATGTGAGACAGGCCTCTACTTTGACAATGTTTAAATCCAGGCTCAAAACAGTTCTGTTTACCTGTGCATATGACTGAAATGTCTGCACTTTTCTCCTTTAATGTTAATCTTATGATGATTATTTGATTTTATTGTTATATTGTGATTTTAAGGTCTTTCTTATTCTGTAAAGCACTTTGAATTATGAATTGTGCTGTACAAATAAACTTGCCTTGCCTCATAAGTAACTAAGTATGAAATAATTATAACTACATACAGCACAGGTCGGTTAATTGCATGCAAGTAGTTACTAAGCCTTAATCATGAATTAAGTATTGGTTCATTATGGATTATGTATTAGTTCATGCTTTATAATAACTACAATTTATTTAGCCTTAATAAAGTGTTACCCACAGTATGAACAGACAGAGTATGTTTGTGTAATCCCTCAGTCATCCAGGCAGGGTCCATGGCAAAACAAAATTGAATTCTGTCAAAACTTTTGTTCAGTTGACAGAATTCCATTTTCTTTTGCAATAAACAAAGTAGATACATAATATCAAAGTGTACAACAAGACTTTAGCCAACGACATATACGCAAAGTGTGAAGTAATAGAGCTTATGAATCACAGTGTCTATAACATGGATCCAATATTATGCTATTTTTGATCTGTTATATAATGTTGTTTCCTCATCACAAACAGATCTGGAGTTGTGTTTTGTTTCATTCACATGTTTAACACACAAACCCTGTATATTTAGGTGGAATTATTCTCTCAAACTGAAAAAAAAAATGGTAATACTGCAAGTGCTTCACTGTGTTTTGAAGCTCCATACACCTTCACTAGAATCATTTAGACAATTTCAGCCCTGGAATTGCCGATCTCTACTGAACTAAAGGTAAAAGACAGCTGTTTGTTACGACCCAACTCTTATGGGGACAGGGAAGTAACAAAAGAAAACCAAGATGGAAAAATGGTAAAGTAAGAAGTAATTTAACAGGGACGGCAAGGGTAAACTACACAAAAAGGAACTGAACATATATAAACAAAGGGTACCTTGCAAGAGTTTAAACAAAAACAAAAAAGGTACATTTAACTAGAACACACATCCACAATAACGTAACAAAATCTTGACGAACAGAGTCAGCAAGTGTCTCACAACACAAAGTCACTTCCCCTGTAGTGACTTGTCCACAAAAGAGACACACAAATTGGAATACTGGCCACTCCAGACCAGCAGCCCCTGAACAGGTGTCCCGAATCTTCTTAAGAAGTTGTGAGGCAGTTTAAGGTGGTCCCCAGGATTGGCCAGGCTGGAAAACCGTCCTCCAATCATGGCCAAGGGCTCACACAACCAGGGATATGGGAAAAGCAGAGAAATTCAGGGACACGCACACAAAACATAGTGTACAATTTCAAACAATTAAAGGAACTTAAGGCCTGTTAACTTAAAAAAATGACTACTTCATGACATCACAAGGTTGAACAGAGCATTTTGAGCTTTGGAGATGTAACAAACTAATAATAAAGAATTACTCAAACATGTGTGACTCAAATATGAAACAAAACACGACTCCGGGTACATTTTTGATGAGGAAACAACAGTATATCTATTACTTTTATAATTATATTAAAGCAGAATCCATTTTGTGAAATATAGGACTCTAAGTGTTAACTAACAAACAGCAGCAGAAATCAGGACACTTTACAGCATGGGCTTAACCAATGTCACATAATTTAAAGCGAAACAACATGATTAACAACACTGCCTGGCTCCATCTCTATCACCATTCATTAACATTGGCCCTAAAATCCCCAGAGTGCCTCCCAGAATGACCCTAATCGCATTACAGGCACAAGACTAAAAGCCCAAAGCCCGATCCGTGGCAGCAAGAAATCTGATGAAGTGTCTGCTACGATTAGAGTTTATCACGTGTGGAACATAACAGTGAGACGTCCGCCAGCTAATGTGCCACTCAACACTGTGGGCCCTTCGACTGGCATCGAGAGGCGAGGTCCTTCTTCTGGCAGGGCTCAATTTGTATATGGAATGAATAGAGTGGATTATACAGCTGGCTCTGACCCGATAACACATTTTGAAGTTTGATATATCGCTTGAAGTAGATGTAGATGATAAACGATAAAACTGAAACTCATTTATGACACTGACACAATGACCCGAGAGCAGATTTGAACCACACAAACTATTATAAATCTACCATATTATTAAAATGAAACACTTTAATACGTAGTTTGCATGTGTAATGAGTATTGTATTTTCTGGAGTATAAGTCGCTCTGGAGTATAAGTCCTGTATTTTTTGGAGTATAAGTCGCTCTGGAGTATAAGTACTGTATTTTCTAGAGTATAAGTCACTCTGGAGTATAAGTACTGTATTTTCTGGAGTACAAGTCGCTCTGGTGTGTAAATACTGTATTTTCTGGAGTATAAGTTGCTCTGGTGTATAAGTACTGTATTTTCTGGTGTATAAGTCACTCTGGAGTATCAGTACCATAGTTTCTGGAGTATAAGGCACTCTGGAGTGTAAGTATCATATTTTCTGGAGTATAAGTCACTCTGGAGTATAACTCACTCTATAGTATAAGTACTGTATTTTCTGGCGTATAAGTCGCTCTGGAGTATAAGTACTGTATTTTCTGGAATATAAGTCACTCTGGTGTATAAGTACTGTATTTTCTGGAGTATAAGTCGCTCTGGAGTAGAAGTACTGTATTTTCTGGAGTATAAATCAATAGGTATGGTGTAGAAGATGTGAAATGATATGATATCTTTATAATTTCACATATAAGTCGCATCTGAGTATAAGTCGCATCCCTGACAAACAATTTATAGTCCGGAAAATACAATAATAAAAGTTAATTCAACCTGTTCTGGCTTACGTCTTGTCATAGAGCCAAAAAAATAACCAAACATGTCCCAGTAGTGCCAAGAAATAAAATACACACAATAAATATTGACCCTAAAAACTATTGTTCCAGCTTTCATATACTGAGCGATAAATTGATATAGTATTTATCGTGGCAGGTTCATACACAGGTCATCATTTTTCTTACCTCCTCCTGAAATTACTGGAGCAGAAGAGACACCGAGTTTGTTTTGAACTATTTTCATGCTAATTCTTCAGGGCAGTACATCTGAGGATTTTTAAGCAGGAGTAGTGGCAGGTGTTTAGAATGTAATTAAGTAATGCATGGCTATAATGCTCAATTTTATGTATTCATGAGGTGGAGGCGTTAATATAAACTCTTTTGGGTTATTTTTTTTTTTTATCTCTTTCTGCACCTATGTTTTATATAAAGCACAAAGTATATAAATAGCGTTCTTGCCTATGCGTTTTTTGCCTGTGTATCATATTATCTGTATTTTTGTGTTTGTGTGAAGCACTTTGGGCAGCTGAAGTTTTATTTAAATGTGTTATATAAATAAAACTGAAATGAATATGACGCCTGTAGCACGTAGCATGACACTAATCTGGATGGAGAAAGGGGCTAATATAATTCTGTGGATAGTTTATGTTTTCCAAAAAATGTATGTAGCATCTTTTGTTAGTGATTAGGTTGACAAATTAGGCATATGTTTGTGGTTCAAGTATATAGGTCCAGTAGAGATATTAGAGACATTACAGATTAGCTCAAAAAATAATAAATTCTTGTACTTCACTGCAGTTTTAAAAGCCCCATATTACGATATTTTCTGAGACCCGCGAGTTGTGTTTTGTTTCATTCACACTTTTATCACAAAAATCCTGCATATTTAGGTGTGAGGAGTTCTTCTCTCCAACAAAAACACTCTGTTCCACCTTGTGATGTCATCATGTGGTAATACAGGAAGTGCTCCACTGTGTTTTTAAACTCCAATGTCTCATGAGCCACAGGTCAACCATAGCTGTTGACTTGTAAACTACTACTTCATGACATCACACGGTGGAATAGAGCATTTTGAGCTTTTGGAGATGTAATGAAAGCATGATTTATTTATTTATTTTTTGTTTTATTATTTTACTCTTAAACCTTGTGTTGAATACTTTGTGTCTTAAACATTGAGGTGAACTTGTTACTCTGTAAGAATGCGACACGGGCTTATTTTAAGATGTCTTCCCTAGAACCAACTGCTTCGGTCACATAATACCGGTCTTCCTTTTCAAGTTGCTAAGAGGTCTTGTAATACATGTTTTAGCGACTGCAAGCATCTGTTAGTGACTTATTCTACCTCTCTGTGAACAGCTAACTATACATCCATTTGTGACCTTGTACGGACAGTATGTAAAATGAGTTAAGTTCTTATAAGACCTGCCTTCTATAGATAGTACCTTTCTGGAGCTTTAAGTATAAACTTCTTTCAACTCTAACTGATCTGCAATATCTTCCTTCACAATTACACTTATTTTAAGATATCTACACTGAAACCTGCTACTTCGGTTACTGGATACAACTCTTCATCTTTAGGTTGACAAGAGGCCTAACAATACATATTTTCAGTGACTACTAGCATCTTTTTAGTGATGTATTCTACCTTCTTGTAAACAGTCAACGGTATATCCATTTATGACCTTGTACGGACAGTATGTAAACAGGACCAGCCATCTATAGATAGTACCTTTCTCGAGGTATAAGTACTGGATGTGCCTTTGTAATGTAGCTCACACACATACATACACGTGGCTGCTGTTGCGTAATATAGGATCTTTAAACAACTGGCTCTAGGGAATGTTTGAATTTCACTCGAACAAAACCAGTGACCATCTAGAATCGCCACTACATACTGTAACAGCTCTACCACTGAGTCAAACTGAAAACTATTGTGAAGATATAAAAACACAAACAGAACAATGTGGAACTAGAACTCGTCATATTCTGCCTTAGGACTTCTCGATTCTCCAGTGCAACAACGCATCAGGACGATAACTGTTACGCTTGAGTCATAAAATGTCTACAGTGCAACAATACCCCTGGATAACCCTAAGAGTACTACACAGCGCAGTACTTAACACGACAAACTTGTTTCCAGTCGTAGTGGTTTGTAGTGAATTATACATCTCCATTTCATTTTGTAGCACTTAACCAGGAGATGGAGGTGCGGATGGGGCCGGTCCCAGTTGGAAAGGGGGCAGGACTTTAGACTCTGTTAAATAGAAAATGTGCTTCTACTAATTGATGTGTTGAAAGTTTTACAAGAAGATGGAGGATGGTGAGAGATCTTAGCAAAGAACAAAGTCTATCTGCAGGTTTGGCTCACATTATAGTTGCAATAGTGCGTGTATTAGTCCGATTTATCGTATTTCGTCTTACCCTGTGTACATTTGACACTTTTTGAATGGGTGTATATGTATATTGGAATATCGTGGTCTTTAAAACTGCTTAAAATAAAGAAGACGTGTTGAAATCATAGACTCTATACACATTTAAATCTTCAGTAGCTCCTATAATTCTCAAGTTATACTCAACAAATTTTAGCATTTTTGGCAATATATACGGTTATAATTGTTCACTTACCCTTGAACTTATCACTACTTAAACTAGAGGAAGTAAAAATGACGTAATTATTAAAAATAATGTTTTTTAAGTGTCCGCTATTTTCGGTTTCACCCTGAACAGCCCGATCCCACACACTTTACAGAACATTTGAAAGCATTTCCGGGCTTATGGCTCTGATTTGATCCTCGATATTACGTTTTAAGTAATTTATTGTCATTTATTCACAAACACCTTTTCTTTAATCGCCCCACAGGAAGAAATCAGGACTAGTCAGGTCTGTGGAGATCACATACTGCCCCCTGTCTTTGAAAACCACTTATTATTCCTTTAATGGCATTTACACTCGGGGCATCTCTGGTATTAAAATGTCGACGTAACACCTCTGGGTTTGTGCATTTGACCCATGTGACTCAAAGTTCCACTGTACAATGAGGGTTCGTTCCTCGGTGCTGTATTTGTTCAGATTAATGTTGGAAGGGTCGTTCTAAATACTCTGAAAAAATAAAAGAAAAATATTAAGAAACAAAAGAGTTATTCATTTTTTTCAACTGTATAAATGGCCATAGCTAACCTGCTAGCTGCTGCGTTCCAAATGGAAAATGATCATGGGCGCGCTTCCGGCTCGATTGACTCTGGCTCTAATTCACATTACATCCAAATTGTCACTCCTCTCTCTGTAACTGCTGCAGTGAGCCTTGTCATTTTGGTCTTAAAATGTTCGTATTAACCTGCTCTAAATGATTCCGGTGTTTTTATTTTGCTATTCTGTCCATAAATCAAGATATGCACATTAATAACAGACGAATCAGGCAACTTCTTTCCTCAAGGTCAGTCCCACTAGTGTTAGCGACAGGTTTGACTGACAGCGTTGCTAAGTGCCCGCTCCGTGCTAAACCAGTGGTGTGGGCAGGAAGGGGCGTTACCTTTAACAGCCTCGCTCTGGATTGGTTCTTTGGTTGCTATGTGCCCTACTGCTAGCCTCAATGAGCTTTATTTGGCTGGAGCTGAACGCTATGAATGACGTCGCACTCACTCAGTCAACTTCTTTATACAGTCTATGTTTGAAATCAATCAACTGTACTTTAAAGCTGCACTATGAACACCACCTGGTTGTCTCCATGCAGATATTATTGCGTTGCTAAAAATGTTCCACAGTATGACATTAAACCTGTCTATTTATTGCTCAAAGATACATTGCAAACTCTGCATTCTTAACGTCAGTGAGTCTGCCTCTCCACAGATCTGACTTAAAACATGATATAATGATGTCTGCCGCTTGTTTCCCTGGAGATAGGTAAGCTTAATGCCAAACTGTGAAACATTCCAGGCAGACCAATATCATCTCAAAGTGCATCTTTATCTAGTCGTACATTATTTAACGGTCCAATATTACACAAAATTGACTCGCGTGAGCTTTATATCACATTATAATGTTGTTAACTCCGCAAAAACACACCTGGAGTCGTGTTTCTTTTCTTCTTATTAGTCTGTCTACATCTCCAAAGTTCCGAATGCGCTGTTCCACCTTGTGATGTCATGACGATGTAGTTTTAAAATTAACAGCTACGTTTACCTTTTGTTCAGCAGAGATTGGTAATTCTGCTGCTAAAATGCTTCTAGTGTATTCTGTTTGAGAGAAGAACTCAGCCTAAATATGCAGGGTTTGCGTGTTAAATGTGTGAATGAAACAAAACACAATTCCAGGTCTGTTTGTGATGAGGAAACAACATATAACATAGATCAAAAATTGCGGAATAAGGGCCCTTTAAACATTTGACATAAATATGAGCACATTTTGCATACAGTGATGTTTTTTTTTTTGTGTGTTTTTAATTTATTTTTTTACTTTATCACAAACAGCATCCAATACGCGCTCGGCAGCCTGAGCACAATAACATTACTGCATGTGCTAAATGCAGAACACGCGATCACTCATTAAAATCTGTCGACGCAGTTACTTTATCGGCACGTTTTTGTCTCCATGTGCAACTTGCATGTTTTTGAGTAATGACCAAAAGCGACTGTTAATTCCAGCAAGATAAGGGCGCTATCACTAATGCACTTCCTACTCAGAAATAAATGAACCTGAGAAAAAAGTGGGTAGAAAGCAACTATTTCTAGTAAGTTCAGTGTAGTCATTAGCTATTTCCTTGTAGCCTATTTAGAACAGGATAGTTTGTTGGCAAAGCAGAAAAGCCATACCTTGACTTTGGCACAGAATTAGAGACGTCATAGTTTGATAATCTTGTTTAATAGTTTGAGTCTTTCTTTCTTTCTTTCTTTCTTTCTTTTTCATAACTGTGGTGTTCAAAAGTCTCTACTAAACTTCAGTCTGAACTGGATTTTCTGATTATCCTGATCTCAGAGAATTTGAAAACTAACCAACAAAGGCAGATAGACTGTTAGACACACAGAAAAAAACATCTCTGTTGGAAGTTAAAACATCCCACAGGTATTTGTTTAATTTAATAGAAATAGAAAGAGATGCAGTATATTTAACATGATAATTCCCCATGTGTTATGCCGTATACTGTCTTCCAAAAGCATTGTGAGCCAGCATACACAGAAGGCTGCAGTCTGCTTGAAATGAGGTCTCTATCGTGGGCTGAGTAAAGTGCAGTCTGTTCTGTGTACGTACTTCAGTGTTCCAGTGCTGGCTATTACCATCCTCTTGAAAAGACACAGTGAAGGACAGCGAGTCACTGGGGCAATGACAAATGTAGGACGTCTAATTCAATATGAGACAGAGGGCCCCCTGGTGGGAATAGTTCCATCAGCAGGCTTACAGGACACAGCAGCCCCTAAACCCCAACATATGTCAGTGGCACTTTCTCGTTGTACCTGTACACCTGTCCTTCCAGCAGACAGAACACTCCTCACCTCTCCTGCACTGCCTTAATCTTCCAAATGCTGTTGGAGCATTTGAATTTGTGCACATCAATCTCAGCCTGCAGTCCTGCTTTGATTAATGGTCCCCATCTATCACGGCACCATGTGGCGCACAGGCCTTGCCCCGCCAGACAGCTTTGCTTTAGAATAATGGCTGCGCTCCATCCCAGTCTCTAGCATGCAATGATTGTGCATCTTTGTGATCCATCTGTCAAGCTGCTCTGTCAGAGGGGACAACGGGGGACAGTGTGAGGGAAGCCGTTGGGAGTGCTGAGTGTTCGCAGCGAGCCATTTCTGTACTGTATTTAACCGCGTGTGTTTTTATGGAAGCTAGCTGTGCCGCCTGATAAACAGTGAAATATTTACTCGCGCTGCTGTGGTCACACATGGAAGCATGGGGCCTTGGAGACATTTAGTCTCCCATCAATTATACACAGAGATTGCAGCACTAATGGCACCTGCAGCTTCCAGCATTGAAACACCAGACTGCACCGGCTGCTTTCAACTGATGCGCTTTTACATGGTACTGAAGATTTGTGTTTCATCTTATCAACAGTATCTAGTTTGGGTGTTTGTTTAAATCTATTTATGCTCTGTCACAATAATACTGCCTGCAAATATACAACTTGCAAAATAATTAATCTGTCTAAACAGTTCACTGTAAACACATCTTCTTGTATTTAGTAAATTCCACTGTTTGTCTCAGTGTTCTATTTGCACTACACCACACATATTGCAATATTTTACATTGGCATTAAAAACCCCTCCATGGGTTTAGTTCAGTCTCGCGCTCGTCAATATCTTCTCCATAATTAGCCACAATTATGTTTGTGTCTCTCCAAAGCAATTACACGGCACATGATCAAAAGGCTTTGAAAGGGCCGCGCCTCTGTTCTGCTCACTCTAAAACAAGCCATTCATCACTGTCATACGTATAGTCTTTATGTCCCGCTCTCTTCTTTATGCACGGCCTATTCCAGTTAGACAGCAAAACAGTGGCTCCCCATAAAAACACACCCCTATACTTTTAATTGAGAACTTGCTGTGATAATTAAATTGCAGCCATTGTAGCGTGGACGTGTTTGCCAGAGCGTCCCAGTCACACGGATCGGAATCTGGCTTGCTGGATTTTCGCTGGCATTGTTTTGTAAATGTCGCGGTCCTATTACATTGCCCACTGGGATCGGTGCCGTTACGTGTGAGCATTGTGCGGGTGACTGTTGGTGACATTTTCCTGAATACTGCCAACACGTTCACGCCGAAACCATCACCCGCTGGTCAGATATTACTCATTTACAGCATGGAATCAAGCGTTTGAGAATGTTATAGTATATGCATCGATAATAACCCCACAGACAAGCACACACCTGCTGCCAGAAAGCACTTTACACCCCGAAATGATGCCAGGTACATAGCTGGGTGCTGGGTGATGTAGTTAAAGTACTGTTAAAATCAGAAGGTTAATGGTTCAATGTTGGGGAACGCGGTGTGTGAGTGATTGATGGTAGTCAGAGAGGCCATTGGCACAGACGGGTGGCTGGGTCTCATGGTCCTGGGGCAGCTTTGGCTAGAAGTAGTTTACCACTAAGTGAGGAGAGTGAATGAATAATGATCCACTCCACCACTTTGAGAAGCTTGTCAAGTTGGAAAATGTAATACAAATCCAAGCCATTATTGTTTTTCAAGTGTGTTAGATTTATCATAATTAAGAAGAACAAAAACTGATATCACCCACAGTTTCCCTGGTTTTGTTTAGGATTATATTTGATCATATTCTGTTCATCTACAGCAGGTTGGATATCAGCTGACCCTCCTTCTGTCCCTGGACACAGACTATTTGAGCCTCTCCCCTCGGAACAGGAGGCTACGGCCCGTTTGGACCAGAACCTGTCGCAAGTGGTTCTCTGTCCCAACAACAGTTCCTCCTTGTGCTGCTGAACTCATGAACACTTTATAACACCAGTCACTTTCACTTTAAACACCTGTAATTAACCTCTGTACTTTTTACACTATTGTTCTGTCCATACTGTGTATTTTGTATTTGCATAGTCTTTTTTATTCACCTTATTTTAATGCACTCCCTTATTTTTATGTTAAAGTTTATATTTACTATTATTTCTCTTTGTTTAATGTTGCACCATAACACCGAAGCAAGTTGGTTGTGAATTTTGTTCACTGACAATGGCAATAAATGTTCTTGTGATTCTGATTGGCCAGATGACCCTATAATCAAAATACTTGATATTTAATCTAAATGCAACATTTAAGCCAAACAAAAATGAAAACATTTGCAAACTCTCTCAAGACTGAACACATTCACTAAAAAGTTCTTAAATTTACATTTGATACAGAGCGCATTAAGAAAGAGCTTTAGCAAACAGTGCATTTACGGCACAGGGCTGGCGCTAATGGGCTTTTGGTGAATTCATTTGGCACACCTGCAGCATATTCAGAACCCGCCTGCTCTTAGGAGAACTACATCATCTGTTGGGCAAAGATTTATGGACCACAGGGACGCTTCCCCCTCCTCGTCTGGAGTATTGTCTCAAACATTGATTTAGATTAATTGATCCTAAATGATCATTGATTCATTTCCTCAGAGAGCATTTTGTTGTCTCCATCACGGGTCAGTGGAGGACGCCTATCTCAGGTGCTAAAGTCAGCCAGAGGTGATGTAAGGTCACGTGCAGCCAGGAGCTCTCATTAATATTTTACCTGCTCAGCCTTCAAGATAGTACCTCCCAGACTAAATTAGCCCCCCTCCTATTTTAAAGTGCGTGATAAAGGGAAAATGCAGTAGCTGTTTGGGAGACGAGGTGACCCACTTACTATAAACCTTAGACTTGTCTGCTCTGTTCTAGGACGTATTTAATACTACATGATTTTTAATAGACAATTGAATATATATATATATATATATATATATATATATATATATATATATATATATATATATATATATATATACACACACACACACACACACACATCTTAAATGCTCTGTAAAAAATAAATAAAAATAAAAAAGTAAAAAAGTAAATAAAAATATAAATTAAAAAATGAAATGAAAAGTAAAAATTAAATTAGTAAAATTATATTATTAAATAATAATAAAATAAAATACATAACATGCATACACACTTACATAAAGAGTAAGTACATAAGTATACATCTATATATAAATTAATATTAAATAATTAAAACAAGCAACAAAAAAACACCTTCCTTGGAGTCAGTACCACGGACAGTTCCCAAAGCCATTTCACTACACAAAAATTAAATACACTACATTAAATCATTTAAAATAAATACATTTACAAATCTATAATATCTATTCTAAACTAACAGTCGCTAAAGATGTGGAGCTATCCGTGGTCCTGAAATCACAGTTACAGTCAGGACACCTAATGAATACGTGTTTGTTGTTGTGCAGAGCCTTAATCTCATAAGCGAGACAATAGTCCATAAACTCTGCACAAGCATTACGCACATGGTTGAAACTAGTCGGCAGAAGTGTGCTAGATCCCTTGCATCATTTTTACAGCGCGCTTCTGTCAAACTAGACCCTCACGCTCGCTTTCTTGTAATTAGTTAAAATTTAAAGGCTGTGAGATTTGCAGCGCGTACATTTCCCTGACGTTTTCCTCCTTCCCGAAGTCTTTTTTCCATTTTAAAGTCAGTTTTGGAGACGTGACAGGCTTAATGAGTGAGTAAAGGGGCTTTTCTCTTGCCAAGTCTGGATACAAAATGCATGGTGTTCCTTCTTCCCAGTGTGGTCCCTGTTTTGTTTTCATTCAAATTTCAATAAGATGTGTGCCATGTTTGTTTCATGAGAGTATAGCTGCTTGGTTATGTACTGCATAAGTCATGGGTAAAATAACAGGGGAGCAGGGACACACATGGAGCTGCCTATAGCTGAGTAGAGCATTACATGTGCTTACGGGCTGATCTAGGCTCAATGCCAGCTATAGATGTTACCATGGGGATCGCGGCTGTGTCAGAAAAGAAAAAAAAGAAACTAATACTGATTCTGTGTGAGGAAATAGTACTTTACTCAGTGTGTGTAGTTTGTGATGGAGGCTATTTTAGTCCCGCCATTCAGACCTTTTTCCTTTTGTAGTATCTAATCAGGAATAAAATCAATGAATCATGAGTGTTGTATATGTTTCTTGTGTGTTTGCGTGTGATTTAAATGAGGTATACAACACAAGCTGCTTTCAGAGGTTTTGGTAAAAAGGGAAAACAGAACCTCTGACGAATAACATGAAAGGAAAAGGGGTATAAAAGGGAGAGAAAACATTTAACAAAATTATTAAAATGTTATAAAACCCTGTTGCTGACCTTAGCAGGAGTTTAATGTCAGTTTAATGTGGGTTTTATGAGGAGAAAAGTTGTACAAATGCAGCCGAACAGTGAAAAGTAAAAGAGCTGTCCATGGTGCTGAATCCAAGCGGGTGTTTTTAATGCTCAGTTATTTGTTTGTATTACTTATAATTTCTAATTTACCTATTTTAATGAATGTAGTTTTGCAGTACATTTACAGCTGTTGTAAGGGAAGCTGCTTATTTATATTTGTTATACTTAAAACTATGGTTCAGGTTGTATGTAAGAATGTGAGTATGTAAAAACGATGGTCTTTTTCATTCATTTGCATCTAATTGTGTATTTAAAAGGCCCATATTGCACTATTTCCTGGCATATTTTATACGTTTAAGTGTCTTTAAGTGTCTGTTTCTACCTGAGAAGAAGCTTTTTTGCCAAATTCGGGTGCATTTACATCATAATCGTGTTCATTAACGTACACTGCACCACTGAAGTAAAGAAACAGTTCACCCATAAAATCAGATATTCATCCGATGGTAAGCTGCACATTGCCATGGCCCTCCTGTCAGAATACTAAAACATAGATATTATTTTCTTTCTGCTCCACCATTTTCCAATAATGATGCATTCTAATAGTGGTGGGTCTGTCACCTATATGTACAAACTGTCTATTTTGGATGGCAGAGCAATAGTGAAAAAGACAAAACGGAAAAAGTTGGAGGTCACCGAGCCAGACTTCTATCCAGACTGGCAGGGAGACAGACAGAGATGAATTGCCCAGGTCCACATTTTACACAAGTCTTCATAACATGGCCTTGGGGTGAGGCAGCAGACAGCAGTAAATGCAGTCGGAAAGTCCAATCATTTCTTCTCTGTCTCAGGTAATAAAGACAATAGTGAAGACAAAGGGCTCCGATATGACTTATTTACAAGCTCCTCCTGGCACCTGCCTCTTACATGTACACATTCAGAAAGCGGCAAGGAAAAACTCATTTGGTTATTCATGATTTTGGGTTAATCTTTTAAAAGGTCTACCACATGTTTTTCTCCATATAAATGCCATTGCTTTGACTAGAAGGTTCCACGTTATGGCATTGCTTATGTTTGTAGCAATAAAAGTACTTGGAATTGAACAAAGTACCTCACAAGACATGCGTTCTTACTGTGAGAACCTGTCAACTGTCCACAAATTTGACCTGTAACTTGCCACTGTGGGTCACCTGCTTCTCTCCATGGATATAGATGGATTTAATGCCATTTTGCGCAACAGTTAAGACATGAGATTTCCATGGAGACAAGTAATTATTATTATTTCCTGATTGTGGGAAAGATGGACCGGTGTGGGCAGAGTTGTGTCACTGTCTGTGTGAATGGTCATGTACGTCAGCTTGCCTCTTACAGTCACGTGTACACATTTAGAAAGCGCCAAGGAAAAACTCATTAGGTTATTCATGATTTTGGGTTAATCAAACAAGTGGTGGATAATCAACTAGTGAAGTTACACAGTGCAACAGATCAGTGTGCGGATGCAAAACAACTTTCTCCAGCTAAACTCAGACAAGACTGAAGTCATCATCTTTGGCCATAGAAACATAGAGAAAGTGTCAGCAGTCACCTCCAGTCTCTCTCTAAAACCTTCAAATCAGGCTGGAAATCTAAAGGTAATAATGGACTCAGACTTGAACTTTAACGGCCACATCAAATCAATAACATCTGCAGCTTTCTACCTTCTAAAAACATTGCAAAAATCAAAGGTAAACTGTCAAAACCAGACTTAGAGAGACTTATCCATGCATTTGTCTCCAGTAGGTTAGATACTGTAACGTCCTGCTCACTGGTCTCTCCAAACGAGCCTTAAGACAGAACAGGACATCCAGAACACTGCTGCTCGGGTCCTGACTCGAACCAGGAAGTACTTCACACATGTGTCCTGTGGCTCAGGTCTCTGGCTCCTGTGGCTCAGAGAATAGACTTTAAAACAGCTCTGTTTGTGAACAAGTCTCTCCATGGACCAGCACCAAAGAACATCTCCCACATGAGCCACATGAACCATCTCACATGAGGAGGACTTCAGGGACCGGCCTCCTGCTCGTGCCCAGGAATCAGTGTTTCTGGAACAGTCTTCCTGAAGATGTGAGACAGGCCTCTACTTTGACAATGTTTAATGTTTTTTGTTTTTTTTTTTCTTATTCTGTAAAGCACTTTGAATGACCTTGTATATGCATTGCGCTATACAAATAAACTTGCCTTGCCCCTTTAAATCGTTCATCTCATGTTATAGGGCTTATACCATTGGGAATATATCTGCAAACCTCACTTGCTTTGCGTACTTTCAATTTATTTAATCCTAGTCGTAAACATCATTCCAACTAAAGATAAGTCAAGACAAACACAGATACATTCAACAAGTGTAATAAATGTAAAATATAATGTAAATGTGATCAAATGGGCCACTAGTTTGTATAGAGGGAATGAGATGCAGTTTTAATTGAAAGACTGCATATTCTATTTGGATTGAAGCCTGTAGATCACAATTTTGACATCACTGTTACGCGGAATCCCAACAGACTTGTTATCTTGTATGTTATATAAACTACTCTTTATTGATTCATGTAAAATAATTGCACCAACATTTTTTAATGCTTGAAACGCTGCAGTGAAACTAACAATTCGTAATTACAGTGGTATATAACTTCTTCTTTAGCTTGTGTCTGGCTTGGTAGACCAGAGCAGTGCGGTGGAGTCCCCGGAGTGGGCTGGCTGTAAATTCACTGCAGAAATGGGTGCAGATTAAAGCTTAATTAGTGCACGCTTTAGCAGACCATGTGCCAGCCATGCACTTTCCCTCCGAGACTTTCCTCATTCAAACAGAATAAAACATACACCGCAGAGCAAGTAAATTACATACAAGATGCAACACAGCACCTCCGTCGTTTGTGAAAAATAGATTTCCTAAGAAGGGTGGTTTCAAAGACGTTAGATATTTCATGATTCCATCTGCTCTGATAAAAGGTAGTAACAGCTTCATTATTGTACCCTGTAAGAGGCGAGGTCTCTGTTCTTCTGTAATAACGTTCTATACTATATGGCAGGGGTCTTGTTTACTTTTTGTATTATGTTCAGTTGTAAATCTGCAAATATGGCCTTATATATGTAGGAGAATATTGCTCCTCCAACTTATAAAACTAATAAAGCTCTATATAATTACTTAGGCATCCAGATAGTATCTATAGCAAAAGAAAATTGAATTCTGTCAACTGGATAAATGTGTTTAGGAGTGAATGTACGCGTGAAGAAACAGGACAGAATGTGAGAGGGAAACAATGAAGGTGTGCGCACAAGTAATAAAACACAAAACAGAGCAGGGGAAACTCAAATCGGACATTTCTGAGCATTGGAAAAAGGAAAACCGCATTATGGACGAGGACGGAGCGGACATCATAGGGACAGAGGACACCAAACATCGATGGATTAATGAGGCAATTAAAATTTTTACTCTCACACAACTGGGAAACTGTCCTGAAGAAGTAAGACTGTAGATGGCGCTGTCGTCCTACCTCCACTGCTGGGAAAACCTGTTTAAATCAGCTGATCGTACATGTTGCAGTAACATCGCATGACCACTATGAGGAAGAGCGCTAGTGAGCAGTTGAAACCTTGGGCAAAAAAAAAAAATCTATTAAAATAAATTATCAAGAGACCAGATGAACCTCATTGCACCGCTCATCCAAGTAGCTTCTTCAGTTCTGACAGGGTTGTGGTATGTCACAGAAGTATCTTCACACCTTTAAGCACTTCAATGGGCCAAACTAATAATAGATACTACAGTGTGTTAGTATGAGTGTAGTTAAGTGCTCCCTTCAGACACATATTAAGGCAGACTAACCAGAACCCTGTCAGAACTGAAGAAGCTGCTTGGATGAGTGGGGAAAAGTTTTGTCCAGTATTTCATTTTCTTTTGCTATTAAAAAAAAAGAATGAAAATAAATTGTGGCTAATAATAATAATAATTATTATTATTATGATGCATTTGTCTTATATACTGCTTTTAGACAAATAAAGCACCTCATTTAATAAATAAAATAATATAATAACACTAATAATAATAATAATAACAATAATAATAATACTAATAATAACAATAATACTAATACTAATACTAATACTAATACTAATACTAATACTAATACTAATAATAATACTAATAATAATAATAATAATAATAGGTGCCATGGGGCTGCACTGGGGCAGAAGCGAGGGCAGTCAATCTGCGCCACTGACCCTCCGACTACCACCAACACTCATGAACACACCACATTTGTACTAAGGCAATGTTAGTGAAATGTCTCACCTGAAGACATAACAACGCTTTTTGCTGCTGTGGCACGTGACTATGAACGAGCTCAAGGTAAGTTCAAGGTATGAAGAAGAAGAGTCCTCAAACCCACCGTCAAATACAGATGGATAACTGATAACAGCCTTTGCAATCGTTGTTGGTATTCTGATACACACAAGACAACGCCATGTGAATATAAAAATATTGAAAAAAACAATGTTGGGTTTATTGAATATAGCCCTGAGAAACATATTTGAAGCCTGTGTGTGTAAAGGTCGCATCAGTTAAAAAGCCCCAATGTTGTCAGCTCCAATGTTACAACACAGAGCAGAACTGAACTGAAAATATTGTCTGCTGTTGCATCATGGGATAAAATTATAAAACATGCACAAATGTAGCCCGCATAGTGAATCCTCTCTTCTGCATTGTCAACACAGCTGCAAGTCTTTGTCAAACCCAGGCAAAAATACTAAAAATAAAACTTGCTATCGCCTCATTAGTGTAGTATTTGGTTCCAATCCTGTGCCAGCATTGCACTGTGAAGCTAGCTTTTTTTTTTTTTTTTCTTCTGGATTCTCATCTTTAGTTTCCCGAGGCATTTTGCTTAACATCACGTTCTCCTCTCCGGGTGACAGAAAAACCCTGTGGCACACTTTTTTGCAATTTTATTCCATGTTCCGTGCTCTACCCACGCTGAAGCCCGAGATATTTAGCTTTCTATTCTTTGCTTTACTTGTGCAAACTCTTTTCTTCAGACAAGAGGAAACTTAAAAAGAAGACATGGACCATTTTAAAGTCTGTCTCCCTCCCACCACCTGCCAGACGCTGCTTAACATGCCAACAGCCAACAGAGACAAACAGAAAGATATGAAAGGGACATGCATAACGCTAGCTACCATTTGCTCACTGCACTAAATCGCCGAGTTTATTTCTCTGTTGGCTCTACACTACAGCTATCAAGCAACGTGGCACCTGCCTATTTTCGATAGTCCTAAATGCGTTATGGACTCTAATCTTATCTGTACTCATAAAAAAGTACAATGTAGTAACCGGTATTGACTCGTCCGAGCGATCTGAAGCTGTATAACTCAGCGGCAAGTAAAAAAAAAACAACGTACGAAGAGCTTGTTGTAATAAGGTCTTAACATCAACACGGTAATGAAGGTTAATGAAGCATGACCAAAGGCTTTCGATTAAATTCAAGTTTATTGCTATAGCGTGTTTAAAATGACGTCTGCTGACCAACGTGCTTCATAAACAAAAACAAATGTATAAATCACACGATATGTAGGAAAAGAACAATAAAACATCAAGATATCCTGTCTAGCTGGTATTAAACGCCAGGGAGAAGTTGGGTTTTTAGTTTGGTCTTGAACTCTGTTAAAGACTGAGCGGATCTGACAGGTAGAGGGCGCTGTTTCGTAGTCTGGGAGCTGCCACAGAAAAGACTGATGCCGCGTATCAATTCGACGGTTGCACACTTCGAAGTACCATTTGAAGGACCCGGCTGATGAAAGGTGCTCCTCCGTGTAGCCTCCGTTGACCCAAAGGTCGTGCTGAAATGGCACAGGCCTACACCACAAAATGGGACAGGCCTACACCACAAAATGGGACAGGCCTACACCACGGAGCGTACATCAACCGCTGTGTGCGCTTATGTTACGTCACCTAGCAACCATGATGGCTGCTGACTAATGAGCTAAAATGGACTCTGAAATAATTACAGTTTTACTTTTAATTATTCATTATTTAATCAAAGAAGAGTCAAGGTATCATTGTCGCAGGTGTTTATTTCTGTTTTGATTGAATTAATCAGAATCAGAATCAGAGGACTTTTATTGCCATTGTCAGTGAACACAGCTCACAAATGAGCAACTCTCTTTGGTGATAAAGTGCGACATAAAAACACCGAATAAGTACAAATAAGGGCAAGCACAAAGTTAAAAAGATATGCTTAAAAATAAAATAAAATACTTAGAGGTAGATTTATACAACAACAAAGAATAACAACAGGCAAATATAATGTTATAGGTGATTTCTTCCCAATTGTAGCTAGTATTACAAAACTTAACTTACAAAACTTACAAAAATTTCGTAACGCGCGTTGCATGATGGGATACAGAAGTGTGCAAAGTCTGCTCGGATGCGCGCTTCGTTCACGGCCCATTTCCATGAAAACACAGAGCACATGCATCGGCCCATTTCGTGCATGAAATGGGACAGGCTTTGTCGCGCCAGAAGTGACGTAAGTGCCCTTCAAAAGCAGTTGATGAAGTGTGCAACCGTCGAACTGAGACACGGCGACTGTCACATCTGGACTTGAGCGTGGCGTGGGGCACAGTCAGCTGATCTCAGGGCTCTGGGCGGAGTATATGGCTGCACTAACTCACTCAAATAAAGCAGACCCTTAGATTCCCATAGGCTCGATTCATAATGACCAAAGAATGATAATGGCTGAGTAATGACTTAACGAAGAGATTATGTTAGGGTGCACTAGCCTGAGTCATTCAAACTATTTGTTCATTACAGCATTACCCAAATTAGTTTTGACTGGCACTTCATTTAATTCAGGACCAGTTCTTCCTAACTTGCCTCCAGTGTTGAAGTGGTGTATGAATGGGTCTACAAGTACATTTGTGAGAGTCAAACCAGGACGACGAATGAAAATGAGGCCACTTTTTGGCTTGTTTAGAGCATCGAGTAGGTTCATTAACATGCACTGTCACAACCGAACACATCCAGTTCAGTTCAAGTTTATTTATATAGCAACTTTAAAACAACTCCAGCTGACCAAAGCGCTTCAAATAAAAGTCAAACAAAAACACAATAAATAGAAAAGGAACAATAAAACACCAAGCGTATCTTGTCTGGCTAGTATTATCTGTGTAATCCCTCAGTCGTCCTGGTCTGAGCCGTAGCAAAAGGAAAATATAACATCTGTCAACTGGACAAAACGCTGTAAGAGTGAAGATGGAGTGAAGAGTCATCCAAGAAGCGAAGAAGAAGAAGCGGCTTGGATGAGTGAAGACCCATTACCGGTGGACACTGGCTTATATCTGTCTGAAGGGAGGAGCAAACTGCAATGAAACGCTAAACGACCATTGTTTACAGCTTTTGTTTACAGTTTTTAGCTTTAGAGAAGAGATGAGGTTTAAGTCTAATCATACGCTGCGTTAAAGACTGAGGATCTGACAGGCAGAGGGCGCTGTTCCATAGTCTGGAGTATAGAGCTGTGGCAACGCCCTCGAATAAAGTGGACCCATAGAGTACAGACAGGAGGAAATTACTTCGGCTTTATACTTAAGACAATCAAACTTTTGCGTTTCAATCCCCATGTGCATCGCAAGACACCATTTTTTTGTCAGTTTCCTCTTTTCACAACATTTGATTTGATTGATTGTGACTGCAAACACTTTCCCTTAAGAGCTACAGTGTGGAGAGATTTATAATGACTTTTAAGATTACAGAAAATAAGTTCGAAATACATTTTGCTGTACGAGCTGTATCACCTTCCCAGACAACTTTTTTTGGACGAAATACTAATCTAACACATTCCACCTACGTGCAGATCCTACAGTGTAACGTATAAGGTTTTTACAGATATAAAGATGCCTGTCAGTGGTCCAAATCAACAACGTATCTATACATACAAGTAAAATAACTGATTATAAACATATCCAGCCGTGTTTGCATGTTATATCTGCATATCTTACTGATAATAATGCAGTTGAATAAGGAAACGGAGAAATGAAAGGCGAACATCAAAGGGTGTGCGGCAGTCTCCACATAGCCCTGCATGTTTAAAGCGCATGCATAATACAATAGTCAAAGGCAGAGAAATAGATCGTAGGAGAGTGTTCAGGGTCAGCCTCATTGTAAGGTCTGCTGCTGCTGACAACTCTGCACCATGTTTCATAGTGTTGGCATACGGGAAAGATTAGACGTAACAGCAATTTGTGGGTTTCTTTTGTAGGCGAGAAACTAAAAAAATGGGTTGTTGTGATTCACTCATAAAGCATCAGTGTAAAGCAGGAACCGAATGAGTGCTGCTGATTTTTAGAGGCAAAAAAGAGAGATGCAAAATATGTTCCACTTTCATGTGACTGTTTTAATGTTCTAATTAGTAAAGATGTCATTAAAGATAGATTGATATATCAGTTGGCCGATATATAGGCTTATATTTGCATTAAATATTTTGTTTTGGCCGACCTGCTCGCTTTATTTGAATATTTAAATGCAAATAAATTATTGCACAAAACATGACTGCACAAAAAAGGGCTGTGAATGGGTTTTTGAGGGCTTGAGGCTTGAGGGCTCAGAAGCGTCCTGATTTCACCTACCCCTTATCCCCGCCCACTTATTGCTGTATTTACTTGTGATGATTTTTTTTTTTTAAAAAGGAACACCTAGGTCATAGTAAGGTTTAAAAAGATCTCATAGCCTTTTTTAAACAATAAAAAACATAAATGAAAATCTACTGCTTGATTGGTTCAACTATTTTATTTTATTTATTTTATTTTTAAATTTAATGTAATTTAATTTATTATTTATTTATTTTAATTTTATTTTTTTATTCAATTTTTGTATTTAGTTGTATTTTTTATGTTATTTTATGTTATTTCATTTTATGTTATTTTATTTTATGTTATTATGTTATTTTATTTTATAGCCTAGGCTCATTTGCAGTGTTCGTCTCTAGAAGGACTTTTACACAAGGCACAAAAACACACAGGGTTCAATTTATGCTTTAACAATAAATGCAAGTCCTCACTAATGGGTTATTACCGATTATATGTCTGACTACTCATTTTTAAGTTCATCTTTAAAACCAACCCAGTCAAGCTCCAGTTTCATCTCAGGATTTAAGGAGTTCCAGAGGATCCCGACTGCCCAGAGGATGTTTTTCTCAGGGGAACCTTCACATTCTCATCGTCGGCTCCTCGTCTGATGTTCTGCTCTGAGTGGGACTGTGAGCTGTGCAAACATTTATACATCCACCTGAAATTACAATCAATTACTAAGCAGTGTCTCAATTGTGCACGTTTGAAGAGGTCGTCGACGGTCCTCTTTCTGTGAATAAACCATTTCAAACCAATATTGTGGTTTATACTGAATGAGATGTAAAATAAAGATAAATGTAATGTATGGATATGTATATGTGTAATGTGTGAAAGAGAGAGTATGAGAGGGACAGAGGGAAAGAGAGAGGGAGAGCGTATGGGAGGGTGGGGGAGAGAGAGGGAGAGTATGGAGAGGACAGAGGGAAAGAGAGAGGGAGAGCGTATGAGGGGAGGGGAGACAGTGATGGAGATAATATGAGGGGAGAGAGAGGAGAGAGAGGGAGAGAGGGAGAGGATGGGGAGGGGAAAGAGAGAGGGAGAGAGTATGGACTAGCAGAGGGAGAGAGGAGGGAGGGAGAGAGAGGGAGAGAGTATGGGGGGACAGAGGGAAAGAGAGAGGGAGAGCGTATGAGGGGAGGGGAGACAGTGATGGAGATAATATGAGGGGAGAGAGAGGAGAGAGAGGGAGAGAGGGAGAGGATGGGGAGGGGAAAGAGAGAGGGAGAGAGTATGGACTAGCAGAGGGAGAGAGGAGGGAGAGGGAGGGAGAGAGAGGGAGAGAGTATAAGGGGAAGGGATACAGTGAGGGAGATAGTATGAGGGGGGAGAGAGAAGGGAGAGAGAGGGAGAGGATGGGGGAGGGGAGAGAGAGAGGGAGAGTATGGGGTGGCAGGGGTGAGGGGGAGAGAGAGTATGGAGGGCAGGGGGAGAGAGGAAGGGAGAGATGGAGAGAGTATGGGGGGGTAGGGGCTTGAGAGGGAGAAAGAGATGGAGAGAGCATGCATTTATTGCTTTTTGTACAACTAATCCCACTGCTTCTTACTGAAATGTGAACAGTTTTAAAAGCCCTTCCGGGAGGTTGTAAATTAGCCTGATATCTGCATCAGATACTGAATTGTTAATATATGTTTGTTGTTTCTGCCCTGATTCAAATAAACAATTTAAAAAAAATCTTCTTTAACAAAACAAAATAAGTATCTAAAGGAATTTGAATGTGAAAAACCTGAGACTTCATAAATCTACATAGAATCATATTGTTTACCCTCAGCGGCGTGTGGTGAGCAATTTGTCCAAATGAGGCTCAGGGGTCGCACAGCAGGTCTCGTACATTAAGGGCCATATGCAGCCGTGAGGTCAACGAGGCCCAGACCTCACTCTAACTTAAAGTAATTGCTTGTGTAGGAAAAGACTGTTTGTTACAGCTGTTTTATGTGTGGGTTTTAAAATGGTTTTGTAATGTATTTTTTATCCATGTACTGAATAATGTTTTGTATTTAATGTGTTGTTTTGACATTAAGTTGAGCTCGTCACTGGCTGTGCTCACATGCAAATCCAAATCTGATTGTTAGTTGGCATTTACGATGATTTCAGTGGAATCAGAGAGGAATCAGAGGGACCATGATCACATGATTTTGAGGTTTACATGTCAGTATTATAACTAAAAATCTGTTCATAATGAGATTTACTCTGCACATGTGACCATAGCCAGTCTCAGGCGTTTGTTTTCATAAAGAACATTAGTCCCACTTCATAATAACTACACCTTAAGTAGCCTTAATAAAGTATGAACATTCATTGTAAATAGATTATTAAAGCAGACCTATTCTGCAAAATTGACTTTTCAGATCTTTTAATTATGTTATAGTTGTTTCCCATCACCCAAAGTTGTATTTGGAGTGATTTGTGCATGTTTGAGCAAACTGCTCTCTACTCCAAATTGATTTTCCTAACGGATGACACACGTTGGATTCTGCAGCATGTCGCATAGTCATTTTGGTACAAATGAAAAAATTAAAATAAGCTTATGTTTTACAATTATTATATATGTTCTAAGGCTGTAAAACCCCTCACCACACACTTCACCACACATGGACAATGGTCTACAGTCCAACAGCCAATCAGGACGCAGAACACAATGCACGATCATAAGCTGTACAAAAGCATGCAAAATTGCACACACACACACACACACACACACAAAAACCAAAAAAAAAAAAAAAAAAAAAAAAAACAAAATGGCAAAACTGTGAAAGTGAACTGCGTTATAGCAAGGGACCACTGTATTGCAATTTAAAATATAATATATAACATAATGATCCATGGGTGTCATAGATTACAGACACAAACACAAGTGGTCTTCTTTAATGGTTTATTAAAAGTGACTTACTAAGCCACTACTTAGTAACTACTACTAGTTATTAAGCCTGAATCAAAGTCTTTGTTCATGCTCTGTTAAGACTAATTAGGTATAGTCATTATTATAGTGTTGACAATATCATAGATTGTGCCACTGGTATTTGAGTAATTTAATCTGAAATGTATTATTATTATTATTATTATTATTATTAGATATTTCTGTAAATCTGTGTATTTGATTGTTGGTTTTATCTTTGTTTTATTGCCTCTGCTCCCTTGGTTTTAGAGCTTTTTTTTTTTTTTTTGTCTTTTTAAAACTATGGTGTTGCTTTTTGTTGGTCTTTTAATTTTTTTTTTTTTTATTTATTTATTTATTTTTTAAAGCAGGATAAATCAGAGGGCATGGAGTTACTATTTGAGTAATTTAATCTGGAAAAAATATATTTAAATACATTTTTACATTATTATCTTGGCTTGCTCCTCGCTTCAAAACAATATCAGGCTCTATCCAAACACTGGAGCCAGAAATATAAAAAAAACAAAAAACGATAAAAGCCAAAGCTAAAAAATAACCAGCTCCTCTTGATATGCAAACAACTGAAGAAATCTAACCTTTTTTTTTTTTTAGATAAACAAATACACTCTGAGCACTTGTTTGCCTTAATGTTGTATTGACTCTGCGGTGTTTGTGTAACCTTGTGCAGCAGTCTAACCCGCGTGCTCCTGCTAAATCTGCGGCCAGTTGGCTCGAGTCCAGCGCAGGCCGTGCATATATTATAATAATTGGTGTGCTGTGATGGCGTACACTAGTGCTTCAGAGTAGAGCCAAGGTGACATTAGACTGTTCCTGGTGCTGGGGCCCAGATGGGATCACACTCGCTGCACACTCTAGTGACCGAGGCTTTCTCCAACAACACAACCACACTCAAGCTAATGACTGCGATCAGAGGGAACTAAATGTGCTGCAATTTTTGTCCTTGTTTTTGTAAAAATACACAAAAACGGACTGTGTAACTGGATTTTGCTATGTTTTTTTTTTAATGATAATTTACAAATGACAAATAAATGCATGTAATAACAGTAGAGAAGCTGCAAGAAACAACATAAAGTAATCAACAAATGCTCGACAGTAGTGATGGGTGGATCAGTACTCAAATATCAATGTATCGATACTGACTGAGGTATCAAAAAAGTCAGATTAAAGTCATATTTAATGTTTTGCAGAAGTGCGATGATGACAACGATGGCCTCTATACGCAAAGATTCTTTAAAGTTGAGGTGTTTGAGTGTATTTAAATGCAAAATGGATAGTTACTAGTAGAGCTCGGGGCTGGATTCTTCTCATTTTCACAGGAGAAGCACCCACAATGTATAAAAGCACTGCTCTGTTCATTTATATGCTAGGATTATTGGTCTAAAAGAGCTTTCCGGGAACTGAAAAGGCGTTTAAGGCAATAAAAAAAGTGAAAATGCATATAACTTTGGCATGCAACGTGATAGAACCAAGATTTAAAATGTATGTTGTACAGGTCCCCATGTCCGACTTCTACTGCACACACAATTTCACGATTTCAGTAGGTTCTGGGAATCAATATTGGAATACGAGCCATAGTATTACTTTGTATCAGGTTGAAACAAAATAACTGGTATTGCCCTAAACTCCTCTTCGCGTTGCTGGTTCAACAAAAATGCTAAAGCTGAATTACGGGTTGGCCCTGTGCCGTTTGTGCAGCACCACTGTGGGAAAACCTGAGCTGCACAAGCAACAGGGTGGAAATGCACAAGCGCTTTTTGCACCGATTTTGCTCGTATATTCCATGTTTTTTATATGTATTCTCAAATTGGTTTTACTGTATGCATGCTTTTCAATTTTGCTTCCAATTTTTTATTACCTCATTTCCTACACTTGGTGGATTGTTTTAACCAATTACCCAAAGTAGGGTGCAAAAGAAGAAAAGAAAAAAAAAAGAGGAGGTAGACGATGTGAGGAACAGCTGAGTTGGAAAAGTCGGAGAGGAGCCGGAGAAGAGCTGGAGGGGAGCCGGAGAGGAGCCGGACAGGAGCCGGAGAGGAGCTGGAGAAGAGCAGGATGGAACGATTGAGAGGCCGGGGTCAACAGCAGTCGTGGAAGGCGGTATCTGCCCCGGAGCCTGGATGATGACCTTGTGAATCCAGAGTTCAAAATGTAACACTGTTTTTACACTGGCGGTTTTATTTTTCAGTATGTTTAGCACTGGGCCCAATAGTTTTATCTTATTTATTATGTTATTTCTGCAAATCACTGTATGTTATTGTTGGTTTTATCTGCTCCTGTGTTTTTAGAGCCTATTTAGCCTTTCAGCGAGAGTTTCCTGTCTCTTTAAAACGAGATGGCATTACTTTTAGTTGGTCTTTTAATTGTTCTTTTTGTTTTATCTCCACTTGGCCACATCTGACTCATCTTTTTAAAAGCAGGGGGAACCAGAACCTGTGGAGTAAACTTATACACACAGTAAACCTCGCACACGCGTCGTAAAGTCATGACTGATTTGGGAATTGAACCCAGGTTACCATTCTGAAAAAAAAGCATCTTACATCATATCATAGCAAAAGACGAAATTTAACTGTCAGCTGGATAAAAAGTAGGAGTAGGAGTGAAGATGTTTCGCTGCTCATCCAAGCTGCTTCTTCAGGTCTGGTCAGATTACTGCTGGACACTGCCTTATATCTGTCTGAAGGGAGCAGCTACCTACACTGAAACTGGAAACAGCTATTGTCTCCAGTTTCAGCCTTAACGACCCTATTCAATCTTGAAATCCTTACATCATATCATGTTTTCCACCTCCGCTCTCCACAGACCTGACCCGGAAACCTCGACACCCAAACTCATTCTAGCTCCATCAGTGACAGGAGAACCGCAAAGCAACACGGCGCACAAGGCTCTGGCAAACTCTCAGTCACCAGTTAATAGCACGTTGGATGATCCGGCGTTATTCTCGTTGAGTTGCTCTGTCAAAGAGTCATTTGGAGATATGGCTGTGGGTAATGTTGCAATTAGTGATGTGCTCTGCATTTAATATTTCACTAAAATGAGCTTCTGTCAGAGTGTGAAGGCTCCGGAAGTGCCAATGTAAAAAGAATTCACTTTGTGCCTAATTTGAATTTCTAATACAGGAGACCTTTACTAGCCTTGGCCGCCTTTTCAAATGCACTTTACCTTCATTATCAAATACTGCCTCCACTTTTATAACCCTACTCTAACGTACCAAAAATGTGTATTGGTTTCTGCTTGGAGAGGAATCCTGAGCTGATTCTTTCTCAGTTTTGCTGTTTGGTTTGTTGCAGCGAAGGTGAGCAATACTAAAAATCGCGCTCGTTGGGATTGCGCTTTGTTTATTGAGCAACAATCCTTTAGGCCTGTATTGCATTATGGTAAATATAACATAAAAACACCCTAAAACCCACATTCTGCAAAAAAAATACGCACAAAAATCCTCACAATCGACTTCAAATACCTGAAATTAATGAAAACGCATATTCTTAAAAAGGAATCGTGCTCAGTTATCAATGGATTCACATGTGTCAAGATCTTATAGTTAATTTAGTTTATACAATGAACAATATCTTATAGTTTATTTACTTTAAACAGCAAACGATACCTCATAGTTAATAAACTTTGCCTGGTATCGAACGGCATCACAATACCCAGGTTGTACAACTTATGGAAAAAGAACAAAATACTGTAGGTCTTCCATTTTAGTCAACTGTCTTAACGTCACAGCAACTAGAAAAACAAACATCAGCTGGTGTAGAACATGTTACATCAGGTGTCCAAACTATGGCTCTGGGGCCAAATGCGGCCCTCAGACTAATTTTATTGGTCCTCAAGCCTTCAGGTGAACTGGCCCAATTGATCAAAATCAGTACATTTTACGGCAAATTCGAGTAATCGTAATATAACCTAAATAACATCACATTGCATTGTCAGACGGACCAAGTGTTAATATGTCAAGCCTTATTTAAAGTACGAAGTCAAAACTACTGTATGTCAAATGCACCATCTGAATTATCCACTGTAGTGAAAAGAGTTTGCGCACCCCTGTGTTACATTGTGCCTTTCGCTCACTGCTAGTTTGTCCGTGCCCCATTAGCCACTGAGTTTAATGATGACCAGGATTTAGATTTGTGTATTGCATGTTTTGTGCAGCGTGACGATATGAAGTGTGAGTTTACGAAAGTTATCTTAAACCTGCAATAATCTTTCCACACTCCGATTTGGCTGATAAGTCTGAAAAACAATGGCAAAAGGCATGAATACAGTGCTGGTATGAAGAGGGTCAACGTGTTTTAGTAAGAATAGAAGATAATAAAGGGGAAGTTTAAGGTTAGAATCAAAAAGGAACAACTGTCCTCAGAGCTGAATTTATTAGAAATGGACGAAATAAGGAATTTCGCAAGAGTCTGACTTTTTTCCTCACCCCACTTTTTCTCAAGCAACAGGCCAACGCTGCGGATGCAATCTAAGCGAAGTAGAAAAAACCCACACAGTATGAAACCATTACTTACAAACTGTACTTTGCCAACAAACCAACCAACACAGACGGAACCACTTTTGCAAAGGTAAGGAAAAAACGTGTATAGTTACCAATGATTTAGCTGAACTTTTTAGTAGACTGAACAGCTCCAATGTCCAGACTAATGGCTCTTTTCTAACTGCTAATGCGGGCAATTACCAAAACCGCTGTCTTTGCTACATTCTCAAAGCCCCACAACAACAAACCCGTGGTACCGCGTTCACTGTATGGCATAGAAATGGATGAGACGGGCTCTGCGCTCTATTCCTCTATCCGTCACTATTTATAGCCCAAACAATTAAGCTGAGAAGACCTTCATTAGCCTGCTGCTATTCAGCGGGACCCCGAGTCGCCTTGCCAGCCAGCCAAACAGGTGTTCCTTAATAATCAGCGCGGAATTGCCAGCAACACTGGTTCACCATTTTCCCTCCATATGTTTCAAGCTGTTAGCAGTGCTCTGTGGAGGAATGAATGACTTCCTAAGCCTCATTACAATATCTTACAGTAATTACAGGTGGTTGCTAGCTGCCTGTCTGACCTCAATATCTGCAGAAATGGCAGGACTCGGAGCATTCTGGCGTCAAATCAGAGGTGCGAGACGTGATTAGTGTTGTGCAAGTTGGAATATTCAAGAACATGAGCTCGCAACATGGCAACTTTTAAAATCTCTCTCTCTCTTTTCAAAGATATTTTACTTGTGCTTCGTATCGCGGTCGTAATGAGCACAGATCCTTTAGTTCTAGCTCTGTGTGTGTTCTTGTCGATGCCTGTGGGTAATCTGTTTTCGTTTAAGTATATTTACTGGAGTAACTGTTAAACTAAACTGTACCTAGACCTGACATGATAACGACTATATCGACTTATTGTTCAAAATATAAAGGGTGGAACAAAATTTTAGGCTCAGTATTTACTGTGCATATTTTTTCTCTGCAAAATTTGGGATTTTTTTAATATTTTGGTTGGAATACGAAAAGATTTGAGCTGTACAAGGTTGAATAAGTCACTTCTATGGCTAATTATTGCTTCATTCTGCTTTTATTTGTTAAACTCTGGCCTTTTAATGATATGATGTTGTCTATTTAAACATATTTTACTGGGATTATGTTGCATTATTGTTATTGTATTAGTGCATATGAGCATAAAGTACGTTCAATACTATCATTTATTGCAGTATATCTGTGTAGCAGTATATCTTTATATCTCTATGTCTTTGAAAATGTGTTATGACAGGCCTAATTGTGCCTCTTCAAGTAGTTTTCAGACTGCATTTTTACTCTTACATGAGTGTACTTATGTTCTCAGTGGTGCAGTTAGCAATTTGGGGGCCCTGGCCAAATTTGAGCTTGGGGGCCTCCCTATAATGTAGTGTTTGGTTTGTTTTTTCTATTATTTATAGTGTGTTATTCCCCCATTGTTCTTGAGACACACATCTTTATTTATTTGAATTAAAGACTTGAAACTTCAATTTCTAGGATCTTATTTGAACAGCTCGAGAGTAGATAACCACGACTGAAAGTAGTTTTAGTTTTTTGCTGGTATAATTACGTTTTTGTTTTCATTCATTGCAGTTTACAGCTTAGAATATGGTTTTGGTAAAATTAACAGCCTAATAATTTTTTAAAGTTCACCAGGCGCTTGATTATGTTCAAATTAGGGTCAGGCTGTTTTTCCGACTCTTTTCAGCTGACATTTTTCTGAGGCGTTTTGGCTGCCTCTGGTGTAAGCAAAACAAACATCCAGCTACCCTTTTGTGCAAAAGTTTCATTCTGTAGTCTGATTACTTTGAAGCCCTATGGACAAAGGGCACAGGAGTCCTGCCTTGTCGTATATATTTAGATCATGTTTTAAACCAGGCCTAGTTATTGACTTTTTCATATTGAGTCGCAGACTGTGAGAGCAAAACCAGGAGCCATTTGATGCAGACACTTTACACTTAATAAAAACTGTGGACTTTGAACTGGCTCTGAGATAAAAACAAACACTTGAGCTACTTTTGAGAACTGTCCTCCTATATGAAATAAAACTCAGAGGCTACTAGGTTTAAACTGGGAAACGAGATTCTGTGAGAAAAGTGCACCTCCTTACAGATGCACATGGCTAATTTGCATATCAATATAAGCAAAACTCTTTGAAGCTGCTAAACTTTTTAAATGTGCTTTGACATTTGCTCCGTTCATTTCTCCTTCAGTCTCACTGAGGCTGAACAGACGAGTCTGAGGAGGAGGGTGTCTGTCTGTCCCATAAAGACGCAATGAGAGAGAGGGACCAGTCACAGCCAAATGAATGAGCTCAAGTCTGTCAATGTGAGGGCTGAAAGTCTGGGCTAGGGCAGATTAAATATCAGAGTACACAGCCTGACCCAGAAATAAATTATATTAAGTGGCTTAAGTGATAGTTTCAGTCTAGACTTATTTTTTAAATGGGACTATTTTCTGTGCGTGAGGTTCTGCAGCTTGTAGTCTCCCTGCCTCCTGGTCCAGCTTTATTGTAGCTACAATTAATGCACAAATGATGATATTTTGGGGCTGCAGGTCATTTATGTGTGAATGCACAGTTAATGTGTGATTTATCTGTATTCAGTGCATTCACTGCTCGGTCACACATCGACTAAAAGTGAACCAGAACTGACTGTATGATTCTGCGAACAGACTTTTTTGGGGGGTAGCTGTGTCTTACATGAAAATAAACCTAGAATAGTAAAGTCAAGAGAAATCTTTATATATTTATATTTATAGAACAAATGTATCAAGAAGTAAAAAATCAACAGCAGCTTGAAATGGCACATTTTCATCCATCCATTAATCAAAAAGTTTAACATTATTACAGAATAGTGTAAATAAATGTACTTTTTAACAGACCAGTGTGTTGCTGCACATGCCTTGTGCCTTCTGCAACCTTGTTATGGTGAAGTGTCTTCCTGACTGATTTATACAGATTTTGGCACCAGTCTCCTACCTACACTGGTAGGGGAATAGCGCCATCTGCAGTCAGAGTCTCCAGGACAGCATCCCAAGTCTTTGAAAGGTGATAGGCCCCTCGTCCCTGTTCACTGTTCTCTGGGCTTGTGTCCAGATCCCAGTAGCCTTCTGTATGTTAAGGATGAGGGGCCAAATCAACTTTCAAGAACTCGGGAAGCAGAAGTCAAAATGTGTCAAGGTGTGAGTAAACAACACACTGGTCTGTTAAAAAGAACCTTCATTTCAAAATAATACTTAAAGACCAAAATTAACCTCTTTGAAGCATTTTAGAATGGATTCATAGTTTCATTTCATGTATTGAGATTTAATTTCCACTGTCCAAACAAACTATCAAACCGGCTCAATTTTGCAACAAGCAGCACAAATCTGAACACTTCCCTCAACGTTTCCACTGCCCACTTCAAGAACAGAAAATCACACTGAACATTTATAGAAGACGTTTTCGCTGCAACTTGAGAATGAACTCCCTCATGTTGAAGTGAATTTTCTCACATTTCTCCTCTCTTCAAAGTCCTACGTTCATTTTCTTTTTCTGCCAATACAATGATAAAATACCTTGGCGGGTGTTTCTCTGTCTTATTATATCTTATACATCAGTAGACCTCAGGAGCGCTGTCTCATTCTTATAGTGTGATTCAGTCCCAGCTCCACGCTCGTATAAACTATATTTATTTAAATAGACCTGTCAGCCTAGATCCTTAGTATAAGCTTCATGAAATTATTATTAGGCTGAAGCTGACCTATGCAGACAAGCTCATGCTCTTAAACGTCTCCTCCAGATGGCTGCAGGTACGGAGGATGCCCGGGACAAGACCTTTCTCAGCATTAGCATAGATAGCAAGAGATTATGTGTGTTATGTTGGCCTTTCTATAAATATATTTCAAACATGCATATTTGCTTGGTTTTCTGACAGGATTTCGAAACCACATGCATTTTGTGACTTAAACGATAGAAAAGTTGTCCTATTGTTGGAAGGTTATCACTTTGATCCCATAGATTGCATAAAGAAGTAGACTAAGGCAGTGTGACGTCACCCATAGCGTTTGCTCCATATTCACCCTGGAACTATTAGCCTCGACGAGCTTCATTTGACTGGAGCCAGAGTTCCTTTTATGGATTTCCGACGGGAGTATTATAGTAATCAAAGAGCCAATCCGGAGACCTCTTCCCGCTAAATTATTCCCTGATTGTTGGAAAGATGGACTGGTGTGGGCAGAGTTGTGTTTTAGTTTATGTTTTTTCCTCGAGTGATGCAGAAAAGAGAAAAGAGGGAGCCACTGTCTGTGAGAATGGTCATGTGTGTTAGCTCGTTTGGGAGCGAGCGGTTAGCAACGCTGTCGATCAAACCTGTTGCTAGCACTAGTGGGACGACTACGGGGAAAGGTGGTGTTTGATTTGTCTGTTACTAATGTTCATATCTTGAGTTACGGACACAATAGCGAAGTAAAAACACCGGACTCATGTAGAGCGGGTTAATACGAACATTTTAAGACCAAAGTGACGAGTCTGACGAGTCTGATCAGAAATTACTGCGTTTTTTTCCACACGACTACCTTTATTTTACATATCCATCGGTATTTTTTCGTTGACGCATCGAATAACTGAATGGGAAAATCCCGGTGGCACCTGCGCTCTGATTGGTCGTCTTCGAGGGACCACGTGAGCACATTACCGTAATGACAGTAACATCTTTAAAGAGCCCCATGCCTCTGCTTTGAGGCGCCGTTTGAATTTACATGAAGCACAATTGGTTGCGGAGTTATGGTAATAGAAAGTCTGCAACCGCGAGTCTATCGGCGGCGGTAGCATCCGACGCTATAGGGTTAAGCAGTTATAAAGACCAATATGCAGACACACCCATTCAAAAAGTGTCGAACGCATATAGAGTAAGAAGAAATGAGATAAATCCGACTAATGCACACACTACTGCAAGTATGGGGGAAAGAAGGTGCTTGATTTGTCTGTTATTAATGTTCATATCTTGATTTACGGACACAATAGCAAGGATCATGTAGAGCGGGTTAATACGAACATTTTAAGACCAAAGTGATGAGTCTGACAGCAGCAGTTACGGAAAGAGGAGCAACAGTTTTTCAATAGAAAGTGGATTGGAGCCAGAGTCAGCTGAACCAGAAGCGTGGAAATGATCACTTTCTATTTGG
Source organism: Periophthalmus magnuspinnatus (assembly GCF_009829125.3). Taxonomy (NCBI): domain Eukaryota; kingdom Metazoa; phylum Chordata; class Actinopteri; order Gobiiformes; family Gobiidae; genus Periophthalmus; species Periophthalmus magnuspinnatus. Next base: position 28,632,467 of record NC_047131.1, on the reverse strand, counting down.
AAAATGGCGGCTAGCAAGTTAGCTGTGTCCATTTATATATACAGACTATGTTTGACCACTGCATACTGCATACTTTTGTACTTCACACTTCACACACTTTGCTTAAGAATGAAGAATGGAGTTAGCAAGTGGAGTTAGCATGCTTCTCGCTATGTCGGGGTGGGTTTCCTCCAGGTACTCCCCCATTTCCCCCTTTAAAAACACTATATCTTGGAGTGATCCCTACACCAATTTTTCTAGTGCTCAAATTATTCTTACTTTTCTTGTGTTTCTTGTGACATTATCAGATACAATTTTCCGCAAAATATCTGGCCACACAAATGTAGTAAACTGAATGAGTTTTAGGATTGACTAAAACATTTTTATGATTCAAAACAAGCTCGGTTTTTAAATTAAATAAACGTAACACCTGCACATCATTCTTTTGGCGTGACAAGCTAGCAGCAACGTTCAATTAAATATTAATAATATGCCAAGGTTTAATCCTGTTTGCTCAGTTTTTGGCTAAAACATCAAACCCGGGAGAATAAAATTGGGAAATTATGAGTGGCAGGAGATTGAAATGCAACAGCAGCTTTCAGGATTCCTTCAACGTCCTATTGTTTCAGTGATACGGAGGTCACTACAAGTTTTTACAAAGAAAAAACATTCTTATTCAAGTATTGCAGAGATTTGGGCTGCCTCCCTCTCCTGAGTGTTTTTAAAGTGCAAGCATTTTGACTACACCATGAAATACGTGGTGAAATCCAGCAATACTAAATAATTTGTTTGCCTGGAAGCATTTTTTGGAATAAGAACTTTGCTCAAGCGTCGGCTCAGGCTGCTGACGTGGAGAGAAAAGTTCAACTGTGATTTTTATTTAACTCTGCATGTCTGGCTTGTGCTGTTGCATTGGTTCTTTCCTATCATCACATAAAGCATGCACGGCCCGCAGCTACTCAAAGCATGTCTGCGTTTAACGAGACTTGTGCAAAACTGACGTGATCATATTATAATGTTGTTGTTTTTTCATTCTGCAGTAGGTTATTTGTATATTTGGCAGATTGTTTGAGTATTTTCATCATTATCCTGTCCAATTTCACCTCCCCAGCGTCAGGAGAAGATGTGACCAGGACCAGAGAATAAGTTTTGCAGGTTTGAACAGAAAATCAATGAACCTGTTTTTATTGTTGCGCCATTTTATATCCATATTAAAGCTACCATTCGTAATTATACAGGATGACCACCCGATCCTATTGTATTCTCCCATATCACCATTAACTACAATCTACGTTTGGTCTGACAGAAGGAGACCAGACACTACAGGTGAGGCTTGAACAAAGACCAGGTGACAGGTTTCACATCTGCCATTTACTCATATAAAAACGGCAATAAACTTGCAGAGGGTAGCTTTAAAGTTTACTGCAAACAAGCTTAATCTTCTGTGTACATGTTAGACTTTATTACCAACTACAAAAAATACAAGATGTCAGCTTTAAAGTTAGCAGTGAAAATGCCGTTCAAGCATAAAAAAAGGTGTTTTATATAAAATAAAGTCTCCGTAAAGCTAATGTTCTCGGTGCATGTGCTAAGAGTTCTTTGTCATGGTTGATCGTGATATATTTGCAGTATAACCACTGTACGGAGGAGCAGGTGCTGTGGAGAGTAAATGCCTTTTTATTCAACAGATATTGCCTTTTCAGAAAAAAACCCATACAGTTTATTTATTCCACAAGGCCTTGAACACACCATCTGCACACGCATAAGTATATATAAGTATTAGGTGTAGCACATTCTTTATAAGTAATTATTGATCATAATAATTCTACTGCTACTTTTCTGATACTTCATTTAATACAAGCAGGTGAGACAGTTGTAAATATTTGTACTACATTATGTTTTAATCATATAAAATGTCAAATCTGTGCTGATGTGGTGAGTGGTTACGATAACTTCCTCTCCGTAAACGACTCTGTGGGTTTACTCCTTCTTCTCTGTTTTATTTCTTTCATTTAACCTCTACCTCTTAATATTCACTCCTAAGTCCCACGTCCTCACTTGAATACACTTTTGTTTGCCGATCTACAACTTCCCATTTTCTTGTGAACAGGGAGTTGTTCACATTTGATATGCGCAATTTAGTGTTAAATTAAAGTGTTTATTTTTCCTATAACCCACGACTGACCTTAATATCTATATAATATGTCAGCTTCATAACAGACGGTGAATTTAAAACACATCGCCGCACACTCAGACTGTGAAAAAGCAGGTTGGCCGTCGCTATTTGATACAAGAGAACAACACTGTAAATGTATTTTTAAGGGACGACTTGATAAACTGCCTGAATTTCTCACTTGTTTGTTGAACTTTGATACTGGAACTTTTAATACAAGATCTGATGATTGTCCAAGTCTAAAAACTGGCTGCACTTGAACTGAAATGGGAAGCTTTGGGAATACATTTCAAGGACAAGCAAATCTGGATGCATTGGGGTCACTAATGCACTTTTATAATCTGGTATTAAACATTTATAATCACACGTGCTCCTGTTTTTTAAGGTTTTAAATGGACCTATGCAGTTGGTATTTTGTTTTTGTTTGCATTGTCTAAACAGGGCGCTCACAAAAAAGAGAGTCTGGTCACGCTCACATTGGGCTCTCCCTGAATAAATAAAGATAAATGAAAAATGGGATGAATATGACTGACCTTTGAACATCCATCTTAACCATTTTAGTGCAATAAAGTCAATAACAGCTCTTGTATATTGGGTATATTGGCTAAACATTATTTTCTAACCATGTATTTCAAATTGTGAACTTCACTAAACACATATATTCACTTGTTTATTTGATTTATTTATGTTTAACCACAGTTCTTAAGTTAGGAGGAGAGAATATAGATGAAAATGTGGTCACTATTCTGCCCACGTAAGTATAAAACAAATGGAATCCATTTACAATAGAATCTCTTCTATAAAGTTTACACCTTAACATCTGACAAGATAATATGTGATCAAAAGATAATGTCTCTGTAAAAGTTATACAGTGCTATAGCCAACCCTCCACATAAAACAGTGGCTGCGTGTTGCAAAGTACTAGCGCTTTGGTAATCAAAGTGAAAGTAGGACCTGCACATCTGAAATGGAGACAGGTGCAGACAGGTCCTCCACATGAGGGCTTTTGTATCTTCATTTCTTTCAGGAATCCAAAGAGAATACTGGCTCTGTAGCATCCCCATTGTACACAGATTGGTACAGTATGATCGTGTGGCTGGCCAGAATGTCTTTTGATTTACATTCCATACAATAAAAATCAAATCTAAATAAAAGTAAAAGCGCTCAATTTTCAGAGTTTTCTTGGTGTGTGACGCAGCTGGCATAAGATACATAGTAAAGCCTGCAAACACAGCAAGAGTGAGATATTTTTATCCACTGTGAAATGTTGTGCCACTTTGTCTGTCTAAATGACTAGCTAATGACAAATGACATGATTACAACAGAAGTGCAACAGGAAGTGTTAGTGAAGTGTGAAAAGCCAGCAGAAATAATTAAACAGAATACTACTGGAGGCCTGCTGTAGCGGATGCGTTTGGAGCAGATTTTCTGGCTGAGGTTTGTAACTCCACCTTCCATCAGGAGCTGCACTGATGCTAGAGCCAGCTGTGGCACGCTCCAGAGGTCCGCCAGGGCGCTCCTTCTTCTCCTGCTTCCTGTCTGTGTTTTGAAGCTGTTCCTGTTGTTTTCCTTGTTCAATAATATATTGCACATATGCTTGCTACTGAGACTAATGTTTTTGGTGTGGGATTTGTGCTGGATTATGCTTCAAAAGAGCACCTGACAGTCTTTTGTCTGAGGCTGGCACGCTGCCTTTTCCATAGGGCTGCTGCCATAGTGCACTTTTAAGGAGTGAAAACACACTCAGTCCCAGGTTTGCACTGAGGAGTTTCTAAGTGAAATCTGAACAGTGAAAAGTGAGCATAATGTTTCATCTGTGACAGTGGCCATATTGTTTGGAGCAGCACAATCATTCATGTATTCAGCTCAGACACACAGCATTGTTTACCACAATGACACTCAACCAGTCCCGTGTGATGAATGAAAGTCTGCGCGTGCTTTTGAGAGCAGCCGTCTCCATGGAAGGACTTTATCAATTGAACTAATTGAAGTATGTTTGCTCTGATTCCGATGACGCATATAATTTCATTATGCATGGATGAATGCTTTTCCTAATATCTTAATCAGCTGCAATTACGTGTCTTTCATCATCACCTCGGTGTTTGGAGAAGTGGCATGAAGGGTTGTGCACACATGCTCCATCACCAGGCTGCTGTGTCTGCTGGGTAAAGCACTTGACCTAAGCCTCAGTCAGCCTGATTGCATAAACCAACCAAACAGAAATGTGTGTATTGTTTTACCTCAATAGGCCTTTGAAAAGAAACCACTTGCCACATCAATCCAGCAGGGCAGGGGCCACAAATGCGCACATCTTCTCATACTCGATCTGCGTAGCACCAAAGAACTACGGTAATGTGGATGTAATATGGATGAAAACAATCCACCAGGCAGCAGAAAGCAGAGCAGATGACATGTGGGTATACGACGGCGGGCTTTTTCACGAAGCTAATAAGATGGAACAAGCTGTATGTGTTTCCAGCACAGACAGGTTACATTGCGCACGTCACCAAAGGCCAAGCAGTAATTTGTCCCTTAAGTCGAAACATGCTGATCGTAAGTGTGCGTGAGGCAGTCACATAATCTGGCCTTTGAAACGATGTAAAGAGCAGGAGAAAATGGCATAGGGGGAAAAGCACAGACTCTGCACCCATCATTGTTAGCTAATTAACTTGTACTTTAGCCAGTGCTTTAAGTTTCCTTCCATCTATGAGATATTCACAGGATTCCATGCTGCACTTTAACATTTTAGAAGTTACAGACGTTATGGCAATAGATACATGACAATAATATGCAATATATGAGTCAGCAAAACACATAAGTGCACACACCTCTTCTACAATGACCCCGGTTTGTCCACAGCTTTTTCACCTTTTAACACAAGCTCATTAGCAACATAGACACCAAAATAATTCATTACAGTTAAACAATGCATCCATTACTGATACCAAATGCAAAGAATGCCCAGTCAGGCTTGTCAACTTCGACAGTGCACACATAGAACACAATACATCTTTTACATTATCTTAAAATTTGCAAGAAAACTGTTTAATATCTGCAGAAAAAGACATGGGAAAAGACATGAATGCACCTTGGCCAAAATTGCACTAATGTAACTACATTCTTAACCCCTTAAATAATTTATGAGAGACTGACACAAGCAAGTATCTGTCCTACTTTGTTTCACCAATGCAGCTCATGCAAATCTATTTATATTCTAGTTTACCTCTCCAAACTACTACTAGTCACAAAAGTTTGATTTATGTCATGCTTACCAGTTTCACTTCCAGTCGTTGGAGTCCCAAGAAGATTTGTAGTTTCGAGATACTCTACTTAAGGCAAACCAAAAAACAAAAAAATTAAATTGAAATTAGTCTTGTTCCTCCACAGTCATTGTCCAAAATCGTCCATCTCCCCGAAAAGTTCTTTCTTACAAAGCATTGTTGAAAACCTTTAGCCAAAACTCTTGCATGCACAACCAAAACTGCCAAGATCCAAGGCGAAAAACCCAAATGTTAGTCCAGAAAAAACATATTTCAAAGACGCGACGTGTCTGGTAACTCTGCCTGTTCCCCTGTTCTGTTTGGAGACACTGAGTGATACAGCCTTCCGTACTTGCCTTTACTACAGCAGCCTCAAATAAATGCCCGGTCTATCAGAGTTCCTCCAGTGCGATGCATTCGATTCATCCTTTCTCCCATGTGCTCGTCCTCCCTCCTCCCTCCTTCTCTCCTTCTCTCACTCCCCTCCGTTCACTTGTGCTCAGTCACACGTGAGCCGCAGACGCAGAGGGAGCCCAGAATACAAATAGGCTGCCTCCCTTAAAGACAGGATTGTGATTGTGCTCCCCTCCCTAACTCGCTTATATGAGACGCTGCTGGAGAAGTCGGCTGGATGCGATCTGGCCGCTTTTGATTTGTCTCGGCAACAATTGATTGAGTCATCAATAAGCGTTAGCATGCCTCGGGATTGCACCAACCTACCATCAGGAGAAGAAAAAGAGCTTAAGGTTAGAGCGGTGCAGTGGCTTTAAGTGAAATAAGTTAACCTCTGTTGCAGCTACAGAACAATGTGTGCAATTTATCATGAGTTGTGCTGAAGTGACTTGCAGTTCTATGGCAAAAAAGCTTAAGAGGTTTAAACTAATGAAAAGCACTTGTATCCTGTCTTTATTTTCACAACTACTCTTACTAAAATAGAGATGTTTAACAAGTGAATATTAATAAAATATGTGTCAAATCTGAATGTCTCAGTGTTGCAAAGACACTGCCTTGTCTATGTGAATGTTGTGTGTGTTATTGATTGGTCAGTCTTTGCGCAGTGACTAAAGTACTTAACACTGAGTATGGGGAGTGAATGGACACTTACTGTAGAGTTTCAATAAGCAGTATATGTAACATTTTCTAGTCTCCATGGAGATGTCACTACTTAATTATGTTCCACAGTTCAATATTTAAAGAAGACGTATTGTGCTTGTGTCTGCTGTTTAGTTATAATCTATGACACCACTGGATCATTATGTTATAATCTACACATTTTAAATCAAAATATTCAGCTAAAATGACTTAATAATAGAAACAAATCCGCTGACTTCAGTGTTAGAGAACGGTGTGCCCAATGGGAGCAGACGGTGCCGTAAACATCAGCAAAACAAAAAGCCATGTAGCTGTAGGCTCCTCCGATGGATAGCTGGTAGCAGATTTTTTATTTTTTATTTCTACCAAAATAACTATGCAATGCTGCCCAATCCTACGCGTATCGATCAAGAAAATACATTTGGAGAACAAAGAATAGAGAAGGGGGCATATGCTTGTGGTGATGAAAATGTGGATTGATCTGCAAAATGACATCTAGAAAGTAAGCAATTAAAAATTACTCAAACATGCACTAATCACTTCAGATACAGCTTTGAGAGGGGAAATGAGGAGGGGAAACAAACATAACATGGTTAAAAGCTCTGAAAAGATGACTTTTGCTGAATAGGTCTGGTTTATTTTAACTAGGCCAAGTTACAGGTCAGATTTTTGGAGATTAGACCCTGCACTGTGAGAGGGCAACACTAAATAAACATGTAAATGAATAAATCCAATTGCATATCCATGAGGACAAGCCATGATCAGACCACATGTTGCAGTTCTTTGATTTTTACTTAATAAATCTGTACAGACTGTCACTGTTGAGCTCTATAAGAGGCGCAGTTTTTAAATGGAAAATCATGTGCAACACGGCCACAAATAACACAGGCAAATGTTCACTCCGGAATTAGCACCTGGCTCAGTAAATATCCCCCGAAGAAAGCAGGCTTCATACAGTTCCTTTAACACTTTTATGTTGTTCTGTATAATTCATTGCATATTTACAGTGCTACATGGAAATAAAAAAGAAAGAAAGCATTTCACAAAAGCTATATGTGAGTCATGGAGCTGTGACATTACCATCCATGTGTGTCTCCTTTTACAAATCTGTTCATGCATAATGCCACAGAAGACTTTGACGCGTCTATGTCATTATGTGAACGCGGATGAGCAAAAACTACAGAAGACGGAGGTAAGGCAATCACAGAAATGGCACGCAGTTCTTTTAGCGTCTCGAAGTAAAGCAAATATAATCTAATGTTGGTTACTAAATGTTCCTTTTTCATTTCTGGATATCACAAAGCTCTATCATTCAAAAGTTTGGACTCACCTTCTCATTCACTGTGTTTTTTGTCCATTACGTTTACTACTTTCTAGGTCTTATTTTATAATGCCTCGGATGTCCTTCTTTTTTGTATTTAAGTACCTTTTTACCTTGGATCCGTGGAAGGGCACCTGCTTCACGGTTACTGACCCATTGACGTACTCACCTTTCCCATTTGTTGATATGAAACAATATGCATGGAACCCTTTGTTTTGTTGTTTTCTTGGTTTTCGCTTCACAGATTTGCCCGTCAAGGTTCATTAGTGGAAAGCCAAACGTGCAAACCAGAGTTCAAAGCAAAGGGTGGCTATTTTGAAGAATTTTAAGTATAATCAGATACTTTTTATGTGTGTTTTCATGCATTCAGTGAGTATTTCTAATATAAATAGTCATGCAATTAGAACGATTAACGTGAAGTGCATGTTGTTTATGTATTTTTTCATCATTTAACTAAAGGTGACCAGATTTTCAAAGTTCAAAACTGGGACACACCTGGATTTAAATGGTTAGTATAAATAAAACTGTGAAACGAACGCGTGACATTGTCCATTCTCCACTCACTTGTGTCAGTCAGAATCTGATTGGCTTCTGTCTGTGCATTTTGTTGTTGCCTTATGTCCATTTTCAAGCACGGTTTTCTATATTTTAGCTAAACAGATAAATATATTCCCGCTTCAATCTTGGCGGGTATGAAATTGGTCAAAAACAAAGACACTTGGAACATTTCTTGTATAAAACTCGGGCAATGGTTTTGGATAAATCTGCTGGGACAGGGGACACGGGGCACAACACTGGGACTGTCCCGGGTAAATGGGGACGTCTGGTCACCTCATAGACTGTACGTCACCCACAGCGTTCAGCTCCAGTTAAATGAAGCTCAGCAGTTATAGCGGCGAATTTCGAGCCAAGTTGCATATCGGGAATTCCAACTGCGAGTATCATAGCAACTAAAGAGCCAATCCGGAGCGAGGTTGTTGAAGGTAACGCCCCTTGCACACACGGTAAGAAGAAATAAGATAAATTAGACTAATGCACACACGATTGGAACTATGGGGGAAAGAAGGTGCTTGATTTGTCTATTATTAATGTTCATATTTTGATTTCTGGACAGAGTAGTGAAATAAAAATGCCAGGATCATGTAGAGCGGGTTAATACGAATATTTTAAGACCAAAAATGAGCCTTACAAGAGCAGTTACACAGAGAAGCAACAGTTTTTCTATTGGAACCGGAGCAGATGGAGCCGGAAGCGCGTCCATGCTCACTTCCTACTTGGAAAGCATCGGCTAGCACGTTAGCTATGTCCATTTATTTATACAGTCTATGAGTCACCCTAATTTAACATAACCACAAACTGAAACAAAGACCTGCTTCAATTTCTCCCAATTTTCGCCCAATAACTGCGAAACGCATGACCTGTACTGTTTACTGTATTAAATTATGGCTAAATCAATAATAATTTGAATTCATTGTTTGCGCAAGCTTAAAAATCCATTTCTTTCGTCTTTAGGGTTTTCATCAACACAACAGATTCTGATTTGTGAGAGGATGAGCATGTTTGTTTATTTATGATTGTAAATTCTTAAGCGCAGAAAATGAAAATAAATTCTCAAACAAAACGATGAACATATTCAAACTGGATTGATTTGAATTGGGCTAATCAGCAGTTCTTTCACACAGCCTCACCATCTGTTTAGTGCACCAATACAATGACAAAGAAGATGCACTGTCTAATAGCACCAAACGGGCCACAAAAAGCGAGCGCGGCGGATGCTACGTTATTGTCACTGCCAAAATGTATCCAGTCCATTCTGTGAGGAGATGACTGCGGTTCATTTTTAAATGTCACCAGAACAAATGGCCCCTTTTATTGTAGCTGCAGCTTTTAACACAATGGCACTTACAAGATCGTCTCCCTCCACGCTGCGACGGACAGCCCAAAATGAAGTGATGATGCACGTTATGATCAAATGTGGACGGACATTAGACGTTTAGCGCACTAAAAAGCGTCTCGTGTTGCAGTTGCGTAACGAGGCTGTGTAAAGCTCATGAGTTAGCTTTGAGTTAGCGTTAAAGGTCCTATATTACACAATAATTTACTCTTGTGAGCTGTAAGTCTTGTTATAATGTTGTTACCTTCTCAAAAACACACCTGGAGTTGGTTTGTCTGCATTTCCAAAGCTCAAAATGCTCTGTTCCACCTTGTGATGTCATGTAGTGGTAGTTTTCAAGTTAAAAGCTTTTACTTTTGTCTGTGTAATCCCTCAGTCGTCCAGGTCTGATCCACAGTAAAAGACGAAGTTTAAATCTATCAACTGGACAAATCGTTGTGTCGTATCATCGTCTATAACTCCATCCTCAGACCTCGAACAAAGAGAACAATAGCAGGGTCGATAAGGGCTGAATAGGGTAGTCTCAGCTGAAACTGGAGGCAATAGCTGTTTACAGTTTCAGTGTAGTTAGCCCCTCCCTTCAGACAGATATAAGGCAGTGTCCACCAGCAATCTGACCAGAAATGAGGAAGCAGCTTGGACGAGCAGCGAAACGTCTACACTCCTACAACGATTTGTCCAGTTGACAGATTTAAACTTCATCTTTTGCGTTTTTGTAATCCCTCAGAGGTCCAGGTATGATTCAAATTAGAAGATCAGGTCTAGTGTCTTGATGTCCTTGGCCTGTACTGATCAACATTTGTTAGAGGTACTTAAGACCTGGTTTAGTTCTAGCTCAGTTGTGGCTTAGTCCTGGTTTAGTGTTGGATTAGTTTAAACTTCTCTGTGTATATTCAGTCTGGCATAAGAATTTGACATAATTTATAGTAAATACAGTTTGTGGCTCAGTTCACAGTTGTACATTTATTTTATCTACTGTAATATTTCTGCTGTCATTGTAGCTCTGTTAAGTTACATATCAGTTTGTCAATAAAACTGTGTATTAGAGAAGTCGTTATAATGTAAAACCTGATTGGACTGAAATTATGGAAATGATTCTAGCGAAGGTGAACGGAGTTTAAAAATACAGATGAGCACTTCCTGTATTACCGTACGACATCACAAGGTGGAGCAGAGTGTTTTCTCAGCCTAAATATGTACGATGTGTGTGTTAAACATGTGTGAATGAAACAAAACACAACTCCAGGTCTGTTTTTGATGAGGAAACATTGTCACATAGATCAGAAAATGGCAAAATATGGGCTCTTTAAAGAAAATTAAAGCTGGTGACAATGTGTTTTACTGGTCAAGGAAATGTGAGGTTTAGTTTGGTTTAGTGCAGTTTCAGGCCATATTTAATCTATGTTGGTTTATTAAGGTTTACACAGGTTTTTTTCAAAGCTTATCACCAGTTTAAATACGTCTAATGCTGCTATACCAATCCAGAAAACCTTTGTTATCGATTCCAAAATGGGTTTTCTTAGAAGAACCTATATTTGTGTGGGTTTTGTTCTCAACTTAAACCTGATTTAGTAAGAGAAAGGCAAAAGTTTGTTGTCTGATCAATGCTACTGATGGAACCAGTGGTGTAACTAACTATTCTGGCCCGTGGGTAGAAACGAGCTCGGTACCGCTGCACTACATATGATAAATGCACTCTGCAGACGTTTAGAGCACCTCTTTTTTGCTTTCAGTCAGTCAGAAGCAATAATAAACAGTGTAATAAACCCTTGTTTGCATATTGCGGCGGTTCCAACGACTAAACCACGGATAAAGTTGTCCATCCTTTCATCCATCTTCTGCTTATCCGGGGCCGGGTTGTGGGGGCAGGAGTCTAAGCAGGGACTCACGGACTTCCCTAGCCCCAAACACGTCCTCCAGCTCTTTCGGTGGGACCTCAAGACGTTCAGAGACCAGCAGAGAGACACAGTCCCTCCGGCGTGTCCTGCGTCTTCCTTCCAGTTGGATGAAGTTCTTCCAGTGATTAATCCAAAGAAGAATAAAAAACATGCGTGGATTAGTCTTTAAATTACACAAATACTTAAATTCAAAGGATCCCGTGTCCCAACAGAGGCCACCCGTGCACCAGTGTTTGAAAAATCCTGGGATCTCGGATGTTTCCGGCTAAGGAAGGAACCCTTACATGTCAAAACCTGCAACGTTCACATAGAAACCACGATCCTTTGGCACTAAAAATCAACCTCCCAGTACTTCTAGGTGGTCAGCCATTTTACATTCAACCCCATTTGTTCATAAATGATGGACACACTTTGACTCAAACCCCCTGGGCTTGACAAATGTTTGATTTCCTCCCTGTGCTAATTACTTATTAGTAGGACACATACATTATCCCCTTAAGTGCTTTATACATCACTTCCCTCCATTTTCTATATTAATTACAGGAGCAGTTGAAAGAAGTGCTGGAAATGCTAATGTGGCCCACTAACACCACTTGAGAGCGGAGCGGAGAGAGAATCCAGGTCGCGGGATTCTGACAGTTTGGGGAGAGGAGGAGTACACATCAAGAGACATGCTAACAGCCGGATGTTTTAGGAGCGGTAATGAGAAAACGTCTTCTTTTTTTTCTTTTTTTAAAAACCTTATTACTAAAGAGAAAGACAAAAAATGGGAATATAAGGTTTAAAAATGTGAAAATAATCATAAAAGAGTTTTCAGACGTGACAGATGACCGGAAATGTTCACAATAATTACAATATCGACTTATCGTTCAATATTTAAAAGCTGGAGCAATAGATTTAAGGGTTCAGTTTTTATCATGCACACTTTTCCGTTGTAAAATTGGGAAGATTTTTGTATTTTTGTTGCAATACGCCAAGATTTGAGCTGTACAGGGTTGAAAAAGTCTCTTCTGTGGCTAATTATAGTTTTATTGTGCTATTTATTTGTTGCAGCTCATGCCTCTTCATGATGCTGTCTATTTAAAAAATGTTTTCCTGGGATTATAATGACACTAAAATCTTGAATCGTGATCTTGACTTGAATTTCTGAATCTGGAAAAGTGCTACATAAGACTAATTACTGTTGCAGACTTGTTTACCAGTTTTTATCTGTGCCTTTTCATTAGAAGTTGCTTTGTTAAGCCTTAAACAACTTTACGACTGCAACCACTGCTGCACAAATGAATGGGGAATTAAGCAATTTGATGCTAGACTGGCATTTTACTGCGGATACATTGCAGCATCTATGTTTTGTTTTGTTTTGTTTTGGTTATTTACAGTAAAAAATGACATTATAAAAAAAAAAACCTCCACCAAAATGGCCTCATGTGGTTTCATAAACAAACCTGAGACATCGTTGTTGTTTCTGCAATACAAAACAAAACTGACAACATATTTATCTTTGGGTCCTTTCTGTGGCTGCGGCGGAGCAAGTGGAGCATGCCCTCGTGAGGGTTTAGCTCTGTCCCTTCAAATGGCGTGTGATGATAACCTCCATGTCTCTGTGCAGGGATTAACAATTGAGAAGCAGCCTGTACAGATATGCTCTGCTGCAGCTCGGACTGGAGAGACACAGGTCAGAGTCTATCTAAACACCAGATGGTTTTAAGGCCTCAGCGGGAGCACGCTAGAATGGAGCGCAGACACAAATACTAGGCTGCTTATGAGAGAGCTCTTAAGATGTAATAGAGGTTAATTCACCCCCAATATGTCAATGTGAGCCAAAGAGGATGCACAAAAGAACAAGCTGTACCCATGGATGTAGCTGGGTGATTCACAATGGGATGCTCAAAACCAAAATAGATTTTTTTTTTGGGGTTTGGATTAGTGTTACATACTTTGGTTCGTACGGAAAAGATAAGATAAGCCTTTCATACAAGGTACATTACTCAGTACATTCAATTGACCGAGAGCTACACAATCCAAAGTGACCTCACACATTATTCGACTGCATATGATCATGTATTTTAATAACTCTGCCAACGCAATTTCATTCATCCATTTTCAGCCACTTATCTGGGGCTGGATCATGGGAACAACTCATAAAAACAGTCCTATTTTCCCATCCAGGCTGTTGAGTTGTTACTATTTAAAACATGTTTTCCTGGGATTATAATGACAATAAAATCTTGAATTGTGATCTTGACTTGAATTTCTGAATCTGGAAAAGTGCTATATAAGACTAATTACGGTTGCAGACTTGTTTACCAGTTTTTATCTGTGCCTTTTCATTAGAAGTTGCTTTGTTAAGCCTTAAACAACTTTACGACTGCAACCACTGCTGCACAAATGAATGGGGAATTAAGCAAATTGATGCTAGACTGGCATTTTACCGCGGATATATTGCAGCATCTATATTTGGCTGCATATGATCATGTATTTTAATAACACTGCCAGTGCAATTTCATCCATTTTCAGCCACTTGTCTAGAGCTGGATCATGGGAAGAACTCATAAAAATGCTCCAATTTTCCTTTCCAGGCTCCCGTTCTTAAGTTCTTCCTCAAACTAGCCGAGAGACATGGTCCCTCAAGTGTGTCCTAAGTCTTCACTGGGGCCTAGTTGTGCCCAGAAAGGAGTCTAGTAAATTTCGTAAAGTACACAAGCCTCCAAAGCTGCTCAAGAAAACTCAGTGACCCAGAGAACATGACCATTTGTGCACGTAGGATCACGGGCACAACGGTAAATCAAAAGCTTTTCCGATTCATGGGCACAGCCTTGCATAACCCTATCAAACGCAATCCCAGAAGATTCACAAATATAATAGGGCTTTTCAAAGAGGAATCTTGCAGACAACTTAGAGGATGAGAGTCCGTTAACCTTGACCGCTGTTCGAATGTCCAGTCTGATGATGAAAAAACGCGTAGTAAAAATAAAAAGAAAACAACAAAACATTCTATTTCCTGTTTTCCTATGAGCTCTTACAGTGTTTAAACTTCCTCATTTCACCCAAAGATCAATCTCTCCCTGCCCATCTCCATCTTTGACCCGACACGTAACACCATTTTCCTATTTACAATAACACGATCACGAGCAAACAGCCGTGGAATCGAGTATTACGATTTAACCAGAGATGTTAGGAGGCACCTGTCCCCTCATCGTGTTACCGGAGGAGGCAGATGTTTACTTCCACAGCAGCTAAAAATATTCTATTATGAACAGGAAATACAGCTGAGGTTTAAAATGAAGCGCTCCTCCGAGGTCCATATCACTCCCAATTGCCCAAATCATTACACGCAGGACACATGCATGGAGAAAAGAGCGTTTAGGCATCGTAAAAAAACACTCGCTCATGTTAATGGATTGGACTGAAAAGGGGATACACTTACGCATAATATTCAGGGGTGCAGTTTGGCACAACAAAAACAGTTCAAAAGGAGGGAGATCAATTTTCTGACCGCAAATATGTGGTGCCAAACGGCGGCTGGTGATGTGCCATGAAGCAGCAAACCAAACTTGGAGCTATTATTATATTTGGACAAAACAGCATTGTTTACGTGGCACAATAGTCTCGTGGTT
Source organism: Periophthalmus magnuspinnatus (assembly GCF_009829125.3). NCBI lineage: Eukaryota > Metazoa > Chordata > Actinopteri > Gobiiformes > Gobiidae > Periophthalmus > Periophthalmus magnuspinnatus. The sequence goes on along the minus strand of NC_047131.1, from coordinate 28,617,233 downwards.
TACGCTGCCACACACGCTGGTTTTATACTGATTTACGTCTCTTTTGCTGAATGTCGTCCTTGCTCTTTACCTCGTTTCCCACTATTTACTCAAACATCCTCAAAAAAAAAAATCATGAAATAACTAAATCACGTGTCAAACTCAAGGCCCGCGAGCCAAATGTGGCCCTCCACATCATTTTATGTGGTCTTAAAATGCCATTTTATCAGGAGACATACAGTTACACAGCCATATTTTACATCTAGACAAATGCATATGTAATATTTGTAACTTGAATAAGTAATAAATACAGAAACAGTTAATTAACAAGTTACAAAAGTAGTTAGATTTATTTACATCTGGCCCTTTGAGAGCAGCCGTTTTGCTGATGTAGCCCTCGGTGAAAATGTGTTTGACTCCCCTGAACTAAATGATTTGATATTAATAAACTTTCAATGAAGAAAACTAAATATATTATCTTTGGGAATAGAAAAATCGACAGCCCAACGAATATTAAATTAAATGACATGGAAATTGAACGAGTGACTGTGACCAAATTCTTAGGTATTTATATTGATGAAAAACTTAATTGGAAAGTGCACATTACTGTTCTTCAGACAGAGTTAGCTAAAACTGCAGCTATAATGAGTAAAATGGTTTAACTTAAATAATTGTACAATAGTCTACCATATTTGAATTATTATGTAGAAATCTGGGGTAATACTTATAAATCTAACATAAAATCAATGTTTCTAGTCCAAAAGAAGGTCGTTAATCGTACTTTTGTTAAGTTAAAACTAGTAAAATTGTTTGATTTTGTCGATTTGAGCACAGCTGTAATGATGTATAAGGCAGATAATCATAAGCTCCTTGTTTACAGATGTTATTCGAACAGAGTCAATATCATCTTAGACGAACAGGTTTATAAAAAAAAAAAAGTAAGACTAGAACCATTAAAAACCGTCTTTGTGTTTGTGTTCGAGGGGTTAATGTGTGGAACAACCTTGATGATAAATTAAAAAGCTCCTACACAATAGAAGCATTTAAAAAGAGGTACAGTATAAAACAAGACTTTTTGAGAATTACAGGACTCAGGAATGATTCATGTGAACTGTCGTGGTTTGTAGTTTTTCCTTTTGTTACATATTGAGTCATTTGTAGAACTGATGCTGCTTTTCTTGGAATTCTTGTGCGTTATTATTAAAATGGATTAGGCATTATAAGTATTTTTTTTTTTTTACTTCAGCCTAAACCCTTCGATCATGATAGAAATGTTATGTACAACCTTATACAAGTTGAATAATGTTTGATTTAAATGTAATGACCGAATAAATAAAAAAATAAAAATATAAAATAAATAAATAAATACATAAATAAATTAATTAAAAAAAAAAACAAAAGTAATAAAAATAATAAATAAATAAATACAACGATACCTTTTTTTTCTCTTTTTTTAAGTGTGCCGCACAGTGAGTTTTATTCATGTTTGGCTAAAACGGTGTATTTCTGCTCAAATCGTTTCCGTTTTGTTTAAGGATCCTTTTTGAAGAATGAATCATAAGCATCAAAGAGGTGTTTTTTTTTTACTATGACAAGCACTGATTTAAAAAGTAACACTTGATTTGCTGTCATTGCATTCACTGAACTGCATTTGTCACTGACAGTTGTCGTCAAATGTTTATGCGAACAATACATTTAACAGTTTAAGTTTTTTGCTTTTTCATTTGTTTTTGCTTAACTTTCTGCTATCTTAGCTCTTCTGCCAACCATAACACAATTCCTCTTGAGCGTTAATTAATTTTGGGGAAATTCAATAAAGAGCTATTTTCTGATTTATGTCATAATGTTTCCTCATCACAGACAGACCTGGAGTTTTGTTTCATTTGCACACGTTTAACGCACAAATCCTGCATTTTTAGTCTGAAATCTTATGATGTCTTGTGGTAAAACAGGAAATGTTCCAATCTATACACCTTCACTAGAATCATTTGGATAATTTTATCCCTGGAATTGCTGATCTCTTCTGAACTTAAGGTAAAAGGAGCTGTTAACTTGAAAACTACCACTTCATGACATCACAAGGTGGAACAGAGCGTTTGGAGATGTAAACAAAAGTGTTACTCAAACATGTGTAAATGAAACAAAGCACAACTCCAGGTATGTTTTTGAGGAGGTAACAACATTATAACATGGCTTAAAGCTCACAAGAGTCAATTTCGCGTCATATGGGACCTTCACATAATACATATACTGTATAGACAATGGAAAGTACTTAAAAGTTGTAGTACTTAAAAGGCCCATATTACACTATTTTAATTATTCTGATGTATGTTATAATGTTGTTTCCTCATCACAAACACACCTGGAGTGAAACAAAACACATTTAACACACAAATCCTGCACATTTTTTCATTTCTCTCAAATTGAAAACACTCTGTTCCACCTTGTGATGTCATGTGGTGATACAGGAAGTGCTCCACTGTGTTTTTAAACTCCATACACCTTCATTTCTAGAATCATTTGGATGATTTCAGCCCTGGAATTGCTCATTTCTACTGAACTAAAGGTAAAAAGGAGCTGTTAACTTGAAAACTACCACTTCATGACATCACAAGGTGGAACAGAGCATTTGGAGATGTAGATGTAATAATAAAGCGTTACTCAAACATGTGTGAATGAAACAAAACACAACTCCAGGTGTGTTTTAAGGCTCAAATGTCAGTTTAATGTAATATAGGAGCTTTAATTCTAGAAGTTTTTCATTTAGATTTAGTGCACATTTTTCAAGCTTGTATCTCATATCAACATGTGAAACAAACTAGGCTACATGTTTAAACAGTAACTTTTCTATTAGTCCCTCCTCCTGTCCTGATATGTTATGGCCTGCAGTTAAAGTCCACTTATGAAGGACGTGGAGCGACTATTTGTAGTATGGACAAAGTAGGCCGACTTCCATCAAAGGTATGCTTTTTTACTGGAGCGTTGAGCCGCGGTGGATCTGCTGGAGTGAGGGCCTGAGGGCAGAGCTGTCCCAGGTGGGGGAGAGCGGAGCGGGTGGGTGGAAGGAGGGGAGGGTGAATGGGAGGTTGGCATTGCGCACACTGACCGCGATCTGCTCTAGTGGCCGTGACGAGCCGTGAAGCAGTGTGCCGTCTCAGGAGGAAAGACTGGAAACACCCTTCGGACCCTGATCTCCCACGATGCACTCTGAGGGACATCCCGGACAATGGAGGGAATCAAAACCAACAGGGAAGTTCAATAAGAAGGAGGGAGATGTGTCACCTTTGGGTATTTACCTCAGGAGTCCACAGTCTACACCGAAGTTTGTAACAGTGAAACAAATGCTCTTTTCACAATTTGTCAACAGAATACTGCAGTTGGTGGGGGGGTCAAAATTATTATTATTTTAAATTCTAGACATTTTTTCATTTCTGGTGGATTTTAATGTGTTCCTGTTGGCGACAGTGGCTTAAATTTATATTATGTCGGGTCCTTGCACCGGTGTAAACTCATAGCTGCCCTCACCTCTTCCCGACTCAAAAACAAATGTAGCGGCAGCAGATAATTTGCTATTATAGATATAAAACAAATGTGTGAGGGATATTTAGTCTGCTGTAAACACACAAGCCCTGTATTCAATAAAACTTGATATATTACGTTATTGTCAATATAAATGTATGGGCTCTTGGGGGCCCTCTGGTGGCCTTGAGACCCGAAGCAGCTGCTTAGTCTGCTTATAGACTGGACCAGCCCTGGCCCTATCATTACCTTACTCTAAGTTGTTTGCTGATTGATGTAGATTCATCCATGTGATTTCATATTATCCTGGATTCGATCTTGGACTGTCTGTCTTCACCTACCCCCTACCCCCTACCCCCTCCCATTTCTCTTCCCATTTTTATTTTTTTTTAAATCTAACTCTGGGTTCAAAAATGTCACAAAAACCCTCTTTCAAAACATTTAAAAGAAAATATGGTGCTTGCTGCAGTGAAATGTTACTGTCAAGAAGTGAGGTCTGTCAGTTTGGCATTTTTGAACAGGAAGCCAAAGGACCTGTTTCCAATATTAAGTGTTTTTTTGTTCATTGTAAACCTTACAATTTATCTAAAAGCATGATCTATGCATGTTATGGTTTAATGTTTTGTTTAAGAAGACTTTTATCATAAGAAATGGAGCTTTAACAGACCTCACGATAAACACAAACTAGATCCTCAGTGATACGAAAGTGTTTGTACATTTAAAAACAAAACAAAAAAACAATGTCAATTTATGTTTTTTTTTTAATGTGGGAGATGTTTACTTGATAAAACATGTCTGAAGTTCTAACATTTTTGCTCATCTAGCTTCAACACACGATACTCAAAGGCGCAATCTGACTCGTGAGGTTATATTTATAATTTAGGAAACTGGTTCAAACAACACAGAATTCTACGCGCCTTACAATCAAACGCACCTCTGTGTAACCTTCTGTAGTGAGCTGAAAATTCACAAAATAAGCTTGTCATTGGTTTACCTTTCAGCAGCAATCTCATTTCAAACTAGTTGAACGATGAAACTTCTCAGAGACATAGTAAGTGCCTGGAGTTGTCTTATCTAATACCAGTTTCTTGTTTGCAAACGCGTGAGATCTGCACAGGTCTACACACTTTGTCAATGAGCTGATAAAAGAATGATGAAATTGTGCAATTCTCAGTGACTGTGAAAATCATAAGATAAAAAAAACAAAGAGGAAAATGTCTGCCTCGACGTTTTGCGAAGCCACGTTTTAGTCACACATTAGCAAATATTCAAAGCGTCCCATAAAAAAAAACTAAAGCACCTAAAACCTTCTCCTCAAACGCTGCTATTACATATTCAACCTATGAGTGCATTATTGAAATTTTGGCACGTTATGTTGTTGATTGGTGGACCACAACTCATGCCAAATTATCCTCCATCTGTTGAATTTGTGTAGGCAGATATGAAAAATGCATGTTGCTTTAAAGGACACGTTCTATATGCTGCAAGAACACAGCAATAAAAAAAAAAACAACGTGTGAATTATATGAATTTTGACTTTGTAGACCCTTTTGTAGGAGTGATGTACTCAGAATAGCTGCGCACGGCTTGGCACTGATGTATAAACGTTCCATCGCATTCATTTAAAGGAAAAGGCAAAGTAATAGCATTAATTGTGATATTTTTACGCTTCAGAAACACACGGTTGTTTAACTAGTACTCACGGACTCTGTAATTGTACTATATTTTATTACACAAAGTTGATTCCTGTGAGCTTTAAGTCGTGTTATAATGTTGTTACTTCCTCAAAAACAAGTTTCAGTAATCATTTATTATTAGTCAGTCTACATCTCCAACGCTCCAACTGCTTTGTTCCACCTTGGGATGTCATGAAGTGGTAGTTTTTTCAAGTTAACAGCTACGTTTTACATTTAGTTCAGCGGAAATAGGCAATTACAGGGCTGAAATTATCCAAATGATTCTTGTGAAGGTGTATGGAGTGCCGCACTTCCTGTATTGCACAAGGTGACACCGTATGACATCACGAGGTGGAACAGAGTGTTTTTTTGTTTTTTTTCTGACTGAGAGAAGATCTCAGCCTAAACATACAGGATTTGTGTGTTAAACATGTGAGAATGAAACAAAACGCAACCCCAGGTCTGTTTGTGATGCGGAAACAACATTATAACATAGAAAAAATAGCATAATCAGCCTTTAATTTAGAGTCAATTTTATCCATGTTTTATTTTGAATCCTAAATTATTACTGTAGCTATAATTGAACCTAAAATCTGGCTCAGTTAGATCTGGTATAGTCCAGTTTTAAACCCAAAATAGACCTGCTGGGAGGAATCACCGGCCTTTCGAATGTGTTTGCTGCAGAGTCACACTTCCAAGGAAATTGGCAAACACCTCTGTATAATTTCTATGATCCATTTTCATAATAAGCCAAGTATTCCCTGACCCATCTGTCAACTTCACAAGCAAAAGTTTACATACCATCGAATTAATCAGGCGTGCTATAGATTTAGCTCCAACAGAATCTATATCGCCAACTATCCCCACTGAAGGTTGTTAGAAATCGCCCCGCAGCCACTAAAGTTTTAATGAGAAGTAAGAAAAGAGTATATATTATCCCTGAGTTACCTACAGTGTGGCGTACTTAATCAAAACAACTCCTAATCCTCATGTAAGTCGTCTCCGATCTGAGCAGCATTACGGCGCACCTGCAGAACGTAAGCTGACATCTGATGTATAATACCATCAGTGACAGCAGAACAGACTGCGCAGGGAAGAGCGGAGGAGTGCATACATTCTGCCGCTTGGAACGAGAACATTCCCATATGCCTGTGTGTGCACAAACAGGAGAGCTCCCAGGAGAAGGCTGACAGGGAGACAGTTGTTCAAAAGAGAGTCCAGCGCGTCAAATATTTCCACTTTTACGGCTTTATTTCTCAAAGAAGATGTGGCCAAGGACTCAATTTATGTTGCCTGGCTGTGGCAGATGGTGCTCTGTTTCTCTGTTTTCATGAAGAATAGCACTTTAAATCCAGTCACTAAAAGTTTATGGCCGTTTCCTTTTGGGATCCAAACTCTTCTCCTATAGAATGCAGGCATAGATTTGCACATTGATTTGCCATAAGAACTTATTTCTACTTTACTGTCCTTTTGTGTGATAAAATCCTGCACTACTTTGTGATTCAGAGGCATCATACTACACAACCGCATTTCCAACCCCGCTCTGTTTGTCTGTTTATTTAGCACATGACTCTCACAAAATAACCCTTTGAAATAAAACATGCATCTCATGTTTTCGTTGACCTGACCTTGGTCTGTTTGAACGAGAAAACAAGAGCTACACAATAATTTTACCTCCTTTTTAAAATGAACTTGTGTTTCCTTCTAATAATATGAATATAATATGTAAAAACTGTGACATGTTTTGGCGGGAGGAGGTCATTATGTTTGACAAAGGCGAAATTCCTACGATTTTAATATCTTTAGATTTCAAAAAAGAAAAATAATACCAGTTTGAGAGACATCGAGGTTGTAAAAGTGAGCAAATAGATATAAAAGGACCTGTTGCACGTGTGAAAAACATGTGGATACAGTGAAATGTTTATAATGAATGACGTTGGTTTACTTGAGTGTACATTATACTGAATTAACGTTGATCTTTTAGCCATGTTCTTTGGTTGTATCCTTGTGAAAATCAGGGTGATGCTTTGTGTCACTAATCTTGCATAATTAGTAATTTGCTTGCACCAGAAAATGGAATATGTTAGCTTCTCCCGACACCTTTTATCAGACATCATTTTAATGCTTTTAAGTGTAGTCTCTTTTGTAGTTTTGCCATTTTGACAAAAGCCTCCATTGATTTAGTTAAAAAAACATCACTTTTCTCAGTAATGCACCAGCAGATGTTGTTCTAGTGCCATCTGCTGATGTTTTAGAAAAGGGAATACAGTGCCAACAAAGGCTTTGAGGTATTTCTAAGATGTATATTTATTCACGCTTCACCACAATGCAAAGAACTAATGTGCACTTGTGGAACTTTAATATCATTACTGCCTTTTATTCTAACAGTTGGCGACGGATTTCCATGCATAGATACTCACACACTGCAGAAATCTTTGTAAAATACAGTTTGCTTTTATAAAGATAATGAAATAAAGCCACACGCTCTATGGGAGGCCTCGGAAGACGGTGCATTAATGGGTTTGATGGCTGCCGCGGAGCTTTTTTTGCAGAGATCGCAGGAGGTTTTGGCCACCTAACGACCACCGCGCTTAGCAACAATCAACTCAGAACACAAAGCTTTGGAGGTGAGATGTGCGCAAGTGCCAGAATGTGCTCAGATGAGTCAAGGGAATTCCGGGATAAAAAGCTATTCTGTACTGGAACAATGTAGGATAGACGTGGAGCTGAATGGATATTGCACATGAATTTTCAACAAGGCACCTCGGGCCTCCCCAGGACTTGTCTCCCGGTGCAGATGCAGGTTCCATCATCACATGTGTCATATATAAGCAACCCCGAATACGCAGCTTTCGTTCAGGATCAAATTGTCAACGTGATTGCCGTCTACCCACACGTGCTATAGAGATGTGCCTGTTGCAGAGGACAGAGATTTGGGTGAAAAAAACAGAAAACTGGACTATTGTTTTGAGGGGAAATTGTGATGTCTCACCACTAAAGTCTTCGTTTAAAGGTCCAAGACAAATAAATCAGTTTACCTACTTACTAAAAAGGCGCATTATGTAAGTTTTCTGGCTCCAACAGCTTCGTTTTTATTGCGAATTACCTTAAAAAAACAGCGAGCGTGAGCAGTTAGGTAAGTTTTATAACAATATCGTGAGGCATGGAGATGAGCTAGTGGCGGATTCTTCAAATACACAAAAAAATGACCTGAAAAATTAGCCCATATGTGACGGACTGCAGTTTGTCCCATGCAAGACGCCATCTGATGTAACATGTTTCCGCATTGTCGGTCTGCACTAGTATTTAAACGCTGTAAACGAACCCAAAGGTAAACTTCTCACTTCTCTTCCCTCCAAACTTTGTCGTCTATTATCGCGGTTTCACTGTGGTTCCCTTGTTATTCCGTAGGCCGGATCGGTGTCTTTGTTGCGTGTATTTTTCCTTGCCAGTGTCATTATTACTCTTTGTGTTTGTGTGTGTTTTTTAGATGTTGTTTTATATAGCTGGTGGCCGGTCCGGTGTGTGTCTGTTGCATCTGTCTGGGAGGGCGCCTTTTGAGCAAGCCAGACTTATTTTTCTTATGAGTTTTTGATTTCCCATTTTCAAGCAGGCTTTTTGGGTCTATTTTTATTGTTGTTTTTTTTTGGTCTAGTTTTGGTTCAAAAGTGAATTTATATCAATTAGTTTGATTTATGTGCAATTTTACATGCCTTTTTACATCGTATGATCGTGCATTTCGTTCTGCGTCCTGATTGGCTGACTGTAGACCATTGTCCATCAGTCTCCTCCGTGCTGTGTCTCCAAATTGACATAAATGTTGCATCACAGTGTGACTCTGAAGTGCTGTATGTTTGCAATTTGTTTTCTCCCCGACAAAACCCACAATGTCGATGAAACGTTCTGCACCGACAAAGACGCCTACGAAGGTTTGAACTTTGAGAGAGTTTAAACGAGAGAGAAATGTGAGAAAATGTTAACGCCTGTGTGAGAAAAGTGTATAAAGTGTGTGGTGAGGGGTTTTACAGCCAAAAACATATAGAATAATTGACGACTTCGCGGATTTTGCCTACAAGGGATCACTGTCTTCTTTTGTTTATTTTAGGGAGCATTTCCTGTCTGTGTGACATAACCTGTGACCTTTATCCTGCCTTTGTTTTCCTCTTGCTCCAGGGCTGTTTCGGACGTGGTTGCCCGCCGGGGGGAGCGTTGGTGACAGGGTTCTGCTCTGCTCTGTAACTCCTTGTGCTCTGTGGTACGTTAGCACCTCCTTCACATATTTGCACATTTTAGTTTACCTTGGAGATGTGTTATTTTGTGTTTGTGTGCACCTCTGCTTCGTGCACCTGCAGTATTTTTAACGACCTGAGAATACTAGCTCCTTTTAAGAATACTTGTAGATGTAATAAATAATACATTATGCATAAAGTTATTGTCTTTTGGTCCTAAATAAAGTCTTTAAAGTTTATATAGACTCTGCCTCTTTATGACCATCTATTGGATCCTTTACCTGTGTAACTGAAACAAAGTTAAATCTTCAGTCTATCCCTCGATTATAGGCCTGTCACGATAATTACTATATCGATTTAACGTTCAATATATGAGAAATGCAACTATTTTTATTTTATTTTTATTTTTTTGCAATATATCATACTTCAAAATGCGTTATGTGTTCAAAATATGCAAATATACTCTAGACTAGAGTACTAAAGATCTATTCCAAGATGTTTATACTGACTATTTGGCTAGGCAGTACACTGTATAGTCAGGATGTAATGTCCACCATGTTAAAAACTTTGACCTTTACATGTGTTTAAATTACAAATCCAATGATAATAAGGACTGATACCATCTTGTTCATTTTCCCTTTGGTTAGACAGTGGCTGTATTGCAGAAATTTGCACATTACTGATAACCTTGGGGAAAGACAAGCAAAAAACCACTTAACATTAATAAAATCTCCCACAAGATTAGAGCCGCATTTATCTGCCAACGAACGCAATCCTCTGTCAAAAGCAGTGTTACTAATTTGAACACATATTTTTCATAACTGCCTTTCAACTTTTCAAAATCCACATATTTGCTTTAAAATGTGGGTATTATTAGAGGAAATTGCAGTGGCGTGGTGGTAAGAAAGTGTCTATTTAGCCAAGCACTCCCCTGACTAAGTAGATGTCAGGTTATGTAAGCACGTCCAAACTGCGGGCGCACCAGATCAAATGCGTTTAAGATTCCACCATGGCTGCGGTAAAGCACATAAACACAACTGATGACAAACATCTAAATATGGAGACTGGAGGGGATTCTGCAAAGCCCTCTTTATCTCGCGCTTTCCATTTTCCTCTCCTGTCTTTAACTCCATCGGGAATTGGCTGCTTTGATCTCTGAACCTGTAAAATTTCCACACACAGAAGTGCCGCTGACAGTGAGGCAGGAGTGAGGGGGCGAGCACCATGATTTGATATGCACAACATGGACGTCAAGGGCAGAGAAGGCAGATACAGCTGGAGGCAGCCCGTATGAGAGAGAGCGGCGGATTTGGAGGAGCTCCGAAACAACAATGTTCTGTCAGTGATGAAAGGATAAGAAGGGAACACTGTACGTTAAATACACGTGGAGCAGCTGTGCACAGATGTCTTATGGGACGCTATTTGGTCCGTGGAGATAAACCAATTACAAATATGGATTTTATAACTCCAGAGTGCCTCGAAAGTGTGTCAACAAGATACTTACGGGATTCATTTAAGAACACAAGAGTAGCTATTTAAAATATTGAAACGAACTAAGTGAAACGTACTATTTCAGTTTATAATAACTTCATCTTTATTAGTCTTAAGAAAGCATGAATAAAGATGATCTGTTTATTAAGAATTATTCAGGATTAGTGATTATAATAAAGAGTAAACCATTTGCTTTGTTAAGGCTATTTATGTGTAGTTTTTCAGATATACTGTTTTATCACAATAACATTAAACATGATAAAGAAAAGCAATCTCAGTGTGGGTGAAGTTGTTTGCCCAGACGCACAACAACAGTGTTTGCACCTGGGATGTAATGATATTCTGCACAAAGAGAAAAGAATGTGTTGTGGTTGGTTGTTCTTGTGGTTGGTAGTTGGATGTTGTTGTAGTTGGATGTTGGATGTTGTTGTAGTTGGTTTTTGGTTGTTGTCGTGGTTGGTTGTTGTTGTGGTTCATTGTTGGTTGTTGTTGTGGTTCGTTGTTGGTTGTTGTCTTGGTTAGTTGTTGGTTGTTGTCATGATTAGTTGTCGGTTGTGGTTAGTTGTCGGTTGTTGTGGTTGGTTGTTGTTGTGGTTGGTTGTTGTTTTTGTTGGTTGTTGTTGGTGGTTGGTTGTTGTTGTTGGGGTTGTGGTTGGTCGTTGTCGGTTGTTGTGGTTAGTTGTCGGTTGTTGTGGTTGGTTGTTGTTGTGTTTGGTTGTTGTTTTTTGTTGGTTGTTGGTGGTTGTTGTGGTTAGTTGTCGGTTGTTGTGTTTGGTTGTTGTTTTTGTTGGTGGTTGGTTGTTGTTGTTGGGGTTGTTGTGGCTGGTTATGGGTGGTTGCTGTTGTTGGTTGTTGTTGCGGCTGTTGGTTGTTGTTGCGGCTGTTGGTTGTTGGTGTTGCTCATTGCTGTTTTTAGTTGTTGTTAGTTGCTGTTGTTTGTTGTTGTTGTTGTTTTGCCCATAGTATGCACCACCTAATGATAGTAGGTCGGTTGGTAGAGTGTTCATCCACTGATCTGAAGGTTGCTGGTTCAAATCCCACTGTCGACATAAACATCATTGGTTGACTGGTCCATCACACTGCCCCACAGGTTGGCGGTGTGTCGTCGTGTGCTTCGGCAAGAAATTACTGCATTTGGGTCTCATTAAGAGTCTTCTCAGTCAGGGCGATATTTAATTGGAGATGTATGCAGCAAAAATCTGAATCTATTTATTTTTATTATTTTATTATTTTGTGGATGCAAGACGATTTTTTGCCCTTTACACTAACAAGGGAAATAAGAACGTCCATCGCCTTAGTAACAAATTCTTTCAAGGTTATTCTTATGAACTTAAATTCTTCAGTTTCTTAGCAACGAAACCTACACTAGTTCTACCTACGACTTGTGCAAAACTATGCTGTAAACAAACTAGTCACTTCTTGAGGTTAGCAGTGGTCGAACGCTCTTAATAAAACATGACTCAGTACAAGTAAAGGTGCTACTCCACTGAATCATTTAATGGTCTAACTTAATATTAAGAAATGCAAAATAAACAAGTGCCTGTCCTAATATCAGGCAGCACTTACACAGACTTTGCCTCCAAATATTTTCTTAAACTACACCTTACTTTAATAGAGATATGTGTTTGTATACTCATATTTTACGACTATGTATTCATTTGTTTGTATTTATTAATGTATATGTACTTATTGTTCTTGCAATTCCTGTATCAGTTCCCTCTGTCTCTCACTATGAGCATGAACCTATAGCTGAAAAATTTGCCTACTGCTCATGTTCTACAAGTTAGAGAAACAAATGAACACATCTCCACACAAAAAGGCCTCATACAATATGGGAATACAACTCTATCGAGATCTTTTTTTTAATGTGGCACATCTGCGATTTCTGTGACCAAAAGAACAGACAAAGCTAAACAGTTTGTGTTCTTGATGAGGTCATATCTGAGATGGGTCTATAATTTTGAAGCACGATGTATTGCTACAGAGATACTGCGATAAATGATAATATTGAAAGACTGAAGCAATAATTAGCCAGAGAAGTTACATTTTCAACCCTCTACAGCTCAATTCTCACCCTATTCTAACAAAAATACCCCAGAAATTGTACACACGATGCATTTTGAGCCCCAAAATATCCTGTTCCAGCTTTCATATGTTTAACAATAACACAATGTTGTAATTATCATGACAAGCCTAGTCTATGCCACTCCATGGGATATTTCCTGTTACTGTTTAATCCACAAACGAGCTCCATTTTGAACTATAGTCGTTCTGCAATGTTGTGACGTCACGTGAACCCAACCTATAAAAACAGATGAGGCTCGTTGTTATTCCTCTACTTGTCCTATATCCATTTTTGCACAGAAAGGGGAAAAAAAATGTTTCAAAGAATGCCTGCATCTACCAAAAATAGCAGCTTCTCGATAAAGACTGTGATTAAATAACACATTCTGTCAATTTTGCTTTTGGCAGGAGCTGATGTGCACTGTAACCAGAAAATCCATCAGGCCACGCAACACCAGAGAATGGCAGAATGATCACCTCTGAGAAGCGTTACTGAATGCCTATTCTGCCATGCCTTCACATTGTTTCAGTCTTATTTCTGCAGGATTAGTCTTTATACTGCTAAAGCCAAAGCCCTTCTCCAAGTTAACCATTCATGAAAACACAACACAAACAGGAAAATGCTATTAAAAAAGAAAATGTAATGTGCATAGCGGAAAGAGACATTTTAGAGCTCACTGGGCGTGCAGAGGGGTTGTATTCATACCGAGAGTGTTGTATATACAATCCATGTTTGCTCTGCAAGAGATAGAACGTTTGACATTCAAATGCTTCATATACACCTTCAAATGTGTATTTATGGAACACGGGTGGTATACTAACTGTCTGCTGTTTTATCCTTGAACTCATGGGTTGCAGTTTCCAGTTTATAGGCGCCATTTTGAGGACTTTTGGAAGAATTGGTAGGCCTAACTGTCATAGATAAGGTTCCAAATTCTCATCACTTTAAAACTCATGGATACTTTTTTTTTAATATAGAAGAGAGATAAATGATATTTTCTTAACTTCAGGATCAGTTTATTTTAATAGTAGTAATGACAGAGAGTCTCAGTGATAGCATTGGCATCAGGGGTTATGTTCTTTTTACTTTTTACAACAAAGCACCATCACTGTTTTAAGACATTGCCAAGTTGTTGAGGTTGAGTGAATTTTTCTCTGTAAATGCAGCTTTATGTACCATAAAAACATTTCTAGCTTCCCTGGGGCCCGGTGTAAGATCCGTCTTGGAGGCACTTAGTTTGCCAAAATTGTGAGATGTTTTACAGTAGTGTTCAATTCAATTCAAGTTTATTTATATAGCACATATAAAACAACTTCAGCTGACCAAAAGGCTTTGCATAAAAGTCAACAAAAAACAAATATACAGATAATATGATAAATAGAAAAAGCACAATAAAACACTAAGATATCCAGTGTAGCTAGTATTAAATGCCAGGGGGAAGAGGTGGGTTTTCAGTCTAGTCTTTGGGTGGAGTATAGAGCTGCAGTAACTCCTTCAAATAAAGAGGACCCGTAGAGTGCAGACATTTAAATACAGTCAATAACATTTTGAATTGCACCCGATATGAAACAGAAGGCAGTGCAGGCTGCACAGCACAGAGGTGATGTGGTCTTGTCTCTTAGACAAGCTGCAGTGTTCTGGACTTTCTGTAAGCGCTGCAGGGAGCCCGGGCCCAGCTCCACATACAAAGAATTACAATAATCCAGACGTGACGTTACAAATGCGTGAATTGATGTTTCAAAATCCGCCTTTGGAAGGTAAGGCTTTACTTTAACAAGAAACCTCAACTGAAAGGGAAAAAAAAAAAATCCGTATGTATTATCATTTTCTGTGAAAGCTTTTATTTGAGAAAATCAAACATATTTGTTATGTTATTGCTAAATAACAATTCTCACAATAAAAAAAGATGTGCAAAATATGTTGAAATGTAACACAATATGACCCACCTCTTAAGAGAACTCCAAACTGCCTAAACTTTTGACGGTGTTGTATTTGCAGCTAAACTTCCCACAGGTAAACACAGTCTTTCCTTAAACCCTTCTTTTTTAGGGCTGTATTTTGTTCATCTGTGTGACAGTGTCGTGTTTGTACAGTTTGAATGGCACTGCAGGCAGACTCTGCTTAAGAATAGGCAGCGAACAGTTGGTGATAATTAACCCCGCTGCCCTGTAGTGTCATGAGTGTCAATTGGGTGATCCCACTAGAGATACGCCCAGATTGGACAGTCCTTTAAGGTTTGGGTTGGAGAAAATGAACAATGTAATGCAACTTTTGGGGTCAGTGAAGTAAACAAGTGAACAGTGAGACTGAAGCCAAGGTCGGAGCGGAGAACTGCGAATAGCACAGGTAAGGTTAATGGCAAATACAGCCCAAAAAGTAGTGGAGGTTTTTGGTGTTTAGTAATGCTGAAGTATTCATGCTTTCCAACAGATTTGCATTTGGTGCTTGAGAATCAGGAAGAGAAAACATCGAGGACTCATCAAAGGCTTTCGAAATGGCATGAACTTGTTTCTTCTCGTATCACTAGAGGTACAGGGCTGACAATGTTAATAGCTTTTCAGAACAGATGATGGAAGTATTTGTCAAATTTCCTCAACTCCTATAGGACAATAACATTAAACATGATGCAACTGATTTAATCTGCTTTTGTTATGGCCCGAATTATTTTTGCATTCTTCAGAGCCTTTAAAGGTCATCGCTCATAAACAACTGAAATTCTGTCACTCCAGAGGCGAACATTATGCTTAATTAATAGAGTGCTGCAGGGCCAGTGTGCTCAGCGTGCCAACAGGGAAGTCTGAATTGTGCCGGTTCCCTTGACAAAAATCCAGTGGGACTGCTCTATTAAATGATGGATAATTTCAAATATAGACAAAAACAAATGGGGCCTTCAATCAGCGTCACTGTGGCTGACCGTGCTGTGACAGACAGGAGGGAGCAGGAGAGCCGGGGTTCACTGAGGAAAATTAGTTTTCACAGTCAACTATGCAAAAGTTCAAGACTCTAATCATCATATATGTATTGGTTTGCGTGAGCTTGTTATAGAGCGCCGTGCGAATTTGCAACGGACACATTTGAACACTGCTCTCACTTCAAAAAGGTCAACCAATGTTCCTTTGTGTGTCCTACTAACATTGAAATTTAACAAAGTAATGATTGTATTTTGCACATTTTCATAAAACCTTCAGCAAAGGTGAGTGAGAGCAAATGTTTACTTTTTAATGTGGACTCAGAATCTTACATCATTACCAGAGTTTGGGCTGTTCACAGTGTTAACTAACTGGCTTCAAGTGCTTCTTTTCCTTTAGGTAGAAGAAAATGGCTGCACATCTGAAACTGAAATCGTAAGTGAAGTTTCGTTGGTATTATTGGTTTTATTCTTCCATGGAGACTCATCCGTCTATTTCCAGCATTAGAAACAAACATTAACATTCCATTTCAGTAATAAAAAATGCAATAAATCAATGAATAAATAAATAAATAAAACTTTGCTGTGACTCAGAAACGGCGTACGCATAAAGGACAGTTGAAATGTATGGGCTCCTTCCTCACTTCATCTAAACATGCTGCTTTTGATGATGAGTTCAAACTGGAGTCTTCCTTCATTCTGACTTTTCCAATCTCAGTTTGCCATAAGCAGCCAATCGTATTCCTGCAGACTGCCATCATTTGCATATTGATTTAGTATAGGTTTTAAACTTGGTGCCCTTCATGATGTAACCACCTAGAGTCCGTGAACTCGCGTGTGATTCCCGTGTGAAAAGATGACCAGCAACCAGAAGAGTAACCCCATAGTTTTGTCTCTTCATAACTGCAGACTTCAGTGAAAAAACATGTTTAAATGTTTAATGTTTTCATCTGTTTGGAGTATTTTTGTCCCTTGATGTTATCCATAAATGTTGCAACACTTTGATATGCAATGCCTCCTTTCAAGAATAAAGCGTTTGGTGGATTTGTTCTTAGTACGACACCCTTAGGACAAGTTTTGCAGAAAGTGGAATGGTGTCTAAAATAATTAAGTTAGAACGTCTGAATGTGTTTGGGGAAGAAAACACTGTTGTAGCTGACAAAAAGCCTATATGGCGAATTCAATCCATTGCTCATCTTTGCCATGTAACAGTTGGCAATAGGGATTCTTCTAAAGTGAAAGTTACTAAAATAAACATTATTTTTAGAGCACACTGCGTAGGACTTATGTTGCACTCTACATTTGACTGACAGTTCAAAACTTGCCCACTTGGCCGGCTGGCTGATGTGAAAAGACAGAACCCTCCAGTGTTCCCTTGCTGCGGTAATAGTAAAAGATTGATCTCCAAGACATGCTCAACAATTAATTCATGAATCGATTTTCTGCTTGGGATTAGTATGGCGCCAGTCTTTGAGAATAAATGTGGTGTCTCACGCCCGCAGCAAATTCTGTTCAGCAAAAAGGCGACCAAAAAAAAAGATAGCTGAAGGTCAGGGATGGTCAAGTACAGCTGTGTGGTGCGGTTATTGCTGCAGAGGGAGGATCTGGACATTGTTAATTGCAAATATGGGTTTAAACTTTGCCGTTTTTGTTGTGGGAAAGGTTCACCAATCATGCAATAATAATAATGATGATGATGTAACTTTTTGTGGTGGAAGTGCATGGAAGTACCCAGATTTTATATATAAATGGACATAGCTAATCTGCTAGCCGCCGCGTTCCTAATCGGGAGAGAGCATAGACATCTTCCGGTTCCATCGACTACAATTCACTTTTTGCACCTCTCTCTATAATTGCTGCTGTCAGACTCATCATTTTGGTCCCGCTCTACATGATCTTGGTGTTTTTATTTTGCTATTTTATCCGTAAATGAAGATACACCGCCCAGCCAAAAAAAAAGTCGCCACCTGGATTTAACTAAGCAAATATGTTGGGGTTACTGCAGTTGGTCTGGTCTAGGTTCAGCAACAGTCTGTGCTCAAAGAATGAGTTCAGCTGACACCTGAATATACTGAATGACCAGGTTATTCCATCAATGGATTTTTTCTTCCCTGATGTCACGGGCATATTCCAAGATGACAATGCCAGGATTCATCGGGCTCAAATTGTGACAGAGTGGTTCAGGAGCATGAGACATCATTTTCACACATGGATTGTCCACCACAGAGTCCAGACCTTAACCCCATTGAGAATCTTTGGGATGTGCTGGAGGAGGTTTGTGCAGCGTCAGACTCGACCATCATCAATGCAACATCTTGGTGAGAAATTAATGCAACACTGGATGGAAATAAATCTTGTGACGTTGCAGAAGCGAAATCGAAACAATGCCACCGTGAATGTGTGACGTAATCAAAACTAAAGGTGGAACAACCAAATATTAGAGTGTGTGACCTTTTTTTTTGGTTGTGACTTTTTTTTTTTTTTTTGGCCAGGCAGTGTATGAACATGAATAACAGACAAATCAGGCACCTTCTATCCCTGAGGTCGGTCCCACTAGCCAAATATGGACCTCAGCTCCAAATTTGTTCCTATAGCTGCATCAGTGAGCTTCATTTGGCTAAAGTCGAACACTATAACGTCACACTCCCTTAGTCCACTTTTTTATACAGTCTGCGGTCACTGGTGATTGATAAATGTAATGCCATACTGTGGAATAGTCCAGGCAAAGCAATAACAACTTCAAGGAGGTGACTGAACCCTTCAAAAAAGTAGAAAAGCTATAGCTCATAGTGCACCTTTAATTAGAACAGCCTTAGAATACATCAGTTTTTAATTTACAGTCTCAGACAGTTGGATGGATTTATTTCTTATAATAACTCTACTGATTAATATGTATTTACAGAAAGAGAAAGACTGTAAATTCCAAATACAGTCCTCACATGAACTTCACTTAATGATTTACGTACTGCGAACTGGCACCATTTTGGTTATTTTGGTGTGGGCTGTGAAGTGCACACACTGCACTCTTTAGCAGGTTAATTTACTGGTCATTTAAAATATATTATCAGATCGAGGAGTAGCTAGTAGCAGCACTGGTTTTAAATCACAATGGGGCTAGTAGCAGCACTTTTACGAGCCCATCTACATAAAACAGTCCTGGAGTGTTGTTTTCCAGTAGACTTCATCAATTACAATGCAGCACCAGTGACCCTTTTCTGATGTTACCAACAACACTGACATTTTATGAATACCCCTACATCACTAATTAATTTGTTTATACATTTTCCATGCCTCACTGAAATCCAACCATATGGACCTGGCATGGTGTCCTCTTCTCAGTGATCAGAATGCTGCTCTTGATAGCCTCTGAATTGGCTAACAGCTAGCATACTGAACAATTTTCACACACAGCAAGATGGATGATAATGGCCGCTCCGTACATAGATTTGAAGTGTGCAGGTGCATAGAGTGCCCTCTCCTTCTGTCGAGTTATTAAGTGTAAGAGCTCACACACATACATACACCTGGAGGAGCAGGTGCCAGGCCCTGACCCCGTAATGGAGTACAAGGTGAGTTTAAATAGTAGACAAGTTGCTATTTGGGTAGTTTGGATAAGCATGAAGACATGCAAACATGCAAGAACGTGTGCATGGCTAATCAAATAGCCAGACCTAAGCCAGTCACAACAACAATAGCATGTTATGCTTATTAGTAATGCTTTATTAATTATGACTCCGGCACAGTGCTCACTTAGTGTAGCTCCATAGACCTAGCCTACATACACAACACAGGGATCCTTCTCCTGGCTTTAGAAACTGGGAGGATTTCTCAAGCCCCTGAAGAAGAAAGACTCTGTGGTTTATGTGAATTGGAGAAGTGGAAAGTGAAGCTCATTTTCTGTTGTGTTGTCCATTTTATGATGAATTTAGAAATCCTTTATTTGATAAAATGTTCACTCGATGCCCTGATATGTTCTGGTGTACTGACGACAAGATGAAATGGTTGTTTCATTCTAATGTTTATAAGTTATAAGTATCACTTCTTTGTAAAATCCTGGAAGAAGTGGCAAATTAATTTGTTTAAATGAGTCTGTTGATATTTGTAACACGTCTGGTAACTGGCCTATTGTATTTTAATGTATTTTGTTAATGCCGTCTTATAAGCCCATTAAAGGGCTCGGAATTTTTTTGTACGCAAGACACAATAATAAAAGACATTAATTCACTCATTCATACAGAAACTGTAAACAAAAAGCCATTTCCAGTTTCAGTGTAGTTAGCTCCTCCCTTCAGACAGACATAAGGCAGTGTCCAGCAGTAATCTGACCAGAACTGAAGAAGCGACTTGGACGATCAGTAAAACATCTTCACTCCTATAACTTTTTTTGTCCAGTTGACAGATTTTACTTTTGGCTTTTACAATATGTGTATGTTGTTGATGAGGTAACAACATTCCCTTCGCACGGCTTAGTCAATTCTGTGTAATATAAGACCTTTAAAAATGTATTTG
This sequence comes from Periophthalmus magnuspinnatus, assembly GCF_009829125.3. Classification (NCBI taxonomy): domain Eukaryota; kingdom Metazoa; phylum Chordata; class Actinopteri; order Gobiiformes; family Gobiidae; genus Periophthalmus; species Periophthalmus magnuspinnatus. Next base: position 28,596,857 of record NC_047131.1, on the reverse strand, counting down.
TAAAATATTAAGTTAAGTGTATTCTACCAATCTATTCTATTAGATATGGGATGAACACGCATAATCATTACATTATTAGAGCTATGTTTATGAATTCATAGCTTGCTAATATATACAAACACATACATGGTCAAATGCAATTGGCCACAACTGATTTAAAGCCAGGATTTGGTCTTTAACACAGTCTTTAACAATCTGCTTATTCCCCAGAACTGTTTTCAGCAATAGGCTACATCGTTTACTCTCTGGGGTATTTCTCTCTAAACGCTGTGTGTTGACAAGTATCTACTGTAGCAAATAAATAGCTATCTGCAACAAAATACTGAACCATCCATTCAAACCCCCGGACAGCAAATATTGCACAAAGCAGAAACTGTGCCAAATCGAAACAGTGGCCTGAAATATTAGCTAGCCACATCAAATGGAAATATCGAATGTATCTGTATGCTGCAGCTAAGGTGATGCATTGCGCAGCGAGCACCGTAGCCGCTACTGCAAATCATTTAATTACCAGTTTAAGTAGGGCTTAGACCAAAGAACTCATTTGCATTATTGAACACGAGGCTAGTCCGCTCAGAAATATATGTACTTTGTCAGAGAGATAATGGCCCATTGGAGAAAACGATGCAACAAGATGGTGTCACAATCCACCTCGCATCATCAAATAAACCCGGGGGCATAGATTAAGTTGCTCAAAAACTACCTCCAAAAGGACAGATTGGTAGTTTCGATGCAGACCGGGTTTCCGCAAGGAGACGAAGCGATTGCTGTTGATTCTCTAGTGTCTACTTGACATTGGCCACTGCAGCCCATTTAAAGCATAACACAATATGCAAAGTACTAATCAAGTGGTATCAAAATTCACCACGCCACTCCGGCTTAAGTGCTTTCTTGGCAGATGCGTTGGTTTACAGCATTTGTATGGGTCCGTGTTTGTGTAGTTTGTGCGCACTTGGGCGGGCGCACAAGACAGATAATAGTCACCACCGCATTTTATAATCGCCATTACGTTTGATGGGCCCCAGAAATGCTACCTCTTGCATGACAGCAGTATCGGGCAAATGCTCCCCGATCCTGACATCAATATAGCGCAGTAAAGCTATGTTTCTGTCCTGCAGCTAGCTATTTGCAGTGGCATGTGAGTGTAATGAAAGAGGACAATAGGAGCGGGTTGGTGACACTCATTGCATGCACCTCTGCCCATGGCCAAGCGAGATCTATGTGAAGGCGAAGCGGTTTAGGCTGCTAAGACTGGCCATCGTCCATCACACCAGCAGCAAAGTAAATCTGAGAGAAATGAACCCTTATAGATGGTGTATTGGTGTTGACTCCAGGCAGTCGTACCCATTTATGGTAATAGTGTAGCAGACAGAACATGGTGGCTGCCCGGGGTTTTGCTTGTTGTCTTGATTTTACTCACTGCACTATCTGTACAATATTTGTGCAGTGTCAAAGTACATTTTAGGGATGTTTTTTAGTGTTGTGGTGAGAAATATTTTGGTAAAGCTAAAAGAAATATAGAACTTAGGCACAAATAAATGATAAAACCCCACGTATGATGTATTGTACTGTATGTAAATTGTGTTTATTTGCAAGAAAACTACAACTCTGAGAAATTAACCATGTAGTCGAACATTTTCCTCTGTAAGCAACTTGTGCCACTGTGATGCATCTGCACTGTAACCTTCTTAGTTTACTACTGAATGTATGGTGCAACTAAACTAACCAAAACTTTTAACTTAATCTATGATCCATGGACATGCAGTATCGGAAAAATAATATACAGGGAATCAATTCAATTCATCTTTATTTAAGACTCATGGTCCATTTTCAAAAACAAACAGGGACGCGGTGACAATACAAACAATAAACATCTACATTTTAAAAAGAGCCGCACCAGTGTCTCCACATCTTGGACTGATAACGAACTGCACTGAGTCTTATGCTTGTTAGTGACATTATTATTTCATTTTCTGACTTATTCAGTCTGCAGATAAAACTGTACAATAAAGTTTTTAGTACAGCAGAGTTTTGACTCATGCAGTGACAAATCTCAGTCGCACTCGTCCATCGTGGCCTCCTCAGTCGCACCCGTAAAGCGTCATTATAATCTACTCGCAGCATTTGAACACTGGCGTTTCTGTAATAAGTCCAGAGTTGTGCAGTGTATAATGGTGCACAATACGATTTAAATAACATCAACTTTACATCATCAGAACGTGACCCAAACTTGAACAAAAGAGGATTAGCTTGAGCAACAACATCCTGCATTTTCTATAAATACCATCATCATCTGCCATGTCTGCAGTGATGATACGCCCAAGATATTTAATTTTATTTGTGATCTTCAACGCAACATTAGACAGGCAAAAATCAGGTATCCATAGTGTCTCTTTACAATTTTAAAATGTAATTACAAAGGCAACCGATAAGATATATTAATTAGATCTGTTCTGTTGTACTCAGTGGCTGTAAAAGTTTTTAATCACATCTACAATCAAATTATTATTGGTCATTTTTTCTTCAGCGAGAGCTCAATTATTGAAAATACCTATCTTGACTTTGACTGAATATGTGGCACCACAACATGTTGCTCCACCACACTGGGGTTTGCATGTTTGTTCCTGAATCAAACATTTCCAGACCGTTGGATTGGAAGGGATGAACCAATTCAGTCATTCAATCAGATTTCACACCTCTGGATTTCTTTCTTTGGGGCTATGTTAACGATATCGTGTATCAAACAAAGATACGGGACATTACTGAACTAAAGCAAAAGATACAGATGTGATTGCAAACACTGATGAGGCTCTGCTACAGCGAACATGGGAAGAAATCCAGGATCGTGTTGATGTGCTACATGCGACTAATGATGCCCATATAGCGGTGTATTAAACGATGTATAAAAAACCCTTTGTGTCTTTGTATGTATGTATATTTTTTGGTTTTTTGTAAAGATATGGACACCCTGTATATCGTAAGCTGTTGAGGTTTCAGCTTTCTGTTTACAGGTGATACTGTGAGGACTTTCACCATTAAAAATACATTATTATTTGTTTAAAACGTATAGCAACTGTGATAAATTTCACTCTGAAACCCATAAATACATAATTTATAATAATCTCTTACCATTACGTGATGTGCCGTGAACCGCTACTGTTGACATCTTAACTTATTTACAGATACATTACGTTTTCTATTTTGGACCGAGCCTCTATTTATTCAAAAACAAACCTATGCTCCTTGGAATTGGAGTGGAGTTGGAACAGCTGATCCAAAGCTAAAGTTTTCGAAGTGTAACCCTCAACATACCACAATTACATACTTTTTTTAAATTTTTTTAAGATATAATACATGTTATTTTACCATGAATAAACTTCTAAGCAACCTGCGCATGACTCCAGCTCATAAAAAGAATCTTGTTGTTATTCCAAACCATACTATGTCTTCAAACGTCCCTGGCAACATAATGACAAACTGTATTACTCTCACAATGTTGAAACAAGACCCTGAGTTAACATCATGCGTTCATATTTCATTCTCCCCTGCTGTTCCGGTGCTCGTTGCCACTGTGTTGATGGGCCATTATTAGTGAGTGATGGAGTGATTGCTAATGAGCAGGATAAAGTACGCGCGGCCAAGCCCTGGCTGATGAAGTGTGATAGATAAAGGAAGAGATTGTCCTGCTAATGTGTAATTGAGTTTGAAAAGACATCATCGTCGGGAGGTGAGGGACGATTATGGATGACCCCCTATTATTTTATTATTGCAGCACTTTTTAGATATGGGGATTTTCATGTTTTCCATGTCACTTAGTTTTATCGCAAATAAAAGACAAGATTGGGACTTCATGATTTTAGGAAGGACTTTAATTGCAGTAAAGGTTTAGTCTCTTCATTTTTCTTTCTTGGTGACTGCGACTGATTGATACTTCTGTTCTACTTCTGTTGGGGGGCGAGGCTGACTAGATGCACTGCTCTGTCTGAAGCTCTTTACCTCAAATTAGACTTTAATCTGGGCTTTGTTTTAGCACAATCTGTGAGTTCATGATTTTAGGAAGGACTTTAATTGCAGTAAAGGTTTAGTCTCTTCATTTTTCTTTCTTGGTGACTGCGACTGATTGATACTTCTGTTCTACTTCTGTTGGGGGGCGAGGCTGACTAGATGCACTGCTCTGTCTGAAGCTCTTTACCTCAAATTAGACTTTAATCTGGGCTTTGTTTTAGCACAATCTGTGAGTTCATGATTTTAGGAAGGACTTTAATTGCAGTAAAGGTTTAATCTCTTTATTTTTCTTTGCTGGTGACTGCGACCGATTAATACTTTGCAGCTGATGTCATCAATATTCCCGAGGGGGTGAAGCTGACTCGAGGCACTGCTCTGTCTGAAGATCGTTTACTCAATTTAAGACTTTAATCTAGTCTTGGTTTAATGCATTCTGACTGCTAGCTGGAACTACAACAGGTGAGTTGATTTGTACTGTTAAACAAGTCCCTCAGGCGCGTCGAAAGCTAGCCGGCTAATCACTGCAAGGTATCAATATGATGTGATGACTTGATGTGAATACACTGTGCACATGGAAAATAAAGTCATTAAAAGGTTCTATGTTACACAGAATGGGGTTTTGTGAGCTTTAAGTAAGTTATAATGTTGTTACCTCATCAAAAACATACCCCGAGTTGAGTTATTCATTCACACATGTCAGAATCAGAAGACTTTTTATGGCCGTTGTCAATGAACACAGCTCACAAACTAGGAACTCTCTTTGGTGATAAAGTGCAACATAAAAACACTGAATGAGTACAAATAAAGGCATGCATAAAATAAAAAATAAAAAAGATATGCTTAAAAAAAACAAAAACTGGTTTATTAGTCTCTCTACATCTCTGAAGGTTGTGAAACTGTAGTTATCAGTTACCTTTTACCTTCAGTTCAGTAAAGTAGGGCAGTTCCAGGGCAAATTACTTTAGTGAAGGTGTATAGCGTTTAAAAACACAGTGGAGCACTTCCCGTATTACCACATGACATCACAAGTTGGAACAGAGTGTTTTCTGTTTGAGAGAAGAACTCAGCCTAAATATGCAGGGTTTGTGCGTTAAACATGTGCATGAAACAAAACATAACTCTGGGTATGTCTGTGATGAAGAAACATCATAACATAGATCAGAAAATAGCGTGATATGAGGCCTTAAAAACATATTAGTGCAGTACAGACGCATAAGTACATCAAAATTGAGATCTGAAGAGAAATATTGCAAAATACATGATACAGCATTTTGCATTTGATTCCACTTAAATCATTTTATGTATGAAATGTATAAACTCTTAACTGAATATAACCATTTAATTCCCCTGTGTCAACCAGACTCTATTTAATATGAGAGAAAATCTAACCAAATGCCTATTGCCATTGCAGGCATTAATTGAGCTTATTATGTTCGTAAGACACATGTTGATTCAGCGCTAAACGGGCTTTGTTGAAGCGTTCGAGCATTCTTCCAGCAGGTAGTCTATTGGCTCAGTAATAATGCATAATACATGTCCGAGCATAACATATTATTGAGGACGGCTACACTTGTCGGATAAGATGACTGCAGTAAATATATGCACAAATACATGAATAGAAACATGACCACTGAGCATGTTAACCCCTGTTATTGTTGAAACTATCTATATAAATATGAGTACTGACCTAATACTTTATAAGTGAAGTATCCTCTTAAATGTCCTACGTAAAAAGTGACTCTAGTGAGCTAATACTGTTACCTCCTGTTACGGATCAGTCCTGTCGTTTTGGCCTTGCCTCCATTCACGCAGATCCACCCAATGCTTGAGCCGCACCTGGAGCGTCCAGCAATCAATCGCAATAAAAGCCCGGAGCCGCCACCACATCGTGACCAGTGACTCCTCCGCTGCAGCATCTTTTAGTTATTCTGTATTTTATTTTTGTATTACCCCGTTATTCAATTTGTACACACCTTTGAGTATCATTTTTGTAACAATAAATCTGATTTTATCGTTTTTGAACACGTCTCTACGCCTCGTTTTGTTCTACACTCGGGTTTAACTTATAATTTCGCTGCGTGCCACCACCCCTGGACCAAGTGGCACGTAACATCTCCTGAAAAACACATGAGGAGTTGTGTTTTGTTTCATACACACACGTCTGAGTAACTCTTATTAGCCGTTGTTCATCTCCAAAGTTCAGAATGCTCTGTTCCACCTTGTGATGTCATAAAGTGGTAGTTTTCAAGTTAACTGCTACTTTTTTTAACCTTTATTTCAGTAGAGATGGTCAATTCCAGGGCTGAAAAACACAGGGGAGCACTTCCTGTATTACCACGTGACATCGCAAGGTGGAACAGAGCGTTTTCTCAGCCTAAATATCCAGGGTTTCTGTGTGAATGAAACAAAACACAACTCCATGTATGTTTGGGATGAGGAAACATTGGCCCTTTAAAGTCACATAAAACCGCATATTGTCTTTAAGTCAATCATACACACACTGCAAAGCCAAAATGTTTCTGTTGCGTTTGCCGTTAAATCACACCGTAGTGACCTCACCATTTACTTTGTTCATAAACAGTCACTTAGCTTGATTACCTCCTGCTCACTACTCAAGCACCGCTGATCTGTCACTGCCGCGTTTCTTTCTTTTCTTTTTTTCACAAAGCATCGCCCCATCCCTCCTGACACCATAAGATTAAATGTATAGCTTCGGTTTTCCTGGGCCGGACCCCCTGAGTGGCATTGACTTGGGATAGCACACCGTTTCCTATCTGGGCCATAGTACACTACACTCCACTCACGGTTGCGGAGCGGCAGGAGTTGATCAGTCCAATGAGCAAGGCATTAATCTGCAGTGACACGCCGACTCTACCCCTTGGAGGACGTTCCCGGATCTGGGAATGAATCCAAAACAGGACTGCCTTTCGCTGCCGGAGTAATGCGGAGTATCTGAGGAGCTGGCATGGATAGAGGGACAGGGTATGCTGCTGGGGCGGAAGGGGGAGAAGACGAAGATGCAACATCAGCACCAGAGGGGAGAGCAGACGGAGCAAGAGAGATGGGACGTGGCAAGGAACAGATAAGGATGATAACTTAAAGGCACTAAGGTGAAAAGCAAATGGACGTGCCCCAAGATAAATGTCAGGTTTAAAGAATTGGGGAAAAATGACATAACTAAAATAGCATGTGTCTTTTTGCAAAATTTCTAGAAAATCAAAAAAAGCAATATAAAATGCTGAAGGTTGTAAAAATAGTTGTATTTGTGAATCTAACTTTAAAGTCATATTAACCTCGATGATTCCATGTGCCTCTTATCCCACAGAGAGGCAGTTCACTCCCCAAAGTTTTTTCAGAAAACACAGTATTTGTCAATTTTTCACGTTTTTTCCTTGACTTTGAATGACACCAGACAAGGATACGCACTTGACGGGTGTTGCGTCCTTCAGTTGCCTCCACCTGTGAGGTCATGTGATCACTTCCATTTGTTTGTGCGTCTGTCATGTGGCTTAACTGATGGACGAGGGGGGCAGGGACCAAGGACGAAGCCATTAAATGTTCAAGTTAATGCTTAAAATGGGATATGGGCTATGGATGCCCAGTACACTTAAGGCAATGGTTACATTTATAAAATAAACACAAAGAATACATTTAACTAATTTCATTTTTTAAAAATATTTTTAACTTAAATTGATGGAATATTTACACAGTTATTAATATAAAAGTGTCATTTATTTATATTTATTCATCTTCAGCATTGGTATTTTAGTTAGGTCAACTCATTCTTGCAGCAAAACTTATTATTTTAATTCAAATGTTTGTATTTTAGCATAAAAGATATTAGCAGATACAAATCTATAGAATAAAAAAAACAAAAAACAACACAACTCCAGGTATGTTTTTGAGGAGGTAACAATATTCTAACATGGCTTAAAAATCACAAGTGTCAGTTTTGTGTACTATAGGACCTTTAAGTGTACCACTCCTCAACACACTCCTTTTACCAATTTAAGAGGAGAAACATGAGAAAAATCCTCCTCTTTGACCCAATACAAGGCAAAGTGGCTTAAAATGTTCCAAAGCTCTCCATAGTCTGTGTCTGCCTCTGCATCACCAGTGTCCTGTGGAGGGCCAGCGACACTGGGGAGGTGGGAGACTAATGGCCCCTGCGCATATGCCGTGGAGGGGATCAGGTGCAGTGGAGTCATGCATGCAGCTCTCCCCCAGGGTCCCTAAGACAAAGGCTGAAGACCCGCCCCACTAATGTCAGGCAGAGCACCTGGCCCCATGAATAACTACAGGCAGCTAACATGGCAACCTGCTGGGAGGGCACACACAGGCCAGGCAGCTCCACACAAGAGGAAGAGCGGCCCACTGTCACAGCATGGAGGGTAATTGCTACTACAGAACATACTGGGATCAGACATGGTGCTCCGTGTTTGCAAGATAAATGTTAAAATTTCGAATGTCACGAATGCTGGAGTCAGATTTCATCGATATGCACTAAGCGCTCATATGTCGGTGTATTTTTCACTATCGACATGTTTGCAAGGTACATTTTATTGATATATTTTTTTACAAATGCAAGTAATTCCCAAATAATTTTAAATATACCTTGAGCTCTAAACTGTCCCATTGCATGTGGTAAAATGGTGAATGAACATGTTTTTATATAGCGCTTTATATCAAGGAACCACTCACTCATTCACATACACATTCATACACCTGTGTACCGTTGTCGCTCACTATCGCGGTTCACCTTTCGCAGATTTTTTGTGCAATTTGACATGCTTTTTTTTACAGTATGAGTGTGCATTGTGTTCTGCGTCCTGATTGGCTGTTGGACTGTAGACCATTGTCCATCAGTCTCCTCCGTGCCGTGTCTCCCGTACAGTACAGAATGTGTTCCGACAAATTTACATAAATGTTGGATCGCAGTGTGACTCTGAAGTGCTGTATGTTTGCAAATGTTTTCTCCCCGACAAAACGCACAATGTCGATGAAACGTTCTGCACCGACAAAGACGCCTACGAAGGTTTGAACTTTGCGAGTGTTTAAACAAGAGAGAAATGTGAGAAAATGTTAATGCCTGTGTGAGAAAAAGTGTATAAAGTGTGTGGTGAGGGGTTTTACAGCCAAAAACATGTAGAATAATTGTAAAAAATAAAGCTGATACTTCGCAGATTTCGCCGATTGCGGGTTATTTTTAGAACGTAACCCCTGCGATAAACGAGGGACCACAGTACGCAGACATTGGGGGATGAGGTCAGCTAAGTGTCTTGCCCTTGAACACAATGATAGCTTGGATCTGTGGGAGCTGGAATCGCACCTCACTGGATTTGACCGCACAACCAATGCTGTTTACGTCGAGAGCGGGATTCGAACCGCCAACCTTCGGATCAGTGGACAAAGGCTTTACCAACATCGAAAGACACACTCGCTTCATCCAACAATGTATAACTCCTATATGAAGTCTATGCAGCTTTTTCTAGCTTTCCAATGCACAAATAAAAACAGCATGAATCCCAATAACACACTCAGAAAGGTGCGTAAAGTGTGTAGTCAAAAGACACAACAATACTTCGGCTAAATCAGGCTAAAGCAGTAATCAAACCATCCACCTATTCACTGACTTCCATGTCATGCAAACCCCTTCAAGGCAAAGATACCATCAGATGTATTTTATTTGTTTGCACAGATTTAAAAGCATTCTGGTGCAGTAAGTACAACCGAACTCTCAGGAATACAAAAGTGGAGATCTGAAGGGCCACTGCACACTCTGATGATGGCTGTTCTGTTTGGGTTTGCCCTGATACAACCCAACACATGAATCAGCCGTTCCCAGCAGACAAACAAAATGTCAATGTCTGGCAGCTACACAAGTGCTGCAAAATACCACAATAATAACACAACATCTAACACAACAGAATGCATGGCTGTTCTGTTCAATGTTTACAGGGTTAAGCTCGGGTGAATTTAAAAATACAAGATTTGGAGAGCATATTTTCTTTCTTGGACTGAGAAGATGTGTTATTCTGATAGACACACTAATCCTGGCTCCTACCTCCAGTGAAAATAAGGCACCTTTCCAGTAGTTATTTTCTGAGTATACACACAATTTGAGTTAAACAGAATATTATACACAATCTCTGCTCAGTGGGTTTCACGATTGTTTATTTGTGGCATATAAAAAGATGCATCAAATAGTGATTGTTGACAGAAAGATTGGCGTTTTGATGGAGCATCCATGACTTTGACTGTAGCCTTTTCTAAAATGTGATAATGTCATACTCAAGAGTCAGATTTCCCTATTGATTCACTATTCGACCCTGGCATGAAATATCCTAATAGTAAATTGTAGTAAAGTGTTGAACCTGATTATCTCCATGCATAACTAGACTCAAGAACTCACTAAATTACAACAGAAATCTGCGTTTTAGCAATATTAATATTAGCTGCCCCCCATTAAATAATATTGGTCTATAGAAAGGTGTGATGTCGTTTGAAATCTTGCAATATTCTTCGGTAGAACTGTGAGGTTATGTCCATCAAATTGTATAAAATCATCTGTAGTTCCTTACAGAAAGTCCCAAGAACTTATGTTGCTATAACCTGAATAATAAAAACGGTTCTGATTGGTTGTAAAGAAAGCTAGTTATTGTTTCATTTGATTAAACATCGTCTGATAAAGTGAATATTTAATTGCAGAATGAGCTTTGTGTTTTAAATCTGACTTATGACCTATAGCATTTCATCTTGTAGAAAAAAAGCAAACCTTAAATTAAAATTGATCTAGGCATGTTTACCTTTCCCGGTATGAAATGTTGTGAAATGTTGGAGTTTTTAGTGTTTACTGTAAAACGGGCCAAAGGCTGTTGTGTGTATTGCCAGTGTAATCCAATCAGAAATGCTTCGGCTGCCAAGTATGTGCTGATACACACTCCGACACACTGTCACTTCTCTGCTAATCTACACCAGTGCAGTACTCAGATGTGACACATTTGTTTTGAATGTAGACTTTGGAGTTTCTGTTGAAGAAAAGTTTTGAGTTGAAGAAAAGATCTCAAGCATAGTTTACAGTAGTTATTGGAAAATAGTGAGGAGTGAGCCATTTGTTGTTGAAATAACGCATTTTAGTTTTTTTTTCTGGAAATGAAAATGATTTATTTTTATATGTTCTGAACAGTAACATCATTTGGGCGTACTATGTTGTTGTATTAACACACTTCTGTCCTATATGCCCCATCCTGCACAACCAGTGGAGGATTATAAAACAATTAAAAACACCGTTTTGATTTCTGTCACACTACAAACTCGACAAGCTTTGCAAAAACTACTGCAGTACAGCAATACTTACCTGATAAGCTCCCAAAGCCATGAAGTAATTGGCTGCTCTTGCTTCAACCTGGCTGACACACTGAGGTTTTGAAACATGTTCTATTTTATAGCTCAGTTTTAAAAATCATATTTTTGGATTTTAACTATGATGTGCAGCTTCTGCAGTTCAAAAAGACAGAAATTAATACCACTGCAATGTGCGAAAATGAGCCGTTTGTTTTTTCTGTATCCATGGATACCGTGCAAGGAGACAGCCGGGTCCAGAGATGCTACGACATTTTACACCAAGGGTGGTAGAAGAGCTTCCAGAGGAAATACTTTGAGTGAATGACCTGGGCTTCAGGATAAAGGAGTCTTTTGTCCTGGGGACCGTTATTCTCCTCAAACTGCTCTAACACACGACCCACTGAGTCATCCTGCTCTGTTAAGATGCACTCAGAGATGACTGGTAAGTGCACTGTGCACAGTGCAGTGGAAAAAGCGGAAACTTATGTAATCACTCTTCACACTTGCTGTGTAGCCACACTTGCTCTTGAGCTAACTGATAGACAACAAGGTCGCTAATTTTATATTTTGCTCAAGGACCCAACAAAAGTTTACACTGGTCCGAGGTGAGATCAAACCGCCAATGACAATCACTGAGCCATTCTTGTCCTGTATTTTCCATTTTGTTTGCAGAACTTTTCATCCTTCTTACATGGCTATTTTTGTCCTTTACTTTCCTTGAAGTATAATGCTACCTTCACACTGTACACCTTACACAATGCAGCACAATTTGAAAGTATAAAGAACCCACTGAAGCATGTATGTGTTTGGCCTCTGCTCGTGGATGTAAATAACATAAAAGCCCAAACCGGGGAGGCAGCACCGACTGACACGTCTCTCCTGGTGCTCTCCGCTCACAGAGACAGCAGAGTGCACGGCTGCTTGACACTTCATATCGACTATAAACTTTGCAAATGCAGCCTGATGGTGGAGACAGATCGAGGTGCAGAGGGCGCGAGGGGCATCGTAAATCAACATCTTTCTGAGCTGCCACGTCTCCTTTGGACTGATGTGGCCCGGTATCCTGAAGGCAATGGAGTCAGACAAGGCACAACTTTCTCCGTCGCAGTGACAGGGGAATGATGCACTCCACAATAACAGTGAATTGTGTTGTTTGTCTTGGTCTCTCGACTGCTGATATGGGTTTTGAGTTTGCACATAAGAGGGGGGTGGTATATGAAGAATATTTCGTTCGTCATATAGGAGTTTGTATACCCCACAGTCGCACAATATTGCTTGGTTTCAAATGACATCTCAACATTCTATCGGCCAATATTAATCAGTACAGTTGGGGATCAGCTTATGTTAATATTGTTAAAATGCTGATTTGTGTTGTAATACAGTGCGTTCTAGGGTTTGGTCACTCATAGAAATCATCAGAGTAAACATTTGTTAATTTACCTTTTGGATATTTCATGGCAAAGTCTAATGTAATCAGTCGATTTGAAACCCAACAATAGAATTTTAGGAAAGAAGATGACAAAAAATGGTATAGCAATGTACAAATTGAAATGTCATATTATTTCAAACAGCATAAAAAGAACAAATGATGAGAACTGTTTTTTGTTCTTGTTTTTTTGCATACTCTTGGCTTTGCACTTAAATGAAGCCTGATAACGCACACCTGTGAAGTGAAAACTATTTCAGGAGAGAAGGCCAAAGGTTTTGCAGAGCTGTCAACAAAGCAAAGTTTGCCTTGAGGAATCTGAATCTAAAATCTAAAACATACATTACATATTGCTTCATATACACTGCCTGGCCAAAAAAAAAAAGAAGAAGATCATACACTCTAATATTTTATTGGACCGCCTTTAGCTTTGATTATGTCACACCTTTGCTGTGGCATTGTTTCGATTTTGCTTCTCCAATGTCACAAGATTTATTTCCATCCAGTGTTGCATACATTTTTCACCAAGATGTTGCATTGATGATGGTCGAGTCTGACGCTGCACATAGCTTCTCCAGCACATCCCAAAGATTCTCAATGGGGTTAAGGTCTGGACTCTGTGGTGGACAATCCATGTGTGAAAAAGATGTCTCATGCTCCTGAACCACTCTTCTACAATTCGAGCCCGATGAATCCTGGCATTGTCATCTTGGAATATGCCCAAAAATCCACTGATGGAATAACCTGGTCACTCAGTATATTCAGGTGTCAGCTGACCTCATTCTGCTGAACCTAGACCTGACCAACTGCAGCAACCCCAACATATTTGCTTAGTTAAATCCAGGTGGCGACTTTTTTTTGGGGGGGCAGGCAGTGTATTTGAAAGTCATTTGTCATAAAGCTTTATATAGCTCTTTATAGATTTAAGTCGCCGGTTTCTTCAAAGAGTCATCTGGTTAAATGGACTTGACCAGTCACTCAGGGCATGACGGAGGTTAACCAATAAAAGAAATGGATGGGGAAAAGTAGACAGCATGTGTCTCTTTGTGCTTAAGGCCGCCTTAAAGAGGACAGCACCAAACATAACAATTACAGGGTCAGGTCATTATTGAATTTTATATATCGAACATCCTTTCTACGCTTCTAGTACACGAGTAAAAGCCGTTGCTATTGAACTACCAAATCCTTATCCAGTATTTCACAGTGAAGAGTGTGCTGTACCTAAACTAGCCTTTATTTGCATTGTAAAACAAATTAGGATCTGTCTTGACAAAGGAATGTTTACACTCTTAGCTAATGCAATTTGTTACATTTTTACTGTGTGCTAAATCCAGACTGAAATTGTCTGTAGAGGCTCAACATCATTATTCTTTCCCTCAAACCCAGGCCAGTAAGACAAATCCATGCAATCAGATTTGTTTAATTTAGTGATGCATTGGAAACAAACTTGTTCACTGCTCATCAATCATTCCCAAAATCAATCTTCTCTCACCTCAGATTAACAGTGTGTAGAGCTGCACACATTGATTTTGCAATGTTATTTCTTTTCCACAAGTAAACCACCTTGTTTTCATATGGACTCACGACGTGTTTGTCCGATTGGTTAATCCTCCTGTCAATCACATGTTGCAGAACTCTGGGAGAGACTGGGGCCCAGATGACATGTCTTTGTAGAGAAAAGGAAAAGGGAGTAGCATAGACTGTATATACGAATGGACAAAGCTAACGCCAAGTGAGCATGGGCACGCTTCCAGCTTCTCAACTCCAATTCACTTTCTATTAAAAAACGGTCACCCCTCTTTGTGTGACTGGTCTTAAAATGTTTGTATTAACCCACTCTACATGATCCTGGTACTGTTATTTCGCTATCGTGTCTCTTAATAACAGATAAATCAGGTACCTTCTTTCTCCATAGGACACACTCTACGGGGGAGTAGTCTATCTGACCAAACGAACTTTTGACATGATGTTCTTGAGATCAATTTCCTTCTACACATTTGCTATAATAAATCAATTGACAAAAACAATAGCTGTCTCATAGCGCCTGTCCTCTTTGCTGAAAACAGTATGAAATATTACACAATGTTGAAACAGACAAACGGCTGCATTTTCCAACTAAAATTGAACGTGTGACGAAGGGTTAACTACTCTGCGATACTTCTCACCTTAGCAATTAAATATCGGAAAACCAATCTAACTTTACATTGCTTTACAACAAGCTCGTTAATTGAACCTTTTTACTTACCTGACAAAGCCGGTTGAAGTCTCGTTTGCAAATGCAGTAGATGCTAAATTTGTCAAATCCTGACATATTTGCTTATTTGGCATAAAACTTTTAATGCAAGGCTTCTTTCTCTACACCATTCCCCACCCTTGAAATTAAAGTGTGTCAAATTGATGACTGATTAGAGCATTGTACTTTTTAAAATATGGATTCTAATAGGCTGGTTGAAGGGGCTGTCAGCGGTGCCAGCCTCATTTGGGACTTCAGTAAGTGTTGGAGATTGAAAAGCAATTTAAAGCAACAGCGGTGGATGAGTGCACCGGCTCTTTGTCATGAGAAATTAGCAGCAGCTTGTTTAATGTCTTTAGAATTATGATGATGTGAATGGTAATTATGATGGCAGTAATGATGATGAAATGCTGATGCCTCCAAGGTGCAACCAAACGAGAACAAATTTCGACAGAAGTGAGCAAATACTACGATGAGATGTGCTAAAGAGTAATGACTGACAATGTTAAGAGGGAAGTATTTTTGTCTTGCTTCATGGTCAAAAAAATTGTGGCCAAACCATGTCAAAGCCCGATCTCATCAGACTTCAGAAGCTAAAAGGATTAGGTCTGGTTAGTACTTGGATGGGACACTGCTGGGAATACCACGTGCCACAGTCGGGCTCCAGTGGCAAAAATATCGTTGTGTCCTTAGGCAAAACACTTCACCCGCATTGTATAAATATGCTGTGTGCATTAGTGTTGGTGGTGGTTGCCGATGGCGCAGATTGGCAGCCTTGCTTCTGTATTAGCTTAACATCAGAGAGTGTAAAATAATTGAGTAACGTATGAAATTGTAAAGCGTTTTTGGGCTTCTATAAAAAAGCTCTATATGCAGAATAATGCAATATAAATTAAAGAACAGTAGACCACATATGTAGTACTTTTCTGCACACATTATATATAAAGGTATAACCAAAACTATATGGTGATAAATATGGTTACTATGGTGACACACAGTTGTGGAGTTCACGTTGATCGCAGCAAACATAATTTACTTAGTGCACCTTTAAATGCCACAAAATATAAATAATCCAAGTAAAACTCAGATCAGTCAAATAAAGAGTTTGCAAAAATGACATTCTACACCATGCTAAATTGCTGAAACACGTCCCCTTGTTTCAACAGAGTGAGGCACTTTTGACGTACGTGTTTCAGAATAGTAATACTTTTGTTTTTTACCTTCAAATCGGTTAGGATTTTCTCCCGTTTTGATGTGACAGTCAACATAATGTCTCTACACCTTTCAAGCCAGCTCACATTTCTTTCCTTCAAAACGCCTGATGCTTTGGCACTGCTCTGCTGGCGTACGCTTCCCACCACGGTCCCCTATCCAAAATCTTGTTCACAAACCATTCATTTTCTCTCTCTTTTACAAAATGTCCAAAAAGTGCATCCAAACTTTGATGACTACTTTGGTGGGTTTTGCTGGCATTAATTGAGTGCAAATCAATTCCATGATTGGCCACTCTCTACGCTACACAATAGGTCTTGATTCCGCCACTACAAGACAGTTTGAACAAAGCGCCGAGTATAACCGTGTCTCATCCAGTGTGGTTTGCTTTCTGATTAGATGGTTCACATTTTGAGTGGATCCTTTAATTCTCATTTTTCATCCATGGGTGTTTTCAACTACTGTTTAGTAATAGTGGATCAAACACAGTGATGGGAAAAATACTGGGGAACCACCCTCACCAATGGTTTCCACCCACTGTTCACCTGTCGTCCAAGAAAGCTACAACGTCTACAGTACAAAGACTCGGCTCATTCATCGACACGCTACCTGTTAGGGAAAATATGAGTTGTCCTAACGAGTCCTTGAGTTGTAAAGAGAAGCAGGAGAAGTTTATTTACCATCAGTCCAGGAGCCAGTGACTTGAATGGCCGATACTAACGTACAGTGTTGAGCATTCATGTCCAACTATGTTTCCACACACAGAGGTTTAAATACGAGCTAAGAAGAACAGCCTGGAGACAAGCGGCACGTGATAAAATGAGAAGTACATACATCGCTTCAGTGAGATGAGTGATCAGGGAAACTGATCATGTTAAAGAAGGACAAACTGTAATAGTTGGATAACGTCATAACCGCAGAGAAATGTCAACAATTAACTGCAGGGGTCCTCAGACTATGAAGGAAGTGCAAAATTCCACAACAAAAACAATTCAATATTTTGTTGGAGTCATTATCTAAAGAGTGTATTTTCAGTTGTCAGTCTTCTTAGTTATGCCTTGCTCAGACTATGCAGGCAATGCAAAATTCCATAACACTGCCAGATCGTCAGTCTATCCACCATGTTATCGTCACTGCTTGGCCTATTTTTTAACTCCTTCTCTTGACTATGTCTCTCGGCTGGCCTGGGAACACCTTGGGGTCCCACCGGAAGAGCTGCAGGACGTATCTGGGGTGAGGGAAGTCTGGGAATTGCTGATTAGACTGCTGCCCCCGTGACCCGGCCCCGGATTAGCGGAAGAAAATGGATGGATGGATGGCCTATTTTGTTTCTTTGCATTTTTTTTTAAGTTACTTTGTCGTTTCAGGTTTTTTTAGACCCTGTTTTTGTACCAAACCCACACCGCGGACCACCTCAGCCTCCGTCCCAGCTCCCAGCACCCAGCCTTTTGATTATTTTGCAATAAATCCTCACTATACTTTTGAGTTTTCCTTGTCTGCATTTATTGATCCACAGCAGCTGCATTATATAGTGTGGAAAAATTCATTGATCGCTATTAGAGAAGTAAAATCAGCACGTAAGATAATTTTAGGAAGGGGCAACTTGAGGACAGTGACTGTATTCTGAATACCACCAAATAAAATAGTAATAGTAATTATACAGGACTGCTGTTAGTATTCAGAGTATGTATTTTCTGGACATGCATTCAGTTACTTCACGATACTGTTGAGAAAGTGCACTGGCAACTTATGAACCAGCTGGTTTTATGACTCGCATCACCACAGAGAAGTACTATAAACTGTCATAAACTTTAATCACCTATAGGGCTTATGTAGCTCCCTTAAATGAACTCATCTTTAAAGCGCTAATGCATAGAGGTTGTCTCAATAACAAGCCGAGAGATTTGTTTGTTTGCTTGAGCGCACATAGCTGCACTTGTGTATGGATTTTCCAACAGTTAAATCCCGAGCCAAACCAAACGGAAGGTCAAACAATACAAACAACAGCTCTATTTAGTGTATCCCTATAGGCCGCATCATTCACCCTGCTTTTGTATACTGTAGCGGCTATCCAAAAACACCAGCAGCGTCCCTGTCCGTCGCTTAATTGACAAGGCAAACATTGATATAGTTAGAAAAGCCAAATGCGGACAGGTGTGGACAAGAGTGCGGGGCTTTGAGCTCATGGAGGTGTAACAATGTGGGGCGTCAATATCCAGATAGCACTCAATGGAGCAGAACACGGAAAACACTGGTGGTCAGCCAAAATAGGAACGCTACTGTGGGCGGAAGTTGTGATAAGTGGATATGAACACGCTGATTTAAAGGGATATTTTCTAATCGATGTTATAGTGTTGTTTCCTCATCACAGACATACCTGGAGTTGGGTTTTGTTTCATTCACTCAGCCAGAATATGGAGAATTTGTGTGTTAAACCTGAGTTCTTCTCTCAAGCAGAAAACACTGTTCCACCTTGTGATGTCATGTATACAGGAAGTGCTCCATTGTGTTTTTAAACTCCATACACCTTCACTAGAGTCATTTGGGTGATTTCAGGCCTGGAATTGATCATCTCTACTAAACTCAAGGAAGTGGTAGCTGCGTCATGACATCACAAGGTGGAACGGAGCATTTTGAAGTTTGGTACATGTAGACAAACTGATAATGCAGAATTACTCACATGTGAATGGAACAAAACACAACTCCAGGTCTGTTTTTAATGAGGTAACAAGGGTCTAACATGGCTTAAAGCTCACAAGAGTTATTTTTGCATCATATAGGACGTTAAAAGTCTCATAATTTTCTATAATCGTAGGAGGATTCCAGGAAATTCATCTAATCCAGAGTATAGGTTCGCAAATAACTTACTATTGTGTTTATTATTTGATCATTTGAACAAATCTTTTGACATTAGCATTTCTGGGCGATACTGCCAACACATTCCTGATTATCTTGGCCTGCATCATCAGAGATATAATACTCCTTACAAAGAAACATAGCCAGAATGGACCGCACAAGACTAGAATGGAAAATGTTTTGAGGGTTAATTTCTTTGGGTCCAAGGTCCTATACTAATGGTAAATAAACTGTAGCCTCCAGCATTGTTTCCAACTCTCAGGCTGCTAAAGTTTTTTCTACAGTTATTAGTTATATTGTTTAGGAATCGTTATATTTTTTTACTTTCCCAGCACCCCATTACCACACACATGAATATCTGGCACTCCAACAGATACCACCATAGATATCCCATGCCAAACGCTATGATACTTTGACATAAATTTAGCTTTTTGGATGCAACTAACTGTTTGGAACAACAAGTTTGAGCATTTGCGTAGCTCAGTTAAAGAGATAACTGGCTTAACTACTGTGTGAAGTTCTGCATGTGCATGTCCTACAAGTGCTGCTTTTAGGGTAATGATTGGAGATTACGCTCAGATACTTTACTGTTGAGGGCAGAAAACGCCTCAACTTATGAACCAGCTGTTTGAGATCGTTCCCGTTTGCAAGCATCAGCCAGGACAAGCTAATGTGAGCGGCGTAGAGGCGGGCTGTGCTGCAGAAAACCTCTTCCAGCTGGCATGTTTCCCTGGGCAAACAAGCCTTCTCTTCACAACATACTTGATTTGGGTATTTACCAGAACTGCCTCTTCTCTCCCCGCACACAGCTAAATGCTTAACCTCCACGGCGGCTCGTACGCACGGGAGAATGGTGCACGCAGGGGCAGACTGGAGGGGGGATCAGTGGCTGTCTCATGCACTCGCACATCAGTCAGGAGTCGGCCCTGTCACTGTGTCACTCTCTGATGGCAGCCAGGCTCTGGGGGACACAAAGCACATTGACACGTAGACACATTCTCCTTCCCTTTCTGCCTTTCAACCCTCCCTAATCAAATCCATACTGTTCAGAGAAAATGGAAGAAACGACACATTTCCAACTGGTTTTATAGTATGCCGAGTCAATCAGTTTCCACTGTATAGTGAAAGTGAAGAAACGCAATGATAGTTTTTGGTCATAGCCCTAACTTCAGGATTCATTTGTAACAGTACATGAATTCAGAGTAAATATTGCTAGTAATAAGGCGTAAATTTGTATTTCTTTCATGTCAGAGGTGCCCAAACTTTTTAAATCGAGGGCCACACCTCAAAACATATTCGAAGTGGAGGGTCACACACTGGTGATCAATGCTGTGCGGCGCTTTATACACAGCTTTGACAGAGCCGCTGTGCATTAATAAGGCTTGAAACCCATTAATGTTAGGTCTGTATCACACTGCAATTTGATGTTTGAGGTTATCGTGGTAGAAATAGTTTAATTTGCTGTTAAAAATACTGCTTAAGATCAATTGGGCTTGTTGAGCAGGAGGCATGAGGGCCAATAAACACTGGTCTGAGGGCCGCATTTGGCTCCCGGGCTAGAGTTTGGACATCCCTGTTTTACATATTTGTTAATTAACAGTAATACAAGCCCTTAAGAAAGCCATATGTAGAATTTATAATTGTAATTGGACCTGTTCTGTTAGGCACCTCGTCGTGTTTTTACTATATTCTGTACGGACTTTTCTGTTGCACGGCATCAATGGTGGGTAACCCCAGACAAACTTACAACTCGAGGGACAATAAAGGCATCTGGGAATCCAGAAATCCCACAAACATGATCAAACTGTGTCCCGAGATATGACGTAGACAGGTTCAAATCAAATTCAAACAGTTGTAATGCTGATTTATTATTAATTACAAAAACATCGGACATGATCTCCCACTTATTTTCCATAATTTGGTGGGTTCATCCTCAATTCAATCTGAAAGCAGAATGAGCCTCACATGTGTTCCTCATTTGGGTTGCCAGTTTCAATCCTAAAATCCGGTATCCAGTTGGTTTAAACCTAATACAGCCCTCTGGTCTGAATCGTTACTACCTCAACCCCAGCCCCCTGCAGCCGATCATTAGTCAGTGCGAGTGCAGCTCAGTGAAAACTACCAACGACTACCACAGTTTCAACATAATCAGTTCTTGCTCCTTCTGGTCGAACTGTAAGCACTTTGAATGAATTAGTTTACAAGTGGCATGCAACAAATAAACTCACCTCGCCGTGACTAATCTGCATTGTTTTGAATGTATTTGCGAGCCAAAAAAAACTCAATTAGCCTTTATAGATAAATGATGTATTAATAGAACACAGCACAATAGAGTTCATTTAGTCATCCCTGAGTCGGTGCCTCGATGGGAGAGATACTCTTGTTTTCTGTCTGCTGTAGAAAAACTGCAGTCCTAATGACGCAAAGATAAAGGCAGCCGGATGTGGTGTTTAATTAAACGCTACAAGTGCGGAGCCGTGACAGTGTTTTGAATGCTTCAGAAAATATGCCGCCTTATCGTTGTTGTCCAAATGCCAGTAACAGGAGGAAAACATGAACACAGGAACACATAGCTGCAATGCAATCTGCTGTTAGAAGGTAGAAAACGCATGTCTATGTCCACACATGAGGGGCCGGTGCCAGGGGGAGATAAGGGGCGGCCAGTGGGTAGAGCATGTTTGAAGTCCAGATAACTGCTGATGACTTCATTCGGCGGGTCTGTCTCAGCCACACTCGCCTTGACCTTTCCATCTTATCCTCCGCCCCAACCGGCACAGTATTTGTCAAAGACCACGAATACTGTGGCCGTGTTGATAAAATCTAAATCATTTTGTTCAATGCAATCTGGATGGCATGCTAATAATTAAAATCTGTGTATGTAATATTGACTGGAGTTTGATTATTATGCCATGTATAACAGATTTTTTAACTGAAAAGGCTAGAAATATAATTAACCTTTGCAGTAGTATTTAATAAAAACATAGCGGCATCACGTTCGCTGTTTTGAAAAGACAATGATTTGATTTACAAGATTGTTCAGCCACGACTATCATGTCTGTTCATGTATTCTCTTCACTTCAGATATGATTTCAAGTCATTCAAAGCAAAGTTGAAGATCCACAGTAGTTTTTCATACAATGGAAATGTACAAGCTTAACCCTATTGCGACAGATGCTATCGCCGCCGATAAATTTGCGATTGCGGACTTTCCAATACCGTAACTCCGCAACCAAATGTGCTCTCATGTAAATTCAATCGGCATCACAAAGCAGAGGCATGTTTTTTTTTTTAAATATGTTACTTATTTTACCAAAGATTACAAACTCAGAAGCTGCAGAACTTCAGATATTCTTTAGTACACATTCCAAAAAATATGACCTCGCAAAATCAATGTCTTAGCTACATAAACGCCTGACTTTTTTTTTTTTTTTTTATATAGGAAGACCTGTAAAAACCTAACCCTAAGTACAATCTGCATAATCTCTTGTATAAATGTTGATTGTTGTTCATATATGTAATTAAAAGTGTTTCTGAGCTGGCCAGATAGTTTTTTCATAGTTTGCTTGCATAAAAGTTACTCAAAAGTACATTCGTTTTCATATTTTTCTTCTACTTAAATTGGTACTACACGCTTATTTGATGCATCAATGGAAAAATAAGGATGGATTTGTAAAATAGAGGTAGTTGTGTGAAAAAGGGCAAAAGTACATGTTGATACCTCTTTTAACATGGCTAAAAAAAGAAAAAAGTGTAGGCGAGCTACAATGGTCTATAACGTACTCAGTCCTTAAAAGGTTCAAGAAAACCGACTGCTTGTGTCTGCCATTTAGTTATAATCTATGAAACCTGTGGATCATTATGTTAGAATTAGCACATATACTCATCTAAAACAACTTCATAAAATAAACAAGTGCAGTGACTTCGACGGAGGTGCCCAATGGAAGCTGACATCGCCGTAAACGTCATCACAACAAAGAATGGATAGCTGCAAATCACGTTAGCAAGCAGCACTTTTTTTTTTTCACTGCAGAATCCTGTGCATATCATCCATCCGTTCATTTTCTTCCACTTATCCGAAACTGGGTCGCGGGGGCAGCAGTCTAAGCAGGGACTCCCAGACTTCCCTCACCCCAGACAAGTCGTCCAGCTCCTCTGATGGGACCCCAAGGCGTTCCCAGGCCAGCTGAGAGACATCGTCCTGCGTATCATCGATTAAGAAAATAAAACTGAAGAACAACGTAAATACAGAGCAGTGGCTGTACGGTGCTCGCAGTGATAACGGGGATTGATTGGGAATATGGTGTTTTGAAAATAAGATGCACGAATCACTGCAAATACAACTTCGGGTGAGTAAACGATGACATGCTTAAAAGCTCTAAAAAGTCTGCCCAAACATACAGTATCTGCCCATTTCAATGCAATGTTTTCAACACAGGGCTTCTCTAAAAATGTGCATATCCAATATTTTGCCTCCTTGTTTACAAAAGAAAGTTGGAATAAGTTTATGTATCAAAAATTGTGTATGCAGAAAGTTAGTGAAAGCAGTTTCAACCAAAATGATGCATGTGTTTGTGAGTGTGCCTGCGCTGTACAATGGGACAATCCTGAGTCCCCCGGGTGCTTGCACATCATCCGGCTCATACAAGTGAAGGAAAGCAGAAAGAACGTGCGTATATATGTGTGTGTGTGTGTTGCCGTCGGGTAATGAATGCACTATTATTTATTGGTTCTCATCCTTGTCAATGCTTTGTGCTCATTTACCTATGACATTTCACAAGCTGACAAAACGGCAACCAAACCATGTAATGTAGAGAGGGCTCCTTGGCACAGCACAATAGAGCCGAAAGAAGCATGACTGATGAAGCAAACGGCGTGATTACTGTTCACAATTCCCTCTCTCTCTCTTTCTCTATCTGTGCAGTGCAGTGTGTCGAGGCCGGTCAGTTTAACAGCATTCAACCTTTACCGAAATCAATGTTAAGTAAAACTGGCACGAGACCTCAGAAGACTTTATTCTATTGTATTCCTTAAAGCAATACGTATCGATCGGACTTGAAACAACACATTTAACGGATGCACATCGGTAGATTCGGTGTGTCATATTTGTATTCCTGTATACGAGCCCGCGTTTGTTCATTTGTTTCTTTCTTGTGACCATGCTCAACTGCAAATACGTTCAAATCAATGCATTCTACTTCAAAAGCAAAATGATTTGGGCTCTTTTATAGATATCGTCAATGAAAAATATCTTATTCACACTTATTGCCGTTACTGCGTGTAGGTGTTTTGTGTGTGGGTTTTGACATATGTGATTACCATGTACAGTATTTCAAAGCAATGTTCGATTTCATTCGTGCACACAATTATATGCAGCATTGGCCAAAAAAACAATAAAAACAAACTAAGAACAGATTAAGTCAGGGGTATCCAAAGTTTTTTTTCACCAAGGGACGCATACTTAAACCTGTATGAAGCGGAGGGCCACAGACCAGTGTCGATATTGGGAGTCAAATGGTGGATTTAACACAGGTTTGACAGAGACTTTGTAGCTTTAATACGACTTAGAAGTTTATTGTTAGGTCTGTGTCACGATGCAATGTGATGTTATTCAGGTTATAGAGGTAGAATCTCTTCACTTTGTAGTAAAAAACACTTCCTGATCAATTGGGCCAGTTTAGGAGGACGCATGAGGACCGAGAAAAATAGGTCTGAGGGGCGCGTTTGGCCCCGGGGCTGTAGTTTGGACAGCCCTGGATTAAGTCATCGTTAGACACGACATAAAAGGACTGGCTGTATTTTTTTAAGCTTAAATTTGTGAGAAAACTTTGAAAGCAACAACCATTCTGACCTCTCATTTTCCACTGACCCCTCCCACTCTCGATTGTCCAACAAGTCACGCATCCAGCTACTCCTCTTGACTCGTACTCAAACTTGTTTTTAAATTAGTCCATGCAAGTTGGAATAATCCTGTATTGTCTTGCATTTAAATACTTTACTTTACATAAAAAATGGATCACTGGGTTAAACATAAAGGGTTAAAAATACCACATGGTCATAGTTTAATCCACTTGTTGCTACAGTAACGCGCCACTACGATCACGTCTGCAGTTTTGAACACGAAATCAAACATTGCTCTGCGTTAGGATGGATATTTTTCCCCTAAAATTAGCTTACCAACGTGTCAAAAACCACGACTCAACTTTCTCCACTCCAAAAACTGTGTCTATGTCGAGTGCACTTGAAACCTTTCCACACCGAGCGTCCATCTCATCGTGCTTTCCGTGGCCGCGCTCTCATCTGTCAGGTGTAATGAACAGATGTTGCTCAGCCGCTGGAGTCTGCATGATGGACCGCGCGGTTGGCAGGCTCATTGGAGAGGTCATCCGGACAACTAGCATCGTGCCGGGTAACCTCCTCTCCGCTCCTTCTTTATCCCATACTCTCCAGCTCTTGTGCCTGACATTCAACAACCCGCTCGCCCCCTCGCCCCTCCTCGCAGCACTCCACCACCCACTGGCCTGTCCATCTAAGCACTTGTCAGCCATCCTGTTGCACTGATCACTTACCTGGAATGTGCCCTTGTCCGTGACTGCACGAGCCAGTTGGTGAAAAGGTCAAAATATTTATAATAAGGTCAACGAGGCCTCAGAGAAATGAAGCGGAAGAGCAGGGAGGAGTGTGTGCAATGGCAATGAAGGTTAGGAAAAGTCACCGCATTTAAAAAGTGAGACGTAGAGAGAACTGACATACGCACTTTAAAATGTATAGAAGATGAGGTCACATTTGCTGCGTGGTTTTCCATCTTGGTATTTGATGCTGCACGTAGACTGCATAAATAAATGGCTAAAAGCTAATGTAACCGGTTCATTTATAATTACACAAAATGGTGCTTTTGTTTATTGCAGTTTTGTTCATACCTGGTGTTAGATTTACTGTCCAGACTTGGTTTTTCCAGCTGCTTCTTCTGTGTTTTTGTTGTTTTTCGTGTGACCTTCGTCTTGCCCCTGGTATAAATTCGAGGTTTTGACCGCTGCCTCTTCCCTTTGTACATCCAGTGTTGGGAAGAGGTCAGTCATCTATTGTACTCTCAAGATTTAAGTGTCCTTTTGTTATTATTTTGCCTCTGTTTGCATCTGTAATTATATTTTACTTGCATTTAAGTTCATACTGCGCTCCGATTTTGCTCCGTTGTTTTAATTTACTCATGGGAAGATGTGCACGGAGATGCTAACTCTGTCTATTATCTCTCCTACTCTCTCCTGTAATTTGGGATGGTAAATCCGGTACATAGCGACACACGTTGATCCCATTTTCTATTATAGTGAACTAGATTAAACGAAAATTTCCTCCCAAAATTCCTGCTGTGCCCCGTAGTTTCTTAACGCACCACAGCCTACACAAAACAACACAAAGCAGAAGTCCACTGGTCACACTAACCTGCTAGCCGCCGCGCTCCAAATCGAAAATGAGCATGGGTGCGCTTCTGGCTCCATCGACTTTCGCGCCAATTCACTTTCTATGGAAAAACTGTCACCCTTCTTTCCATAACTGCTGCCGTCAAGTTCGTCATTTTGGTCTTAAAATGTTTGTATTAACCCGCTCTACATGATCCTGGCATTTTTATTTCGCTCTTTTATCCGTAAATGAAGATATGAACCTTAAAAACAGACAAATCAGGCGTGTTCTTTCCCTTAGGTTGCTCCCGTTAGTGTTAGCGACAGGCTCAATTGACAGTGTTGCTAAGTGCTAAGAAAGGGGCATTATCTTCAGCAGCCTCACTCCGAGTTGGCTCTTTGGTTGCTATGATACTCGCGGTCAGAATTCCAAATATGGAACGCGACTCCAAATTCGCCTCTATAACTGCGAAGCCTCGATAAGCTTCACTTGACTGAAGCTGTGAACTCTATGGGTGACATAACACCTTAGTCCACTTCTTTACACGGTCTGTGATGCAGCCTCAACATATAAAGTGGTGGATTTGCATATTATACTCATTATTTTAATACCTGCCTTCTATAGATTGTACCTTTCTGGGGCTTTAAGTACTAGAAAACTCCCTTGAAACACAACAAGTGTCTTCATTCATCTGATCAGATAAACTTCTTTAAACTCTCTACCTGGTCTGCAATCTCTTCCTTGACTATTACAGAAACTTTAACATTTGCTATAACCTACAAATACTGCTCAGATTTAAAATGCAACTACATTATAAGTCATTATGCTACCTGGAGCTGTAACAACACCTTTATATAGACTATACGTGTTAAGTATCTTGCTCAAATATACACTTACCCTATGCAAAGTCGGCCAAGTGAGACGCACAACTGACCTTCAGATTACAGGGAAAAATACTGATATAGCCATCAAGGAAATGTCTGAAGCGAAGTATTTTGCTTAAGGACACAATAATTACCAGGCTCGGCGTTAGCTTCTGAGATCTGGTGAGATTGGGCATTGACAAGCATCGAATTCAAAGTTATTTCTCTAAAAAAGCAAGAAAAGTACACAGAACAATCAGGGTAAAGCTATGAAAAACTATCCATGTAAAAACTCTGGAAAACCTATGGATGAGCTGCATTTTCCCTATACAGCGCTCTCATTAAACTCATTAAAACTTCACGCCGCAAAAGTTTACTGATGTTTATTGAAAATCCGTGTTAAATGCAGATGCGGGTGGTGGTTTATTACGATAAGCCACGTCAAGTATGATCCCATCTGCACATCAAAGTCTAGCATAGGTCCATTAATGCAAGTGCCTGTTTCTGAACTGGTGTTGCACTTGAAGAAGAAGCAAAGATCAACCCTCAGGCAGACTTCATGTAAAGCGCAGCATCTGTTTCTATGTTGAAAAATGTAAATTCTCACAAAGTCACCACTGTAGCGCAACACTCCACCACAAGTCACGCTTTTACCGAGGGCTCTTCTTACGGCGTGAACATGAGGGAAACACGAGGGTAAGAGCGCGCATGTTTAACGCCCCATCAGTTATCAATTAAAACATGATACTTTCCTTTTGAACTGTTGTGAGTGGTACGTTTTCCATCCCGAGCGTTGCATTTTACACTTTGAGGACAGTTTGGCTGGCACATCACTGCTAAGGATAACTAGCATGCTAACAGTGCACCAGCATCATTTCCTGGTTCACAGTCACTAAATACAGTTAATAATGAGATTGAGACAGCACAGAGCAGT
Organism: Periophthalmus magnuspinnatus; assembly: GCF_009829125.3. Taxonomy (NCBI): domain Eukaryota; kingdom Metazoa; phylum Chordata; class Actinopteri; order Gobiiformes; family Gobiidae; genus Periophthalmus; species Periophthalmus magnuspinnatus. Next base: position 28,568,589 of record NC_047131.1, on the reverse strand, counting down.
AAAACCAAGCCCTACAAAAGCAAGAATAAATGCCCTGGACAAGTCATGTTATTTGATTTATTTATTTTTTATTTTTGTTTTGCACATGTGCCATATTTCTGCTCTTGTTTTTAATGTATTGTTTCTAATGTTTGTATTTTTTTTTTTTTTTATTATTATTTTTTTTTAGAGCTGACTCACTGTGGGGAAGGTTATCCAATTATTTATTCAAAGAAAAATGAAAAGGAAGAAAGGAAAAGGGAAAAATAAAACAGAATGGAGACCTTCAGGGTTGAGCTGAAGGAAGAAAGAAGAGGAAGGAAGAAAAAAGAAAACAAAAGCAAAAAGAAAGAAAGGAAAGGGAGAAAGGAAAATATGAAAAAAGGAAAAAAAGGAAAGGAAGGGGAAAAAGGCGAGAAAATAAAAGGGAAAAAATTAATAAAAGACAATAGAGACTCAACCCTGAAACTGAATGTCAAAACTAGTTTTAACTCACTCATTCATTTTACCTGCTGAAGTAATAAAACATTAGCTCACTGTAAGCCCCCAGCCCCTCAACCTGCCCCGGCAACCTGCCCCGGCAACCTGCCCCGGCAACCTGCCCCGGCAACCTGCCCCGGCAACCTGCCCCGGCAACCTGCCCCAAGCTCTGATCATTGTTTTATTTCTGTTTCTTTTCCTTTGCTTTGTACCAGGTTTATCATTTTCTTGTCTGTTTCTTTGTCTCTTTTGCATGTTTCTATCTCTTGTCAAGTCCTGTTATGTCTTGTTTTGTTTTTTTCATAATAAAAAACAACAACAAAAAAACCTACAAAAGCACCTTTGTTCCAGCAGCCATAAGTGCCCTGAACAAGTGACGTTATTTGATTTATCTTATTTCTGCCCCTTTGCACATGCACCATATTTCTACTCTGCTTTTTAATGTATTGTTTCTAATGTTGTTGTTTGTTTGTTTTTTTTCTTTTAGAGCTGACTCACTGCTAAACAAACTGTACCTGTTCGTACCAATAATATAACCTTGAACCATGAGCTGCATTTAGAATATATCTGTATTCTAAAAGAGAGAGGAGGTTTTTTTTTTTCTTTTTAACACCATTACATCAAGAAGAGGTACAGCCCCTTTAATAGAAGCTTTGCCCATTTCAAGCTTCAAGAACAGCCCTTCCCATTTGCGTCTTAATTTACTTCTCCTATACAGCGAGCTTGATGAGCCTTAAACACTTGGTGTTATTTGAGCGAAACAATTAAAATTGATGGTCATCTTGATCACTGATTTCTTCGCGAGCGCCACTGGTTCCTGTGTGAGAGTTCTGAATAGGCCATTAACTGCACAGAACACAAGTCATTACAGGAATTAACTGCTTAAGTCCCTTTGTGCAAACGAACTAAGTAAGCACATATGCTCTAGACTGTTATGCTTCTATTACATGATTATTGTACAAGTCTAATTTCAACATATGAGGAGGAACTGCAGTGTCTATCATTATTATCATTATTATCATACATAGACACTTATATTTTTTATGTCTGTGTGTTTTATCCAGATAAAGACCAAATGATGAACATAATACAATGGTAATATGAAATAGTTACAGCTGAATTAACAGTTTCTTGAATCCAAAGATGAATCATAAACTCCAAACACCCACACACGGAGTAGCGGCTCTACCCTAAGGACCTCACTCTTTACCCCAGCTGTCCAGCGAACAGTAGCAGAAATATTTGTAATAGCAAACATGGACAACTAAACAAATACGGTAGGCGTGTTGCATGTATTCCCATAATGATGAGGTTGATTGACAGTTGCACAACAGAGGCGATTTGGCGCAGAAAAGGTCATCAGGCTTCAGCGTTGGCAGAAAGACCCAGCTTTAGGTTGGGAAGGCGAGAGGCAGGTCTGTCCCTTATTCCCTATTCAATATGAAAGGCAATTGCTTTGTCTCACATTTTAGTCCCAATCTGCCACACTCGAGCACTTTACTCATCTAATCTCATTCCTGAGCCAAGCGCTCCCCTGATATGACGACAGGGAGACTAAGAAGGAGCAGAGAGGTACTGCTGAGGGGAGTGAATAAATAAGAGGACACTTGAGCACTAAAAACTAATACATGCTTTATCTAATCCAATCAGTCAAGAGGATTCAAGTTACCACTAATAGAATACATTAACAAGGCTGCAAATCATTTTCCACAATGGCTCAACAACATCAAATTAATTCGGTAACATAATCAATTTACCACTTCACATATATAAAAGAAAACTCCTTTACTTATGAATCTTCACCCAAACAGGTGCTTGGATGGATCGCCATGGTAACCCCATAAGCAATTGCGGGGTGCTGCTCTCATGGCAACCGTTTAGACGCTTAGCAACTGCATGGGGCTGTCCTAGCAACGGGCTAAATTATTATAGCCAAAACGCATATGGTCTCAAGACTTTTATATAAAAATGATCAATAAATAAATAAATAAATAAATAAAAATCGATGTATTTTTGTAGCTTCCAACCAGGTGAAAAAAAAGCTGCTGAAACTGATGCCAAAACACATATGGTCTCAAGACTTTTATACGAAAATGATTAAAAAAAAATAAAAATAAAAAATAAATAAATAAATAAATAAATAAAAATCTGTATTTTTGTAGCTTCCAAAAAGGTGAAAAAAAAAAAAAAAAAAAAAAAAAAAAAGGTACTGAAACTGGTGCCAAAACACATATGGTCTCAAGACTTTTATATGAAAATGATTAAAAAAAATAATAATAAATAAATAAATAAATAAATAAATAAATAAAAATCTGTATTTTTGTAGCTTCCAAAAAGGTGAAAAAAAACGAAAAAAAAAAAAAAACAAAAAAAAACAAAAAGGTACTGAAACTGGTGCCAAAACACATATGGTCTCAAGACTTTTATATAAAAATGATCAAAAAATATATATATAAATAAATAAATAAAAATGTATATATATTTTTGTAGCTTCCAACCAGGTGAAAAAAAAAAACAAAAAACAACCTACTAAAATTGGTGCCAAAACACAAAACACATATGGTCTCAAGACTTTTATATAAAAATGATAAAATAAAATAAAAAAATTATAAATAAATAAAAATCGATATATATTGTTGTAGCCTCCAACCAGGTGAAAAAAATAAAAAAAAAAGCTACTGAAACTGGTGCCAAAACACATATGGTCTCAAGACTTTTATATAAAAATGATTAAAAAAAAAATTATTTAATTTCTGTAACTTCCAACCAGGTCACTAAGCTTGGACCTGATTACTATCTGTATTTAACATGCAAATGAAAGCGAGACCTTCAGGGGTATCGTTTTCTATTAAAATATGTGAGAGTGTAATTATAGATAAATGCCACATTAGCCGAGCGAGATAGAAAGACCCGCAGTGAAGAGGGGCTGGAGGCGCTGATGAGGCCAAATGACTGGTCCGCTCTCTAAAACCAATGGCACAAGTCACTCCATTACAGCCTCTTATTAGCGCACATTTATAGGAGCAAAATGGGTTGTGTTTTTCTGGCTTGTGTGTGGACTAGATAATTCAAAGGACATCGGTTAGGTATTATCCACACTGGGCTTTTTAATTAACCTTTATTTTACCAGGAAAACTCCACATTCACTTTTCCAAGAAGTCCTGACTCCAGGGGCAACCTACAAGGAAATTTTGAAATGACAGCTTCTAATTGGTTTTATGGAGGCAAAATAGAAGAGGTCAGACCTAGGGCAAGTAGAAAGTATAATGATGACAACAGGTAAAATAGTCAAATCCAAAACAGACACATAAATACAAATTGGGGGTTTTGCTACATTTCCTGTTCAGAAACTCCAAAAGTATATGTCAAAATACTGATATCCATCTTACAACCTGAACCAAAACATGCCCAGTCAAATCCCTGAGCGCCGTATAGTAGCAGCTCAGTACTTTTTACAACTGGGTCAAATGCAGAGAATGAATCACAGGGGATTAATGAAGTATCAATATGTTTCAGAATTATGAAAAATTAAGATGATCGTTAAAGCAATTTACAGTTTAAAACAAGATTATAACTTTTAAATGACAAAATGTCCGCAAAATTTGTATACAGTTTTCCCTCACGATTATATATATACACACACACACACACACCGCTACTCTATATATATTTGTTAGCCTTATAATGTAATTGTATTGAAATATGTGTTTTAATGTGTGTTCACTGCTCAGGGTCTGCACATGGAAAGAAGCAGGAGCTGAATCTTTTCTTTTGTAAGATTATTTAATTTGTACATGGTCGATGATAAATAAATAAATAAACAAAGAAAGACAAAGATTTTTTTTTTTTTTTTTTTTTACATTGTATGAGCGTGCATTGTGTTCTGCGTCCTGATTGGCTGTTGGACTGTAGACCATTGTCCATCAGTCTCCTCCGTGCCGTGTCTCCTGTCCAGTACAGAATGTGTTCAGACAAATTTACATAAATATTGGATCGCAGTGTGACTCTGAAGTGCTGTACGTTTGCAATCTGTTTTCTCCCCGATAAAACCCACGATGTCGATGAAACGTTCTGCACCGACAAAGACGCCTACGAAGGTTTGAACTTTGAGAGAGTTTAAACAAGAGAGAAATGTGAGAAAATGCTAACGCCCGTGTGAGAAAAGTGTATAAAGTGTGTGGTGAGGGGTTTTACAGCTGCAAAACATATTGAATAACTGTAAAAAATAAAGCCGATACTTCGTGGATTTCGCCTATTGCGGGTTATTTTTAGAACGTGACCCCCGCGATAAACGAGGGACCAGCGTATTATAGAAAGCTGAAACCCATGAATACATAAAGCCTACACATCCATGGAAGAGTTTTGCTCAAAGTTGGAGCGACAGTAGCTCAGTTGGTAGAGTTTTTGTCCACTGATGCAAAGATTGGCGCTTCAAATCCCACTCTCGACATAAAATCAACCTGTGGGTCAGATCCACAGACCCACAGGTTGACGGCGCAATTCTAACTCCCACAGATGAACGCTGTTGTCGTGCCCTTGGGAAGACCCTTAACGCGCCTCACCCCCAGTGCATGAATGTGTGAGTGGTACATTGAAGTAAAACGCTATATAAAATGTGACCGTTTACCATTTAACAGTGAGCATTTGTAATAACAGCGCGGTCCCAAGTCCGATTGTAAATTATAGTTTTCCTCTCCGTGATACCGATTGCCGCTGGATCGCAGAAAATTGTTACGAGCGTTTTTGTTGACACGGGACTCAAAGATATATTGTTGAAATGTAAGTCTCGTGGTGAGTTTTCATCTGGCAGTATAAGGCTGAGATTGAGTTTAGTGCTGTTCAGGTACTTCAGACTAAATTTGCATTTCATATAGAATTAATTTTAGGACTTTGCCATTGCACTACGCAGGGTCAGGTTCAGTTCAAGCGCTCCGAGTTTCAAATGATTTGCGTTGTATGTCGCATAAATTAGCATATCATATCAGACTTGATTGCTCATGTCCTTCCTGTCCGATCCTCGCGTGTACTCAAAAACGGCCACTCATTTTGATTGATAGGGTGCTAAATGTGAAATTGCACTTTATCTGCATTTTTATTTAGAAAACTGTTCAACTTTTAATGAACAAACTCATTAAAATAGGGGGTTATTTTCAGACACATCCCCCTAACGACATCTATATACCAGATTGAACCTCTTTTTAATTACCATGCAGCTCCAAAGAGACGGGCAGCTTTCAAGACACTTTGTGAGTCCACATCATTAAAATGTAATGAGACACAGCCCAGTATAACGACTGTAATGTTCTAGGACACACAGCCATTATAAGTGATATACTGCAGGACTGAGGGCTGCACCGCTCACATGTAATTAAACTAACACGATGAGACAATGGGCAAATGGATACTAATTATCACGTTTGTGTCATGCTATTGTGGGTTTTTTGTTTTTGTTTGTTTGTTCGATAATCCTTAAGTAAACACAATTTATTAGCACAAGAAAGCACCCGTCAATGTCACTGTTAGCGCCACTACTTCCTGTCCAATTTTAACTGTGTCTATGAGGTTTTTGCGGTCAGTCCAAAATGAGTAAATAATTGAAAATAAAGCCGTGCAAAGGGAGCTGTGAATGGATGTCACTGAACAAATAATATGAATACTTCACCGGAGAGCACTTTTGTGTTTAGAAATCGAGATATTTGTGTCTTAATGCTAACGCTAATGCTAATTTTGAGGCAAAACAACTCCACAAACTGAGGTATTCTATGTATAAAAACAACTGGGTAGTCTTTATTTTAATTTATTAAAGGTTGTGTAGAGGCCAAGTGACCCCGTGCCACAAATCCACTAGGTTGCAAATGTTTTTAGTGGTGTTTCAGATGCGTTTCCAAAAAAGTGAGGTCAAATATTCCAAAAGATGCACTTCAAATGTCCTTTATTTCCATTCATTTCAGTAACATGCTCAAAAGACAGTTCCCCCTCACATATGCAACACCTGCTGCACTAACTACCTCATGCAAACAGTGACACCTAGAGGCTGGAGGTACATTTTGGCTGCTACAGGTTGTTTATTTTATGTTTTTAGATTTTATTAAAAGTGACAGTTAGCTTTAAGACATAGTGAGCTAGCTAGAGTCCTGCCGTGCACGGAGTCGACTGGTAAGATTAATTTCAGTGAATGTGAGTGTTTCTACGTACAAATGTGTGTCTTTATAATACTGGTCGGTGAAACTGCATTTGGTTTGAATGAAGTGTCTCAAATCTTGCGTTCAATTCACTGGGTGAGAAAACATATTTGCAAGTAGAGGCACCGTAATAAGTGAAATACGTCCGCAGTTGTTCAGTTTTTGATGGGATATTCAAATCGCTCAGTGGTTGCAATTATAGTATCCTTTGCAAATAATATAATATCTTGCCTTTTTATGGGAAAATAACATGCTGAATGTGTGGCATTCTATAAGTAAGTTTCTATTTCTATTTCTCTCCTGAAAGCATATCAAATGTGCACTCTGGACGATATTGTATAATATTTACAAACATTGGTATCACAATATTAGTCAGATTTGGCCTGGCAAATCCAGAATGATATGCATATTTGGAACTGATCGATGTCAGTCTGGTCCCTGCTTTCTCTGTTGCGGCTCAAGCCCGGTCAAAAGAGATCATAAAATCAGATTTATTTTTAGTTTTTTTCAGTGTCACATAAAACAAAGGAGCTCATTGGTCACCTGTGAGTTATAAATAAAATTACATTACATTTCTCTCACCTTTACTCGCTTTAAACTTGCTTTGAAATCTGATGTTGACCAGCCCCTGTGATAGTTTTTCCTTTATTTTTTCCGACACGGGGGACCATGCATGTACCCGATTGCCCAATCCACCTGTCAATCACTGCCATCTGAAAACAGGGAGTATTGAAGAAGTGCTTATTCTGGATCCCAGATAAAGCCATATTAGTTTTGTATTCCAAAATTGCACCACTCAAATCCAAATATTGCAAGAAACAAAAAACAAGGACTTCTTTTTGTATTCCTCTGATCTTAGTGTCTTGTTCTTCTGCACTTTCCTGTTTTAATGGTAATTTTATGATGATTAATTGTGATTATTTATGTTTTGATTTGTTTGATTTTAATGTCTTTCTTATTCTGTAAAGCACTTTGAATTACCTTGTGTACAAATTGTGCTATACAAATAAACTCGCCTTGCCTTGTTCAAGACAAGTGGGTTAAGTGTCTTGCCCAAGGACACAACGACAGCATTCATCAGTGGACAAACACTCTACCGACTGAGCTGCTGCTGCACATCTTAGGCTCAACAATATGCTCTTGTCCTGAAACACCCCCAAAAACACTGCAGTTACCCCTGAGTTCCATCTCCACTCAGAGTAAAACTTGGACATGTTTTGGTTGACGTGTCCGCTCCGGTTTCATGGACAGGCGAGTGAAAAATGACCCCAGTAGAAAAGGGTTAAGGACACACGCCGCACGCCAATAACAGCACCACAACCCAGTTTAAAGGGTGTCCTGAAACTACAAAACTTCCAATAAATAGAGCTGAATTTTTAACCCATATATGACTTATGTATTATAATTGAAGGTGCACTTTGTAACATTTTTGGAGAAGGGTCGGCCCCCTGCTTGTCTCCATGGAGATAGTATTACTTTGCCTTGAATAATCCACAGTACGGCAATAAACCCATCTAGTGTGCACGCAGGTATATGATTAAAAATTGTGTTTAAGTGTTAATAAAATTCTTTGAAAACATAAAATTACAATCGATGGGGTCACATCTCCTCAGATCTGACCTTTAACTTGCCCTGGTGGTTTCCTTCATAGAGATTAATGAAGTTTAATGCCACACTATGGAACATTAAAAGCAAAACAATAACATCTCCTTGGAAATAAGCAAGTGGCCAACTCTAAAAGTTACATAGTCAACCTTTAAAGATCTGTGTAAAGTGACACAAAGGTCCTACAGAGTAAAGAGCAGAAATGTATTTGGAATTGCTACGAAAATCTAATTATCAAATATAGAATGGCTTTACATTTTGGTAGCGCAATCTATAATTAGTTTTCACATGAAATTACTGAAATAAACAGAGTGCCAAACAATAGAAATTTGAAAAGAACGGTTACACAGAAACAGCACATTTGTAATTAGCCACGGCAAAATATCACCACAAATTGAACATGGCAAATGGAGCATAAATAGCTACGGAAAAGTAGTTTACAAGGATGGCTGTGGCCTGCCAGCTAGGGCACAAACAACAGTGTCTGTCAGCTGGAACGGCTCCTAACTTGGAAAGACAACAGGGGTCGAGATTTGGCCGCTGAGGGTACAAGCTGTCTCTGTCCTCCCCCGTCCCGCTACGCTCTTCCCCTCAGTAAATCCCACAGTTTGACATCAAGGCCATTGTGATCCCATTTCATCCTGTTTATCTAGTTCACAACACACATTTATTCGGATGTGGCCTCGGCGGGGGAGGGAGGGAGGGATGGAGGGAGGGGGAGGGGGGAGTACGAGCTCATGTAACAAGTCGTTTTGGAAAAAAAGTCGAGGAAAGTAATCAGAGCTAATAGAAAGTGCGAGTATCCACGGTGATCGGGCAGTAGCATCACGATTTAAAGTCACAGGTGAGGAAGACTGCGTAAGTGCATTGTGTAACTTTGCTTTCGGAGGTTCCACTATCCGTTTTTGTCCAAGATATTTTCGCTTTGCCTGAAATCAAATCAAACTTTTTTATAAATCACTTTTCATACATGCTTTACAGTCATTATGGGGTATTAACTGCTAACACATGACATATTTAGATCAGCTTTACGTTACCTTTTATTGTTCTAAAAATGTTCTACAAATGTTCTACTCGCCGAAACAATGTATTAACATGTTTGCTCTCTGCACTAAGTCACTCCTCCTTCAGAGCGCTAAGGAGGGTTCAAATACGACATGGGAGATCTTGATCATTGCCCCTGGTGCTTTAACAAAAAACTTTCTCTGTGTCTGCCTCAAAGTATTACACAACAGCTCAACTTTTACTTTTGTCTATTAAAATGTTGTCTTTGGGAACTGTATGTATCGTGTTTTTGTATATTTATGGCTCATGGGCGGATAATTGGACAGAATCTTACAGCTAACCGTAAAAAGGGTTCAAATAGGGCCCAGGAGAGATCCCTAAATTACTGAAACATGCATGGATGACATCTAAAACCTCTTCAGGCATATTTTTCATGAGGGAATGACATTATAACATGGTATGAAAAAAAACGGTTTAGCATAATACGCCCTCTTTCAAAACAATCCCACGTTTCACCTGACTATCCTCCTGTTTCACAGCATTGCAAACTTATCTATCAAGTCACTGACAGTTGGACAAAATCCATAACTCTTTTGTTTCTAAATATTTTTATTTTATTTTTTCAGAGCATTTAGAACGACCCTTCCCGCATTAATCTGAGCAAATATAGCACCGAGGAACGAACCCTCATTGTACAGTGGTACTTTGAGTCACATGGGTCAAATTCACAAACCCAGAGGTGTCACGTCGACATTTTAATACCAGAGATGCCCCGAGTGTAAATGCCATTAAAGGAATAATAAGTGGTTTTCAAAGACAGGGGGCAGTATGTGATCTCCACAGACCTGACTAGTCCTGATTTCTTCCTGTGGGGCGATCTTAAAGAAAAGGTGTTTGTGAATAAACCTCAGACAATAAACGACTTAAAACGTGATATCGAGGATCAAATAAGAGCCATAAGCCCGGAAATGCTTTCAAATGTTATGCAAAGTGTGTTGGGTCGAGCTATTCGGAGCCAAAACGAAAATGGTGGACACTTAAAAACATTACCTTTAAAAAATAGGTCATTTTTACTTCCCCTAGTTTAAGTAGTGATAAATTCAAATGTAAGTGAACAATTATAACTTTATATATTGCCAAAAATCTCAGACGTTTCAGTTTACCTACTGCTAAAATTTGGTGAGTATAACTTGAGAAATATAGGAGCTATTGAAGATTTAAAAGTGTATATACATAAAGACAATCAGATGACATCACCAGGCCAGATCTGTGGGGAGGCGGGTCCGGCCATATTCACTACTTTTTCAAGGCAATAAACATATGTACTTGTCAGATAAAGTTAATGTCGCACTGTGGAAAGCAATAACATCTCAAGAGAAACCAGCAGGTGGCAGAACCCCTACTAGAAACACACAGGACAAGTTTAATTAACCTAAATGTCTTGTTTTTTTTTAATTCTAGGGGGCTCCAACATATTGCATATCGTAACATATTATCGATTTGGGTCTATATGACAGGTGTGTAACCAACTGACTGTTGACATCATGCCGTTTTGCAAGGTTGAAGAAGTTGGAGACCTCTACGGGACAGTTTGTATATTTATCAGAAACAAAACTGCTGAAAATTCAAGAAATATTTTGCAACTTACAGAAAAAAAGAACCTTCTTCCGTTCGTCACCACTGACACAGATGGGGTGGAATCTTGGTTTAGCCGGTGCTTGAAGTAAACAGGACAGCTCCAATCTGGCGTCGCTGTCGGGTTGTAACAGAAAAAGCAACAATCATTTCAATTTGAGATAATCTGAGGTACAATTTTTATTTTGCAAAGATCTCCCTCCTGTGAAAAACAAACAGCCTAAAACACCAACTGTATCCCTTTTCCGGTGTCGCATCAAACAAACAAAGTCTGTGCTAACTGTAGTACTTTGGACCAACATATTGATATCATTGTTTCTGACCTTGTTAAAGTTCCACGCTGGTTTCTTTGACATCTCTGTGACAATAGTGTGAAAACAGAGCAGCAGGATTGTTTTTAGTGTAAGGTCACCCAATAATCCTCCACCATGCTGTCGCTCCACGATGCAAAAAACTCTATTTTCAATTAACTTTGTCAGCCACATAAGGAATTTTGTACTCTCAAACTTTACAGAATCACAGCAGCAAATTTGGCATCGCTGATTAATATTTCTGTCCATGATTTCAAATGGTGATCAAAACAACCAAACAGAGGTAACTTCCTGCTTCCTCTTTATTGTGTCCTCAAGCCCCGCCCACTTCCTGTTCTCTTGTTTGACATACATATTCCTATATTTTTATCTTCGTCATCATTGCTCCTGGTGCTTTAATGAAAAATTCTCTCTGTGCCTGCCCCAAATCAGAGCTTTTTGGAAGAGTTTAAGGTTTTAAGGTCCAAAACTTATGGATGATGAGATCTGTTTTTTTTTTTTTCATGTTTTTGAAATGTTAAGGATCGATTCGGTCAGTAGTAAAATACAGGAGCCATACTATTTTTAGTCTTTCAACAAGAACGCCTTTACTTAAATGAACATAGATGTGAGCAAAGTGTCGAGTGTGGGCGATCAAACCCAAGTCCAAGTATATCTTTTTACCTTGTTTATAAGTAACCAGACATGAAAACTCTCCATGAAACAGACTGAGCTAATATTGGACAATGCAATGACAATAAATCGGCCATTTTGTTCCAAACTGCCAACCAATCGACTGGCCTTCTCCAAGAAAACATACATGTACACCTTCAATAGCTATTAATACAAAGGAGCTGTTCCTGAAGCTGTACAAAAAACTGTACAAGATTTGTCATTGCTAGTTGATATTTCTGTCTATGATTTAAAATGGGGATCAAAATAACCAAGGTAACTTCCTGCTTCCTCCATATTATGTCCCCAAACCCCGCCTACTTCCCGTTCTCTTGTTTTACACACACACTCCTATATTTTTATTTTCCTGATCATTGCCCCTGGTGCTTTAACAAACATTTTCTGTGTCTACCCCAAAGCGTTACACAACAGCCTCCACCCCCACACACACTGCTAAATGAAGTATTAAAAAGTTTGTCTTCAGTTCAGCTTGTTTTAGTGCAGTCTATTCACTGAAAAAATGTAAAAAAAAAAAGAAAATATAACAGCAATTAAAAGTGTTGTATTTGCTAACTATATGTGAAACAGCTAATAAACCCAAGGCTTGATAAAGGTTATGTCTTCACAGTGGCATGAATCCAGATTAATAATGCTTTTATATATAGCTATGTGGTGCTAACATTCTTTTCTTTTCTTTTTTTTTTCTAATGATAATTACATAACTCAAAAAATAACTCTTTATTTAGTTACTGTATTTTCATTAGAATACACACGGGGCCGGCCTGAAGCATAAACATAATAAGCGTTTGTTTAAGGGCCACAACCACAAGGGGGGGCCACATCCTCAGAGAGAACAATTAATTTGAAGAACAACGCACACTATCAGTGTCAACAAATAATGAAATGGAGTGGGGCTGGAAAAAAGAAAAAAAAAAGAAAAAAGAGGTGAGCTATTTTATTTCTTTATTTTATTTTATTTCTTTATTATTATTTTTACTTTATTTATCATTTTATTTATCTGTTTATTTATTATTATTATTATTATTATTATTATTATTATTATTATTATTATTATTATTATATTTTTTATTTATTGTTCTTTTAGTATTTGTATTTTTTATTTTTTTATTATTAGACATGCTAAGTTAACGTGTTAGCAAAACAACACCAGAGATATATAACTACAGTTGGTCAAGTCAAAGCATAGGCTATAGGGGGCCACAACCAAAATCTTGTTTAGGGCCCCCAAAGGTCTTGAACCGGCCCTGGACACACAGCTAACCATGCACTATTTTCACAATCATAAAGCTAATAAACAACAGATTAGAACCACATCCATTTCATCCATAAAATACACATTGAAACGACTACTTTTTCATTGTGAACCATAACACGGCATCTCCTCTGCAGGCTTCTTCTACCCCTTAACACAAAATACATAACCCACTCCCAGCGAGGTACTTCCCAAGTTGCTAAATCTCTTGGTGTGGGATGTGGTTTTATATCTTGAGGTAACAGACGGAATACTTCCAGGTTTATTTTATTTCATTTTTTTATGTAATCTCCTGTCAAGTCATGAGGTAGGTAATGTGACTCGCCTGGTTTGGCTAAGGATTCCTGCCTACTTGTCACCCCGCTGTTTTTCCATCCCATACTTAAGAGCAATCACTTGAAGGCATAATGTTCTAAATCCTGGTGCCAGCTCAGCTCAAATGTGCGGCTGCGAGCTTTCGGCTTTGATGTTATTACATACTACGACAAACTCAAGTCAAACTCAATAAATTCTCACATCAGGATCTATGTCAGAATGATTGTCAAACACCTCCTTTAGTGTTGTATCTACACAGAGCAGACTGAAGCGCCCACTCACCGGGCTAACTATGCTTTAAGCCAACAAGCAATAAGGCTTATCTGAGGCCTAATGGTATTAAATAGAAGGCGGACGGTGGGGACAGATGGAGATTATTCGTATATGATCCAAAATGTCTTGCTTTATTATTAAATTAGTAAGGACTATAGGTAATATTTAAAGTCATTTCTATAACTCTTGGTAGCTTAGCCAACCAGTACAGAAAAATATTACTGTAATTTGGTGTCTGGTTCTGGGTGGTTGATCGGCAAACTGCAAATGGATATCACGCTGATGGAAGGAGAGAGAGGAAGTCAAATTCAAAGTTTTGCCAACCAAGTATTAAAGGTTTGCAAAGTCGGGCTTAAGACTGTATTTTCCGGAGTGTAAATTGCACTGGAGTATAAGTCGCACTGAATTAGAAGTCAAAGCCACCAGCCAAAAAAAATATAATAATGAAGAAAAAAAACATATATTTCACATTTAAATCTCATATAAGTCACTCCCCCGACCAAACTATGAAAAATCGCACCGGAGTATAAGTCGCACCAGCCAAAAATATATAATAATGAAGAAAAAAAACATATATTTCACATTTAAATCTCATATAAGTGGAACCCCCGGCCAAACTATGAAAAAAAGTGTGACTTATGGTCCGGAAAATACATACTTCACTTGGTTGTTGTCCATTCTAGGATAGTTTTTATACTTGGTTGTGTTGAGTTTTCTGAACATGGATGTGAGCAAAGTGGCATTGAGTGTGGGTGTGTGTGCTAGCAACACTGAGATTATTAAACTCTAAAGTCCAAGTTTATCTTTTTAACTTGTTTATAAGAATGTAAGAACAAATGAAAAGTCCTTGTAGCAGATTTAGCCAATTTTTGGACAACGCGATGACAATAAATAGGCCATTTTGTTCCAGACATAACCAACATTTTGAAATGAATAGTTGTCTTGTTGAATGTCTGTTTGCACAACCACAAAATCGATTGCCCTCCTTCAGGAAATACATACAGCCTCAGTAGCCATTCATACAAGGAGGTGTATGGACATATAGACGTTCATATCCCTCATTCCCACAGCGCTCAAGGCTGCGTTGTAAAGCCGGCCTAACCCGTAAACCCTGGCTTATCTGCTCTCTATGGGCTCCCTGGCTGTGCAGTTCCCCCCCTCATCTCAGGGCACCACTGATAATCAGCCATTTCTATTTGGCCTCCAGACTGGGCGCGGATCCCTAAGTCTGCAGATAGGAGATCTAAGCCAGACTTCAAGGTCTAAGTGTGCAAATACAGTGCATCAATGGCAAGATGTAGAGAAAGGGTTGACTATGTACTGAGGACTTTACACTACCGCAAATATAAGGATGGATTTTGAAATATTAACAGTATACAGTGAATATATTTCAAGTTTTAGAGCATATCAACACATACTGTAAATATGTTGTGTTATTTTCCAACTAGTCTAACATTACAACTATTTTCTTTTTAGCTAAATCAACTAAACCCAGGTTAGCACAACTACAATGTAATTATAGAGAAGTTACACTATGAGTTAGACACTGCCTGGCCAAAAAAAAAGAGTCGTCATCAAAAAAAGGTCAGTTACACACTCTAATATTTGGTTTAGCTTTGATTATGTCGCACATTCACTGTGGCATTGTTTCGATTTCGCTTCTGCAGCGTCACAAGATTTATTTCCATCCAGTGTTACATTAATTTTCCACCAAGATGTTGCATTGATGATGGTCGAGTCTGACGCTGCACAAAGCTTCTCCAGGACATCCCAAAGATTCTCAATGGGGTTAAGGTCTGGACTCTGTGGTGGACAATCCATGTGTGAAAATGACGTCTCATGCTCCTGATCCACTCTGTCACAATTTGAGCCCGATGAATCCTGGCATTGTCCCGTGCCATCAGGGAAGAAAAAATCCATTGATGGAATAACCTGGTCATTATTCAGGTGTCAGCTGACCTCATTCTTTGAGCACAGATTCAACTGCTGTTGCTGAACCTAGACCGGACCAACTGCAGGAGGCTCGTACCTATTTGTTTAGTTAAATCCAGGTGGCGACTTTTTTTGTGTGTGTGTCAGTGTATGTAACAACCATGTATGTGCCTGATCTCATTTGTTATTGGAAGCTAATTAGAGTTGGGTCTTGGGTCTTTGGATGGCAGACCACGGGGAGCTCGAGGTGCTGCAGTGGGGCGGCCGTGGCTCTAGTTAAAACTCTCATTAGGCAAGACACTTCACCCAGCTTGTCTATGTAAAAATGTGTAGTGTAGCGTGAGTGTTGATGGTTGAAGGGGTCGATGGTGCAGTTCACCTTAGAACAGAGGGTGGCTACGATACCACAACCAAAGTGAAGCAGCTTTGAGCTTCTGGAAGAGCATTATATAACACTTGTGCATTATTATTATTAGGATTAAAGCTACATTGTACTTGCAACATCTACTTAATAAGTGCGGAGAATGCTTGTGCAATCCCCTGCTGTAAATGTGATAACTAATGCATTACAAAGACAGTGTAATCCCAGGTGTCAGAGGCCAAATGTGGCTAACTAGAAGAAATGAATACCGTTTAACCAGACAGAACACTGGGCAAACTTGGAGATAAGTGGTTCTTCTGTTTGTCTCACACATTGCTTAAGCTACATGCCTTAGAGACCTCCTGACACAAGAGACATCCCATAATTACCACACATTTCAGTAATAGCCGCTTAAATTTACACCTTTTCTACACACAGGCCCTTTTCATTAGCGAGCTTTGTACAATACAGTAGCCTGGGTGGTCCACAGTGGGGAGCACAGAAAGGTGGTAATGAGGCTTTAATGGTTATTTAGTAAAGTATACAGTTCTGATTTAATAAAGATCAGGGTGACTCTTATAATAACTTCAAATGGCAAAATTCTATGGTAGGTAGCGCGATACAATATAATAGTGTATTGTGTATGTGTATGTAGTGTATGTAATTTTCTTTATCCTTGTAATGATGGAATCAGAAAGATAACTAAGGTCAGTATGTCATAGAAAAAAAAAAAAATAAAATCATTATGCTAAGCTGCTGCTGCTCTTAAGATGTCCAAATATTAAACTTTACTCAACAAACTGTACTGATGTAGGGTATGCCACCTGCTTTTCTCCATGGAGATTTTATATTATTATTATTATTATTATTATTATCCTTTTTTTAAATAGTATTTCCACCTCTAAAAAGGACACCAAAGTGAACCAAACTATTTTTTATTATGATGATTTTTTTTGCATTTTATTATTATTATTATTATTATTATTATTATTATTATTATTATTATTATTATTATTATTATTATTATTATTATATGAATTTCCACCTCTACAAAGGTCACAATTTTATTTAATTTATGTATTATTTTATAACAACAATAAAATATAATATGTGAATTGTGTGAATATAAAGTACAAGAGATTACTTTACATAAAATTATTATTTCTTAGGACAACAAAAACAAAAAACATCATGCACAATTTCAACTCCAGTTTCAGAGCTCTTTAAATGGTCTTAAAAAATTAGCGAGAAACACATACCTTTTCAGAAATGTTTAAATTATGAAGAGAATTACAGTTGAAACATGTCATATTCAGCATTAACATATTTGCTCTGCTTTAACATGCATTTGTATAAATCTGATACAAAGTGACAGTCATATATGTTCTCTTTAGGGACCAGAACAGCCCTGCTCTCTATCAGCCAACTGTCAGTGCATTATGCTAAGGCCATCTGCTTTAAGAGGATGTAGGGATCCATGTGATTGGCCGTGATAGTTACAACCCTGAACACGCCCACACGTAATGTATGCTAATGGATTCCTTCTCATCCCATCCTGTTGCCACGGCACACTTGGCTGTGCTGTGCCCACTGCACCTTGCTTCATTAAAATAAAGGTCTCAAAGTCAGATGAAGTGAATTTAAAACCTCTAAAACCGTTACCAGGGCAATAAGGAATCTTAAAAGGAGGAATAAGCGTCTATGTTAGAACTTTAGGCGAAACTGCACTCGAGATTGAAGTCAAACTGTAAATCTGTTGTAGCTTTTGTGTTCATTTGTATGGAACAGATTTTAAGCGAGTCGTTTCATCACTTATTGTTTTCTATTTCTGAAAAAAGAGTCCAGTAAACATATTTATACATATATCCAGTGTCAAGATCCCAGTCTGTCCTTGTTTTTCTGTGCTGTCTTTCCCCCGCCTTTATGTGTCCTTGTCTGGAGCTGAGCAGAGACTCTGGCACCACCCACAACCAGCTCTCCACAACCGGTGCAAACACCTCAGCCTCCGACCCAGCTTCCTACAACTGCTTCAAAGACGTCAACCTACACCCCCGCCCCTTACTACCTGCTCCGTCAACCAACATTCACATTTTTCTGCTACGAGATTCCTGTCTTTTTCAAACCTACAAATACTTTAAGACAAAAACTGGTTCACCCAAAGGACAAAACCCCGAGCCACAAACAAAGTAATGCGTCTACTCCATTCAGCGTAGTGAAGAGTGCAGTGAGCGTTATACTGGAGAAACTAAACACTACGCTACTCCATAAGAGGATGTACCAACACCAGCGTGAGAGCTGCTCAGGACCCCAGTCTGATGTACATCTCCATCTCAAAGACACTAACAACTCCTTTGAAGACAGTGAAGTTCAGATCTTAGCCAGAGAAAATAAATGGTTTGAGAGGGGAGTTAAAGAAGCTATTTTTGTTAGGAAAGACAATCCTTCTGAGGGTTTACACAGATATTTTGCTGCTTGTAATAAACTCTAACTTTTATCTCGAGTCTGTATCTTTGACCCCCAAGATGTTACGAGACCCAGTTATGCATTTATTCAATTACAATATATTGCAACATAAAGATCTGACCTCTAATTTCGCCTGGTGACATTCGTTGTTTCTGTAGATAGAGATGTGTAATACTGTACTGTACTACATTCAGGAAAAGAATCTTCTTTATGGAGCAAGTGGGCGTTGGACCCCCCACCAGTAAAAGTTATACAATGCACATTTAAGCATGAAGTGTATGCACAGTTTGCGGGCTGCAGTACTCTCTGTAGTAGCGTACACTGACTGAATGACTGCTCTGCTGCTCACTGGTGTAATTAGTGTGATGCTCTGCTCCTCTGTGATAGGCCTCTACTACCTGAGAGACAAAACCGCTCCAGCGTATCCCCTGGAATAGTGTTTTTTACTGTCCTTAATGTTAATATTACGATGGAGTTCAAGGAGTTCAAGGAAAATACTATATTTGATCACCATCATCAACCTTTATTTTACTATCCAACGAACATTTTTTCGTTCTCTTGTAATTCTCTACTCCCCTGAAAGTTTGGCCATGTAGGTCAAGGGCATTGGAAGGGAGGCAAATTGCTGTGACTGTTCTATTAAGCCTGCTTTAAAGTACGGATGCTCGGACAAAGACGCCATGACTTTCTCCTGTGTTATATGATGAATTGTTAGGGACTATAGGAATGACAACATGTACATTGCCCAACTATACCTTTAGGGCTAGCATGACGTTAAAGCTTTGCTATTCAAATAATCCCAAAAGGTTTGTACTTTGATAGCAGCAACACCAGTGTTAAAGCATATGTTTATGTCCAAACTCAATATGAAATGGTAATACTGTTATGTATATATAAATGGACATAGCTAACCTGTTTGATACTGCGTTCCATTTCACTTTCTGTTGAAAAACGGTCGCCCCTCACTCTGTAACTGCTGCTGTCAAGCTCATCATTTTGGTCTTAAAATGTTCATATTAACCATCTCTACATGATCCATGATCCTGGTGTTTTTATTTTGCTATTGTGTCCATAATTTAAGCTATGAACATTAATAACAGACAAATCAAGTGCTTTCTGTTTCTGAGGGTAGCAACAGATTTGATTGACAGCGTTGCTAAGTGCTAATTCTTACAGAGTTCACCTCAATGCTGAAGACACAAAGGATTCAACACAATGTTTAATAGTAAACTAAAAATCATGGCTTCAAACAGCCTCGCTCCACATTGGCTCTTTGGTTGCTATGATACTCATGGTCAGATTTCCAAATATTGGACTCAGCTTCAAATTCGTCCCGTGACTGCTCGCCTCGATGAGCTTCATTTGACTGGAGCTGAACGCTATGGGTGACGTCATACTCCTTTAGTCGACTTCTTTATACAGTTTATGGTTATGACATGAATCAAATAATCCCTTGATATCACACTGTCTCTCATTGTTCCTGACAGTTTGCCTCACCCACCCACGACCGGTCAAAGCCATAGAACCATCTTTCTCTTTTGGGGGCAGTGAAGTTTACCCTTTATCCCATTTAACACATTTGATTTAACAAAACTTAATTATGTCTGTGGCCTTGAACTCAATAATATACATAAACGGCAGTAGTTTACAGCACTACTAAAACACTTTTACACCTTAGAGGGTCTCGAAAGCCAAGCAAAGATTGTAAACAGTGCACTGAAGCAAGACCTGCACCGTTTGACTGGCCATATAAATGACACTAACAGCCTCTGATCAGCCTGTAATGCTATTCATAGTTGCCATGGGCCTTTTCTCAGCTCTTATTATTAAGATCATTTTTATTCATGATATCACCAAATTGTCCTTGGTCGAAACAGGCGATTATTGGAGACTGCTGATCTGTGGCTTGTGAATAAACATGAAAAACAATCAACTTTCCATTTAAAAGGCCGAGCGCCGTTTAGAGCCTACCCTCAGGAGTAAGAGCAGAGAGAAGCAGGCCTTTCACACGCAGAATGGACTCATTAGAAATAAATAGAAGCGTGAGTGATGGCTTCCTCCTTCATGATATGTTTCTATACACTTAGTCTGAATTATGGTGAGATTAGCACCGCCGGGCTTACGTTTGCTGCACCTTTCTTTTGCATTGATTTACCCATGCATCATTTTTCTGAGGCTTTTATTGCCATATTGTGGGAAGGCTCACAGGTTGAAAATTTAAATTATTATCCTGAAAAGAAAACACACAATCATTATTACCATATTTCAATATTAAAACTCATTTTTTGTCATTTATTTCTTTAGGCTGCACTAATGGATCAAGGACTCACATATTAAACATTAACATTAAAACACAGTGTAATCAAAAAAAATAATAAAATAAAATTAAAAAAAATGCATAAAAAGTGGATTTCTGGCCATCACTGATGAAGTTGTTGCTCATGTAGTTTTTCTAAAATAAAATACAGTTGTGTGAATATAAAATGCAAGGAGTTAGGAGTTGACGCTACCTTATTTTGTTGTTTCCTAAGACAATAATTGGCAAACATCATGCACAATTTTGACTCCAGTTTCAGCTATAGACTGTATAAAGAAGTGAACTAAGTGAGTGTGACGCCACCCATAGTGCACAGCTCCAGTCAAATTAAACTCATCGTTATAGCGGCGAATTTGGAGCCGAGATCCATGTTTGTAATTCCAACCACAAGTATCATAGCAACCAAAGAGCCAATCCGGAGCGAGGCTGGTTTAGCAGAGAGCGGGCACTTAGCAACGCAGTCAATCAAAACTGTTACTAGCGCTAGCACGAGCGACCTCAGGGAAAGAACGCGCCTGATTTGTATGTCATGTTCATATCTTGATTTATTTTACAATCGCAAAATAAACATATGTAGAGCAGGTTAATGGGAACATTTTAAGAGTAAAATACAACAACAACAGAGCAACAGTTTCTCAATACAAAGTGAGTCAAAAGAGCCAAAAGAGCGCCCATGCTATACAGACTATGGTTTCAACGCTCTTTAAAGCTGCCTTTGAAAGTTAGAGGCAAACACATACCTTTCCAGAAATGTGTGACTTATGAAATGAATTAAAGTTGAAACATGTCACATCCAGCGTTAACATTATTTGCTCTGCTTTAACATGCATTTGTATAAATCTGATACAAAGAGACAGTCATATATGTTCTCTTTAGGGACCAGCCTGCTCTCTATCAGCCAACAGACAGTGCATTATGCTAAGGTCATCTGCTTTAAAAGGATGTAGTTCATTATAGTTCAACGCTCCTTTCCAGCTCCTACAGATGAATGCTGTCGTTGTGTCCTTGGACAAGACACTTAACCCACCTCTCCTCTATTGTCTGTGTACATTGCTTTGAGTGAGTGGAAAAGCGCTATATAAAGATGTGACTAGTTACCATTACCAAATAATCACACGACTAAGGGATTTTTGAAATAATTTTGTAATAACCACACATGAATTATCATAATAAAGAAACAGTTTGTTAAGAATGATTCAAGACACATAGCGCCATGTTTTTTCCAGGTCTTGTTTTCTCCCAGTGAAACTACTGCACACAATCGAACGTCTGATCAGATCCACAGTAGAGTGGATTTCACTGTATTGTCGACCAGAGTTTAAATCCGTCCTCTGTGTTATGTTATTGAAAGAGAAAGGGATAAACAAGTGGAATGGCCTCCTATAGGCACACGGCGTTCAGGAATAACCGAGAGACAAAGGCAAAGCTGAGAAGAGTAGAGAGTCGAAGCGGAGTGACAATGCAGAGGAGAGCCAGGATAAAGGCAGGGAAGGTTTTTTTAACAGAAGTCTTATAAACAAATATTGCTCCAGAAATACACGTTGAGACTGCTACAAAACCCCTCTCGGATACAACACCATGTAGGCACGAGAAGTATTTTTAGATGAAGTGATTACACACACATTTACAATCTGGATCCTGTTTGTTGCACCTTTGCAGAAATACAATCATCAACCCATGAATCTGTCTCAGTTTTGACCATTATGTCTAAAAGTTCATATTTTGTGATATCGTTGTTCCTTCCTAGTAGTAGTAGCAAAGTGTGTAGTTTGATTTATTAGTGGTCAGCCTTTTTTCTGACCCGACAGAAGTTAAAATCTGGCCCACAAAAAATGAGACTTTTCTCGTAACATTAGAGTGAGGAAAACCCTGAAAAATAAAGTATGTATTATCTAACTGGTTCCTCGCTCTCAAAAACCTCTTCTCACATCACTGGTTTTCACATGCAAGAAATATTTGGCACTAGCACAGCTTTTGTAGACAGAAAAGCGAAGCAGGGTGGACCACACATGGACAATCTGGTCTCATCCCAAAGCATCCTGTAGTGACTCACATTAAGCCCAGTTTCAGTTTTACCTGGGGTCCTCTTGTAAATTGTAATAATTATGAGCATCATCTGTGATTCTAGTGCCGTGCAAATTATCTGTGTCTGTAAAAATTCACCAGAATTTTACCCACTGTAATTCTGCAAACTCAGAACTCATCAGGTACTTCTTGTGTGAATGCTCATGTCTGTAAATTGGTCTGTTCTTCATCCATTCATTGACGCTAATAGTGATTCAAAATGTCTCTACGGCTCATTTTAGGTCCAGATCCTCAATAATATTAAATTCTCACAGATCATGCTCTAATCCATAGTCATTTTTTAAATTTTTTTTTTTTTTTTTTTTTCTAGAATAAAAAAGTAATAAACATAAAACAAACCCCTGACTCGGACGTACAAGCTCATTGTTGTGGCAACCGAGGATCAGCAGCAAAGAAAAGTTCAGGTGCTTTTGGTGCAAAGTTTGAATTAAGTTGCTGTGTAGCTTGAACAGATTAAAAGAGAGAGACAACGCCGTTTCATTAAAATCTGAGCACATGGGTGTTATTCTGACTGCCAATTGCATCAACATGGTAAGAAACGCTCGAGCAGACGCCTCAGTGCAGGTGCATCATGCTAAAAACAAATTTGAAATAAAAGCCACGTTGCTGACATGATGAACTAAAAGGTTTTTGTCTTGTTTCGGTGTGTTTAGTGTTTATTATTCTGCCATTTCCAGAATAAAGTCCGTAAAAACAGGTAATTTGCTGACATTGCTTATCCAGTACGAATGCACACAAAAAGCTTTCAATTTTACAGATGTCTCATGGTAAATTTGCCCCGAATCCAGAATATCTCCGTAATTTTTGAAACAGATTGATGTCAGTCTGGTCCGCACATCCTTCATTATGTCTCAAGCCCAGTCAAATGTGATCGTCCAATCAGAATCGTTTTTTTTTCAGTGACATGTGAAACAAAGACGCTTCTTCAGTTTCACCTATGATTGACCTATGAAGTAAAATCCAATAAATTATAATCAATATAAAATCAATAAATAACCAATATATAAATAAATGAATAATAATAATAACATATATCTCACCTCAGATTAATAGAGTTTAGTGCTTCACTCATTGATTCTGCAGAAATCCATAATGTTTTTCAGCCCCCTGTGATAATTTATTTCTTATTTTTTTTCCCAATATGGACGGACAATCCATGCCCCTCATTGGCTAATCCATTTGTCAATCACACCCATTTGTAAACGTAGAGATTCGCCGTTGACCAGACTTGTAATCTTCATAAATTATTGAAGACGTCTTTATTCTGGATTTTAAGCAACGAGGTAAAACTAATCCTGTGTGGCTTTTGGTGAAGACTACCCATCTGTTTTGCATCACAATGTTCTGCTTTGGAGGGACTAATTTTACACGTTCATGAGAAAATCTTGGCTTTTTCAGCGTTAATGAAACATGATATATTTTAAGATGTCAGAGGCTAAATGACACAGACAGACTGTAGGTAAAAGGGAGATGGAGTCAGGTAAGGTTCACTCTTAGAAGTCATGCAAACAAACAGCAGCCTAAGCTCACCTGGGCACTGTTACAAGAGCCCCTTTATCTGGGAGGTTTGACAGTCGGGTTGAAAGGAGGCAGAGGGCACTGAGCTGCTGTATACTGCCGGCTTGTTATGTGTCTGCCATAACACCGGAGGCAGGGAAGGCATCAGAGTCAAGAGTTATAAAGAAAGGAAATACAGTTCTGCTGTGCTATATATGTACATGCTGTTGTTATGTGAAAGACAAATGTTGAAATTAAAGTCGAGAGGACATTCCAGGTGAACCAATGCAATCTCCATTAGAAAATCTACATAATGAATCTTTAATATGAGATATAAGAAGAGCTTCAGTGCAATATTAAGTTTGTGCAATCATGATTTTACACGTTTGTTAAAAAGCCCATATTACACTATTTTCTGATCTGTTATAATGTTGTTTCCTCGTCACAAAAAGATCTGGAGTTGTGTTTTGTTTCATTCGCTTATGTTTAACGCACAAACCATTATTTCAAACAGAAAACACCGTCATATTTGTACATGTGACAAAGAAATGGCTGATAAGTTTTCACCCATTAGTGAATGTGTATGAAACGGAAGAGTATTTGTATATCTAAGACTGAGTGATTGTGTGTGTGTGAATAAATTAGTATTGTTGTGTTTGTGTGTGCGTGAACTGAATGTTTTTAGAAATGTCGTATTTGAGGGGTGAGATGTGTTGCACTACATGTATGTACAATATGTTTTCAGGTTTTTCATCCACCCACACCAATATTTTTACTTAAACATCAGCCTGTCCAGGGACTACAGGTGAAAATTTGTACTTTTATAACCTGGCACCATACATCTTTCCTGTTTTTTTTTTGTTTTTGTTTTTTTAAAAGGTCAGTGAAGTGCTCCATTGTGTTTTAAACTCCACACACCTTCACCAGAATTATTTGGATAATTCCGGCCCTTGAATTGCCAATCTCCACTGAACTAAAGGTAAAAGTAGCTATTAACTTCAAAAAACTACATTTTCGTGACATCACAAGGTGGAACAGAGCATTTTTGAGCTTTGGAGATGTAGACAGAATAATAGTGTCACTCAAACATGTGTGAATGAAACAAAACACGACTCCATGTATGTTTTTGTGGAGATAACAGCATTATAACATGACTTAAAGCTCACGAGAGTCAGTTTAAAGTTTGGAAACTGAACAGACAACTTGACGAGGAAACATCCATTTTAATTTTTCCTTGTCAGAGATGAGACAAAAGAGATCAAAGATGAGAAATTGGTTTGAGGAAGCTAGTGGAAGTTATTTTATATGCACAGATATATATATTTTAATAAGAATTCCACATACGTTTTGTGACTGACACACCTGGACATTGCCACATTGACTTGAAAAGACTCAGCATAGAAGTACATGGGGAGGGTAGAGGGTGTGCCGAGATGACAGCTTGGGGCCCTGATGAAGCTGACCCCGGTGTTAATGAGCTGCTCACTCACTGACAGAGGGGCCCTGAGTGCTCTGACTGCACACACACACACACAGCACACACACCACTTACCTGTGTCAGCCTCAGTCTCTCTTCAACCTCCTCCCCCAGTCAGGCGTTGACATCTGCCCCACATCCAGGCCAGATTCTAAATATATTTATATCCAATTACTTACAACTACTGTATACTGATGATGTATTAATGATTACAAGACATATATAAGTTCATGTGGAATAACCTATTTGAGAGAGACTTTTCTAGACCTGAGAACATCTAAATAATGATTCAGTTTGTGTGGTTTAGATGTAAAAAAGACTGACATTTGTGCGCAGTAGCATTCATGAAGTTATAACATTTGTGATGTTGCTGCCATGACATATTGCATGGGTGTATTTGGTTTGTAACATCAAAGTCGAATGAGGTTTTGAGGTGTTTTTAATAGATTAAAACATGCAAAAAGTCCTCAAGCTGTTCAAACTGTAAGGTAAAGGATCACATTTATATAGTACATCAGTTTATGCAGACTCTGGAGGACAAAAAGAGGCAATTTGCACAAGGATACAACAACAGTATTCATCTGTTGCAGCTGGAATTACATAGAATATATAGCATTATGTGGACGGGCTTATGTAACCCGTGTCAAATAATGTCCCACTTCCGGTGAGGAGTTGGTTGTGGCGGGACAATTTCCTTTATTAACGGTGACGTCAGACGCCAAGATGTGTCTCATGCTGCTCCTGCTGTGGCTGATTGTGGCTGATTCTCTCCGCAATTTCATTGAAGAAAATACATAAAACTACATTTGGACTCGACAGATACTTATCGCTATCACTATCCGCTCAACGACCCTGTTTTTAGGTCAGGTTTTTTTCCCTGCACTGAATTCAACGACAACCTCACAATAACCTGGATGGCGAGCTACCCTTTTCCTTCATAGACTGGTAGGAACAAACGAACCTTTTCATTTTCCTGCTTCTTGGATTATAACAAGTTTTGGATTATAAACACATTACACACTGAACACAACCTTTGGAACAAATACTCGAACCTGGAACTGGAACGGGACATTTTTTGGGGGGGTTCTGTTGCATTTCATTTTGTTTTTTGTATTAATCATATCTACTGAATATATAAAGTAATTTCATATTTATAATTCATTGTATATATATATATTATTATTGCATACCTGCCTAAGTAATTAATATTGACCTTAATATATATTATTTTTGACTAAGATTCCTTGTTGTTGTATTTATTCACACACACTGGCTCCCTACCGTACCTACATCTGGTCAACATTGCAGTCAGGTCCTAATTAGCCCCTAGTTGCGTTACACTTACCTGAAAGTGTCGTAACGTCTGACAGGAGGGACCAAAAGGACTGAACTCAGAAGGTTTAACAGTGTTTATTTAGAAGAGTGCAAAAATGATGGTAGATAAAACGGTGAGTTGGGAGCGGGGTGTTGGCCGGGGTCCAGGGACAGAGCGTGAGTAGCAGAGACGGAGACGGGACGGGCAGAAGAGCAGGGTCGGAGGACGGAGAGCTGAGCGGGTCCAGGAAGCGCGATCTGGTGAGGAGCAAAAGTACCCAGTTTAGCAAAACGCAAACAAAACATGAACCAAGCCAAGCAGGGAGTACCACAGAGATACACGGACGATCTGGCGTTGTGTGTCAGGTCCTGGCTCCTTTTATCCTCCCCAGGTGCAGCTGATTGCAGATTAGCTCCAGGTGTGCACGGGAGGAGCCAAGATCTCCACCCCCAGCTCCAGGCTCAGACACAGAAGGGATGGGAAAAAAGGCAGGACAGAGAGGGATCGCGACAGAAAGAGACTTTTCTAGACTTTTCTAGCTGGAATCGCACCACCAACCTGTGTGTGAGTGGATCTAATTGCTCTACCAATGATGTTTACGCTGACAGAAAGAGTCAAACCGCCAACTTTTGAATCAGAGAACAAGCACTGTACCAACTGAGCTACACCACTGCACCCAATTGTTCATTACTTTTGTATATTTGGGGTAATCTAAGAGTTTAACGTAACTACCTGCAGGAGAAAGTACTTCACACGTACCATTTCTAATACTTGCATACATGATTTTAAGTTTCTCTCAGCCCCTGTACTATATTCTAACCACCCAACTAGTACAACTTTTTTTTCTTTTTCAGGTAAAGTCTATTTTACGACTGCCGATGACTCCTTGACACTATTTATCACCGAGCAGAAGAACTATGGAGCATGAAGCAGCCATCCATCTCGCTCTCTTAGTGACAGCTCATATATGACATTTGGTGCTCTTCCCCGGAGCATTGCAGGCCTAATGAAAGATGGGATGTTTTAGAGTGACGTGATAACCTCTAATCCCAAATATATGAAGGCTGCTTATGAATATTAGGACATTTACCCCCATCGAACCTTTGAGAGACTGCGGAGGGCATATTTTTTGTACAGGATTTATAAGTTAGTACATTCACTGACAGAGTGGGAGAGGGTCAGGGTGAGAGGAGGGATTGACAGCTGAAAAAAAAAAAAAAAAAAAAAAACTTGAGTTAGTATGGTTTTATTTTTTACTGCGATGGGCCTTGTAGAATAGATCTTAATGCCTCATTTTCACAGCTCTGAAGAAGGAAGCAGGTATTTAAATATGTTTAACCTCTTTGTAGCTCATGCAAAGGAACAAAAGCAGGTTGTTAATGTCTGCATGTTGTTCATTTTCGGAGACAGATGGCAAAGTGAAACTGGGGTGGACAGCTCAAGCACAGCCAATCAGAGCGCTGCTTTTGGTATTTAGTTCAGGTGGGCAACTTTTTTTTACTGTATTATTAACATTTCTCCTTTTATAATATACTCTTTGGGGGAAAACACAAGATTTCCGTGGGTGGCAGTAGCTCAGTTGGTGGAACGTTTATCCACTGATCGAAAGTTGGCAGTTCAAATCCCAGTCTTGACATAAACAAAAGTGGTAGAGTGTTCAGATCCACAGACGCAGAGGATGGCAGTGTGATTCCAGCTCCCATGAATGAATAATGTCATTGTGTCCTTGTGCAAGACACTTAACCCTCTTCAACCCTACTGCGTGTGAACGGGGGAGTTGAAGGACCATTACTGTAATTGTAAAGGAAGTGATTACAGATCAGGTAGAGAGTTGAAAGAAGTTTTACCTCATGAAATGAATGAAGGTGCAAACAGCAGGCACATGTGAGTACAGTACAAAGGAGACTTACAGGACTTATCTAGGTACTATCTATAGAAGGCTGGTCTTATATGAATTTAAACTAATTTTACATAGTGTCTGTACAAGGTCATACATAGATATATCGTTAGGCAAGGCAAGTTTATTTGTATGGCACAATTTGTACACAAAGTAATTCAATGTGCTTTACAGAATAAGAAAGACATTAAAATCACACAAATCAAAACATAAATAATCACAAATAATCATCATAAAATTAACATTAAAACATCAGAGTGCAGAATAAAAACCTTTCAGTCACATGCACAGATAAACAGAAATGTTCTAAACCTGAATTTAAACATTGTCAAAGTAGAGGCCTGTCTCACATCTTCAGGAAGACTGTTATGGGTTTTAACTGGATAAAACTGAAACACTGATTCTCCATGTTTAGTCCTGACTCTGGGCACGAGCAGGAGGCCGGTCCCTGAAGTCCTCAAAGTGTGAGATGGTTCATATGGTTGATGATCAGTTGTTGCTGTCTGTTCCTTTTGCCCGCACAGAGCTGGGGAAGAAAGCCTTTGTTCACTCTGCACCTTTTACTTGGAACTTGTTGCAGAAAGACTGGAAACTGACTGAACTGTTGTCCTTAAATGTTTTTAAAACTAAACTCAAAGCCTTACAGACTGTTTCAATAATGTGCAACTGTTTTTCATGATCTATGCAATTTTAACGTTGTTTGTATGTACTTGTTTTGAAATGTGCTGCCTCTTGGCCAGGACTCCATTGAAAAAGAGGTTTTTAATCTCAGGTTAGCTGTTTACAGGAAGGTAGAATGCGTCACTAAAAAGATGCTTGCAGTCACTGAAAAGATGTATTACAAGGGCTCT
This sequence comes from Periophthalmus magnuspinnatus, assembly GCF_009829125.3. Taxonomy (NCBI): domain Eukaryota; kingdom Metazoa; phylum Chordata; class Actinopteri; order Gobiiformes; family Gobiidae; genus Periophthalmus; species Periophthalmus magnuspinnatus. The sequence goes on along the minus strand of NC_047131.1, from coordinate 28,538,685 downwards.
TGGCAACCTAAAGACAAAGAGCCGTATCCAGTAACTGAAGTAGCAGCGTAGACATCTTAAAATAAGTATGTGTCGCATTCTTATTGAGAAACAAGTTCACCTCAATGTTGAAGACACACGGTATTCAACACACGGTTTAAGAGTAAAACAAATAAAACAAATCATCCTTTCAATTACTTCAACATCCTCCTCCAGATTGTCTCGTTGGTTGCCCGTGTAACCACTAGCCTCGACGAGCTTCATTTGTCTGTAAACGAACGATTCGGGTGACGTCAAACTCCCTTAGTCCGCTTTTTTACACAGTCTACGATAGAAACACAACAATCACAAACAAAAATATGCTTCCATGGAAACTCTTACCTACTTTACAATCATTATGGACAACTGCACTTAAACCTCTATCTAACCATCATATGTCTCTGTCTTTTTCTCAACTCTATTTCTCTCTTTTCCCTGGGTCATTACTGTCAGCGGGCCTCTCTGTGTGACTTTGATAGTGCCAGAACACATCCTGTACTGGAGCAGCGAGGGCCAGGGGAGTGGGTGAGGGGGGTGGGCGGTGACTGATGTGGGACGCGCACCTCCTCCCCCGAGTGTCCGCACCTGATTGATGTTCAAAGAATAGTCCAAAAAACCTCAGACCTCCTCGCTCACCCTCTCAGGCCCAGAGGCACCCCCACAACACCCCATCCCGCCCCACCCCATCCCTCCCCTCCACACCCCCGCCCCCATATGAAAGTGATATTTGAAGAGACATGAAATAATTATTATCTGCCGTTATGTTCCTGCCTCTCAGATGTGAAATGAAACTCTCTTAAGATTTGAATAAAATTAATAAATCGCACCTTTGAGAGATATTAAAGTCCATCTATGCATCCTAATTCGGAATAAAAGTAGTGAGCCGTGGCATCGCGCGTGGCTCTGAGGGATGTTCATTATGTAATCTATAAACATAACACGCCATTATTACAAGTCTGCTGGTGTGAAAGTATAGAGAAATGTCTGGAACTGTTCACTAATGAAGTCATGGTCCACCGAGGAGATGGGCCTATAAAACATGTGATTACAGGGACGTGAGCTTATCTGTCAGTACGACTCAGGTGAGGTGTTAGGTTTGGGATACAATGTCAGTGTTTATTCTGGTTCTAAAACTGCATGAAGTAGCTGAAATGTGAGAACTGCATGTTTTTATTGAATGTTTGCTCATGAAATCAACCATTTTTTGACGTCCTGTGAGGTGACTGTTGTTACGATGTAGATATGCAAAAGATATATGGGGAAAAACGGGAGTATGAGGTTATAAATTGCAGGCTTTGGGCCCGAAAACAGATCCGAATACAGGTAAAAGTTATTTTGCAGGTGGGTATGGAGCTGGGGGGGGAGTCTGGTGGATCAGGCAGGTACTGTGAAAGGGCATCAGGTGGAGAAGCCATGTGGGAACCAGGTGAGTTGAAACTGAAGATAGCCAGGGAGCACTGAAAGCAAGGTCACCAAATTATAATAAAAAAAAGTGCAGGAAACAATGGCTGTGTCCCAATTTGGCCGATGTGCCCTTCGATGTGCCCTTTGATGTGCCCTTCGATGTGCCCTTTGATGTGCCCTTCGATGTGCCCTTCGATGTGCCCTTCAATGTGCCCTTCAATGTGCCCTTTGATGTGCCCTTTGATGTGCCCTTCGATGTGCCCTTCGATGCACCCTTCGATGTGCCCTTCCAAGAACAGTATAAGGGATGATTCTGCTCACCGTTTGGTCAGTTACACAACAATTACTGTAGACCCAAATGAACAGGACTTCACTAAGGTTGAGTCGCCTCATATAGAGCTTTACTCAAATATTAACAGTTTCATGTCGCACTGTTGTAAGTGACATAAACCAGTACTTACATTTGAACGTGTATTGCATACCGTACTCCATCTTTATCTCTTTTTTGCGTAGGCGCAGTGCATGGTGGGATATAGAAGTACGCAAAGTGTGCTCGGATGCACGCTTTGGCTACGGTCGATCTCCAAGGAAACATAGGGCACATTTTCAGTCACATTTATTGGGTGCATGAAATTGACTTGTTGCACCGGAAGTTACATAAGCCCTTAAATGCACTGTTCCAACAACACATTTAAGGGCACTTCGGCGAATTAGGACACGGCCAATGTCAAAATGTTGAAAAATCACAATCTTCAGGGAGGGGCCAAGCGATAGTTATCACATGAGGAAAAACAGATGAACTGGCAGGGAGTGGAGGAAGAACCAGGCTTATATATGTACTGTAGGTAGGACTTGATTGTAGATGGAGCTCAGGTTCATGATTGGAACAGTCTGCAGCTGGAGTGGGTTGGGTGGCTCCTCCAAGGTGAGTGACACAGACAGATATAAAGGGAGGGGGAAAGGGAGACACTGGAGGATCATAACAGATGTGTGCACCATCCTCCCTTTTTCGATTAATATGAAAAACAATCAAATGGAGTACAGTTTAAACTTTATAGTATGTATTTAAATTCATAACTAAAGCATTAGTTTAAATGTGTGTGCTCTATGGGTCTTCTTTATTGGAGGGAGTTACTGCAGCTCTATACTCCGCTCATAGCCCTGAGGTCAGCTGTACCCAAAGATGAGGATAAAGGCTGTACTGAAAACTCACCTCTTCTCCCTGGTATTTAATTCTAGCTAGACAGGACATCTTTGTGTTTTATTGTTCTTTTCCTATGTATCGTGTTATCTATATATTTGTTTTTTGTTCATTTTTATGTGAAGAACTTTGGTCGTTTATGACATTCTTTACTTGTATTGATAGGTAAAGTTATCTATCTCTTTGACCTAATTTTCGTGATACTGTTTACTGTTATCAAGGGCATATCTCTGGTTTGTTAGCGTACAAGACGATGTGTCCAGCAGCCTGGAGCCACTTGGACTAGATTACAACTGGTACGATTATTTTGATCGTATAAATACACAGTACGTATGTTCATTTGGCGACTGAGGGTGAGACGACACTATAGGGACAACAGCACTTTGACAGCTGCTCTTTGACAACCCATTCTCTGTTGATTTTATATTTTTAAGGTTTTTACTATTAGAAATTCCACAACATTTTAGCTGGAGTTGTTTTAATTGTGCTATACAAATAAACTTGAACTGAAATTTGTTAGTGTTTGTCTAACTTTCCGGTGGCACATCTGGTGATACTCAATTTTCAATACAACATCCTCCGTGGACATAGATAAGTTGCGTGCCCTACTGTGAAGATTTGCATAAAAAAGAACAACATCTCCAAAGAGACAAGCAGAAGGAGGCTTTGGTTAGTGGAGATGCAAACCTGCTTACAGTAAGGACACGTGTCTTCTATTCTAATACAATTTAATAGACTCTATTCATCGTTACATGCCAATCTGTCAATGCAGCGCTGGATCACATATTCTCCCTTGACCTTCCTACACAACAAAGCCATCTATTCGCATTGTCACAGCGTGCATATGCCGCACACATGCTGGATAAATGAAACACGTCTGTTTTTACATGGTCGCCCGCTGGATTAAAATGTCATTGGAGCTCTTCATTTTCCTTGATGTTTCTGTTGAACTTTTCACACTTGACTTGTTCTGTCTATAAAATATGAATTATCCGCAGAGCCCTTTATGTATGTACATGCCCACACAAGTACACAGCCATATACACAGAGTAATCAGGAAGCCATCTGTGTTTACAGGGTACGAAAATGAGAAATTTGATCATGGCAGGGTAGAAATGCAGACATGTGTACCGAGGGATCACAGGAGAGGGTTCAGTGCTCATCATATTCTTTCCTTTCACACGGTCGCTACGAAACATTATGTGCAACTTTGTATGCACGCTATGAGAGGATATATATTTTCATCGTTGACCTTGGTGAGTAGTAGTGGCCGTGGTAGTGATAGTGATCGCTGTGGTATTGATGATAACCTACTATGTTATGACTGCTTCCTCACACTGATATTATACAAGTCGGTATATATATAAAAAATGACCTGTGTTACCCTAGAAATCATAATAAAGTAATGTAGTTGTAATATAGAGATTTTAAGATGCAATTTTAAGAGCACAACATTTAATTTTCATTCAAAAGTATTCTGTATAAAATATATTTATAGGAACTACTTCATAAACTGCCTGAATATCTCACTTGCTTGTTGAATTTTGATACAGAAGCTTTTAATACAAGATCTCGTGATTGTCTAAATCTAAAACTGGCTGCACTAGAAATGAAATGGAAAACAAAAAACAAGCAAAAATAAAATATATTTCAAGGACATGCAAAACTGTATACACTGGTGCCTCTAATGCACTTAAATAATCTAGTGATAAACATGTACTATCACGCCTGCGTCTGCTTTTAAAGTTTTAAATGGGCCTATGAAGTTATTTGTTTTGTTTGTTTATATTTTTCTGTATGAATTAAGATAAATACATTCAATTCGGGCAGAGTGATCCATGTATTTACCAGTAGTCTCCCAGCAACTTATGGTTTAGCTCCACTGTTTTTTTGTTTACCTTGTTCAAATTTACTATTTCAGGCCACTATTTCCACCAGCCTGCAGGATGGAAGTGCCCTGCCCAATGAAACAACACCATCATGGCATCAAACCTTTATGCTTGCTCTTACACTGACACTTATATCACTGAGTTGCCGCATAGGGGTAAGTTATAATAGTTGAAGTGTTGGGATTGTGTTTATACTGGTCACATTTTTTTTATTTTTTTATTTTTTATGTCGTGAGCGGGATTCAAACTGACAACTTTCAGATGAGTGGACAAACACTCTAGCTCACATGTGTCAAACTCAAGGCCCACGTGCCAAATGTGGCCCTACACGTCATTTGATGTGGCCCTCAACAGGGTAAATTAAAAGGTATGACGGTCTTAAAAAGTCAATTTATCAGGAGATACGCAGTTACACAGCTATATTTTTACATCTAGGCAAATGCATATGCAATATTTGTAATTTGAATAAGTAATAAATACAGAAACAGTTAATTATCAAGTTTAAAAAGTAGTTATATATATTTTACATCTGACCTTTTGAGAGCAGCCATTTTGCTGATGTGGCCCTCGTTGAAAATTTGTTTGACGCCCCTGCTCCAGCTGCTGTCATTCTGTTATTTGTTTGCTTTCCGAAAATGGTACAAACCAAATGAAACGGTACTTAGACTCTGATGTGCTAAAGTGTATTGACATTCGCCGTCTTTTCTATTCACTTCAATGTCAAATAGCTTCAGACACAACAATAACACAGTTTAATATAAGAGACCTAATTCTATATGTTTTCAGAGTGCTTTTAAAGGTCTTCATCTCCACTTGCCTTTTTATTCCTCATGCATATTTCACCACATTTTCAACTCCCATCTCACCTTTTGTAAGTGATTACTCAAGTGTCACTCTTGCAACAAAACATCTGATGAGCCGCGGTGGTAGATCAATAGGGAGGCTGCACTGGTGAAGGTGTAACGTTCGCACTTGTACCCATTTATATAATACCCCTAATGTCAGCCTCAGTGGATGACCTTATTGATCCCATAAAAAGCCAAGGCAGAAATAGTAGCTCAGACTTAACCACATGAGAAATCTGCAAATTAAAACTAAGTGGTTTCAAGGATCAAGCTAAACAAGAAGATAAACACGGATGAACCAGAGGAGACAGTGGCACGTTTCATTAACATCAAACTGGAAATCAAATAGTTGATTCTAACCATGGGATTCAGAGTGAAAAATAAATAAATAAATAAAGCTGCTTTCATGGTAATTAAAAAAAAAACAAAAAACAAGAAAATATTTTGGGGATGTTTTGCTGTGCATCTTTAAGTGGTCAAGGATATCCAGCCCGCGGGGGTCGGCCAACACGGGTCGCCTCTTTTCTATCTCGCACCTCATGTTTGTGGAGAACCTGCTGCAAAATCATGTGCAGATGACCTGATTTTTTATGTTTTTATAGCGAAATGTCCCCAAAATGTCTCCGATAACAAGCTAAATGATGAACACTTTTTCCGCTTCAAGACTTTATATCAAGGAATGACTTATCCATTCACACGCACATTCATACAGTGTCTTGCCCAAGGACACAATGACAGCACTCATCTGTGGCATCTGGAGTCGCACCTCCAACCTGTGGGTCAGAAGTTGAGTGGATTAAACTGCTCCGCCGATGATGTTTATGTCGAGAACGGGATTGGAACCACCAAAACCTTCAGATCAGTGGACAAAGACTCTACCAACTGAGCCACGGTCGCCCCAACAAGCACGGAATAACACGGAAGTTGAAACCCACGACGAATGCAACTGATTTGTAATAAAAGTTTCAACCAACAAGTGAGAAAAGATATAATAACAGTTACTTTACAGACAGTATATTGTGCGAAATCTAATGACGATATTGCATTTTCCTCCTCTGGTTCTATTCCGAAATGAGTTGAACGGAAAGGAGAGGTCCAACTGGCATTAAACCTATCTATCATGATTTGTTCAATAAAGCAGGCGTGCATTCTGGGAGCGGGGACGCCTCTCCACGGGTCTGAATTCTAACTTTGACATGTTTAATGCCATACCGCGGAAGATTCCATGCAGTCAAAGCAATATATCTCCATGGAGACAAGAAAGTGGCAGAACCTTCACTAGAAAAGTTATATAGTGGCAGTCTAGACAGCTTTTAAATGAAAATAAATGCATAAAAACATTCAAATTAAATATGTAATGTCTAGTTTTCCTTTTACTTAAACTTTAAAGGGCCCATAATGCACTATTTTATGATTTATGCTTTAATGTTTTCTCATCACAAACAGACCTGGAGTTGTGTTTTGTTTCATTCACACGTTTACAGTGGTCCCTCGTTTACGTTCTAAAAATAACCTGCAATAGGCGAAATTCGAAGTATCAGCTTTATTTTTTACAATTATTCTATATGTTTTTGTCTGTAAAACCCCTCACCACACACTTTATACACTTTTCTCACATAGGCATTAACATTTTCTCACATTTCTCTCTCGTTTAAACTCTCTCAAAGTTCAAACCTTTGTAGGCGTCTTTGTCGGTGCAGAACGTTTCATCGACATTGTGGGTTTTGTCGGGGAGAAAACAAATTGCAAACATACAGCACTTCAGAGTCACACTGAGATCCAACGTGTATGTAAATTTGTCTGAACACATTCTGTACTGTACAGGAGACACGGCACGGAGGAGACTGATGGACAATGGTCGACAGTCCAACAGCCAATCAGGACACAGAACACAACGCACGATCAGAAGGTGTAAAGAAGCATGTGAAATTCCGATAAAAAAATCAGCGAAACAACAGCGAGACCGCGAAAGGTGAACCGCGATATAGTGAGGGACAACTGTAACACGCAAACACATATTTAGGCTGAGTTTTTCTCTCAATCACAACACTCTGTTCCACTTTGTGATGTCATCTAGTGATACAGGAAGTGCTCCACTGTGTTTTTAAACTCCATGCACCTTCACTAGAATCATTTGGATAAATTCAGCCCTTGAATTTCCGATCTCTACTAAACAAAAAGTAAAAGGAACTGTTCACTTGAAAACTACCACTTCATGACATCACAAGGTGGAACAGAGCATTTTGAGCTTCGGAGATGTGCACAGACTAACAATAACGGATTACTCAAACATGTGTGAAACAAAACACAACTCCAGGTACGTTTTTGATGAAGCAACAACATTATAACATGTCTTTAAGCTCACGAGTCAAGTTTGCGTAATATAGGAGCTTTAAACAAAATCATGAATCTAATCCACGTTGTGACGACTTGCAGGAGGACAGTGTAATTCCTGTGACAGACACCACCATGTTTGCCCACCAAGATTGCCACTTCATAAAATTCCATATCAAACCCTTTCATTGTTTGTTTTGAGCCCCTCTCTCTCTCTTTTGCTCTGCCCCCGTTTGTATTTATATAGTTTGGAGGAGCACTGGTCGGCGGGTGAGAGGGGGTAGTGATTGAAAAGCTGTCCCGTAGATCAGTCCTGGTTTGTGGGGCCTGTCCGTGCTTTAATCCATCCTGCCGGCCCCGCCACACATACGGAATATCAAGCAGGCAATCCCCCCGGAAAGGAGCAAAGAAAGATGTAGGGGGTCGGTACGGCAACGTCGGAAGAAAAGAAGACAGATAGAAGATGTTAGCGCAGGAAGGGGATCTGAGTAGCGTGGAGCAGCGCTGGAATGCTGGGGGGTATTTGGGGTGGTTGTCAGGTCGTGGTGCAGTGGAGGGAAAAGCCAATTCCTGGAGTCTCACTTCACTACTTTTCTTCATTTGACTCTTATTAGCTCTGATAATGTATCTGTGTCATTAAGCGGCTAATAAAAAGGGGTGGAAGGCGCGGAGTGAATGGGGTAATGGGGTCGTGATCTAGCTCCTAACATAAACTGAGTAGTGACAGGCTGCTGTAAAACACCTGAAGGAGTGGGCCCTGGGGTGGGGAGGGGGCAAATTGCAGATCTATCAGTTTGTTTGGACAATATGTAGCAGTTGGTTTTATGTCACGCTGTAGCAGAGTTGCATCTCCAAAGCTAGAGATGCTCTGTTCCACCTTGTGATGTCACTTAGTGGTAGTTTTCAAGTTAAAAGCTACTTTTTACCTTTAGTTCAGAAGAGATGGGCAATTCCAGGACTGAAATGGTCCAAATAATTCAAGTGAAGGTGTATGGAGTTTAAAAACAAAGTGGAGCAATTCCAGTATCACCATATGACATCACAAAGTGGAACAGGGTGTTCAGTTTGAGAGAAGAACTCTAAATATACAGGTTATGTATTAAACATGTAGGTAAAACACAATTCTAGGTATGTTTTTGATGAGGAAACAACATTATATAACAGAAAATAGCCGAATATGGACCCTTTAACATATGCCCTTATTTATTTATTAATTTATTATTAATTAATTAATTATTATTATTATTATTATTATTATTATTATTATTATTATTATTATTATTATTATTATTATTATTATTATTATTATTATTATTTATTTTTTTATTTTTTTATTATATTGTATTTATTTATTTTTATCATAGTTTATATCCATTATTATTCAGTTTTATGTTGCACCATACCGCTGAGGCAAGTTTGTAGTTTTTGAAGGTTTTTCCCTCTTTGTTTCGCTTTGTTTTTTACTCGTGTGCAGTTATATTTTCAGTCAAGGCTTAACATCAAAGTATTTAATGAATAATAATTTTCAAAAGTATTTATGTAGAATTAGAATCTTATTTAGTGTTCATTTGGAAGTGGTAGGATTTTGCCGTTTTCATGCACAGGTAAATTCAAATAAAGCCAGTGTGAACGGGGAGCGAAGAGAGATTCAGGACCGTCTAGGTTAAGGGGTTAGGTTAGGGTTAATTATTTATTTATTTTATTATTTATTTATTATTTTTGGACAGTTTTGAGTTTAATTTTGTCTTACGGTTAGGGTAAGCGTTAGGATTTGGGTAAGGTTAGATTTAGGTTTTGTGTTAGGTGTTAGGGTTAGGGATTAAGACAGGGTTAGGGTTAGCACAGTGTTTGGGTGAAGGGTTAGGGTTTCAGTTTGGTGTTGAGTTTATGGGGTTAGGGTCCGGGCAGTGTTAGGGTGATGGGTTATGTATGACAGTTTACAGTTAAGGGATTTTTATTTATTTCTATTTAACCTTTATTTAACCAGGAAAGTCCCATTGAGAATAAAAGCCTATTTTATTCTCTTTCTTTTTACTTTCAAGGGAGTCCTGGCCAAGCGGCAGCAGCAAATAAAAAAAAATACAGTTACATAATTACAAAGAGACAAGATAACAGGAAAAGACAAACAGATTATGAAAAACAAGTGCATGCTGTAGAGTCAGCCTCGAGACCTCTCAGTTTAGATTTGAAAGTGTTCAAGGAAATCAACTCTGTCAAGTTCCAGTGTTGTAACGCTCGGCACAAGGGGGGACCAAAGATACAGCACTCGAGGGAAAGTTTACAGTGTTTATTTACAAAGGTGAAAAGAATGTGAACGATGATCAAAAGGTGAATCAGGAACAGGGCGCGGGTCGTGGTCCAGGAGCAGGGCGTGTGAAGCGGAGAAGGGAGCAGGGAGGACAGTACCCGGCAGGGAGGAGCTGGGTCCGGAACAGGAGAGAGCAACACATGATCTTGAGAACGAAGAGAACGAGAATCAGCCCTTCTCTGTGACAGTAAGGAACAGATGTAGGTCGGATAAAGTTAGTGTTAGAGAGTTAGGATTAAAATAGGGTTAGGGTAAGTGTTAGGTGTAGGGTTAGCATAGTGTTAGGATGATTGGTGAGGGTTTCAAGTTAGGGTTGAGTTTACGGGGTTAGGGTCAGGGCAGGGTTAGGATAAGGGTTAGGTAAGGTTAGCATGGTGTTAGGATGATGGGTTACGGTTTCAGGTTAGGGTTGAGTTTATAGGGTTAGGGTAAGGGCAGGGTTAGGATAGGGTTATATTAGGGTTAGGTAAGGGGATCAGGGTTAGTGTTATGTTAGGTTAGGGTTAAGGAATTACTTTTTGACCATTATGAAGTCCTTCAAGGAAATTAACTGGACATTGGTCAGTAATCAATACATTTATTTTCCCATCAAACCCAGAATGATATCTCTCTGTATGTTTTATATTTGATTGATATTAGTCCGGTCCCCACGCTCTCCACTGCGGCTCAAGCCCAGTCAAATGTGATTGTACAATCAGATTTGTTTTTGTTTTTTTCAGTGACACATATGAAACTAAGGAGCTCATTGGTCACCTATGATTTACAAATAAAATCAAACTTACCTAACCTCAGATTAACAGTTTAGTGCTGCACTCACAGATTCTGCAGAAATACGCAAGGTTTTTCAGCCCCCTGTGATATTTTTTTTCTTTATTTTTTACAATATGAATGGACTATGCATGTCCCCGATTGGCTAAACCACCTGTCAGCCACGTCCATCTGAAAACAGGCATATTCACCGATGACCAGACTCACATCTTCGTAAACTATTGAAAAAGCGTAAGGCAATACATTTATACAATATACACAACTTTTAGGGAGGGGAATTGACATCTGCTTGTGCGCAATAATGTTTATGATTCTGCCAACACCCTTCAGAAAGTACTTTTAAGATTCCTATGACTAGAATCCACTCTCAAAGTTTATGACCTGAAACAGTTATTATTAATAACATAATGCATCATTGATCCATCTGTCTCCGTAACATCTAATCAAATCCATTTACCAGTTCATTTGCATTCATCTTCTATTGCTCACAGATCTTAATGAGTATAGGCTTATCAAATATACCGACACAGGGGGCCTTGTGAAGAAATACCCATAACCCCTCTATAAAACATGCAATTCATGACCTTTCCATAACACCCTTCACATTACTATGTAGCACCCTCTGTATCTTCTTATAGAAAAGCTATCCTCCTCCTCCTCCAAGCATCCAGCTCACATCACTGCAGTGCGGGTTATTCACTCTTCACTCAGCCTCTCTCTGTGTCTCGACTGCTCTACAGAAGGGCACAGTAAATATATATAGACCAGGATGTGTCTTCATGCTTTCAAACCCAAGGGCTGGGCTGCAGTTTACTTTGTGTCGATGGCACGGAGCGGCCCAGAACTTAAAATAACAGTGGTAATGAAAGTCAGGCGGAGGTTGCTGGGTGTACTGACAGCTTTATAAATGGCTTTCCAATGTGATGTATGTTCAGTGAACTTTCGGGCAGCTTACAGCCTACCTCTCGCTACCAATATGTGATTTTGATTCTTTCGTGCTCCGTTAGATAGTCTCATCCCAGCATGTGATGTAAAGGCAATATACAGCACTTGAGACACTACTGCGCTGCTTCTACGCGTGGCTTTGTAGATTGGAGATATTCTTGGTACATTTAAAACGAGACTGGATGTGAAAGTATGGATGATATTCGCTGCGAGTAAGGTAAGCTAGGGTAAATTTGTCTGCTAGTTTTCTTGGGATTTTACATGCATTACGAATATGTAAACAATTTTCGTGCTTCTATGACTGCTATGTCCAGAAGAATCTCGAAGAAACATCACATAGTTCATAGACACAGAACTAGCATTACAATTTACCTTATTTACTTTATTTATGACCATATTTAAAACTGTAACCAGCAACATCGTTTTGCTTATTTATGTATTTATCTGTTGGGCACACAGTCAGTCGTTTGAGTCTAAGAGTGTCCTTAGGAGTGATTGGTCATTATAGCTGTCAATAACTCATTTGTACAAGCCTCATTTTGAGCAGACTGGGCACTTTTGCTAAAGCGCTCGGCAGCTGCTTGGTGAAGACGACAGGGATAATACCATCCTGCTATCTTGATGAACCGCGAGATGACACGCTGGTTGACATTGCACTATTGTGTTCTTTTCTTTAAAGTGACAAACTGCCACTAACTAGCCTCTATTTAGAGCATACAATAGAAACAAGTTCTTCTCCACTACAAAAACTTTTATACGGCTAAATGAGCACTGCAGTTAAAATAATGCCAAAACTATAATAAATCAAACATGGTACTCGTATTCCAATGGTGGTTAGCCAGTCGTTGCGAGGTTATGGTGTATAAGAGCGGTATACTGCACCCTGAGCCCACATTTTCACCACTGACGACATGAGTGGTGCCCCGGGACAGAACTGCTGGTATTCGGTGGGCCATGTGGTGCCAAACGTTCTGCTCAGTTGCCAGTTTGCCAGTCGTAAGGCCAAGCAACTGAGCTATATTATCGCCATAATCGTTGCCAATAAGTTCAGCGACCATCTGTCATTCCTGTTATTTCGATACCTCTTAAAGCAATAATTGTTTGGTTGTGTCGTCTCCACACCTTCAAGTTTGAGATTCACAACATGAATTCTACCTTCTGTTCCACTGGGCAGCGTCACAGAGAAGGACCTAGCAAACATCATGCCCGGTTCTCCCATTCATGGTATGTTCCTCCTCCAATCTATTATTAAACAAGTAAGGGAGGAATGGATTGCTGAATGTAACTGAAATCTAAATGAGGCATGTAGCAACTGATAACGCAATAACGACCAATAACGTAATAATTTTGGCCACGTTTAAAGGCAAAAAGCCCATAATGTATCCATCCATCCATCAATCCATCTTCTTCTAGATATCAACAGGTCACATGGACAGCAGTCTAAGCAGGGACACCCAGACTTCCCTCACCCTGGACACTTCCTTCCCAATCATCCAGGGATTTCAGGACGTCCCCAGGCCAGCCGAGAGATATAGTCCCTCCAGTGGGTTGTGAGTCTTCCCCAAGGCTTCCACCCAGTAGGACATGCCCAGAACACCCCCCAAGCCACTTCAAAAGGCTCCTCCAAGCTCCTTCCGCGTGACAGGCGAAGCTTAAATAATGCAATAATAGCAAACAACGTGATAATTTTGGCCACATGTAAATGCAATAAGCTCATAATGTAATAACAGGCCAATAATGTAATAACTGTAGTGAAGTAGAGACAGTCACTGACTTACATTACACTGTTGGCAAGATGTTATTACGTTCTCAGCTCATAGTTATCCCATTATGGGCTTATCACATTTAAACCTGGCTAAGATTATTACACGATTGGCTGTTATTACATTATTGACTGTCATTATGATATCGGTTGCTACTTGTTTGCAAAGTAAAAGAAATATTCAAATCTGTCAACTGGACAAAACGTTGTAGGACTGAAAAGTTCCTCAGTTCTGGTCGGATTTCTGGTGGACACTGCCTTTTATCTGTCTGAAGGGAGGCGCTAACTACACTGAAACTAAAACACTAGCCCCATTGTTTTCTTTGTTTAGATATAGGTCTGAGGATGGAGTTATACACATCTTCACTCCTACAATTTTTTTCTTTTTCAATGGATCAGGCCTGGATGGCTGAGGGATTACACAGACACTTGTTTGCAAAGCATCTTTATCTCTTAAACGTGCTATATAAATCTGATGTATTATTAAAATACAACTCCAGGCTTGGTTTTACTCAGGTAAGAATGTTTTAAAACTCAATTTGATATGATACGCCACCCTTTATTCATGACCCAGGCAGGGGACCACTCGAACATCACATGATCGCTAGGGTCAGAAACAAGAGCAGTCACTTTAACAGAAAACATGGCGAGTAATTGCCCTGTTGTCATTGATTTTGGTTGACAAGCGCTGGTCTCAAGTTAATCCATGGTATTACTAGAGTTCAATAAATACTTATGGTCTCTATATATAGCATCATCAGTAATGGGCAAAAGGCCAAAGGATCAATTCTGTTGCCAGATATGACCCCTGAGAATACAGCTTTGAGCTCAAAATCTCTGTCCATTTTGCTATTCAATCATTGTCACATTTTGCTGAGTGGACATAAAGTGGGGGAGATTTTACACTGTATTTAGCGAAATGGTTTATTAATTTCCATAAGTGAAGAAGATTAAGAAAAGACAGTGTTTTATTAATGCGCTTTCATAGTGAGATTTGAGGTTTTTAAACTTGTATTCATCGAATCACTGTTTTTTTACTCACTGACAGCTGAATTTTGTGTTATAATATTCTAAGCATATATCTTTAAAGGAATGGTTTCAATAAATGAGTAAACAAACTGCAGTAAAATTTGCCCAATTTAGGCCTCGATTCGCTTTTTTCCAACTTCTGGGAGGTGTGACGCGACTTTGGAGATCTGCGTTCCCCGTCTGGCGTCAGTGCAACTCGACGGTGCTCTGTCATATCGTAACCACAAAACATTACCACGGCAACAGCCAATAAAACGGAGCCTCAGGGGCAGATGGAATGATGAACACAGAGGAGCGAGATACAAACACAGGAAATAGCAAAAAGGACAATCATTATTTTATTACTCAGTATAAAGCTATGAATTTAAACTGTAGCGTTCATCCATGTCCTTATATCCAAAAGTCTAATATTTTCTCTGCAAATCGATGGTGCTCAGTTCACAACACATCTACATCTGCATCCACAAAAAATATTCAGTTTGAAGGGTTAGTGGGTGAAACTGCTCCAGATAACTGATAGTAAACAAAAGACTAGCTTACTTTTTATGTGTCTATCTGCAGCTTTCTGTGCAAAATAATAACACACTTTTGACTTGCATATAATCTTTAAGTGCACTGCTCTGATCATTTTGAACAGGTGAGAATTTCAAAGTGAGTGCTCTATCTTTTACAACTTTTAGCTTGTAGTGTGCAGTCCCTTCACTGCAGTCTTTGCTCTCCTTAAAATCTCATTTGATTCTCCTCATGTCTTTGGTTTGCACTTTTTGTCTCATGTTTAAAATTTGTTTACGACTCAAAAATCGTCATTTTTGGTGCACTTCATAAATACATCTGAGGTTTAATACAAGATCAATGTCAGCTTTGTGATGGGACCTTAACCCTTAACCAGTTTTCCAGCTGAAATCTAGGTTTGAACATTTGTTTATTTACCATCTCCTCTCATTGCCTGTCTCTTCAAGCAAACTTTAGTAGTTTCCATCAAACTTAGCTGGTTGCTTATTATTAGATAAATAAATTGCAAAGCTTAATCATAAACTGCTTATGATTTCTGAAGGACACATTCCAATTACTCTGGTAGACATTAATTGATTCAGAGACATAACTGAGTATGTTGCTTTCTTGAGTACATTTACAATAACACTGATCGATAAATAATTTTACAGCAGCCATAGATTAAGCAAGAGTGTGCGCTGTAATTGCATCCAGCCTTCAGTGGAAGCGGCTTGTTGACTTTTAGCTCCTTGGGTTTCCATATAAATCTAATTCATTGCACTGCGGTTTGAATAAAACAATATTTATGCATTGCTTTTGTATGGCATTAGCTGCTGCTCGTGACCTTTACTCTTTACATTTTGATATCTTAAGTAATTTTCTGCTGCGCCAACTTATGCGTGGGAGCGTGCTAGCCTGTGCTATCTATACTGCTATGTGGATGAACTAGGACATTCACCTGAGCTAATGGATGGATTTGTCCTAATCAGATTCATCATGTTTCTTATTTAGAACACTAAAACAATTTGTTCTAAAAATGAACCCTTGAACTAGTCCTGGCTACCATAGTGCAGAGGGTACGTTCAACAAACACGCCTCTATAATCCTTCATAAAGTGGACCGTGTCGGCAGTGGTTTGCTATCAGTCATTTGTTGAGATAATGGTTTGCGTGTCAGATGTCAATATGTTTTCCTGCCCCATTTAGTATTTTTAGCATTTAACACAGAATCAAAGGGGGTCAGCACATTATAACTCATTGGTATGTATTCAGTTGAAATGCTAATGCTAAATGCTGAAAAGTACAATCTCGCACCACATGGGGTCAAGTACAAAAAAATTCCCTTTGTGATAATGTTTTCCCACATGCAGTGACATATAGACCCCGTTTTTGTGAAAATAACTCCAGCGGTATAAAGGCTGGTACTGTTCTTGTTGGCTCTGATGCATTTTCTTTAGAGGATTTAGCGTTTGCAACATTATTGTGTGTAGAAGTGTTTTGTCTAAGAGTGTAAATGCCAGCAACTGCTAAAAAAAATCAACCTCATTAAAATAAATTCGATAAAATGTGAAAAAAAAAAAATATCAGTACAAGGCTGTGTAACTAACAGTTTAGTCTGGAAGCTGAGCAGGATAATTCCCATTGCGAGAGAGGACCAGTGCCTTTGTGTGGGGTTGTGTATGCAAACTGGTTCCAAAGTCGTACAGTAAAACTCGTACAGTAGCATTGATTCAGACTGCAAGGTGAAATCACGTAGAAATAAAGTAGCAATACAAAAAAAGCTTAAATATTTAAAAGCTGAGACTTGAAGTGAGTGGAGTACTTCAACTGTAGCACTTAAAGTCCATCATTTAAGCATCAGGGCCACACTCACCCCTCACACAATCCTTCAGTGTGACAGGCTGACATGACAGGCAGCTGCGAAGAAGAATCATCCAGATCAATAGCGCTTTCTACAGGAGATTTGAAGATGTACCACTAATACGTCTGTATCCGTCTGTAGACCTGCGCGGCTCACGTCGGAACGGTGACGGAAGGCTTCATAGATCTGCATATGTATCTACGCAAGCATCTCAAGTGCTGATGACTCAAACCTGATACGTATGGATTTGATCTGTACAAGTCATCGAAATGCGTAGCTGCTTTAGTGTCGTCAGAAAGAATTCTTTGTATGTGCTCTTCTTAGATCAGGGTGACCACAACAACGCAAATCTGCAGATCTCATCTATTTATTCAGTTGGCGTAGTACCAGTGGAAAAAAGCACATTGTTGAAATAAGAGACGTAATTGTGTGACTTTAACGTAAGGGTCAGGGCTCTAATTGCGTGGTGTGACCGGAAGAGGGACAGGCGGTCACCTCAATAATGCATGGCTTATTTGTCCAGAGGTTTAATCGTGGTACATGGTAAATGGTCATTGCTGCATTGGTACTATTATTGTACATAATAGTTTTTTTTTGGTATTTTATATGTTGCTCCATCAAAACAGTGAGTTACATTAGAGTCTATTTTTAGTGATGATTTTGTTGATTAGTTTGATTTTTATTTTAAGCTATTATCTATTATCTTGTTTTATTGCATGTTACCATTTTCCTGTTGTTCTTGAACTGTGCGGTGCAATCCTGGAATTTCCCCATTGTGGGACTAATAAAGGCATATCTTATGTTATCTTATTATATAGCACTTTTCCACCTCCAAAGTTTTACATCAAGGCACCACTCACCCATTCATACATCAGTGTGTGCAAACACTGGGGACGAGGTGGGTTAAGTGTCTTGCCCAAGGACGCAACAACTGTGTGGTCAGTGGATCTGATCACTCTATCAATTATGTTTTAGTTTGTTGTTTTTTTTTATGTCGAGAGAGGGATTTGAATCGATGACCTCTGAATCAGAAGACAAACACTCTGCCAACTGTCTGCGTAATCCATAGTAAAAGAAAAATTCAAATCTGTACTGGACAAAAAGTTGTAGGAGTGACGGCAAGTTTATTTGTATAGCACAATTCGTACACAAGGTCATTCAAAGGGCTTTACAGAATTAAAAGGACATTAAAATTACAATACTACAAATCGAAACATAAATCATCACAAATAATCATCATAACATTAACATTAAAACAGAAAAGTGCAGAATAAAAACCTTACAGTCATATGCACAGATAAATAGAACTGTTTCGAGCCTGGATTTAAACATAGTCAAAGTAGAGGTCTGTCTCACATCTTCAGGAAGACTGTTCCAGGTTTTAGCTGCATAAAACTGAAACATCGATTCTCCATGTTTAGTCCTGACTCTGGCACCAGCAGGAGGCCGGTCCCTGAAGTCGTCAGAGTGTGAGATGGTTCATATGGCTCTAACATGTGGGAGATGTTCTTTGGTGCTGGTCCATGGAGAGACTTGTTCACACAGAGCTGCTTTAAAGTCTAATCTCTGATCCACAGGAGCCAGAGACCTGAGCCACAGGACACATGTGTGAAGTACTTCCTGGTTCTAGTCAGGACCCGAGCAGCAGTGTTCTGGATGTACTGTTCTGTGTTAAGGCTCGTTTGGAGAGGCCAGTGAGCAGGACGTTACAGCAGTGTGACCTACTGGAGCCAAATGCATGGATAAGTCTCTAAGTCTGGTTTTGACTGTATACTTTTGATTTCTGCAATGTTTTCAGATGGTAAATAGCTGCAGATGTTATTGATTTGATGTGGCTGTTAAAGTTCAAGTCTGAGTCTGAGTGGACACTTTTCTATATATAAGGCAGTGTCCACCAGTAATTATTGAAAAAAAAAAAAAGCGGCTTGGATGAACAGCAAAATGTTTTCACTCCTACAACTTTTGGTTCAGTTGACAGACTTGATTTTTTCTTTTACTCTGCCAACTGGGCTACTGTCACCATCATCTTTAATCTGAATGGGCATACTTGGTGTTTTCACTTATAAACTAAGAAGACCCTGGCTCGAATGGTGATGAGTCACACAGCTCCTCTTGCCTGATAGTTTTGTTATTTTATGGGCAATGTTTGATGTATTTATTTTTATTTACCATATATAGTTTGGAAGGCATTTAACATGGATCATACGTACAACAAAACATTCTTCCTTGTAGCTAATGGAGCTGTAATGGAGCTGTAAACCTTGCATTTGGTGGTAAAACCTGCTTGTTCACCAAAGAGACACAAGTTGTCTAGAGAAGTATTACATTTATCAAACAGAATGAGGAATCGGACTCCCTGGTGCAGCATTACAAAGAGGCTTGCTGTCCTGTTTCATGTTATCTAATCTTTCCCATTTGTGGAGTATGGATCTTTTTCTATTTGACTCTGCCTTAGATTATCCAGTTAAATAAATGAAATACTATGTGACAACTTCAAGGCCATTTTCGGTTAAGGTCAATGATGAGATAACAAGGGAATTACGCGTATCTTGAATCTTTACATACGTTTGTACGAGTCCCCGCGCTGAGAGCAGCTTAGCGAAGAAACTCTGTAAACTAAAATGCTTTTAACTAAATAAATAAAAGATACAACGATGGCATAAATCATTACCAAATCCACTTAAGAAAGTCTAAGCATCAGGCTAAAAGAGCGTGATATGGCAAACAGCAAACAAGGCTATAAAGGCAGGATTGAAATCAATGAGAGCGCGCTGAAATGAGTCCGTCTGCCCGGGCCGGCTCGTGTCTTCTGGGATGCAGTTAGGGCCATTAGTAAGGAGCAGGACTAGCGCTGCGTCACTCTCTATTTGGGCCGGTTACAGTGACAGAGTAGCTCAGCCCCTGTATTTTTGTTTTCTTGGTGACCATGCAAGTGCTGTTTATCCCCCGGGGATTTCAGCCTAATGAACCTCATCGATCGCTCCATTGATTTGTGTAGAGTGTGAGCAACAGGATTGAATGAGGTGTTTTGACACTGGAAAAATGTGTATTATTGCAAAAATAGAGGCCCAGCTCGCAATCAAACAAAGTAGATGAGTGCTGCGAGGACAAGGTAATTTCGACCGCCTGTCCGGAAGGTTAAAGAATGTTTTGTGTAGCTTCTTGTCGCAGCACAAAAGAAACATAAATGGAGTCTGTTATATGTTTTATCAAGGTCTAATATGACTTTGTCTGACATTTCTTTACTTCTATAGGACGTATTTCTTATATTTCCTGTAAATTCAAAACTGTTTGGTTGAGCTGTGCATGTGACAAAGGCTTTTATTCTTCTCTTTTAATGTTAATTTTACGATGATTATTTACATTTCAATTTGTTTTATTATGATTTTATTGTCTTTCTTATGCTGCAACACATTTTGAATTACTTTGTGTACGAATTGTGCTAGACAAATGCACCTGCCTTGGTTACTTTATAGAAAAGGTCTCTGGCATTTTTCACTTATTTCAGTGGCTTTATTTCACTCTTACAGGCGATATTTGGTGCATGTCACCCCCTACAGGCAAAGCTGAGGAGTGTAGCAGAATAACTACTCGACTACCGCCCTAACCAAATTGTAAGAGCCACATTGAGCTTTGTGCAGAGGGAACCGTGCTGTTGAACAAACTAAATCATGTGGATAATATGTGACTCTTTATGTGTGAAATACCTGAGGGAACACAGGCAGCCGCCCACTCCACGGGGATTATACTCAATGTTATGGTCAATGCGCAGTGAATGGATGTCATTTGAACCTATAGCGTGACATATGTTTGAGGAATGCATTGTTATATTGGGTGTAGTGTGTTCAGAGGCTGTAATGTAGAGAAATGTACTTATATATGTATTTATATATTTGAAGCAATCACACATCTACAAAGGTGTTGGATCTGTTTTGCAATGGTCTTGTTATTCTTTTCTTTAGCCATAGATATAATCCAAGCAGAACAACACCAATTTTTTTTTCGTAGCTTATGAAAAGATGAACCACCAGAAGAAAAAAATATTGATAATTGCCAAAGGCTTTTTTTTTTCTGTTGTGGCCCCTAACCTAAAGTAGTAAATAATATACTACTACTAAATCTTGTATACTCGACATGCCTTTTGGGGAACTTTTGCCTGAACAAACCTCTATAGCGATGGCCTACTATACACTGCTCCCTCAACAGAAAACATGCTTTACAGAACAAACAGCCGAAGCCCCACACTGTTTGTTGGAAAAGCACTGGGTCTATACGGCTTGTGTGCTTTGTTTCACTTAACTTTTTCTCTTGGATCGCCTTGCTCCTCCTGCTGCTCAGAGAGAACACTGTTTGTGCCAAAGGAGAACTAAAAGTGTCTGCAAAGATAAAGTGAAAGCGTGAGGCAGAAGGCCAGAGCTATAGAGAGCCAGTGCCTCCCAATGTAACTAGGAGTGTGTGAAATTGATAACTTTGGCAGGTGCGGCACTTTCTAATCTAATTAGTAAAGCTAATTTGGGAAGGTTCACTCTTTTGGCTGATCTCTAAAGACATAAGTTAATGCTATAAACTGTGCTGGCCAGTGTCGCTTTGATCTGTTTTTCATTAAAGCAGCACTTTGTTAACTGTTGTTTGTGGTTTGTCAATTAGCAAGGTAGTGGCTAACTTAGCTCATGATAAACAAAGTGGATTCTTGTGCAAATGGCCAAGGTGCTTTCACAGACTTTTACAATACCACAGGAAACCACAGAGAACGATGTGATTTACTGCAAGTCAACCTTAGTTTTATTTATTGAGATGGTGTGATGTAAGGAGAAAATGAGGGCCTAAATGTCAGTATAGTCTGGGATATGAGGATGGCACTGCATAATCCAAATAATTACAAACATTAAATATTAATCATTCCATCTCTCAGCGGCTTTGTCTTTGCGAGCACTGTATACATTTCTCATTCAGTTAGTGCAGATTAAATCTCATTCACGCTTTAATCAAATCTTCAAATACCACTGGAAAGACTGCAATCAATATATGGAATTTATCAAATAATCATGCAGTCGTCACAGATAAAGAAAATCCAACATGTATTATTACTGATAAATTGAGAGTTCATTTCTTTAAACACAAAACAAAGAAAAAAAACAAACAAGAAAACATGCTAAAGCTTGAATAATATGGACCACTGCCACAGTAAGAAATAATTTGTGACAATGATGCCCTCAAGAAGTCCTCAAGATGGCGGCCTTAACTGAAAAAGCCATGTAACCAAAACCCATGAAATGAGCGAAGAAATAATCTGCGGCTTTCACGTGAGAAAATATGCTTTTTATTTGGATCCTTTGTTCATGTTTTTGTTTGCTGACTTGTATTGCCTTTATAAATGATGACTAGTCAAGCAGAACTGTGGCTTATCTTTCATTCGTGTCTTTACTGTATACGTATAACATTTCTATGTGTGCCACTTGGGAATTGTTTATAGAAATGTGCCTTATAAATAAAGTATTGGATTGGATATACTATCACAAGTGGTGGCATCAATGGTTTTCTTCAAGTGTGCCAATGCTTCATTTTTTGATAACATCTCATACATTATGAGCTGTATGCTCCATATTGTGGGGCTGTTTGTTTTTACGATGACAGATAAAGTTCTTTGTCGAACCCCTTTCTCTGTGTGCTGCTGATGTAAATGTGTTTGAGGTTAGAGAGAGAATGGAGCAGGTAGTGTGGATCCCCTAGGCATTTTACATGCAGCATATGAGCAAAGTATGAATGAACCAAACCATAAAACGTGCATCTCCAGCCCATCCACTCTCATTAGCGCTGGTAAATAACCTCTTTGCCCAGCAGTGCTTTATGAAGGAGTATCTTAGTATGTAACAAAGAGATCCACAATATCAGATCAGTTTGTTTGATGTCTGTGATGGCACATAGAAAGGCCTATGAAATGTGCCTATGAAATGTAGTAGTTTTGGAACACCAACAAAGATGTGGCATTCAACCTGTGTGAACGGCCTCTCCAACAGTCTCAACACATCGCCTCAAGCAAACATGCTCGTTTCTGGAGTGACGCAGGTGATGGAGTGAGTTCATTGTGTGGGACACGCTCTCAGAAGTGTGGCAGATGATCTGCGCCTAAGGCCAGTCCAAACACTGTCTGTCAGTCACTCTCATGTTGAAGCTGAGAACTGATCAAACTCAGCCTATAACGAGAGCATCTTGAAGCACATACCTCTTAGTAAGTATCACTGTTGGGCTCTGTTTATACAGCAAAGTGCAGATTTGAAGGGTTTGCTTTAACGTGTAAAACAGGAGTCAAGGTTAGGCTATGGTATACTTTATTATTTCTGTTGGGAAATTTGTCTTCTGCATTTGACCCATCCTTCATTGTGGCTGGGGCACCTTATTAGGAGAAGTGGGTGCCACGCCCAGGGACCCATTTCCATGATCTCTTTGCTAGGCTTGTTCAGGACTTTTTTCATTGGAGGTTTGTACCTGTTGTCAATTCTATATAAAAACAGAGGTGATTTGTGAAACCATGTTGCTGTGTAAACAGACCCTTAGATTAATTGTAATTGATTACCAGCTCTTCAGCATAAAACTGATGGATGATCTAAAGAACTCACTCAAATTTGTATATTGAGTGATTAATGCATGTTTGAGCACTTTGGCCACGTCATAGTGGCCCAGAATCTTTGCACCCCCATTCTGGAGGGTCTATTTATGGCTGGAGAACGAGAACAAGACAAAGGAGACGATGGAGCAATAACACCCAAGACTGGACCAAAACATCACAGACTTGGAAAGACAACAGAGTCTGTGAAGGCAACCATTTGAGAGATCCATGATCCCCGCCCTCAGAAATGGATGGAAATAGTGTAAAGGAGGAAATCTGTTTTGAACCAGAATGGATCTGTTCCTGTTATTAATTTATTATAGATCAATATTGTGATTTAAAATGTAAAAATGCAAAGACACACTGTAAAAATAATCATCATCTGTCAAAAATGATACCTAAATCCCAGGAGAAAATAGCATAATATGTTCTTTAACCTCTCAGTCCTTTCCCTGAGCGTTGGCCTCAGTAGAGAATGATATCAGCCACAGACAGATAGAGAAATGCCGCAGCCCTGATCTTCAAGATGGAATCAGTCAGCAGGAACAGTGGGCATGAGCGGGGAGCCAGTGCGCCATGCGGTCTGGCTGCTGTCCCGAAAATTGGCAAGTGACCCCCAGGACAGGTCAGTCCCAATTCACAGACAGCAAATTGCGTGGAAGGCATTGATTAATGGGGACGCCACAAGTCGTTATGGCCCCACGGTGTCATCCTCCCCGGTCGCCACAAGCACCTCTCCTCGCTCGATGGTGAAGAGAAGGTAAAAGAAGTTTCTGATAACTGATCGTTGGCCCATAATTAATTACACCACTCGGGTCTAATTTGTGAACAAGTATTGGTTTAAAAGGCTCATGGCAGGAAGGACGATGAGGGAGGGGGGAGAAGGGAGCTGGAAATAGATCAGCAACAGACAGATCACAGAATCAATTATATTATGGTAATGTGTAGTAATTTAGAGGTGTTTAAGAACTTTGACATCAGGTGGAACAAGGGCAGAACATTTGAGAGAGGAAAATATGGATGTTTGGAATCAACGAAGAAATAAATGTGTATTCTTTGCATAATTACATTTTAAGACATATTTAAACAGGAAGTACAGTAATTGGTAGAGTGTTTGTCCACTGATCCGAAGGTTGGCGGTTCAAATCCCACTCTCGACGTGAACATCATTGGTTGTGTGGTCAGATTTATTTGGGTCATTAGTATTTTGTACTTTTTTTTATTAACAATGATTTTGTTTGTTTTTTTAATTATATTATGTTTGATACATTATTTACTTTTTTCTGTCGTAACGGGTGTGTGTAGCGGACCAAGGGATGCAGACTCGGGGCAGATTTACAGTATTTATTGTAAAAATGGAACAAAGTACGAACAGCGGGTGATCCGGAGGTGAGCAGGTGAGCAGGAACACAGGAACACAGGAACCGAGGACATGAAGGGACCACAGGATGACAGGCAGACCAGACGGGCATAGGGCAGAGCAGGCAGGAGACATCCAGGGCCGGAGCACGACAGGAACACAGGGACGACAGGAACGCAGGCACGACAAGTGAAACCGACAAGGATGAAGTGAACACGACAAACGCAGCACAGACAGGGTGAGTACAAACAGACGATCTCGCACCTAGTGTCTTCCCCCATCTCCTCTTATCCATGGCAGGTGTGGTGATTAGCCAGATGGAGAGCAGGTGCGCACGGAAGGAGCCGAGAGCTCCGCCCAGCTCCAGGTACAGGCAGATGAGGGAGGGGGAAGAGCACACAGGGAGGAAAACCAGGAGCGGACAGTGCGGATCATGACATCTTCATAATAATATTGGCTTCTACTTATTGTTGCAGTGCAGCGCATTTGAGGCGTTTTACAGCCTTAAAACAAATGTAATAATTGTAAAAATAAAGCTGACTACTTCGTGGATTTTGGCTATTATTTTTATTATTCAGCTATATTTACCAACAAAGGAACACAGACATTGTAGTAGTAGCATAAAAATGTGTAATCGCATAAACAGATTTAATATTGATAATCCAAAACTCCAGGGGTAAACCTGTGCCAGCGCATTCATGGATTTAGAGTAACACTCACAAATAGAACAGTCTTTCAGTTTTTGTCTTAATATTGCTACATGTGTTTGCCTTGTTGCTGTATTTTCTTCATTAACACATGTACAGGTGTGAAAGAAAAGAAAGAAATCAGATTACTCACATCAGATGAATCTGTTTGCCAGTTCAATAATCTGACAACTCCAAAATCCAATAAGGCTCCAGTTGTATGTGGATGTGGAGATAAGACACGAGAGGCTGTGGTCTACTTATTTCTGCTACTGAGTAAAAAGTGAGGTCTTCACTTTTAAAACTAAAACTTTCCTTTTGTGATATCAAATGGTTCAATCTGCTTTGAAATCAGGGATAGTCATCCTTATATTTGCTAAGTGTTTTGAATAGCAGTTCAAGAAGCCATATCTCGTGGATAACTATATGAGCTCTATTTGACTGCACTCACTGTCTGTCTTCCATGTATATACCATTTGTCATGCTTTTCCATATTCTCCCTTCACTGTCTTCCTCATACAGACAGACTATTCAGTAGATACATCTTGAGCAGACTTGATGATCGATCCACACAGATATGATGGCCTCAGCTAAGTGCTTTTTAATCACTGAGGTGACATGTAATGGCGGGTGTCACATTGGAGGTAAATGTGAGCTTCACAGCTGAGGTGCAGAGCAGGACAAAGGGGTGACAGGGGATGACAGATTGAGATTCAGTGCATCATTTGGGGTGACTTCATAAGTGGCTGCCCCTTGGGAGAGTTAATGTTCCCAGAAACAATAGCAGAAGGGGTCCTTATGACTCTGACATGGGACATTTAAGAGCACACTTTGTTAAAACAGCAAAGTTTTCATTTCTTTAACCTTTTGGTGAAATACGACCATATTGCATTTACCCATGCAGTTTATTGTCAAACTGTAAGCAGTTGGTAAGACCAAAACTTTGAATGTGTTTTGTTAAAAAAGAACTATATAACTGTTCTTGTGCTTGTCTGCCACCTGCTTGTCTCCATGGACTGTACCTCAAAATGACATCGCGGTATCGCCTTTCTACAAATCTAAGTTGGCCTTGTGCCATCACCTGCTTGTCGACACGGAGATAAATTATATTCAAAGCTATGACATCTTCATGGAGGCATACAGATGGTGGACCCTTCACCATCTTTAAAGCTTGTATATGGTATTTTAATGCTGTTTTTACTATGGTATAAAGTTGAAATAGCCACATTTAGTTGTTTTCATAAATACTGCATCCTCACTGGATCATTTCAGGGTCTAAATTGCCTTCACAGAAAGGAAAAGCAAATGCCTGTTAATATAGTGTATATTGCTTGTTGAGCGTGACTGACACATTGACTTCTCTGTGTAAAGGGCAGGTTGGGGAACGTAAAGGTTGTCCTTTGAAATATAGATTGACACTGTTTATAGAAAGACAATAAAACTGCCTGCCTTTCAATATTAAAATTGCTATTTTGATTTCATTTTATTGTTTTTAGTATATACTTATTTCGATGCGCACAAGGATTTTTCAATGACAAACGATTTCTTTCTCTATAGGGCCTCCCATACTACAGCATACTTTGTTTAGATTGATGTGACTTTGGAAGAGTCACGTTGGGGGGAAAAAAAGCCATTATAATCATAATTAAGGCAAGGCATGGCTCCTTTTTTGTTTTTGTGGAGTGACAGTTGGAATTGTTCTGCTACACAGAGGAGATGCTCTGCGGCTGTGATTTATAGTGTCTGTCATATTGCAAAGAAAGAAGAATTCACCCAGAAAGGACATGTTTATTGTATGTGAAAGTGTAGGCAAATGCATTATCAGAGTGCCATTACTGTTAGAAACTACAAATACACTGCATCTTATGAAACACTATTATACATCTTGGCAATTGTTTACAAAATTTGCATTGTGCGGTTGCTGAATATTTCGGCACATTACATTTTAATAGGAACAATTCAGTTCACTTTGATCCCAAATCAGCATGGCGTCTGTCTAAGCCGTACATATTTTATCAGTTTTGAAGCAGCACTTTGAAAACAGCCATGTCATCCTCTATTAGCAACATTTTTTGAAATTTAAATCAGCCTGCAAATTGTTGATTATCAGTTTTTCAAAGAAGTGTTTATCTGAAATTCCTCAACCGAGACTTATTTTTTAAGTCTCAAGTATGTGTTTTTGGGTCAACCTAGATCCATCTGGTGTTGTGACAAGTTTGATCAGTCTCTCTCTTATCCTCCAGTGGTGTGAGGCTGGAGAGAAAGTCTTTTATAGTTGGTTCACAATGGCAGCAGTGACTTGAAGACTCCTCTCTCTTCTTTATTATGTTATTTTATCAGGCCCGGCACACAGCAGTGACAGCTCCGACCATGATCGAGTTTGGCTTGTTTTCGCTGCATTGCTGCAAACTTTGACACCTGATTTCATTGACGGAGATGAGATTTGAAAGGTGGAGGACATGGGTCGCTGGGCTCTTTTCTCCACATGGTGTAATATACTGTACCGGAGCAGCTGCTAGTGTTTCTCTTCCGCTTTATATTGGGAACCTGGTTTAAAGTCATTTAAGCTGACAATAACGTTCTCTTTCATTTCACTCTACATAACCTTGTAACAAAAAGGTTAGATTTAAGAAGTTTTGGTAAGAAATTGCTACACCTGATTTAGCCATAACAAAATATGACCAAAAACTTGATTCATAAAAATAATTACCTATTTATAACACCCTAACCTCTAAGTTAAAGTAGTTACTAAGCCTGAATCTGTGCTGTTTTCCCTCTCCCTTCTATGTCTGAGCCTGGACCTGGGCGGAGACTCTGGCACCACCCACTACCCACCTGCAGCCCATGAGCGATCGGCCTCCACCTTGTGAGTACAAAGGGGCTGGGGATTGCTACAGAAGCTGCCAGATCTTGATGTCATCCTCCAGTTTTCTCATCAGTGTATCCTCCGTGATCTCGTTTCTTGAACCCACCGTGCACCTCAGCCTCCGACCCAGCTACCTAAGATCGACCCAACTTCCTACTACCAGCTTCTCCAACCAACATTCACATCCTCCTCCTTTGCAATAAACTCTGTAAAACCTATAACCCCGAGTCTGTATCTTTGATCCACCATTCTTTACAACAGAATCATTCTTAAAACAATTTGTTAATTATGAGTCAAGTCTTTGTAGATACCGTGTTAAGGCTAATCAAGGTGTAGTTTTTAAGTTGTACCAGTGTTTTTAATGCCTGAGACAGCTCCATTTAATCTCATTCAGCCATATTTCACGCACAACTATAGACTGTATAAACAAGTGAGCTAATGCAGCATGATGTCACTCATAGTGTTCGGCTCCAGCTCCATTTGGAGACAAGTTCCATATTTGGAGTTCTACCGTGAGTATCATAGCAAGCAAAGAACCAATCAGAAGCAAGGTAACGGTTCTTCCTGTTTGCACTGCTGGTTTAGCATGGAGCGGGCCCTTAGCAACGCTGTCAATCAAATTTGTTGCTAACGCTAGTGGGAACAACTTTGGGGAAAGAAGGCGCCTGATTTCTGTTATTAATGTTCATATCTTGATTTACAAATTTAAAAAATCCAGGATCATGTAGAGCGGGTTAGTACGAACATTTTAAGACCAAAATGACATTGATTGAGTTGGACACGCGCCCATGCTCACTTCCTAATTGGAACACGGCAGCTAGCAGGTTAACTATGTCCATTTATATACACTCTCTATGCCAGGAGTGTCCAAACTTTTCTCATTAAGGGCCACATATAAAAACATAGATAAAGCTGAGGGCTGTTTGAGGGCCATAAACTGGTCGCCAAGACAGTGAATACTTCAAATCTGTGTTATTATTACAAGTTACACTGAACCACTAGACCTTTATTCATGTTCACACCCTCAATGGGACACATTAAATATTTGATATGGGCTTGTTAAAGTAGATTTTCAGAAATGTACAGTAAAAAGTACTGTTTGAAGTAATATGGGCCAATTCACCTGGACGCTTGAGGGCCAAGAAAAATTGGTCTGAGGGCCGCATTTGGTCCCTGGGCCACAGTTTGGGCATGCCTGGTCCATGCTCTCAACCCAAGTCAACGGTTGGCACAGGGCTCCAAGAATAATTCACTCTTACATTCATTTTTCAAATTATTCTTGGTATGATTTTGGTTTGATTAACATTCATTTCACCATGTTATTCCTAATACATTTAATAATCTCTCCCAGAATCATCCCCAGTCAGTCCTCATTTCTACACATCAATCTTAGCTCTACTAATAACCAGGCGGAGGCGGGGTGGGGTTGGTGTATGACTTGTGCACTGCTGTGTCAATTAGACCGGCCAGAGCCTTTAAACCGAACCAAACCAACCACTTCCATTATATGATCACAGAAGGCG
Source organism: Periophthalmus magnuspinnatus (assembly GCF_009829125.3). NCBI lineage: Eukaryota > Metazoa > Chordata > Actinopteri > Gobiiformes > Gobiidae > Periophthalmus > Periophthalmus magnuspinnatus. The sequence continues at coordinate 28,508,788 of NC_047131.1, read as the reverse complement.
TCAGGATTAATTTTTCTCACTGGGCCTGTTCCTGCTGTCCACTGCGCCGCTTCCTGCTGGAGGTGTGGTTAACCTGTCGTTGATTCCCCACAAGGAGATGTGCAGACAAAACCCCCAGGATCTATTCTCAGTGGTAACTTCAGATACTAAAGCCTGAATCGCTGTGTGGAATGGTCATCTGCTGCTGTCTCCTCCTGGGAACATGTGACAAAGTGAAAAATTGCTCTTTAAAGGGTAACTATAGTGATTTTGGTTTGACATTGCTCCAAAACCGCTCAGACATTGGGTCCCATTCAAGTTTAACACCCACTGAACTGTTATAAAAATATAAAACGAAACAAGATAAAAGTTTGTGACGTGGAAACAAATCTGCAAATCTACTCACCTCAGTAATAAGATGCACGTGGCCAGATAAGTCAGTACAGCGTGACCACCGTCGCGATATTGATGCGCTCAGTTGTATTTATGAATGCAGTTAAAGCTACCATCCGTAAGTTTATTTGATTTTTTCATTCAATTTTCATCCCCTCACCTGACCTTTGTTCAGGCTCACCCATAGACCGTATATATAAATGGACAAAGCCAACCTGCTAGCATGGGCGCGCTTCTGGCTCCATCAATTCTGGCTCCAATTCACTTTCTATTGAAAAATTGTTGCCACTCTCTGCGTAACTGCTGCTGTCAGACTCGTCATTTTGGTCTTAAAATGTTCATATTAACCCACTCTACATGATCCTGGTGTTTTTCATTTCGCTTTTGTGTCCGTAAAACAAAAGATATGAACATTAATAAAAGACAAATCAGGCGTCTTCTTTCCCTGAGGCCACTCCCACTACCGTTAACAACAGATTTGATTGACAGTGTTTGCTAAACCAGCGGTGCAGGCAGGAACGGGCGTTACCATTAACAGCCTCGCTCTGGATTGGTTCTTGGTTGCTATGATACTCACGGTTGGAATTCCAAATATAGAACTCAGCTCCTAATTCGACTCTATAACTGATCGTTTAGTTTAATTTGAGTGGAGCTGAACGGTATGGGTGACATCACATTAACTCAGTCCACTTCTTTGTACAGTCTATGGCAGAGGTATCAAACTCAAAATTAAAAACTTAGACAAATTCATGGGCCAAACTTAATATTTATTGAAAAATGTATTCACCTGATATGTCATATTTAACTTTTTTATATGGAAACAAGCTTAAGTTTTGCTTAAACAAAAAATCTGGAACAACTCAAGCTTGATATTACAAACATATGAGAAATTAAATTTGAAATAAAAGGCATCAGTGGTGTTCATTTCTTATTTAAATAAATAAAATAAATGATGTCTCTCTCTGTAGTGATTAATTTGGCTGAGGTGACTGGTAGCTTGGTTGCTAATGAGTGTCAACAGAGAAGGAGGGGCGCTTGCCGGTCTTGACTGCAGGCCAGCTCACTAGCAAAGCATTCTGGGATTTGTAGTATTAGTGGTGCATGCGCTATGTACCGGCGGGCCAGCTCTAATGCACATTTGATATGATCTGAAGGGCCAGATTTTGCCCCCAGGCCTGAGTTTGACACACACGGTCTATGGGATCAACTGTAGTCTCTGGTCTTCTTCTGTCAGGTCAAAGTTGGCACGCTGTCAGACTGCAGCAACAAAGATATCATCTAGTGGTGGGATGTGTGAATACAACACAGGCTGAGTGAACTCGTCTAATTGCAATTGGTAGCATTAAACTTAATTATTCCAGTCTTATTAGCAGCTCAGAACAAACTGACTAACAGCTATCAGAAATAGCAATCATTTTAGCAATAGTTGTAGTAATTTAGCTTTTTCTACTGCATGACACAAACTTTGCTAAATAAAGAAATGCTTAGACCGATGCGATTAAGAGATAATGTGATATCCAATGCACCTGCCACACTGTGATCAATGGTGATTTCTAAAGAGCAGGAGGCAAACTAAAGATAATTATGTGGATAGTTTGGTGTCTGAAAACTCTACTATGCAAATGTTCCTTTAGTTCAATGCATGATCTTTTTTTTTTTTTTTTCAAAAGTGGACAAATCTACTGCATGAAATGAAAACCAACTCATGTTCAGTACAGTTTTGCTGACATGACAATCTGGATGATTTATTGCTTGTTTTTGCAATTCCCTGTAATGCTAATTGATTGGTGGTCTCATAAAACAGAAAATCACCATAAGAATATAGTTATCATAATATGCAATATGCTATGGCTTCCAGCGGCGCATTGTTCACTTCATTTCCCTCCACATTACTTAACCTTGGACTTTGAGGGCAGCTCCACATAAAGTCAAATTGTAAAGTCAGCTCATCTTCCAAGTTCCCTTTGCATCAAATCCATTTCATTAGCAAGTCTAAGCTTGGGCCTCATCCAACCCATGGGAATGATAAAAGATACAGCTGGCATCTGAAAAACACATGACAAATATTTCCATTGATCGGGGAAATGTGAAACTAACAAATTGGTTGAAAGCAGAATAAACAGCAATGCAAAGACTGACCCGCAATTTTACATGTACTGAGGCCTGGGCTCTGACGGATTAAAAATGAATTATGTATTAAATCAAATGTTTGTTCAGTTAATTTTTTAAGGAAAAGGTACTTGGTAATTCTGGAAACACTATTTTAAACATCATTGAAGGATTGACGCAGTCCTCAGCCTCTCTTCAAGGCAACATTTTAATCAGATTATTGCTGAGGCTGAAAATCACAAGAGCCAGCTCCTTCTACTTTTGTCCACACTACAGGACAGTACAATTTTGGAAAATAATATAACTGCAACTTTTATTTGTAATTTCTCTTTTGAAATTAAGAGTGCACATTTTAAACAGAATCGAATGCTATAAATTATGAAAACTAAACAATGGTGTGTTTATACAGTAATGTACTAAAGTGATTTCCAACCAAATGTGTTGCCATTTCTTACCCAAACAAACAAAGTGCAATAATGACACACTCATAATTTAGTCACTTCGCTCCCAGCATTATACACATATATTTCCAAATGCTGCGACACTGCCTGTGGATATATTTGAGGCTTACAAATTTTGAAACTATTATGCATTTTGGGGATTTATATACTTTGTACACTTTGTATCGGTTGAGTTGTTTGGGCGCTCAAACTGCCAGTAAATGGAGCTGGACTTGTATCTGCCTGTATTTGTAATTTCCCTTTTGAAATAATAAGTGCACATTTTACACAGCGTATAGTACATTAAGTTATGAAAATGAATCAATGGTGTATTATTGCAGGAAAATATGTGACAGGCACGAGTTTATTGCATGGTTTTATGTCGGTTTTCCATCTTGTTGCCCTGATAACGGGTCACATGACTCTCCCCTCTAATGCCGTGTGCACAGCCATTAGCACACCTGGGTCTTAGAGCAAAAGAAGAAAACAAAAAGGGAGAGGAGCAGACTGACTGGGGAAGAGGCTTAGGGATCAGTGGAGAGCTGGAGTCGCACTGACTTCTGCTTTTATTGATTCCTTGTAGCCTAGGATGATTTTAGCTATTTTAGTGTGCACTTTCATTTGAACTTAATACATTTATTGCTCCTATATTCACAATTTTAACTAAATAATCATTTTAATTGGGCCACAACAACTAAGTGTAATAACTCTACTCGTTAATAACTGTGACATACCAAAGAGACTTCCAAGCAAATATGTTGCCATTTCATTCTAGGTGTTTTTCTTTTTTTTTTTTCTTTTTTTTTCCATAAACATTATCTAACTCAGCTCCGGGTTGCCCTGTTGCATCTGCCATTTCCATTACCTGGAGCCACAGAGAAGAGAGAGCTGTGCATGTCAAACTCGTTAACATACAACCTTGCAGTTTACTGCAAACAATATGTGCGACAAAGGAACATTAATGTGTTCAATCCGCTTTTAACACTATTTACTATGCATCTATTTATTTTCCAATGAACCCTCAACGCTTTGTTTATGATCTAACTACATGATACAAATTGGATCTTCCTTACACCATACATGTGATTATTTTGCTGGTTGTGAGCGCAGCTTGGCTTGGGGGATGACTGTTTGTTTCCACGGTTACTCAACAGAGAAGGTATTGAAGTCCACTGTGTTGTGAACAAGAAGCGCGCGCAGTACTCTGAACATGCAGAATGTAATCAGGCACAAGGTTAATGAGAGTTTGATGGAAGCATATGCCTCGCTCTCCACAATGGTACTTAAAGCTATAATCACAGGGACAATGAGTTAATGGTGCAGGTCTGAAGACAAATACAAACAAAATGCAATCATGACACACTCATAATTTAGTCACTTTGCTGAGTAGCGCTATACACATATTTCCAAATTCTGCAACACTTCCTCTGGATATATTTAAGGCTTTAAAAGTGAGAAACTATTATGCATTTGAGGGCATTTATATAGTTTGTTTGGACACTTAAATTGCCAGTAGATGGTGCTAGACTTGTATCTGCCTGTATCTGAAACCTAGTAATGCTAATACCTGCTAATACTACACTTACACAGGAAATGCAGGTCTATTTGATTTATATTTCTATTAAATTGATTCATGGACTGATCACAGGGGCGATATGAGCTGAAATTATCAGTCCAGTGAAGATCTCCGGACTATAAAAACACAAGGAGGAGCAGAAGCTTTCTACCTGTGACATAACAATCCAGGGAAATTTCAGCAGAGACATTTTTAAGTGTCAGGGCAATAAAACCGTGTACACAGGATTAATGTGAATAAAGAAAAATACAATATCAAGAATATTTTTGAAGTCAATTTTATAACAATATATCCTTTAATATAATGTTCAGTTTATCAGTTCAAATGCGTTTAATAATTTGGTTTAAAGTTAATTACGGGTTGATTTTTGCTGAAATACCTAACTAAAATTACCCTTAACTCTTTGGAGGACAAACAAAAGGATGAGACTCTATAGTTTTGGCTTCGGCTGTGTGATCTTCTCAGAGTAGTAACAAGGTATACACAGAGGAACGTCCGCCTAAATATAAGGTGAAGTAAAGCTGCGGTGTGGAGGTAAGGCTTGATAGGCAGCAGACTATTACGCCCTTTTCAAAGCTGAAGCATAAAACACAAAAAAATTGATTTAGGGACTAGGCAGAATTACTATAAGAGCTTATTTTTTATTTGTGGCTTTGGAGTCCAAACTGGTCCAGATTCACCCCAGAATTGCTGATGACTGAACATCCGAAGGAATTTTTGAAGTGGGTCATAGCTTTCCCTTTATGTTTTTCAGGCCCAGGAGCTTCAGAGTATTTTTATCAGATGGCTGCGAAAAAGGAATAAATGCCGAAAAATTCTGAAGCCCCACGGATGAGCCCACCTCATAAGTTTAAAAGAACTTTCCATATTATAGGTGCACACTGCAAATGCCCAAATACAAACTTTTTTTACGTGTTACATGCTAGTTTTAAATGACCTGCATGTATGATATAAATAAGATACAGTGTTTCCATGCAATATACTATTTATGCATCATTTAAATAGAAAATGTCAGCTTTCAAACCTCCTTCCAGTTGATGCAGTTATGGATATTACAGATAGTGCTGTGCGTTTCACCACCCACAGCCGCTACATTGGCTGGCATCACAACCCGACTGCTATCCACACTTTGTTGACATGTCTCTTGGCGAGCCTTGATTAGTTTTTGCCTTCACGCTTAAAACATGCATGTGTGCCGGAATAAGTGACGTTACCTTCCCCGTACGACAGATGATGGTGGATCCAGGCTGACAGCAAAAGGCCTTTCAGCTCAACGTGATGTGAGTCACTTCACTTCGCTGCTTCCAGTTTCCCATCATTTGGTGGTTTGCGGACTACCTAAAGCCCAGCTGCGAGGATGGTCTGCCCGTCCAAGCAGAAATTTAACAACATAATGACCAAACACTCCAGATGGATTCCATTCAACTACGCGCAACATACGGAGCTACACAAATATCTGTATTATGGCGCTAGCGGTTTATGGAAAATGTTGCCATCAGAGTGCTTTAGCAAGGTAACTCTGTGACCTAATGAGCGACAAAACTGAGCCATCAAAGTCAGTAAATATCTGGTAAAACATTGTCTCATCAACATTCAAATGGCACCTTTTTATGACAGCAAAGATACAACTGTTGAAAGGTTCTGAAAGCAAAGATTTTCTGTTTTATTTGGGGAACAGATTCTTTATATTTGCCGATTTGATATATATTAAGATGGGCTTGTTTGGTAAAGATTATGCACATTTACAATACTTTTCAAAGATGTTATGCTCTGGAACTGTATCTGCATGATTTCAGAGATTCAAGTAACAGATGGTGTCAAAATCGTGTCAAAAATAAAATGTCAGGTTATGAGTAAGAAAGGAAATAACAGAGGGCAAAAACAATAGAGGACTGACAGACAGCGTGTTTGTTTTATGGTATTCACAAACAGCTAATCAAGAAAGAGGAGTGAAAACCTATAGAACTGTATAAATAATGATTAGGTGCCATCAGAGTCATTGCACCGAAATCAACCCATTGCTGGAGGAAGCGCTGAACAAAAGCAGCTATTATAATGATGAACATTTTCGCGCAATGCTTAAGTCGACCCTTGACCATGACATAAGTTGTCTTTCAAACCTACAAACACTTTAAGACAGAAATTGGTTCACCTAAAGAACAAAACCCAGAGCAATAAACAAAGTAATGTAGTCTACTTTATTCAGTGTAGTGAAGAGTGGAGAAACTGAAAAGCTACTCCATAAGAGGATGTACCAACACCGGCGTGAGAGCAGCTCGGGACCCCAGTCTGCTGTACATCTCCATCTCAAAGACACTAACCGCTCCTTTGAAGATAGTCAAGTTCAGATCTTAGCCAGAGAAAAGAAATGGTTTGAGAGAGGAGTTAAAGAAGCTACTTTTGTTAGGAAAGACAATCCTTCCCTGAACAGGAATTGGGGGTCTTAGACATGATATCTCACATATCTATGATTCCATCCTCAGACCCAAAGCAAACGAAACAAAAAAGAACAATAGGAGGGCCATTAAAGGTTGAATATGGTCAAGGCTGAAACTGGAGACAATAGCTGTTTCCAGTTTCAGTGTAGTTAGCTCCTCCCTTCAGGTAGATATAAGGCAGTGTCCACCAGTAATCTGACCAGAACTGAAGAAGAAGCTTGGATGAGCAAAAAGGTCTTCACTCCTACAACGATTTGTCCAGTTAACAGATTTAAACTTCGCCTTTTCCCATGACATAAGTTACTTATAAGTCCTATATTACACAGAATTGAGTTTTTTGAGCTTTAAGCCATGTTACAATGTTGTTAGCTCATCAAAAACATACCTGGAGTTTTGTTTTGTTTCATTCACACATGTTTGAATATTCCTTTATTATTAGTCTGTCTAGACCTCCAATGCTCAAAATGCTCTGTTCCAATTTGTAATGTCACGTAGCAATAGTTTTGAAGTTAACAGCTACGTTTTACCTTTAGTTCAGTAAAGATTGGCAATTACAAGGCTGAAATCATCCAAATGATTCTAGTGAAGGTGTATGGAGTTTAAAAACACAGTGGAGCACTTCCTGTATTACCACATGGCATTAAAAGGTCTTTTCTTTCCGGGTTTGTGTGTCAAACATGTGTCAGACATGTGTCAAACAAATTACAACTCCGGGTATGTTTGTGATGAGGAAACAACATTATAGCATAGATCAGAAAATAGCGTAATATGAGCCCTCTAGGTTTCACTTATATATTTTTACGAATTTCAAATATTTGTCCTCTTCCTCCATCTTGGCTGTTTGCCTTGTATTTCAGTCCATGTCCAGACAAAATGCATGGCTGCTAGTTTTATTTACTCCATTGATCTATTGATTATTTAAGAGATTTATGATTCTGTCTGGAGCGGGTTATGAGAGAAGACCCATACCCCACAGGAACCATTTCACGACTTACCTTTAAACCAGTGTCAATAGTAATTACTGACTGGGCTTATCTCTGGATGCTGCTCTGTTGTCCTTCACGTGCGCTGGTGTTAGCTTTCCCACTAATTATTCTCCACAAACACCACGATTCAGTTGGTTTAGTTTTGTCAATTACAACCAAAAGCCCCCATGTAACTTCTGCAAGCCCAATTTCCACGTTATTGAACCCGTGTTATCTCTGGACTCGTCTGGAAATGTGAAGGCCTCCCAAACAAATTCTTGGTTTGCGTGTTTTTCTGATTGTTTTGATGTGAACAAACAATGAATTTCTCTGATTGGCTGATCCACCTGCAAATAACAGCCATCAGAAAGACCCATGCACTTTTGTATTCACCTCATTCCAGAATTTGTCGTAAGCGCCTCCATTGTTATTCGAGGTATTACTTTGCGTTGGGCTGCTGATCTTGACAGTAAATAAATTCTATAGGGACTTCTAAGCCGTTTTAAAGCCTCCAGAGAATCGATGCAGTGTTGACTTGTTGGTGCACTTCTGTTTGTCGTATTTTAGTGGCAAAACTTTTTCCAAATTCTCCATTGAAGTGAATCGGATTCCCGCTTAACTGGAGATGCAGCGCAATGGTTAATGGTGTGAACTGCTTGGAAAATGGAAAGTGGGTCAAGCCAAATTTCCCTAAAATCTGCAAAGGGAAGGCCAAAACCACAGTAGATTGACTCGGGCTATAATGTACTGTACCCCGCACTTGAAATAGTAAGATGTCACCATGATTTCCCATTGTTCTCCTGGAAACATAGTCCTGTCTTGTCAGGCCGCACTTCTCTAGAGATGGAATGACCTCGTTCTTTTCTGACACCAAGGTCGTAGCCTGTGGTGCCAACGTCAAAGTCTATTTGCGGGTAAGCCTTTGAAAAGCTTTACCTCAATTTTTCACTTGTGTCAACCTTTGGTGTAAAAGCTAAACCCGGAGAAGCAGAGTCAGGCTTGATCATTACGTTTGAGAGTGTTCGCTGACAGTGGCTGCAGTAGTGATGGTAGGAACTACTGTAAGCTGATGTTTTGAACACAAAATAAAAAAAAATAAAAAAAATGTTGCACTGTTTTAAGTCTTTCGGGTAAAAATGTGTGCTTTAAAATTTAAGTTGCTGAATAATTTCAAAATGTGTTTCATGCTTTTTTCATATTTGAATAAACTAGATATTGCAGAAAAAGAATGAACAGAATTATAATTTTGATATAAACATAACAGACAATACCTTTCTGGTGGAAGGTCCCCCCATTTTCTCTAGATATTATAGCTTTGCCTGGAATGATCCACAGTAGAGCATTCAAATGTTCAATCTCCATGGAGACAAGCTGTTAACGCTACATTTGTTTAAAGAGGGGTATTATACAAAATCAACTTTTTGGAGCTTTCTACAACGTTATAACATTCCCTCATCATAAACATGCCTGAAGAGGTTTTAGATGCCATCCATGCATGTTTGAGTAATCTTTAAATTTCTCCCAGGTCTTATTTGAACCCTCCGAATGGTTAACAGTAAGATTCTGTTCAATGCTCAGCCCAAAAAACCTACGTCACCTATGCTCCCACATGACAGTTCTCCATTCACACTGACTGAGCTAAATCCCTCCCCCTTAAGAGGCTCTCACAGCACAGAGAGAAAATGGAGACTCAGAGCATCAAAATCAAAACTTATTAAACATGTTCATACATTGTTTTCATTGAATAGAGCATTTTCAAAACCATTAAAGGCAACATGGTGATATAAATGTGTAGCATGTTAGAAAGTAATACCCCATAGAAGTGTTATAACCCTTTTTTTATTTCCATCAACATAAGCAACTGTTACATTGTGCAGTTTTAAGCAGACTGAGGGGAAACGTATTTTTGGTGTGATAATAAGAAGTTGGCACATTTATCTGATTTCACATTTTCAAAAAAGAAAAATGAAAAACAGAACTGAAATCTATAATACAGTTGGCTTCAATACTGCATATATCTACTGTGCTTTGATATCAGGAGGTGTGTACAACAGATTATTTCTCCTTGTAGGCACCCACCCTGAGTGCTCTGTGCTCTAATACCATACAAACCTGGCATTATGAAATAGATCCTGCACAAGCTGCTCTTTGATCTCACTATTTGCTTTTGTACCACCAGTGATGCCACACACTTTAAATCTTTCAGCCCAGTGGATGCAAAAGGGAGGGCGATCTGGCAAATTTATGCTCCGATTCAGGTAGGTCAGCCTAAGTGAATTTCCAAGTGAGCTTATCGATATATTAGCCAGCATTGTGACCATAAACTAAGGTGTGCGTGTTGCCTCTTGGCTGCTGGCGTAATGCTGAGTAGTCGCCTGGGATCGTAAATTTCAGGTGTGTTACATGCAAATATTGTATGTAATTTGTATAGTGAAGTTCTTTGCCATGGAATCAATGCATTATTAATAAAGTGTGGCAATTTACATCTTGTAAAATATTATAGTAATAAGGGTAGTTCTCTCCACTGAGAAGCCAAACACTATTAAACCAAGCATGTCAGCAGGTTTCTAGACAGTCGCCTCATGTATATGTATAATTACAGAAACTGTATTTGACTGCTGTGAACTCCACTGGGACCAGCATTAATCTTGGTGATCAATGTTTCCAACCCTAGATATGCAGACGCAGCGATCCGTCTGTCATTACGGCCACCTTATCAGTCTACAGGGAGAGCATCTATCGATAATTACCTCTCCCTACCCACTAAACATAATACAGACATCTTCATGAGTATTTCACAATTGGTTGTTACTTGCCAGATACAGCTAGAGCTACTTACGAAGCATTTCTAATAGAATCACTTTAACACTGTGGTTTTGGGTTGGGCCGTTGTGGTGAACGAGGTTTAATTACAGCATTGGTGCTACTTTGTGCCCAGCATCAAACCTACAAGCTGCATTCAATACAAAGAATTAGTCAGGTCCCTATTGATTTTGGAGTGACTTCCAAAAGAGTTGTTTGCATTTGCAAACTGAGGCAGCAGTGCAAACATTAGCCTAATCATTCTCTGGACAGTTTTGTTTTTGCTGCCTCATTGTCTACACACTACAGCCACCACTATATGTAATACTGTAAATAAGACGAATGGCTACACAGAGTACATGATTAAGCCATCTAACCTCAGATAAAGATACATGGAGAGGGGAATTTGACAAAGCTAGTGTTTGGATTACCCATTATCCACAAGCCCTTCTCTAACAGTTTATGTCCAAAAGGTCCAGCTGTCTTGATGTCCTCACGTGCTCTGCTGTTGAAGCCAGATCTGTAGTTCATCTTTTGGCACAAGTCCAAAATTGTGCAATACCATGATATGTACGACTGTGATCCAAAGTATCTCAGCTAAATCTCACCATTGTCCCCTGTGTATGTGCTGTTTGTGCTTTTCGTATTTGCATGTTGGATATTTTGCACAACAGCTGTCAATGGGTTCAAATTATTCTTGCATACAGAGATTTTCAAAGGGCTAAACCACTGCTTGGGACTTGTTAGGTACGGGCAGACAATCATGGTTAACTGTGTGCGAGGATGTACCAAACCGTGAAGAGGTTCCATTTGGCACTGATTGGCCTCTGACAAACCAACTCCCTTCATATCCAGCGCCATTGTGAAACTGATGAGCTATGTCTGTAATCGGTACCGGTGATTGGCAAAAATGCGCGTGGAGAAGGGGGGTAAGAGTGGCCTTGATTTGGATAGGCACTGACATCTGGAGGGAGTTGAGTATTTCTATTGTTGTGGAGCTTGGAAAAGGTGGTCTACTTATGTTCCTTTTTGGCAAGGGAAGAAATCTTTTTTTTTTTTTTCTTCTTTTCTCTTCCTCTCTCTGCACAGCGTCTGGGCTTACAGGGCCGGAACTGTAGGAGAGACTGGAGAGAAGAGCGTTAATGACCATGTTGGAAGGACACAGAAATTCATTACTTGTGGAATTGAGCGCCAAAAAAAACAAAGAGGGAATATTGTTGTTCAAATGTCTCTTTAGGGGATGGGATAAACGTGGTTCGATCCAAATTTTAAGATATTGAAATGTCAAAAGAAAACAGAAAGAGATGTGTTAGAATTAACTGTAGAGGAATCTCCATATTTTAACAAAATATTGTGGGTTGGATTTGGCAAATTAGCTTGATCAGTGTTTCTTTGTTTGCAATTAATCTGTTAGCAAGTTGCAGCACATGGGTAAAGTGGCCGCAGGAACAATCCCTAAATGTTCTTTGTGGTTACATCTCTACCACAACCTGCACAATGTTTTAAATCTGGTATTTCTCACCAATATTCTTGTTTAAGATCTAGAAAAGCATCTGTAAATAGCTCTCGAATCACCAGAATAAGGTTGGATAATAGGTGGGGTAATACCTATGCACCTTTTCTATCACGTGACCCTCTAACTCACATAATTTAATACATTTTATTACACTTTCTGTTTCGGTTGGACCAAGGAACTGACTTCTCAAGTAATAAAAACTAACCCGGACAGCTAGTAAGTATCACCTTCCATTGCGGTCCTTTATTTACCGCAGTACTGAGTGCAGGTTTGTGTACACTTGCATATATGTGTTTACATGTGTTTTGAAGGTTGCCACAGTGCACAGCGCTGGAGGGTCTCTGTCAGTGACCTGCTAACCCCCCCCCTCCCGGAGTGTGCTGGCCCACTCTCGTCCTGCTGTCCTCTGGAACAATAGGAAGGGTAATGGCTTCCCCAAGGCCTCCTCATTCAACCTGATTGTACTGCTAGGTTCGGGCCAGCCATGCCATAAAACAATTAGCTCCATTTATCAACCTTGCATCCGCTAACTGGGGGAGGCGGGCAGGATGGAAAAGGAAAGAAAAACGCGGGTGTCTGAGAGAGAGTAAGGATAAAATGGATTTCTGCTCGTTGATTATTTCTAGCTGGTTTAATCACATAATTCTTTCGTTGTGGGGTAAACACAATGATAGAAACATGCCAGCGCACATGTGTGGAGTATATGGAATGATCGTGAATTAGCTTTCACATGTAAATGATGATGTCATTTCACAGACAGTTGGTTACACGCTGCAGTTAAACACACAGCGCAGATTGATACGGGAGACTGCAATGGAAAAATCTAAGAACAACTGAAAATGGCATTGTATTGAATCAATTTGTTTGTTTTTATGTGAGAATGATAGAAAGATGAACTGAATTAAACATTAAAACAATAAGAAAATGAACTACTACTCGTGCATTGCTTTTTTTATTAAGTTATATCCAGTAACCATTCCGTTTAAAGCGATTTTTCGTGACATATCTTCGCTGGCGTACCTGCAGCACCAGTGTTTCCTTAAAAACCAATAAACTTTTGATTTCCCTGGGACACAAAAGCACAAATTAACCATAACAATGACTCATCCATAAGTATCACAGTTGCTTTTTATACATAGATTTTTAAGTACACCACATTTCTCCATGTATAAAACAGGAACAGAGCAGCCCGCAAACACTTTCAATGATAAATGATATCCGCTAAGTAACAATTGTAAAACATGACACATGGATGACAAACTGAAACATCAATGATCCCCTGAAATGTTTGCAAAAGGTGCTAAAATGCCTTGCCCAAAAGCTTCACAGCGGGATTTAACAGCAGGGTATTATTCATTCGCTTTCAACAAATTCTTTCATATTTTTTCACGTCTAGCACTATTTATTATTAATGCAACGCTGCCGTGCAATGTATTAACATGACAGAAATCCCCTTACCTACTGAAAGCCTGAGCGAGACACAAGAGAGTAATTTTGTAAATATGACACATCAAAATAAATGAGTCCAGTTTCACAAGTTGAGGGTTTCAATTCACGTCTTTATAACTGATATTTATATGGAAATGTGTTCAAGTACTTTGAGATCAGAAGATGCGTTTGAAATTATACATTGGCATTGCGAATATTCATTGTAGCGGTCAATAGATCCCTCTATTGTGTCTCAACTTAGTTCATCACAAACTGTGGCAAGTGCGTCTTTAACAATGTGGTGAGGAGGCTGGAGTAGAACCGCTGCTTATCCAGACTGAGGCGAATCAGCTGTGGAGAATACAAACAGGACTATGGGCCATGCTGTCTGTTGGTCAGTTTGGGGACACCTTGGGATCCTAATGCATGGAGGAGGATTTGGGGTGAGGGAAGTGTAGCCTCTTCCGTCACTCACCTAGAAGAAGCTACAAGATTTAGATGGATTTCAGTTCTTGCAGTACAGTTGTCTCTCACTATATCGCGGTTCACGTTTCGCGGTAGATTTTTTTTAGTGAGATTTTGCATGGTTTTTTTTTGTTTGTTTTTTTTTTTGCAGTTATTGAAAGTGCATTGTGTTCTGTGTCCTGATTGGCTAAGGGACTGTAGACCGTTGTCCATCAGTCAGTATGCGTTCAGCTTGACAAATTTACATAAATGTTCGATTGCTATCATTTTTATTTATATATACAATAGTTTGAGCTTGAAAACCAGTCTTGATCTTTGGTTTCATTCTATAGTACTGTATTTATTTTTTTTAAATCTACGAAGGTTTGAACTTTGAGAGTGTTTAAACAAGAGAGAAATGTGAGAAAATGTTAATGCCTGTGTGAGAAAAGTGTATAAAGTGTGTGGTGAGGGGTTTTGCAGCTTTAAAACGTATATAATAATTGTAAAAAATAAAGCTGACTACATTGTGGATTTCGCTTATTGCGGGTTATTTGTTGAACGTAACACCTGTGATAAACTAGGGACCACTGTACTTACCTCAAGCACTAAACCGTATAGTCAATGGTCACATTATTATATAGCGCTTTTCCACCTTCAAGGCACTTAAAGCACTTTACCACAGGAAATCACTAACCTATTCACACACGCATTCATACATCAGTGTACACAGACACTGGGGGCAAGGAGGGTTCAGTGTTTTGCCCAAAGACACAATGGCAGTGCTCATCTGTGGAAGTTAGTATTGTGGCGCCAACCTGTGGGTCAATGGATCCGACCGCTCAACCAATGATGTTTACGTCGAAAACAGAATTTAAACCTGAACTGTGGACACATAGGACCTGACCCCACATTGCTACAAAGGTTTAACTCAAATATTCTTGGTTATAAAATAGTTTTCTTTAATTGTCCTTATATATCTCGTCATGGAAATTTTACAGAATTGCTTATACTCGATTTAGCAGAAAATTCCCAATGTCATTAGTCGTGGTCAAACTATTAAAACACCATCTGTGTAACGACGTGCTCACGTGTTGCGGAGTGAAAATACACACAGTATTGAGGGACAGAATGTGTAAATAAAAATAAACGTGTCAGCTAAGATGAATCACAGAGCATGGCACCTTTCCACCGGGCCAGGAGAGAGATGTATGACAGTGCTCTTAAAAGCTGAGAGACTTTTTATGCCCCCTTTTTTTTCTTCATTTCTCTTGGGTAATAGATTGTACCAGCATTTTATTTTATTTTATTTTATTTTTATGAGCGACCGTCCAGTTCCTAGCAGCAGATGCAACTCCCACATAATTAAACAGCAGTGCCCTTTCTGTTAAAGTTTGAACAATGGCGGTGTGCAGGAGGTGAACGCTCATTGCCAAAGATGTGTGTATATTTAGAAGTCTTTTTGCAGACTTTTACATGGTGTTAACACAGAGGCTAATAATTATCCTGTAGCAGAAATAGCAGCTCATTATGAGAGTCATGAGAGGGCAGGAGGGTGGCCAAACGCACCCCACTGTGCTCTGTGATCAGCCAAGTGTCTGTCCTTAAACTGACACTGGTTTATACAAGTAAACATCTGAATTCTGCTATTTGTCATGTACTGTGCTCTTGTTCCACTTTTTTATAAGTTGAACATGAACTCGCCGTGAAGTTTGCTCAAGTTGTTTTTAGATCTTTTGTATTAAATTAACACGAAAGGGATATGATGTCTCTAGTAGGTTAGACGACTGTAACGTCCTGCTCACTGGCCTCTCCAAATGAGCCTTAAAACAGCTGCAGTACATCCAGAACACTGCTGCTCAGGTCCTGACTAGAACCAGGAAGTACACGCACATGTGTCCTGTGCTCAGGTCTCTGGCTCCTGTGGCTCAGAGACTTTAAAGCAGCTCTGTGTGAACAAGTCTCTCCATGGACCAGCACCAAAGAACATGTCCCACATGTTAGAGCCACATGAAACATCTCACACTCTGAGGACTTCAGGGACCGGCCTCCTGCTGGTGCCAGAGTCAGGACTAAACATGAAGAATCAGTGTTTCAGTTTTATCCAGCTAAAACTGAACAGTAAAGCACTTTGAATTACTTTGTGCATGAATTGTGCTAAACAAATACACTTAACTTGCCTTGATGTAACTTTTTCTGGTTGAGGTCCCACCTCCAGCTTGTTTCCATGGAGATCTTATTACTTTTCCCAGAATGTTTCACAGTACAGGATTAAACTCATTTACATCCATGGAGACTATGAGGAGACGAGGTGACGATGCCACCAGCCTAACTCACAGGTGAGTGCAAATATCTGAAAACATGATGTTGCACCATATTCCTCTAAGTCTTTAATTAAGCTGCGATGGTGCTGTCGCCTGCTGCCAGTATTAGTGTGTTTAATTTCCTGCCGTCATATCCCCTTTCCCTGAATGAATATATTATTCATCAAGCCTCTCCTCTCACTGTTTCTAGGGGCACAGGATGACTGCTGATTTCGATCCATCGCAGCTCACCATTAAGGACAGCTTAAGACATAATTCTCTATGATATTGCTCACAGGTTCAAATGTCAACATTTAGATAAGACGTGGTTGGGAATAGATCTCTCTGTGGATGAGAGATAAAGCCCTAAATGTCCGCTGCCTCGTGTTTGTGTTTTCATTAAGGCCCATCAGAACTGGAGCCCCTCTGCAAATAAAAAAAGGATTTGTGTTGACAGTGGGTTTCAATTGTAAAGTTTCATGCAGACATACAGTACATTTGATACAACTTCTGTCAAATTAGATGAAAATATGAAAAAAAATCTCTTCTTAATGGATGCCCCATTGTCCAAGCACCATCTGTCAGGGGTCTTTGTAGATACCCCATAAACACCGGGCACTCTGGCCTTGTTTATTTTGTCTCTGCACAAATCCTACATCTTCCCATGATGCATTCTGTGCCTGCAACTGCTCTGAGGCTGAATGACCCCTCTTAAGTCTTACACATATGGTTGATTATCTTGCCCAAAGACTCAGCACAAAGCAAATCCAACCATCTTTTTGTCTTATTCAGCTGAATTACTCACAGCCATTACACAGTGTGCATCCTATGTAAAGTACTTCTTACACCATAACTTTCCCAAGTCAATGTGAAATGCATTGCAGTGTCCAGCACATAATGATTGGGGGCAATGACATTTACTTTATTCAGGATCGCCCCACAACTTTTCGACTACTTTCTGTACACACTGATCCTCAAAGCCTCCCTTTACCTCTGGGCTGTGTGACAGTTGAGATGAGAAATAGAGCATCCTTCTCTGCAGGCACATCCCAACGCACTGAATCTTAACATCTCTACTTTTTTCCCCTTTTTTTCATTTTTCTTTGGACAACATCAGAGCATTTCGACGAGTATCTGTCCTCTCACACGCCCAATGGTGTGAAGCAATGGGCCACCGGCTACAGTGACAAGCGCCGAATGAAAAACACTTTGGAGCATGACACATGGAGTTAGGTGGTGCACATAAACAGGTTGTCTTATCGCCGCAAAACCTGTGGACCGTTGAGTGAGATGGCCAGGAAGAGACTCCCGCTCTCCGATATGAGATGAGCACAGGAGACGTTGTTGCCTCAGATCTGGCTGACTGCTTGAATACAGAGTAGACTAGAACCCAAGGAAAGGGAGAAGGGGTCAGCGCGCCTGCCCAATTTTACAGCTGAGGTGAGTTTGTCAACCTCGATGGTGGTAGTGGTGGTCCATGCAGCGGTGTAAATAGGGTGTCACTTGAGTGGCATTTGGAGGCGAAGAACAAGGTAGAATGTGAGTTTTAACGTAAGTGTGTGTGCGTGTTCTGCTGTTTGTTGTTAGCACCCTGGCATTTGTTCAGGCATCAAGGCAACATGACTTGACACTAGAATTCCATTGTAATGTTGCAATGTGACAGCGAGAGAAAAAGAGGAGAAACAAAAAGAATCAACCTTTAAAGAAGTATATGCCCGGCATTTTAGCAATAACACATAGCTTTTGTTTACCTTTTTGTCCATACCTCGTGTTTAACCTTCTTACTGTTAATTTAACTTAAAATATGCTGTTATTCATAAACATTTCCACAAGAATACATAACAGTTAACATTATGCATTAGAGTGAACAAGGTACAATAGGGTGAAGAAAAAGTGACAGTAAGAGAGATGTCACTGAGTGTGTAGAGAAGATTAAGTGTGGCCATAGCTCCTCATCAAAGTCTGATCAGTTTACCCTAGGGCAGCTGTGGCTACAGTAGTACCATCCCACCACAGTGTGGAGTCAGTGAATAATGTACTGTAAAGTGCTTTGGGTAAAGTGAAAGGTGCTATATAAATCTATTGATTATTTATAAGTAATTAATCAATCATGAATTAATTAACTAGCAACTTAAGCTCTGTGTCCATGTGCCAAATTCTAACCTCCAACAAACAACATGGTGAGAGTTATATATTCCCTTTTTGTTTTCAATAATCAGAAGTACAAAATTAGCAGAACAACACAGGTGAGATTGTGCATCAGCGTAGAGTCGTCACTGATTACAGTTTTCCCACTTGGTTAATATAAAATGGTTTATGTTACTATATTTTCCCAGGGACTTGTTCTCCGAGGACTTTTTTGGTAATGTTCCAGTTCTTTGAGTCAGTTAAGCGCCCCACTAACCCTCCTTCGCCCTGTTACTGACAGCTCCTACAGACCCCTGCCCTGGTCTTCTGCCTTTTGCCCCCCACCATCAGCCAAATGACACGGCACAGTGCCAGTCTGAGCCAAAGTACAATCTACCTTGTGCTGTAGCAACACATTATCCCCCACCCCCATCACATCTCCAGCACCCATGGGTCAGCGTTTCCTTTGTTCCAAGCCTGTACCACCCAGTGAGACCGCTGCTCCCACGGTGGAAACCTGGGTGACACCAGCTGGTATTTCTGCCCACCCCGCGGCGCTCCCAGGCCACTCGGCAATTCTTCACCTTCTCTGAGGTTTGACACCTTTTTATATAAAGGCAATACATCAAGGGAAGAAATATCGGTTTTGCCAAAAATTGGACAGAATGGCAAAGTACAATATTACATGGTGTAGAGGCGGGGGAGACTGGGCATAAATGCCAAGGAAAATACTGTATATAGTATATGATAAGTATTTGATTCAATACAGTACACAGTAAAAAAACAACAAAACTGCATCTTTACCACACCTCAGGTCAAACAAATGATCAACTATTTCATCATTCTATCTACATTCTTGACAAGGATTTTATATAATTTGTAAATTTTGATGTTCAAATGAATATTTAAAGATACATATTTTAATGTTGAAAGGAATGCACTGTTTTATTTGATGTGTAACAGTTTTTCATTGAACGATGTGATCCAGCACACACATGAATACCAGTGAAATGATCCATACACAAGATACACTATCACATAAACTTGTAAAAGACCTACGTTCACAAATGAATACACATGAGCTCTGTGCATGCATGTGCATAAAGCTGAAATGTGTTTATCTAGAACTAACAAAGTTGCTCATCTCACTCATAAAACTTCAAAATACTGTTTAGGAATTTTTGCATTTATCTTTCCAAACATTGCGAGAAAAGTATTTGGCAAGGCTCCGCAAAATTATAGCTTAAGACTAAATGAAAATGAAGATCTGCCACTAATGCAACTAATAATCATAGTATTAATTGTACCAGATGTTCCAGACTCTCTAGTCAGTGTGGCCATGGCTGTTTTTCCTTGAATGTGCCCTCTGATTTTCAGTTGCTCTGCTGTGTATATGGTACATTACTGCAGGCACAGAAGGTCAAAAACCCTCCCCGTAAATGCCCATATAAAATGACTTAGCTGCCACAGGACATCAAAATATATGTGCATATTTAAAGAGGAGAGAGCTGCGCGTGCTACACTTTATATACTATCTCTGCCCTACTTCCAAACCTATAGACTAATGCTTCACTGACAACACGTGGCAGTAAAATTTCAAAATAACTAAAAATGAAAAAAAAAAAGAAAACTTGGAAAGGCTTGACAGTGATTGAGCGAGCTGAAATGAGCTTACACGGCACATTTAGTAATTTGCACACCTACCTGCTCTTCACAACCGCACAATTACAGAGTGTCTCGGGGGCCACGGTTACCCGGCAGCCTGCCTCACTCTCTCCCCATGCCCCGGCTGGTCACTGAGGTGCCACCATGAAATCGCTCTTAATTCCCTTCTGCTATCTGTCATGCCCAGAGTGTGTTTTAAGCTTTCCGACCAGACCTTCATATATTACATGTAAGAAAATTTCAGCAGGAGGGCAAGAGAAAAAATGGTGGAAGTGTCTAGGAATGAAAACATCAAATGAGTTGAAAATGCAAAACAGCGTGAACCCTGTATTTTCACCATCAATGCGATTTAATGAGTATTCCTCCTTCTGGCAGAGACGCAAATGGAATGAGGGGAAAACAATTTGGAAATAAGTGATAAAAGAGACTCACATCAGAGGGAGAGTTTTGCCAGTAGACAATCTATCTGACTTATCGTGCTCTGCCGAGGCTGTTTTCGGCTTCAAATAAGGCTTCTTCGCATGCACTTGTGTATTCTCGCTAAGAAAATGGACCACTTACATCAGTGTCAACAAAATAGTGGGTTCGATCCTGTCCCTGAAGAGATCTATTGCTGCGAATGAAAATGTGCGCTTTCATAAAATTGTGGAATGGGCGCACATTGTTTTTTGACGTGTGTACTTTTGTAAATAATTTGTTATTGGGTTCTGCAAATCATAGAGTTTGCATGCGGTATCCTAAATTTTGGTTGCCTGGGATCCAGAATACACACTTCTTCAATAATTTACGAAGATGTGTGTGATTAACAGGTGGATCGGGGACAAGCGTAGTCCGTCCTTAGCGGAAATAATAAAGAAAAATATATATATATGTCACAGAGGGCTGAAAAACATTGCGGATTTCTGCAGAATCAACGAGTAAAGCACCGAACTCTGTCCATCTGAGGTGAGATAAAGTTGATTTTATTTGTAAATCAGAGGTGACCAATGAGCTCCTTTGTTTCCCATGTGTCACTGAAACCAGTATGGACCAGACTGATATCAATCTGTGTAAAAAAAAAAAAAAATAGAGAGATATCGTTCTGGATTTGACGTGTAAAAGTTTTGTAGGATTTGAGTTTTGTTGCATGTACCTGTAAGTGTGTGTTAGGTGGCCAAGGCTACAATTAAACAGTTAAAACAATCAAAAAGTGTTAAGTCAATAAAAGACTGGTAGATCGACGAGCATTCATAGACAAGAAGCAAATTAACAACTCCATAACCCTAACCCAGGACACGCTGGAGGGACTATGTCTCTCGGCTGGCCTGGGAAAGCCTTAGGGTCCCACCGGAGGAGCTGGAGGATGTGTCTGGGGTGAGGGAAGTCTGGGAGTCCCTGCTTAGACTGCTGCCCCCGCGACCCGGCTCCGGATAAGCGGAAGAAAATGGATGGATGGATAACCCTAACATAACTTTACCCTAACTTTTACCCTATAAAGATAACCTTAACAATAACCCCAACCCTAATTTTACTCCAACTTTACCCCATTATGCTAACCCTAACACTGACCCTAACCTCAAACCTAACTTTTACCCCATGACGATAACCCTAACGTTAACCCCAACCCTAATTTTACTCTGTTAATCCATTAAACTAATCCTAACACTAAACATAACTTTACTCTAACTTTACCCCTAACCTTACGCTAACCCTAATACTAATCCTAACCCTACTCTTACCCGAACCCCAACATTAATCCCAACTCTGTACCTCTAACCTTTAAACCTACCCTAACTTTACTCTAACTTAACTCTTAAACCGATACTAACCCTAAAACAGACTAAAACCCTACCCCTACCCCTGACCCTTCCCAACCCCAACCCTAACCCCAGCCTTACTCTAACTGTACCCCCAAACCTAAAACCCTAACCCCAAACTTCACCATATTATAACCCTAATCCTAATTACATAAAACCCAAAGGAACTGGAGCTCCACTCCCATGTACAGACAGGTTGTAGATGTGTCCAGGTTTGATGCTTGTCCATTTGCAGGTGGAGTCAAAACAGAAGGGTGGAGGGTGGATCGGGTGTGGGGCTGTCCGAGCTGGTGAGAGTGAAGGTGAGGGGAGGATCCACAGCTCAGGACTGAGGCAAATGCTGGTTTCATGCGAGAAATCTGGTTTGATGTAGTCCTCAGTTTACCATCATTAGGTTTTTTTTTTTAATGTATTTTCATTTATCTTTATTTATACAGGGAAATCCCATTGAGAGCACTCAGACGCTCTTTTTCATGGGCGCTTGGTTCAATATAGAAAAATACAAACAACAACCAAAACAAATAACCACATACTGTAGGTCCATTTAAAACATTAAAAGCAGATGTGAGTATAAATGATTATTAAAGTGCATTAGTGGCACCAAAGTATTCAATTTTGCATATCTCTGAAACATATTAAATTTTTTGGAAGTAATTTAACCAAAAGCATTTTTTTTCTTCCTCATTTCAGTTCTAGTGCAGCCAGTTTTTAGACTTACATAATCATGAGTAATCTTGTATTATAATTTCCCATATCAACGTTGAACAATCAAGTGAGATATTCTGGCAGTCTGTCAAGTCGTCCCTTTAAATACATTTTATACAGTGTTGTTCTCTTCTGACAGATAGCGATGTCCAACCTGCTTTTCCATAGAGTGAACAGTGATGGGTTTTAAATTCATTACCTGTTATGAAACGAAGGGCTGAGTAAAAGAGAGAATCTATAGTTTTCAAAGTAGAGGCTGAAGTCTGCATGTAGCTTATACCTCCATCCATTGTCTCTTATGTTATGTTTCACAGACAGACAAAAGCATGACTTAACACTTCCTGCTGATAGAGGTATTCTGAGCTGTCAGCCGTGTGTCGGTTGTAGCGTTACAGAAACCATGACATGACACAGCGGCTCACAGCATGCAGACCTGCTCACTGATGAACACTGACAACTGACATATTAGCACTACACCTCACTTTACTTCAATATAATATTTCAAGGGATCACTACTGTATAGAAGCATTTGAGGAAATATCTAAGCATAAATGTGATGCAATGTAAATGGTATGAATAACAACTACACTTTTAATAAACGTATAGGCGCTGTGTCTGATTTTTACTGTCTTACAAATGTGGAAAAATGTAACAGTAAAGCAAAGAACACGCACACTGATGGATTAACGGGCAATAAAACATGTTATAATTAGATGCAAACAGAACACAGCAGACATATGTTGACCTCAAGAGCTGCTTATGTAATGTGCCGGGGCATTTTTTTTGCTAAAATACTTAGGGATAAATTGGTTACAGACCCTTTAATAAAGCAACAAAGACTTTGACAATGAATAAATAGTTTATTAAGAATAATTCAGATTTAGCAACTACTATCTAATAACACAACCCTTACTCCTGACCCTGTGATTAAGTAGTTACTACGCCTGAATAATACTTTATAAACTTCCAACAATAGCCCGTGCTTTCTTCAGTTTCAGTTTAAAAGGTACAGCAAGAGCCAAGATTTGGTCAATAGCACGAGCATTTATATTTGAAAATTAACCACGAGGACTGCTTAAACAAGACCTATTGAGCTTGTGTTTGCGATATAGTTATAATCTATGACACCCATGTATCTTTATAGTATAATTTGGACATTTTAAAATTGCAATATTCATCTAAAATGAGTTAATAAAATTAACAAGTCTGCTGACTTCGCCGTTGGAGAACTGTGGTGCTCAAACTTGACGTAGGAGTAAACGTCATCACAACAAATAGTCGCGTTGCTGTTGGCCTCTCCTCTGGATAGCTGCAGAAGTATCTGAATGTTTTTGGGGTTTTTTTTCATTTCTACAAAAATGACTACACGACATTGACAAATTCTACGAGTATCATTGATTTAGAAAGTAAAAATTGAAGAACAAAGTAAATACAAAGCAGTGGCCGTTTACTGTTATATGATGTCTTGAAAATGAGCAATTAAAGATGACTCAAACATGCACGAATCACTCCAAAAAAACAACTTCCAGATGGTAAATGAGAATCTTAAAAGCTCTGAAAAGTCGATTTTGCAGAATAGATCGGCTTTAAAGAAAAAATAGGATATTCCAGAGCTATAACTTTCTGCATTCTGGTGGGTCATACAAATCTTAAATTCACTGTTTTTATTGTAGCTCTCGTTGAGGGTAGGATTGGAGATACACCAGTGAAGAACAGGCATTATTCATCTTAAGCGCATATGGTTTCAGAGCATGGCTTCCTATGTTCTCCTGCTCTCCTTTTTAGAATATATTTTTACTTTGCTCCCGCGCTGTTCCGTGCATCAACCTAATTGCTATTATTGTCACTCGCTGCTCAGCTGGAAATGAATAAAAACAAGGCATCAAAATGAGCTAAGTAAAAATAGCCATTCCCCAGATGATGCTCTGGAAAAGATGATTAGCGACTTGATTATATGAATAATGTATTTGGATGATGTGTAGTCTGCACTTTAAAGTTATCACCAGACAAGGAGCTTATCTCTCTACGCTGCACAAATCGGGGTTATGGGTTAGGACGTTTCCTTACACAATGTTCTTGACAAGTAGATTGCCGAATGTTGGCTGAATAGGGAAATGTGTAATAATGATAAAATTGGTAGCTTATGGTGCAGATAACTGTAATAAATTGGTACTTCTTCCATTGTACGCAGTCGAATCTTTAGTGAAGTGCAGAATGAGTTTCCTCTATGTAAGCTGATCATCTCCGCTTCCGTGGTAATGTCCTCATGAATAAATCAATCCTCTACTTTGCATCAAGCACTACATTGGCCTACATGAATACCATAGAACAACTGTTGGCATCAAGTGCTCTACTCTGCTGCGTCACGACCTCTCTGTAAATGTGTTTATGTGTCTGCGCGGCTGGTTGCCAAAAATACACTGCAAGTCTGTTTTCTGTGACGGCATCAAGTTTCACCGTTCATAATGCTCTAAACAGGAAAGAGAATGTGAACAATATCCTGATTCGCAAAGTAAATTTTCCTCTTCTCCAGCAGATGCAAGGCAGTGACCGGTATCCCGTCAGAACCGAAGAAACCGCTTGAATGAGTACAGCGGTCCCTCGTTTATCGCGGAGGTTATGTTCTAAAAATAACCCTCGAAGTAGTCAGCTTTATTTTTTACAATTATTATATATGTTCTAAGGCTGTAAAACCCCTCACCACACACTTTATACACTTTTTCTCAGACAGGCATTAACATTTTCTCGCATTTCTCTCTTGTTTAAGTAATTAATAGTGACTCAAGCGTATTTCACATTTCCGCTGACCGTGCCTCTTCGTCCTGGCACCGCTCCACTGTAGTGTCGATCTGTCAGGATTTAGTTTTTTTTATGTGTTCTGTGCTGTTTTCCTTCTGTGTTTGAGCCTGGAGCTGGGCGGAGACTCTGGCACCACCTCCGCACACCTGCTTCTGATCAAGCAATCACTCTGGGCCAGATCGTCTTGTCACCTTCCAGTATTCTCTTGTCATCACCCGTTATTGCCACGGGTCGTCTTTCATGTCATGTTTCAGTTTATTTGTCCGTGTATCCGCCGTTATCCCACTCCTTGGAGCCACTCTGCACCTCCGTCTCCGACCCAGCTCTCCATGTCCGGTACGAACACCTCAGCCTCTGACCCTGCGACCCACGACTTGATCCAAGACTACTCGCCTAGTCTACGACACCGCTCCCAACTGTCTGCTCTGTCTACCTTCATTCACATTCATGTATCTGCAAATAAACTCTGAACTGTTTCCCGAGTCTGTATCTTTGGTCCCTCCGTCAGTCTTTACAACACAAGATACGGCACGGAGGAGATTGATTAACAGTGGTTTACAGTCCCTTAGCCAATCAGGACGCAGAACACAATGCACGTTCATACTCTGTGAAAAAAAGCATGGAAAATTGCAGTAAAAAAAATCCGCAAAACAGCGAGACCGCGAAAGGTGAACCACGATATAGCGAGGGACAACTGTACTCGTATTCCCTCTAAAACCTTTGTTCAGTTGACAGAATTAAATTATTTTTTGCAATGCATCATCTTAAACGTTCTATGTATAGCTTTCCTCGTTATGTCTTTGGTACATTTACTTTCGGTCACTGACACAATGCTCCGAGTAAACATTTATTGAACTCTTTCACATAGTTGTTCTATTACCACTTACTCTTGTTGCAGAGAAAACATAATTATCAGAGCAGTCGTCCAACAGCTAAAGATCAGAAAGAACAGGAACCAGACAGTACAACTATTAAAACATTTGCTGAACAACATTTTGACATAGTGGGGCATTATAGTCCAGCCAAATTAGAGCAACGTGTAACTTGTTAAGAGGTCGATTGGCACTTATGGGGAACAATGAGCCAAAATCACATCTGAGACACACTGGTCAGATGTGATTTTTAACACTGTGATGGATTCAAAATATATATTCAAGTTATATGATGTTATCTCACTGTTCATTTTGAAGGTACTGTAGGTACTGTAATGCAACTGTAGTTACCATAATCATTATATTCATTTCAACTATGTAAACTATGTAATCTGCACTAATGTTTGTTCTTGAGTCTTGCAGAAAATGTCTTTTGAAACTTGCAGGATCCCACGGGAAGAAGGTTACTCTGAAACCCTGAAACAGAAACATCTTGGGAACGACCTTTGGAAATGCAAAAACAAAATATATTTCTCTGTGAATCTCGTCATATGTTTTTACACTGCTGGCAAAGTATGTAAAGTATGTCCCCCATCCCTTGAGAATGCATTTGTAACTAGGGTCCCTAACTAAATAAAAGGAGGAGAAAGACGGTCGAGACTTCAGAAAGGAGTGAGGTTGTAAACTGAAGGTTTTGCCTCCCCGCTCTTTCTCCTCAATATTGAGACAAAATCATCTCTCTTGTCTTCTCTTCTCTTTTGAACTGTAATATAGGTTAAAAAGGTGAACCTATCACACTGGTCACATGATGTTTTACAATACAAAAGATGATGAGGGCACAGGCACGATTAGTAACATCAATGACTATTTTGAAACAAGGCCACCCTGTTAGGAAAAGGTACCCGCTCTAGATAAGACACACAGGTTCGCTTAAAAATATAGCTGACAAATGACATGATTAGAAAAAAGATTTATGAATACAGTTAAGTTGAGCTTGTTAAGTTGAGTTGAGCAGTTGATCACAGTTCATTCATCTCCAATAACGTTGTAAACAAACACCATCAGGTTTCATCAAGATAGTTTATTTTTTGAAGACGAACCCGAAGTCCCTCCACAACGAGATCTCAGCATGTTACACCAGAGATAATCGAGTAATCAAGTGAGTTTTGGTTGAAGTTGCCCTGTCCTGCTCGGCGTCCATGGCCCAGCTCCATCGCGTGTGACGTCACGGGTGAGGGTCAGGTGAGGGCCCGATAGGGGGGTGGCACCCGCTTTTTATAGGCTGGCACGTGCAGCTCATCAGTGTTCACAACCTCACATTACTGCATAAGTATGAGATAATTTTCTTTTACGTTCAATTGATGGGTTACTGTTTCCATTGGCCAATAATATTTAACACCAATGACGCGTAGCTACTGATGAAACGTCCGTGGGTCATTTCCATTATTGCACATAACATGAATTATAGACATGTGCTGGTTGATTTCTTTGCAGTTGCAGATTATAAAGGTTGTTACCAATATCTGGTTGTTTTCCTCATGCAGCTTGAAACATTGCCGTGCTTTCACATGTTTCACTTTGAGATGTTGAGGTGATTTATTGTTGAAAATGAGAAAAAAATAGCCTTTCCTCTATCTACTCCATTAGTGTATAGCTGAAGAAATCTGCTGCCATTTCACAAGAATACTAAAACTGAGACAGAATTATCACCTTCAGTGGTTTTAAAAGATCCCAATTATACTGATGTTTCACTTGACACTTTGAAGCTTTTGTATGGGGATATTTTGAAATATAATCCATTACTTGATCTATGATTCACTTTGTAATAGAAAACTGAGCGGCTAAATCAGATACAACTTTCTTTAGTAAACACAGCATAACATGTCACCAGCATGGTACCTGGTATATATGGGAATTACTTTTTTGGCAACACTGAAGTTTACCTCACACAGCAAGATGGATTCTCACAATATTTATGAGTTCACACACTCAGCAGAATCGATCTTGAGATTCTCCCGCTGTGAGGTTCAAATTTGCCCAGCAGCAGTCGGACCAATGACAGAGCAGCAGAGGTTTGTGTGGAAGGAAAAAGGTGACGGGGCCAGGGAAACAAAAACAAACATGGTGACGCCGACAGATGAATGTCAACCTGCTTCAGCAAAAATACACACTATTTTGTTTGTGAAACATGTGCAGATGACTTTGTGCATTTGTGGACAGGGAAGATGTCTGTGTCTGTGTCTGTGTCTCAACTGGATTTGACCAAAGTTAGATTTTTCAGCTTGTTCCACTGTTGTGGAACCAATCAGGTTCAAATATTAGTCACGATGTTCCGCCTCTTCCTGATCATTTTCAGTGAGAGGGTGTTACAGATTGATAAATGTGTAGAACTCAGTCCAGAGAGCTACACATATCAGTCTGACGTGAGCCGGGTTACACTGAAGCAGCCTCTTCAAAAATCCCCAACACAGAATTTGTTAAAAATGTGCTTCCTGCTTCTCATGTTGCTGTTAGTTTATGAAATCTTTTTTGTTTGTGGGTAAAACTCAAGCTCACATAATGTTAAAAGAAAATGAAATACTACCTCAATCACCCACACATTTTAGACATGTGTGTATATTCTTGTTTATCTGAATCTATTTTTGATGTACTTCATGTTTGGATGAAGTTGTGCATGAGGTACTTTAACAAATGTCATAATGGACATGGAAGAACCTAAACATTTATGGGGAGCCATTATGATGGTAGCCTTGAAATACCAGCCCTCTATTTCCCTCTACTGGTCACCAGAAGAACTACCATCTGCAGTGGATATCCAGGCATTCTGCATTTGCATGTTATGTGTTAAAGCAGGAGAGAGAGCATCTGTAATGGTTTGGAAGTGCACAGGCAAGCAAGTGGATATTCAGAGTTGTGAGGTGAATGTAGTGCAAGTAATATCAGCCATGTGGTGCCTATTGCATTTTTGAAGTTATTTTTATAGCATTTTTCTATACCAAGATTATTATTATTCGCAGTGGTCTTCCAGACAAAAATATTGAATTAATTGATTAAATGTGAAAATGTGTGTGATTTTTTTGGTTGTACCACAAAGAAAAGATATTAACCAATAGAAGACTCGAGAAGGGTTTGTTGCAAATTTACAAGCAGGCATTAGCATGTTATTGCAAGATGGAAGTTCTTCTTTTCTTTGTATCTATTTAATACATTAATGTGCTATTTGGACAGTTATTCAGCTCTTCAAAAAGTAGCTGCACCTTTCTGCAGTAGTAAGCATGGAGAGAATGCATGCTTTATTCACGAGACTGTATAACAGTATTAAACACATTTTCCCCCACAAGCACAAACCCTAATGGCCCCTAAACAGTGTCATGTGATCTGTGTCAGGTATGGAGGATCTCAGAGACAGGTTAAGTGGTAAAAATTGTCAGTTTTTCTAGAGCAAGGCCCACTGTGGGAGTGCTTTGTCAAGGTAAGACTGCAGCAAACCCTTTGAAGGCTCTTTCTTAGCACACTCCTGCAGCGCTGTCAGCTTTCGTGGGCTGCTTTTTGATGTTAATTGATAGGTTGATCGAGACAGAGCCCAAAAGAAAGAATACACTACCCGCTGCGTACTCCGAGGTTGCTGTTCCCTGCTCGCCTGCGTCTCTTTACCTCTTACAATGGCTGCTTTCTTCCCGAGGAGGATGTCAGTCTCTCCGTGTGTGCAGTGAGCCAAGCTTTCTTTATAATTTTCAGATCCTCTTTTATTTTTTTCCTTTTTTGACTTGTTGCCAGAGAGTTCACGCAGGTCAGAGTCAATAGGTGGGCCATGATGTAACGTTTGCCCTTGAAGGAAGTGTTTATGTGCGAACTTTGGACATTTTTCCACCTCCATCACAGATCAAAGCGTTCTCTCTTCATACACATTTCGACAAGCTTCGACAAATTCCACAACGTGTGAGCTTTATTTTCAGGAGTGGATATGCTGAGGCCAAGGTCATGCAGTCTCGATCCTTTATTCCCATAATCCCCTACGCTGGCCGGGTGAGAAGGCTGCTAATGGCTAGCACTCTCCAAAAGGCGAACGACTGCGTTAGCATAGGCCCCAGAGACCAGCACAGCCCACCACCCAGCGTAAAGAGCATAGCACACAGTCTATACAATCCATCAACATGGCTAATTAGGTCCTAACCAAATCCCTGAGAGAAGCATTAGTGAGGGGGACCGGAGGTGTGGCGAGAGCAGTGGAGTTAAGATAATAAGAATACGATCAAGTTGGATTGGGAGATTTTCAGGCTTATTGGCATCGCTTATAAAGCATTACACAACTTTCTACCATTAACACCAGTAATAGTATGGTGACCTGCTGCTTTTCATCTATTAGAATTGGGACACATTGGTCATTTATCATTTAGAACAGAA
Organism: Periophthalmus magnuspinnatus; assembly: GCF_009829125.3. Taxonomy (NCBI): domain Eukaryota; kingdom Metazoa; phylum Chordata; class Actinopteri; order Gobiiformes; family Gobiidae; genus Periophthalmus; species Periophthalmus magnuspinnatus. The sequence goes on along the minus strand of NC_047131.1, from coordinate 28,478,027 downwards.
TGAAACTTATCTCACCACATCAACAGCATTATGAACTTCACTCAGTTTTCAGTCAACCGTGTTATTTTCTTTCCCTTTTTGCTTTTTACTTGCAGGCAGCCATTTTGTACGGATGGACTATGCATGTCGCTCCATATGAACTCAGGGAAAGCAATTCACACATGTCATTGTACACTGCCTGGCCAAAAAAAAGTCGCCACCAAAATAAAAAAAGGTCACACACTCGCCTTTAGCTTTGATTACGCCGCGCATTCACTGTGGCATTGATTTCGCTTCTGCAACGTCACAAGGTTTATTTCCATCCAGTGTTGCATTAATTTCTCACCTAGATGTTGCATTGATGATGGTCGAGTCTGACGCTGCACAAAGCTTCTCCAGCACATCCCAAAGATTCTCAATGGGGTTAAGGTCTGGACTCTGTGGTGGACAATCCATGTGTGAAAATGACGTCTCATGCTCCTGAACCACTCTGTCACAATTTGAGCCCGATGAATCCTGGCATTGTCATCTTGGAATATGCCCGTGCCATCAGGGAAGAAAAAATGCATTGATGGAATAACCTGGTCATTCAGTATATTCAGGTGTCAGCTGACCTCATTCTTTGATTCTTGAATATATTTGCGTAGTTAAATCCAGTTGTCGACTTTATTTTTGGCCAGACAGTGTATGTTTTTATTCTTGAGTGGCAAGGCAAACGGTAAATCCAATTGATACCAAGGCATGTGTTGGAATAAAGAGTTGTTAAAACAGACCTATTATGCAAAACCAACTTAAGACTTTTGTTATAGTCGGTTCCCCTTCTCATTTACCCTCTCGAAGTTGTCTTTGGAGTGATCTGTGCCGTTTTCACCACCACCAACGTACGCCCACTGCTCTGTACTTCGTTCTCCAATTTTATTTTTTTAATCAGTGATATGCGTAGGTTTCATTTTAGTACAAATGAAAATAAATCCGCTGCTCGATAGTGTGATGTGTTACCCAACTTCACTGCTCCTTGTTGTGATGTCTAAGGCAACGTCAGCTCCCGCGGGCACCGTAGTTTTCCGCAGCGGACTTGTTTCTTTTATGAAGTTGTTTTACAAGAATATTGTGATTTAAAATGTGCAAATTATGACATAACATGGGCACGGATGTCATAGATTATAACCGTATATAGCAGGCTCAAGCAGAATATGTGTTCTTTAATGTAATGTGGTTGAAAAAATGTCCAAGCTAAATTAAAAAGTAAAAAAAGTAGTTCAAAAAGATTCAAAAAGATCAAGACTCGTGTCAGTGTCATTGAGAATTAGGTGCCTTTCCAATGTAGTCAGAATGAAAGTGAAACATGCACAGTATGTAGGCTATTTCTGTAACATCGTTTGAAATTGCATCAGCAGAAGAATCTACCCCTATGATATAGACAGACCTCACATCTTGATCCAGGATGAAAAGTGTGCGTTCCCCAGAACTAGCTCAATATACCTATTCATCAATGCTTTTCTCGGACTGAATCTTGATCAGTCTTTAGATACGTGTAAGTTGATGTGAAAGACTGTCAAAGAGGATTTTCTCTCTGTACATTTTTCCAATCCCTCAGATCAGCTGTCTGTCCCGCTGGTAGGCGCGAGCAGGCAGGCAGCCCAGAAAATAGCTTCAGATTAAAACCAGGTAATGGCACGTTTGCTAGGCTCTTTGTGCGAACGGTGCACGCAATTTAAGAGGCTGCCATACAGAACGAGTTAATATTTCATCGCACGCCTGGGAACGAGAGTCGAAGAGTAGAGGGGAGAGAGGGAGAAAAAATGCATATGTCTCATTTTGAAATCTGATTCGTCTCGGCAAATCAGCCTGAGTCAGTGTCACTCTGTAATGAACTCTCCAATGCTGTGTAAGTGTCCCATTGCTTTGTGTCTGTCTGCATCACTGAGCTGTACTTGTCACATACAATTCTTACTATTTATAGGTAAAAACTAGATCACAACTGGATTATGCTTTGAGCAATCAGAATCACAATGTTTGTTTTTTGTTTTTTTTAAACCTACATTTGCTTGTACATTATTCATGTCTTGGTTCTTGGATATCTTGGTGTTTTATTGTACTTTTCCTCTTGTTTTTTTTTTTTTGTACTTTTATATGAAGCACTTTGGTCAGCTGAAATTGTTTTAAATGTGCTACACAAATAAACTTGAAATAAACTGAATTGAATTAAGCAGAGGGTACAGGAGAGAACGGCTTGTTGGTCCAGAATCTGCTTCCTTACTATTGTACATACAAAATATAATTGTGGGGAGTGAATAAAACATAGCTGTAAAAGTATTTAGAAAATTAATGTTGTTTTCTTAAAAATATAGTGTAATTTTTTCCTAATAAGACGCAAAAAAAGCGAATTCTTTTTTGTGCGATCGCAAAATGTAACCTCTTTTTCAATATATTTTCTTCTGTTTCAGCTTCTGTTTTCATGTTAAGATACATTACATCGCCCCTTCTCTCATTTTTACACATCAATCCTTTTTTATTACAACTTGAACCTAGGATATGTTGGAGAGGTTTAGCCATCATAGTCTTTATATTATCCACAATTGGATTTATTGTTGTATTAAAAGAAAATTTAAATTAAAAGCTATACATAAATGGATAGATGCAGATATAATTGAATGCATCTAGATGTTGTGGATAAATGCAACACTGTTTTTTTCATCCTAACATGAAACCAGCACATGGAATTCAGAGACTTTGCACGTGCCCACCTAAACATTACAGACATTTTATTTCCTTGTCAGCTTCTTGGTACTTATTCCTTTCCCTCCTCAAAACCTGTTACACAAGACTCCAACCCCCCACCCCCCCCACCCCCCCATGCCCCGCCTCCTCCCTATAGGGGTTTAAAGATCGCAGCAGGGGGAGGGACCAGAGAGGATTTGATTGACTAAGATGCTGAGATGTAATCTTGCAGCAGCTCAAGTGTGAGTGTGCTTATGTGTTTGTGCGTTTGTGAAGGGTGTATGTGGAAGGCCCATGCGAGATACTAGCTTTATTGCACCGCAAGCTCATTTGTTTGTATTTTATACCTCATTTCTGCACTAGCGAGGCAGCTCCACACTTGGGCTGTGGATGACCCACTTTCACAATGCAAAACTCACTCTCTCTAATAATATTGCATTGGCTCTTTTAATACATTAGAAAATACACAGCGCTGTGTAGATGTGATTTAATGGAATAAACATACAAACTAGTTCAAAGGGGAAAATATACAAACTGTGCTGGTCGTTTGCCTCAGGCTGAAGCTATGTGGCACGTTTGCATGTTAGCGCAGTGCGTGACACTACTATGACAGCGCTCTAAACATGAGGAGGCTCATCATGGCAGTTAAGGGTATAAACGCTGACAGAGATTGCACATTTATGGCACATTAGCATGTTACCAAATGGCCAAATGTGAGCCATTTCCATGTCAATATTACAAGGGCAATTGGAGTCTCTTTCTTGGTTGGATTTATTAACAGCATAATATTGAAAATAGGATGGTTTAGTGCAGGTCATAAAACAGCATGAATCGGGATCACTGCTTAAGGGAAAGTGGTAAAACATGCTTATGTCCACAGAAAGACTTTGTATGTTTTGTAAATGTGATCTTGGCTGATACTTTGAATGAGCAATATATTTTGAACCCATCTTGGAAATAAAAAACAGAAAAAGTGAAGTTTATAAACTGCAATATTGAGAATAGCTTGTATGTACAGTACCATATGCCAGTAAATATATCTTTTTTTTCTATCTTTGTTTTTTCTAAACTATAATTTGGTTGGGTTACACAATCAGTTTAGAGTATTGAGTCCCTTGATTCTCCTTTATGACTGTACCAGAGGTTGTGAATCATGCATGTGTGTGTCTTTATCCATAATTAGCACATATGGTGTAATATTTAAATGGTTATTTAAAAAAAGACTGTGATGATTTCCTAATACACACGACACAGATGGCTATAATTTAATACTGCTTTATATTTACACCAGCACAAATAGAGGTGCCTCAGTGATTACATGTTGCAAACAGTACAACCTTTTTCCTTCAAGCTGAGCCAAAGTGCATTAGAGGTCTCACTGTAAATACTTCAACAGTATACTGCAAGAGTGTGCTCATTCCTGTTTTTGCACATTTCCAGCTGGCTCTAAAATGATTCCCTCTGCCAATATTCTATCACTTCGAAGACCTTTCCTCCTTTTGCCACCTTCACCCTACATCATTTTCCCTATAGCCTTACTGTGCTCCCTTTCAGTGGACTATTTTAGCCCCTTCTTTATCGCTTTTAAAACTCTTCCTGCACCTGGCGTCCTTCATCGAGCACGTCTGACCTTGAACTTATCCATCCTTGCGATTTAGAGTCCGTCCAAGATCAGAGATGCATTCTTGCCTAAAAACACTATTGCAACACCTCAGCATGGTAGCAACGCGCCATTAGCGGTCTCCAGACGGCATGTGCACTTTCACAAGGCTGGCAGGCAACCCCCTTTGGGAATTAGCTCTTCTTAAAGTGTGTCTGTCCTTTCTTTTTTTTTCTATTGCTGTCAAAATCCCGGGAGAAAAAGCACTCCAAAAGAATACAACGTTGAGGGTTGGTCACACCTCATTAATCAAAAGATTCTTGTTTTTTTGCCAGTGTACACCTGTATCTGTTGTAGCCTCGTATCTATCAACGGCCCGTCTGGCGCGAAACGAGACAAGCTTGATTTAACCACAGCTTCCTTGTATCTGTCCTTGTTCAGTAGCGTCCAGGTCAGCCCAGATTTATAATTGGGTCCAGGGTGGCACCGGGAACATAGATAATGGGACACCCCTATGAAAGACTCTACCCCACCTTCACCTATTCTCATGCTGCTGTCGTTTTCAAGGCCGAGTCGCTGCCACGTGAACTTGTTAATGAGGGAAACTAATGTGCTATTATGTGGCCTTTAAACCAATAAACATGATCAAATGCATGTGTCCCAGCTTTGGCAAACAACAGTTCAAGGCAAATTCCCTCCTTAGTAACCTCGTTTCTATTCGCAGGCCTTAATAACCATGTCTGACCAGTGAACCGTGTTGTCTTATAAAGTCCTTAGATGTCACTCTTGACCCTATATATTACAGAAAAGAAATATGGGCACGTGATTTAAAATGGCTTGAATTCAGAACATTAATCTGCCTGAAATGTTCCACGAGATGGCAATAAAATGATCTGCTGCATTTACTAAACTACCTGTGTTTTTGTTGCTTAAAAAGATATATTTTTACTGTGAACAGGCTTTTCCCTCCACGGATATGACCTGTAACTTGGCCTAATGGAAATAAATAGGTTTAATGTCATACTGTGAAGAATTCTAGGCAAAGAAGTAATTTCCATGGTGAATAGCAGGTAGAGGAGTCACCGACAGAATAGTTAAATACACCAATGTAGCCTCAGAAGGAAAGATAGGATTAGATTATTTGACTTTCAACCAGCAATTGGTCTAGTCAGTTGGGTCCCAGTGACAGCCTGCTCCGTTTCCAGAATAAAATATCTATTCTGTCCATAGACTTCAAATTTTGAAAGAGTTCAAAGGCATCACGGAGACTAATCAGCCACATGGTAACTAATATCCATAACACGGTTGTTTTGAGTCCGAAAATCGCATTTAAAACGAAAGATTCTGCAAAACGCTTTAATAATGTGTCATTTTATAACGTTTCAGAAATTGAGTTTGCGTAAAATTACAGGCCTTATGGTCATTAGTTACCACATAGCTGACTCACCCCGAGCAAGTTTGCAAACGTTTAATATTATTTTTTGTGGAAAGTCTATGGAAAAAATGACTGAGAAATGTACTTCCGGAAATAAGGGCAGGCTGTCACTGTTCAGCTCCATTTGCTCAGCTTGTTATCTTGCCAATAGAACAGAAAACATACCTAGGTTCAGCTGATTTCAACAGTAAATGACCCATGTGTGTTGCATGAGTCTTGGTGACTGTCTGAGTTGTGATGGTAAATAAATATGTAATTGGTATAATCCATTATTAACACCGTTTTATGAATTGAATCAGTGCATATTTAAATGAAAAGGTAAATACAGTTCAGTTTCTGTTAATCTTTCTTTATGATGCAATGTGTATAATTCTCACAGACGATTTAAAATACTTCAACATTGTCCTGCATGCGAGTGTGTGCCCCTTTCTCGTTTGCACATTTTCAGCTGCCTTTACTAAAATCAAACTATTTCTCTGCTGTCATGGAAACAGATTACAAACTGAAATACATAACTGGGTGCAGCATAAAACATGTATCTTCCATATGCTATGAATCGGCCGTGCTACAGGACACCTACTGAGAACATTAGCCCCTTTTGCTGCAAGATATTTTTCTCTCTGTTACATGTCACCACATTCTGGAGGAGCAGCACCCAGTATGGGGTAATGAAATGGTCAAGTGTTTATCTCACAACAGGAGGGAGTAGAGGAATCAGTGCACAAGTAAAACATAGATTTCATTCCAAAGTAAAATTTTGAATAAGGTTGCGATGGACAATAACTCTCAAAAAAGATTTAGTATAATAAGACATAACACTTGCGCATTCTCAAAGACGCATACAGTTCAAGACAGATAAAACACAATCAAAAGAAAAAGGCGATGTAGCTATTTGAAGGCAGTTTTAGACAGGTGTGTTTTTGAAGATGGCGAGCGTTGATGAGTCTCTGATGTGTTTGGACAGGGAGTTTCAGAAGGTCGAGGCCGCAGTGGAGAAGGCCCTGCCCCCCCAGGTCTTGCGTTTAGCCTCAGTTGATCGGAGGGCACGGGTGGGTGGGTGTGTGGTGGTAATGGTGGAGCTGAGAGAGGTAGATGAGGGCCAGGTTATGGAGGGACTCGTACGCACTGGTGAGGAGCTTGAATTGGAATGCGATGGGGGATGGGGAGCCGGTGGAGATCTCTGAGGACACGGGTGATGAGTCCATGGCAGGAGGTGTGGGTGAGGAGGCGGACAGCAGAGTTCTGAATGTACTGTCTAGTGAGGAGTTTGGAAGGTGACCCATTAAGCGGGGTATTGTAGTAGTCGAGGCGGGAGGTGAAGAAGGCGTGGATGAGGGATTCAGCAGACTGTAGGAAGGGGGATGGGCGGAGGCGAGCCATGTTCCGGAGAGGTTTGATCAAAGATGATGCCAAGGTTGTTGAGGTGGGAGGAGGAGGGGACAGAGGACCTGTTGATGGAGAGGGTGAGGTTATTGTGGGTTTTGGTGAGTGTTTTGGCACTGATGATAATTATTTCCGTTCTGTTGCCATTGAAGTGGAGGAAGTTTTATTGGAGCCAGGATGCAGGTCCAGGTTATTGATTTGGCGGACAGGTAGAGTTGCATGTTATCTGGAAAAACAGAGGAATTGAAGGCAGTGGAGGCGGATTATATGACCGAGGGGCAGGTTGTAGAGAATGAAAAGGAGGGGTCCAAAAACTGAACCTTGGAGGACACCTTGAGTGAGTGAAGCAAAGAGGGACTTGTAGCGGTTGATGTGGACGAACTAGTGTCTATCGGTGACGTAGGAGGTGAACCAGGAGAAGTTAGTATCAGTGATGTTGAAGGTGGTCTGCTGATCGAGTTGTTGATGGTGTCAAAGGTGCGGTAAGGTCCAGGAGGATGTTGAGGTTGCAAGAGTCGGAGAAAAGCAGGAGGTCTGTAGTGACACAGAGGAGGACTGTCTCAGTGCAGTGGCATGACCGGAAAGTGGACTGGAAGCATTTGGACAGGTTATTGATAGTGAGAAAAATGGGAGGTGAGTTGGCGGAGATGTTAGGATCAAGTCCGTTTTTTTAAGAATGGGGGTGATGGCAGCAAGCTTGAAGGTGGGTGGTACGGAGACAGTTGACAGAGAGGAGTTGATGATGGACGTGATGAACGGGAGCCGAGCAGACAAGCAGGATTTGACGAGGTTGGACAGGATCAAGGAAAAAGGTGGAGGTTTTCATGCCCTTTAGCAGGTCAGGCAGGTTAGAAGGGGAGGTCAAGGAGAACCAGCATAGGGCAGGGCAGTTAGCAGGAGCGCAAGAGGGGAAAAGCATTAAAGCTGGACAAGCTGAGAGGGGGCTGTAGATGTTAATTTTGTTTCGGAAGAAAAGAGCTAGTGCAAGGGGAGTAGTACCAGTGAATTTAAAGGCCAGATGTTCAAATGATGGGGCAGACGGAGTGGGGAGTAAATGGATAGTCCTGTTTATACACCACCACGGCCTTCAGTGGTTTGGTAGTTTATGTGGATCCGGAGGGTGTAGTGAGGTTGAGTGCAAAGTAATCCAGGGGTTGTTGCTAAGTTTTGGTAAAGCAGAAGAAGTCCAGATTACTTTTATGATGAAGTCTTTAAAAAATGTCACTCTTGTTATTTCGAGAGCAGGTGTTGAGCTGTGCAAATTTGATTGGTTGTTGCATGGTAACTGTCAGGAAACCTTTGGGAAGGGAACAGAGGTACGGCACGTGTGAGTTGTTGTGACGACGTAGAAGTTGTTTTTGATCAGCTGACCAGAGAGACAGAATAGACTGCGGAGTGAAGTGGTAAACATCTGGAACGTCTATGGATGTATGTTTTCCTACGGAGGAGTCCAAGTGATTTTATTACAGAGATAAAGCTGGAGTAGAGCTGTTGTTAAATTTGAGTAGCTGCGCAGCACGTACTTTAGAGACATGGTGGAAGGATATGCAATGGCAAGACAGAATCTGTGACTCTGCAGCTGGAACCCTGCCAACCACACAAACAGGCAGATAAGGACTACCCGAGCGATAGACATGGGGCGCTAGGCATCACAAAACTCCCCCGGTAAGGAGCACACAGAAGCTAGGAGCAAGAGCTGTTAACGTTAGCCACTAGCACTACCAACTATTGCTTGCTGATGATGTTACTGGTAAAATGCAGTACAGGGGATGTCAGTTTGTGGGATTTAAGGTAATGGATGGATAGTGGATATTAAGTGCACAAAGCCAGGGATAGTCTGAAAATGGGGCAACAACAGGTAAACATGACAGTCTATTAGCTAGCAGTAGAGTGGCAACGATAATGAAGGTACATGAACGCAAAAAAAAACTATTAAAGTTGTAGAGGTATTGGATGTAATGGTGAAAACTAAACAAAAAGCAGAGGCAAAAACAGATGGAGAAGCGGTGAACAGACAACACAGGGATATTTTCAGCATAGTAGTAGTAGTAGTGGTGGTCATGATCGTCACCGTAATAGTGGAAATGGGTGTGCATTGTGAAAAAACTGACATAAAAACGCTTACAAGGAAAAACAAAATGAAATGTCTGATATATCCATACCAGCAGCAGCATGTAAGAGGCAATTGGTACATTTGGTCTTGGAGCTATGAAAATGTTGATGTGTGGGTTATATGTAACATTTGTGTCCCTGTGAGTAGCAGCTTCACACTTTTCTGGTGTTGATCCTGCCATAACCACAGCACAGTAAATAACAGGGCTGCTGTCAGGACAAGAAAATGGAACAGTGTGAAAGCCAGGCTGAGTGCTCACCTCCAGGTAAGGTGCCACTGGAGTCAAGAAAAAAAAAAAAAAACAACAACCATGGTCCCTTCTATGTTGTGTGATCCTGCCTGCATGTGAATTATTAATACTTGACAAATGACGGCCATCTTGAAAAGGGACCCTCAAGTCGACATCGATTAAATATAAACAATGCGCATGTGTGAGCAAATGTGTTCCTATGCCAAGCTTTGGGCGACTACTCTGGGCTTTTAAGGGAGAGGCAAAGATTGCACCTAATGGCAGAAGGGAGATTTATGGTAGGCAGGCAGATACTTACTATGCAAGAGAGAAGACAGCCAAGACAGTTTTCAAATAATTGTTCCTTGTTGTTTACTATGGATCAAAGAAGAGAAGTGACAAGCAAATGGAATTACTACCACCAGAAGGGCAAATTCAATAGCAAGAAAGTTAGAACTGTGTATAAAATGTAAAAGCGATAAAAAACGTGAGACAGTTTGCACACTATGTTATTAGCAGTGAACAATTTCATTTGAATGGGGAAAAAAAGATTAATTAAAAGTAAATCATAAATCATATTAGCAACAAGAATAATTGATAGAGATGTTCGCGTACTACACATACATACCCAAAAGATGCACATCAAGTCAAATTCTCCAGCTGAAGTGTGACAAAGTGGGCCTTTTAATATTACCATCATTTTGTTTGTTCACATGTATGTTCATTTTCAATAATTTTCCAATACAAAGCAAAATAGAACTATCCCGGGTTTGTTTTGTTTAGTTTAATCACCACATACTCTTGTCTATCTAGACATGGTCCAGACAAGGAGGGGGCCATTTTTATAGGCTTGGGTGTGGTCGTGGGCCAGACCATGAGGAGGGGAGAACTGGTTTAAGTTTATTTCTTTGTGTCAATGTCTTCTGTATTTTGTTTCAATGTTTTAAGTGTTTTATAGTCATTTTGTTAAACATTATTTAGTTAAGGGACTTGGGCCCTGAGAGATGGTTTCAATATAAGATACAGCTAATGTTATACCCACAGCACCTGTAGACAATATGGTCTATAACAGGGGGAGGTGCTTCCTGTACAGGAGGGTATTTCAGCAGGGCTAATTGGACATTCGAGAGAGACGGAAAACAGATGGAAATCAGCCTTTGGCTATGTTGAATCATGGCTGTTCATCAATATGCATTGTCCCAGTCAAATTGAAAAAAAAAAAAAAAACATCAGTGTAGCCAGGGCACACATGGATTTTCTCCTTAGTTATTTAAGTTCTGTTCCTTTGTTATGTTGAGCACAGTACATTTTTTGTAAATATGTTGTTTGTTTTTTTTGTCCACGGTGTACCACAAAGCTGCGAATAAATCTGGTAAAATGGGACTTGTTTTGAGTCTGTCTCCTTCTTCGACCACTTCGGGCCAGCTTCCCCACATGAAGTAGTCCTGACTAAACGTAACTCAAGATTTGGAGACTGCTCCTGACAGGTTGCCCCAGCAGCTTTGAAGGATGGGTCAAATGCAGAGGACAAATTACCATACAGGGATGATAAAGTATACATAACTTAATCCTGACAGTAGCTTGTATTCCACAAAATGAACTCTTGTGAGCTTTAAACCGCGTTGCCACAAACATACCTGGAGTTGTGTTTGTTTCATTCACACATGTTTGAGTAAATTATTATGTCTGTTTACATCTCCAAAGCTCAAAATGCTCTGTTCCACCTTGTACTGTCATAAAGCAGTAGTTTTCAAGTTAGCAGCTACCTTTTACCTTTGGTTTCATAGAGATTTCAGGGTTTAATCATTCTAGTGAAGCTGTATGGCATCACCCAGTTAAATTGGACTCAAATGCAACGCAAAGCGAGCAGATAAAACGTTTTAGAAACTACAACAGAAAGTATCCTTTTAACAGGTTATTCAGAATATGGTAAATCAGGCAAATAAACAACTGAGGAAAGCTGTCTAATTTAATATCAACAAAATTCTCATCCAACACTGTGAATTCAAAAAGTGGAAACAGGCTGGGGAAATAAACTCAGGAACAGGTAATAATGCACAAACAGGGAATAATGCACATTCAGGACTTCAGAAATGCAACAGGGTATTTCCGATATAGGGCTTGGTAGTGGCTTTTGACTGTTCAACAATCTAGCACGAACTGACACAACAGAAGCAGTTTATATAGACGACCCTGGGCTGATTAACAAACGAGAGTTAGCTGCAGGGAAAGCAGGGCGGTAACAAAAGAAGGGCCGGAACAGGCTGAAAAACGGAGCCGGACTGGGGCGAAACATGCAAACATGCGAAACTGTGACATATGGAGTTTAAAAACACAGTGGAGCACTTCCTGTATAACCACATGACCATATGTTTGTGATGAGGAAACGGCAGTATAACATAGATCAGAAAATAGTGTAATATGGGCCTTTCAAGCATCAAGTTAGTAGCGCAGATGGGTAGCTATACGTCTTTCTGTCAGCCCCAGGTATCGTGCCACCACCAAGTACAGAGAGTGAATGAATAATTCTATGTAAAGTGACAAAAAAGAGCTTTACATGACTGATGTTTTTATGATCAAAAGAAGGACGGGTGACAAGCTAATGGACGCGCTAGAAAACATGTATTTTTATTTTTATTTTTGAAGAACAGAAGAAAACATATCTTTAATATTGCAGGTATACGTTTGGATCCATGTGTTCTACCTGTCTGTACTCACCAAGGAAAGAGAGAGCTCAGTATATGAGATCAAAGGAAAACAACTTTATTGGCGGTCTCCATAATTCAGCAGCGATACCAGGGGTCATAGTCTTTCCTTTGAGGTTGAGTTGCACAGATGAATCTTTAATGCCCTCCTGCCTGGGAATAATGGATGGCACGGGCTGGCTACTACCACAGTCCGACGATGCGGGTTCTTACACAGGAAAAAATGAATGAGGAGCAAAGTTATGTTAGGTTAGAGGGGAAGTGTAGAAATCAAGTCTGAGTCAAGTGGAACCAGAAAAGAAATCATGCAGTATAACTTATAACAGTAAAGGAGTGAATTTTCATATAATAAGCAAGGTGTAAGGATTGAATATTGTGAGTATTAAAGTTTTGATTCTTAGCTTGTGGCCGACTTAAACTCTGCCGCCCCATTTGCTTTCTGCGGATGATTGACAGCTGCCCCGGAGCACTGAACGAAGCCACTTGAGCGTTCTTTTTTCTCGCTAGTCAAAATGTTTAACTCCTAAGTAGATAAAGTGGCCAAATTGGCAACATGAGGCTGGAATGTGCGTGGCTCGATCCAAGCTCTACACAGAAATTACCATGTGTTGATAACGGCGCAGAATTCAGGAGTTTGATGGCGACAAGAGAAGAATAATTTTCTGTGTCTCTCAGTGGAGCAGCGTGACATTAAGAATCCATTGCCGAACAAACTCTTGCAGATGACAAGCACATGTAGAGAGGGAGAGAAAATCCAAGCAAGTCCCAAGTTAGGACAATATCGTCCTCTTTGAAACTACAGCCAGACACTTCAGCTCTTCCCCCACAACATGCTGTGAGTCAGACACTCCAACTCTTCACCCACAACACGGCATGACTGTGCAAAATTCACTTTTTTAAGCTTTTAACCATATTGTAACATCGCTCCCCTCACCAAACTCAAACCTGGAGTTGTATTTTGCTTTATTTGTGCTTATTTGATGAATCTGGTGCAATAAATCCACTTGCTCTGAGCAGTCAAAACACTTTTCAAAAAATTTCCCAGGATTGTTTCGTCACAGGTAAAACCCCTGCACAGTTTTCAAGACTGTACATCATCACCAGACTCTTTTTAAGCCTTTCTGTTGTCAAATTGCATTCATTACTATGTTGCGATTGTAGGGACATGTTCCTGATTAGCATTTTTCTCATGGTAATTCCCCCTCCTGGCAGTAGATGGAGCTCTTCCCATAAACAGTGTCCATGTTTTTGCGTAGTCCAGTTTGCTGTTTACGTACATCCCTAACACTGCCCTTTCGTCCCCTGTGATCACTCAAGATGGAACGTATTTTTGAGTGGAAAAGCTTTTCGTCAAATAGAAAAATAAGATTGCTAATAAGTTATGATTTGCTGTAGCTGCCAAAAACAGAACAGTTACATAGACATAGATATTTTTATGACTTGAGTTTTGTCTTATATTCTGTCATGGGTTTACAACATAACAGACTACCACAGCTACATACATAGTTATTACTTTCTAAAAATACATTCTTTAGTTTGGACCCTCTAACCTTGAGTGGAGCAAACTTCTCACATGGTTTATTTGATCGTGTCTCTTGTGGAAGGGTCAAAGTTAATAGAATCAGCTCATTACTCCTGCTTGCAAATGCCATTTTGTGTCTGGCTGCATAAAGTATGTGCTGATCTGGGCACGGTCCATCACAATGTGTTTTTTTCTGTATATAGGCTGCATTTCCCCAGATGACAGTCTTTTCACAGCTGCGTAGCTCGGAGGTGCCCGTGGGGTATGGAGATGATTGAGAGCCACCACCCTGCCCACTGTGACCCGCTAAGCCTCTCTGCCCCTCACGCTCCCCTGGTGCTGTTGCCTGGGTTCAGCTGCTATACCCACACTTGAGCTAAAACACACTCTGTACACAATGTCCACCTGGAGGACAAAAAATCCCCAGGACCTCCAAAGGGAACATAAGCAAAGAACAGCAGGTAATCACGTTTTCTTTACAAATACAGCTACAGTAGTGAGCAGGGTATACCTATGGGTAGAGAAGACGGAAGGTATACTTTCTTGCTGTAAACTATTTTTCTCAAGTAGAAGTTAAAAAGGCAAACAAAACACATGAAAAGTATTAAAAATGATACTCGAAAAACAAGTAACTGACTGGTAAAAGCCCTATATTACGCAAAATTGACTCTCATGAGCTTTACGCCATGTTATAATCTTGTTACCTCATCAAAAACATACCTGGAGTTGTGTTTTTACTATTATCGTATTTTCCGAACTATAAGTCACACTTGTTTTCAGTTTGGCCAGGGGTGCAACTTATACTCAGATGCGATTTATCTGTGAAATATATGTTGTTTTCATTATTATGCATTTTTTGGCTGGTGCGACTTATACTCCAACGCGACTTATATTCTGGAAAATACGGTTGTCTGTCTACATCCCCAAAGCTCAAAATGTCCTGTTCCACTTTGTGATGTCATGCAGTGGTAGTTTTTTAACAGCTACCCTTTTATTTTATAGACGAGATGGGCAATCACAAGTTCTAGTGAAATTCTAGTGAAAGTGCCTGGAATTTAAAGACACAGTGGCGCACTTCTTGTATTACCGCATGACATCACAAGGTGGAACTGAGTGTTTTCTGTTTGAGAGAAGAACTTAGCCTAAAAATACGCAGGGTTTATGTGTTTAAACTTGTGTGAATGAAACAAAACACAACTCTAGGTGTGTTTGTGAAGAGGAAACAACATTAAAACAGACCAGAAAATAGCGTAATATGGGCTCTTTAAATCTGAATGAACTTTAAAAAAAACATGAAGGAGAATAATTCGATTGCCACCAGATGACGTCAAGCAATGGGGGCTAGCTTTTCAATAGTCTAAATATGAAGGACTACTCAAACAAAAGTGTATTTTTTGAGTTTCTATCCATGTTACAGCTAAAAATCATAAGTTATAACCTCCTCTGCTGTATTCATCATTAACTATAATATAAGTGTTTTATTCACAGCAAAGCCCTTTTTTGCTGCAGGACAAATTAAACTTTAATGTTGCGTATACTCTGTCACCCACTTTGATGCTGTTGTAACCCTGTATTACGTTATGTGTATTTATTGTTCTATTGCAGGTGGAAAGATGGCAACAGGCAATCAATTACCCCATCCCCTGGTGTATAAAACATTATACCAGAGCATTTTCCCATAACACGGACATGAGGCGAGGGATATGAAACGCCATACGTGTCCCTATTCTTGATAACATAATAGGTAAATCATCTTTCATACACAGCCAATAGTAATGTGCTGGTCTTTTATCTGCCAGCTTTATAATATATCATGTGTCCCAAAACCTTTTGCATCATGCCTGTAATACCGAAGGCGTCGAGACTAGCCATGTGTGAAATAAAGGACAGCTATAGTCATCCCGTATACGACCTGTGCACAATGGCCCGCATTACAACACAATGGAATTCTCTGAGAGGACAAAAAGCAATACATCATGCAGTCTTCAAAGCCACAATAAGGAGGAGACAAAGCTAATAAATCACTGACCTTTTTATGTGTAATGTTGTCAAAGCATGCTTCCTGTGTACGGCATAACAGTGCGCCAGGTATGCGTTAAAAAAGTCACGTTGCAGAAGATTAATAATTGATTAAAAGTTAAAGGGGTATGTTAAGACATGAAAGCGGGGTTGTGTGAGGTAGCTTCAATATTAAATGTGCTACAGTTGAAAGATTGTCAGAATGGTGCAGACTGGAGCCAGAATTCGTAATGTGAGTGATGTGAATAGACGATTATGCTTTGGTATTGCTAAAATGATGAATGTGCCACAGCAATACCGTATTTAGAAACCGAAATGTATTACCTCTCCTGCAGGTTCTGACTCATGCCATTTTCAAAAGTAATCAGAATTTTGTCATTTCAAACAATGCA
The DNA here is from genome assembly GCF_009829125.3 of Periophthalmus magnuspinnatus. Taxonomy (NCBI): domain Eukaryota; kingdom Metazoa; phylum Chordata; class Actinopteri; order Gobiiformes; family Gobiidae; genus Periophthalmus; species Periophthalmus magnuspinnatus. The sequence goes on along the minus strand of NC_047131.1, from coordinate 28,461,929 downwards.
TATGGCAAGGAAATGCTTAGTTGTAACGTAAAAGGTTGGAAAAGTTGATTTGGCATGTACATACTTGCTCTATAGTGCTTTTTCCTTTTCTTTTTTCTTGTTTTTGTATCTTAAACTGAGGGGTTTTATACAAATCAAACCGATACATTCAGAATCTTTCAAATTCAAGACAATTTTGCGTCAAATTTGCTCAAAAATACTGTTTGATAGGGCTGTTCAAAGAATTATATTGTAATCAAGGCATTTCAAATCACCAATAATCAGCTTGCATTTTTTAATTGAGAGATCTACATCCAATCCTTTGCCTGTAAAAGACTTGAGAGGAACTAATTTCACGAGTTAAATGGCATGAATCAAAGATGTTGGTCAGAAAATTAACAGTGAAAGCATTTTTTAAATCAGTTTTTAATTAGACAAAATAAAACTGAAAATCGAGAATCAGTCATACGGGGGAAAAACATGTGTTTCTTTTTCTTTTTTCTCTCTACGGACATGGAGGAATCTTCTCCAAACATCAATGGAAGTCCCATGGTTGTTAGGCAAGTCCTGTTTATCACAGTCACTCAACTGGAATATTCTGCGCTCATGATTAGCATGACAGTACAAACAGAAAGCATGCATGTTTTAATCATGTTTTACTTGTCACAACACAGCATCTCTTACACGAGCCCCTCAGGGTTATCACCGGTGCAGCTAATCACCTGGCAACATATTAGTCTGTTTTTTACCTAATGTAATTGAGGTCATGTCGAGGTGCAAGTAAATCGTGACTTTAAGCGATAGCAGTGTTGTTTATTATTCCATTAAAATGAGATATATGGCTCTAATGGATTAAGATTTTACCACAGTGCGTATATAGCTGGTTTCTTCTTGAGAGTGACCAGAAGGTGAACCTGCAATGTCAAGGTCATTTAGCATAAACATGATAATTTTTTCCCCCTTTGCTTCCACATTTCCCACACCAGTTAACACGCAGCACCTTGCATGTGTGGTTGGTTCTGAATACACATGCAGGTGTTTTGGTAGTCATAGCATTCAAAGGCAATCTCCATGAAGGGCTCATGCATGCATTTGTGATAGTTGTCAAGGCCTACTGGAGCTGTTCCCCCAGGGTGCCGTTTTATCTCGCACCTGTTCTATCTTCTCTCTTAGTTTTTGGGCTATTCAGACGCCTAATCTGCTGAGATGCCACTAAGCACACATATCTTATTCAGCTTTCCGCAGGGCAACACTCCCCGATCGGCAGCTTTGATAGAGACATCTCTGATAAGAGGAGTGTTTTTGTACACGCTGATGAGCAGAGTAAGCCAATCATTCGCAGAAAGCTGTCTGCCTAATAACCGTGACAATGAATGCAAACGACTCCTGTGCAAAGGCATTAGATGAACCATAGTCATTTACTGCAACTCAACTTCACTTCTTAGATGCACAGAATTTAAAGGTCCTCTATTGTGCAAATTGACTCTTGTGTGTTTTCATGTCATGTTGGAATATTATTAATATCAAAAAGCATACCTGACGTCATGTTTTGTTTCATTCACACATGTTTGAGTAATCCATTGTCAAGCTTCTCCAAAAGCTTAAATGCTCTGTTGTACCAAGTTATTAGCTACGTTTTACCTTTTGTTTAGTGGAGATTGGCATTTCCAGGACTGAAATCATCCAAATAATTTTAGTGAATCATCATCAAACACAGTGGAGCACTTCCTGTATTACCACATAACATCACAAGGTGGAACAGAGTATTTTTTGTTTGAGGGAAGAACTCAGTTTAAATATGCAGGATTTGGGATCATAAAATAGCGTATTAGCCCTTTAAAAATATATACATCTTACCATACCATACTTCAGCATTTAGTGGCCATGCAGATCACTGGTAAACAGTAAAATTTGGTGAAATGGTCAAACATTAATCATTTGAAGTAAATTGGAATCTTGTTTCAGGTATATGCCACAAACATTCTGCCCCCAGCCCCCTCAGCCTCTCCATCTCCTCTTTGTTTTCACCAGCATCACAAATAATCCTACTTTGAAAATGCAAATGTCTGTTCAACGGAACCTACATTTAGTGTTATTTCTAATCATTATTTCACATTCGATGCAAAATTTCACAATAACTGCTTCCTGCCCATTAAAAAGAAAGCTACAAGTAAACATCTATTCACTGTGTAAAGAAAGCAACATAATGCCATTAATTCTTAGGGATTTGTTTGATGAGTTTCCAATCTCCTTCCAACAATATAACATTCTCTATTTGGACCTGCAGCTCAGAAAAACTGGCACCAAAACAGAAATGACAGCATAAACTGTGCCGTTCTGATAGAGAGCTTCATGCACAAATTTGTCCAACTCAGGCAAATCAATAATAGAACTGGTTGAGTGCTCCCATTAGCGGAGAGAAAAATGGCAGGATAACAAGACAAACCTGGTGCACAGATAAATCCCTTTGATGACAAAATCAATTAAATATAGTTATAATTAGTGACATGAGATGAACAAAGTGACCGTTGAAAGGTACACACCACAATGCTTTTTTTGTTAAAGATACATATTTATACACTATAGTTGCATTATATTTTCACCATAAAATTCTGATATTGATTTCATAAACACATAAGACATTTGACTTCCATTTAGCTAGAACTACAATACATCATAGTTTCTTTATTTTGGTAAAAGTTTATTTATGTAGAACTGTTCATCATCCAGACTATGTTTCCTTAAAAAAAAAAAGAAAATTTGAAATAAATAAATAAATAAAAATCACCTCCAGGCCAGTAGATGTCGCTGTCATGGCTCCGCCCCCTTCACATGTCAGCAGAACAATGTAGAAGTTACAACAGCCTGGATGTTAGCTACAGTGATGAAGTTGTGTTGCCTGGATGGCGCGCGTGGAGGTCGTGTCACCGTCATGTCTCTGCTCTACCCCACGCTCCTGCTTTGCGCCAGCGGGTTTTTCTCCAACCTACGGCCGTCCGAGCCCTTCCTCACCGCCTTCCTCATGGGCCCGGACAAAAACCTAACCGAGATCCAGGTGAGAGTGACACCTAGCCTGACCGACACCAAGCGAACCGGGCTAGAGTCATGCTAACCCCCTTTGCCCGTTATGATAACATCCGGAGACTCATGTCCGAGATGAGCGTGTGGAAAAAATGTTATACAGTTTTATATATGACTTTTACCTGATTACCTCCGTGAAAACTTCTTAAATTTCAAGTTTGAACCTCTAAAAACGAAAAAGACATACTCTTTCACATGACTCCCTGTTTTCTAATCTAACTGTCCTAATAAAGGAGAAAATTATATAGTCATATCTCTTCCCAACAGATACGCAATTAAAAAGTTGACTATTGAACTTTTTTTCTTGTCGCCACTGAGATTGCAGGCTATTGCTTTGCCTACAATACTCCACAGTATGGCATTAAACATGTTACCCCAACTATTATTCAATTATCTGTGTTTTTATAGCTCAAAAAAATCATGCATTCTCAGTGTGAGCAGCCCCTCCACAGATCTGGCCTGAAAAATTGGGTCTTTTGTTTCTCTGATGATGATTTAGAGATGATGTAAAGGGAGTTAAATGCCCTATCCTGGGACATTCCAGGCAAAATGTCCCTTTGTATGCTAGTTTATTGCTATGTTTTTGTTGGCTACTACTAAAGCAATGTTTGACTATTCAAGGTCACTCACTACTACTTTAAAACTAAACCAGGTCTAATCGGTTTTGAAATGCAACAAGAAAAACACTAAATTGGGGCTAAACTACAACTAGAAATTCCTATCATCAAACTTTCCATTTGCTTATTTCACATCAATAACCCAGATATTTACCGATGGGGCCCCTTTGAAGGCATTCTGCTGCTGTGTCGTCACTTCTACATGTTCCTATGTCTTTGTTTTGGATATTTATTTGAAACATTTTGCCCAAGACTACACATCAGAATGGCTTTGATGATTTTTGAAGGTAGTCATGAGGTAAAAGAATTAAAGGAATCCTGTCTGAAGTCCACCTAAAATGCTTCAGTTAATCCCACTATAATGCCATGCTTGGACAGATTTGGAGCTCAGGTTGCTGGCAGCTGGTTATTCATATTGTTCGATTTTTTTTATTATTTTTTTTAGAATTTTTCAGAATTATTAACAAAAACATTATAATTTCCAGAATGGAGCAAAAGCTGTGAGCAACATAATGTAATTTTACTGTAGAAACTGGGATTAACCTCAGAATATCACAAAATGTGAAAAATTCAGGTGGTTTTGTAAAAGTAAAAGTATCAGATACAAGTGACATCAGAGCCTGGTTTAAACACATTTAACACTGTGTTTTACATTATTTATGTAATTGGAGATTATCATGGGCATTTTTATAAAGACAAGATCCTGAATTCTAGGTTTGTTTGTATCGCAAAATAAATAAAAAAATACTACTACCACTTTTTATTTGAGCTTCTCAACAAACAAATAAGAATTAACCGATATTTCTAGCCTGTAAATTCAAAATAGTTTTTTAGTTTTGTTATAAACTCTTAATTGTTTTATGGTTTACTTCATTTTGGCTCCATTCCAGAAGTTTAAACGTTCTACAATGACAACACAGAATTTTAAAGGATCTGTATTTCTATAGATTCAGACCTGCTTTTGAGTAATTTGATTATTTGGTAATGAGAGGATTTATTATCCATCCATCCATCCATTTTCTTCCGCTTATCCGGGGCCGGGTTGCGGGGGCAGCAGTCTAAGCAGGGACTCCCAGACTTCCCTCACCCTGGACACGTCCTCCAGCTCCTCCAGTGGGACCCCAAGGCGTTCCCAGGTCAGCCGAGAGACATAGTCCCTCCAGCGTGTCCTGGGTCTTCCCCGGGTCCTCCTTCCGGTGGGACATGCCCAGAACACCTCCCTAGGGAGGCGTCCAGGAGGCATCCTGAGCAGATGCCCGAGCCACCTCAGCTGGTTCCTCTCAACGGATTTATTATGTTTGATGTACTTGTGTCACTGAGACCAGGACAAGCTCAGTGACACATGTTTTATACCACGATCTTGTGATTGTGTAATAGACAATAAAGTGACTAATTAAAAAATACATCTGTCCCATTGATGTTCATGAAACACATGGATAAAACTAAACTCAGCAGAAACTCCCAATGTCTCAAACTTAAAGGTAAATATACCGTAGCTGTGTTTTTTAATATTGGAACATAACATGTGCACTTTTGCTGGTATTGTTCAATGCCATAGAGGCATCTGTCTGCATGTATGTTACAAATAAGTCATAACACAAACACAAGTTATTGTACTCTGCAGTTCACCCACACAGTGAGCACTAATGGCTATATATTTTATAGAAGTACTAAAAAAATTCTTGAAAAGGGTGTGCCTCAAGGCTTTGTGTTGGGTCCAACGTCACAAGATGCCCTTGAATGTTTGCAAGTTAACATTGTAACGTTTAAGTAGAATACTATAGTAGATCTTTGTGTGGTATCATCTGTAAACAGAAGAGGTACTGTAGATGATGACCGTTAATATATACCAAAAACAATAAAGGTCCTAAAATGGATCCTTGGGGTACCTCATATTGTATTAGATTTTCCTTAGAGTCAGAATTGATTCATTGATACCTATTCTGTTCTGTCTTTTACATAAATGTATTAACAGGTCCATGAAACCCATATCTGAACAATTTCTTCAACTATATTCCATGATGCACAGTGTCTTGATGCTTTTGAAAGACTCAAAAACACACCTATTGTGAAGTCTTTATTATTTAAAGCTGTATATATTGTGTCGGTAAGTTCAACAAGTGCCACATTAGTAGATCAGTTATTTCAGAATCTCTATTGATGCTGATAAATTATGTTACATGCATTCAAATGTTTCAGTGATCTATTATAAACCAATTTCTCTAAGACTTTTTAAAAAGATGGTAAAATGGAGATAGGACAGTATATTGTAAACATACTTGGATCACCTGTTTTAAATAAAGGAATCACTTTAGCTACTTCTAATCTTTAGGGACAACACCCATATTCACTGACAAACCAAATCAAGAGTGTCAGTGGTTTGTTTAATGGACTCAGCGCGTCGTTTATCAAAGAAGCACCGATGCCACTTTGTCCTGGAGCTGAATTTTTTAATTGTAAGATAACCTCGCAGACTTCTTCGGTGTCAGGAGGGTCAAAGCGATCCATAGATGGAAATGAACCTTTGATATACTCTAGTGGACTGACTGTTGTATTCTTGATCCTGTTAAAAGAGCGACACCTACATTTGAACAGAAGTTATTGAAATGACAAGCAATCTCATACAGATCTGATAAAAACAGACCTGCCAGAAGGGAACTTAGTTGTTGCCTTTTTCCTTTGCAGTGACTGGCTGATAGTTTTTCATGTATCTTTTATATTATTTGGTAAACTGATCACGGTAATATGTTTTTTTGGATACTCTCCAAGGGTGAACAGATTTGTTTTTGATGGAGTGGGGGATGAAAGATACTTTTTATATGACTTTCTTTTTTTTTTTTTTTTTTTTTTATCACAGAGAATTTTTTAAACCAGTTGTAAACCATCTTTTTCATTTTCTTCAACACAGGGTATCAGTGGAAAACATTTAGTAAAACATGAGCTAAACAGTTTGATAATATATTGTATGCAGAATTAGGGTCTTTCTCGCTATAAATTTCATCAAAATAACTAAGAAAACTGAAAATACACTCTTTAGATAATGAGTTCAACAAAAGATTGAATTGTTTTTTGTTTTGTTTTTTTGTTTCTTTCTCTGTGGTTATGACGTCATCCAGCTATTACAGAGTTTGTCCTTCTTCTTTCTTTAAGAAGCAGTCTGCTATGTGAGTTTCATTTTATCGAGTGCAGCTTGTCTCCAGACTGTCCTTCTTAGCTCTTATTTAAACCTCTGTGTGTGGAAGCATAGTCAGACGTGAATGGTTGATACTAACGTGCAGTGTTGAGCATTCAAGTCACTGGGTCCCGGACTGATGGTAAATAAACTTCTCCTGCCTCAGACATCCAGAGTCTCTTTACAGCTCTAGGTCTTGTTAGGACAACATTTCATCATATTTGCAGGACTGACTATTTAGCGTGTCTGAAAAAAATGAAAGTCCAGGTGTTCATGTTTGTTAGGGTCAAACAGGTTGAATACCAGTGTGTTTTCGTACATAGTCATCATGAAGCATGTTAAAAGGAAACTCTGAAGAACAGGCTTCACAAAACCATGAAAACCAAAGATCATAAGTATTTTTAGTTATAGCAGTACATTGTGAATGAAAACCCCTTGAAAGTTCATATCCATTTGGAATTTGGATCAACTGCTGTTGCCGTTCATGCCAAATTTGGTCATAACTCAGTTCTGTCCAAACTTGACCACACAAAGTGTCCATTTTATTTGCATGCTTATTCATTTGCTTGGTTTGTGGGACATTGTGTTATCATCTTATGAAATCTCAGATACACTGTCCCCTCTTTTTCTAGTTTCTTTCATGACAGTTCTTTGCATTTTTTCTTACAACTTCATAATAGTCCTCATTGATATAGATGCTAAATCCTTTGAGGTATTTTGATTTCTCCAAATCAGTATTTCAGGAAGCGTAGAAACCTGACCACAACTGGTCTTGGTTTTTCATCTCTGGCAGGTGGATTCCCAGAGCTGTGTGGGTGTTATAACTCAATGTGTTTTTGGTCTAGTTTGAGTTTTTCACTCAGGATCTTTCTTATTTTATCCTCTGAATCATTCAATTTTTCATGCGGGGACTCAGGGATTCTTTCAAAAACATTTTTTTTTTTTACGAGACTGATTTTTTGAGCAGTCAACTTGGAGTTGAGCATGTTGATATCACTAAACAGGTCTTCATAATGTTTAAACAACTTTTTCACATGAGCCTTTTCATCCACAATGTTCCTCTGAGTGAATTGAAAACTAGCTCTTTAGTCACATAGATCTTTTGTGATTTTACATCCAGTCTTTTGTAGAATGAATCATAAGCTGCACAAAGCCATTGTATGTATTTCCCTGTTGTTTCAACAACTCCAGTTGTCAACTGCTGTTGTTCAAGAAGATCACGTGCCTGGGTAGCTGTGGTAAAATCCTCCTAATTTTTCATCTTAGGTGGCATTTTGTAATTCGATTATGCCAACAGTCGTAGTTCAAAGCATAAGAGTGATGCTGATTCACCTGGTGTTGGGCCCTGTGCCTATTTCTCCAAATGCTTTTACTTTAGGAGTTTCATTCTCTAAAAATATAGAGGCAAATTACAATATATTCTGATGTTGTCACTCACAAGAGTTTGGACAGTGAACTGACTTGATTTACTATAGATTGTATCAGGCCTGCCTCTCAGAAGAGTTTGCCAGTGGCCATCTTGGAATCTTGCCAGTGGCCATCTTGGTATCTGTGGACATGCAGCAGTATTAAAAGCCACACATTGCTTCTTGGTCATAATATCCAATAAATTTGTGCAACTGTTTCTAACCAACACTCACAAATAATGAGCTGTAGCTGTTACAAGAATAAAGAATAGTCACTAATACAAATACACCCATTTACAGTTAAACTACGGGTATTATACAAAATAGTTTTCTGTTTTTTTAGCTTTCTACCATGTTGTTCCCTCATCAAAAGCATGCCCTGAGTGGTTTTCTATGTCATCCATGCATATTTCAGTAATTTAGCTCTAAAAAAAACTTGCGCTTGGACATAATTCTGGTATTCACTGTATAAACCAACAGAATACCAAAGACATTCAATTCTGAAATTTCAAGTTTAAATGACACTGAACCTTTAACATTTTCCAGGTAACTTCTGCCTAATTTAAACTTTGAACAGAAGCACGTGAAGTGAAAGTGCTGCACTGTGTATAGCTCTAAAAGCAATAAGTGAGTAGCAGATTACCAGAGTATAGAGAGTGACTTTAAATACGGAAACCTTTTGACAAAGCACAGAGTCAGCACACCACAGGCTGAAAGGAAACATGGCTCCCTGCAGCAGAGCCAGAGCAAACAGGGACATGGTGGCACTTCTGCTCAGGAAACACAAACAGTAGAGGAGATAATTCAAACACAAATGTTTCCATCTGCATCCCAATTGAAGCATAATTCCTCAATTTCCTCATGTGCATTTACTCTGGCATTTAGTCTGCATCAGCCGTGCACAGTTTTGGAATACAAAATGCCTTTTAGATTGTGTCTTTAATCATCTGTCTGCTACAGTGCATGCTAAATATTCTTTGACTTTTTGGTGTGTAGACCCATTATATTTTCATCCTTTATACCACAATACAATTTACATACATATAGGACGACTAATGGACTGATGTTGTAAGAGCGTAACGCACTTTACCATACGTGTCGGCCAAGTTGGACGTAATGTGTGATTCATTACCAAAATGTGCCACTTTCAATACAGCAGAATCCAACTATGAACTATGAAATCCATACAGCAGTAGCGCAGTACGTCAGCCGGTGTTTGTAGAGTGTTTCTCCACTGATCCGATGATTTGCGGTTTGAGACCCGCTCTCGACATAAACATCAGTGACCAGTCCAGTGACTCATAGTTTGGACGAGTGATTTCAGCTCCCACAGATGAATGCTATTATTGTGTCCTTGGGCAAGACACTTAACATGCCTCGCCTCCAGTGTCTGCGTACACTGGTGCATGAGAGTGTGTGTCTGAATAGGTGAGTGGTTCCTCGATGCTTTGAGTGCCTTAAAGGTGGAAAAGCTTTATGTGACCGAATCTGTATTAATAACATGTTCATATATAGTATAGAGTAATTGCTTCTGTTTTCTACGTATAAATGCATGTTGTCTGACAGTTAGCACCTCAGTCTCGCTGCTAGAACGCATTATACTCTGCCACTATAAATATGCACAAAATGGCCCCATCTGGAGTCTCCCCTGAAACGATTCCTTATCTCAGTGGGACAAATCTGGTTAGCTAAAGGTTAAATAAATACCATAGTAACTACAACTCCTACTGAATCTTTTAAACAAGACCTATTGTGCTTGTGTCTGCTGTATAGTTATAATCTACCTGCGGATCATTATGTTATAACTTGCAATATTCATCTAAAATGACTTAATAAAAGAAACAAGTCTGCTGGATTCTGCGTTAGAAAACTGCGGTGCCTGATGGGAGCTGACGTCGCCGCGAACGTCATCAGGACATAGAGCCGTGGCACAACAGCAAGAAGTGGCTTTTTCGTCTTTTGAACCAAAACTACAATGTGACACTTCCGAATCCTACGCGTATCAACGATTAAAAAAATGAAACTGAGGAAAGAAGTAAGTACAAAGCAGTGGGCGGATGCTGGGGATTGATCGGCAGTACGGCGTCTTGAAAATAAGCGATTCAAGATTTGTCAAACATGCTCAAATCACTCCAGAAACAACTTTGAGAGAGTCAGTGATAAGAGGAAACGACTACAACATGGTTAAAAGCTCTGAAAAGGTACAAAATTAAGCAGTAGTACAGTTTTGAAATAATATTATCACTTTTATTTAGGTCAAATCACCAGGCCGTACTTGCAGGTGTTCATTACTGACTCTATTATTATTTGTAGACTCTTTTTTTTTTAAAGGGAAAACATTCTGACAAATCTCTGCGTACGGAAGCTGGCCCGCCGTGCTCAAAGTCGGAGGAACTCAGAAAAGTCCCATTTGAAGCACCATGGTAAACCGTGGACAAAAAATAACACATATTTACAACAAAAAAAATAATAATAACTGCGCTCAACTTAACAATAGTGATGTGTCTCTCGTGTCAAGGCTTCAAAGCGTGTGCCGAGTAATCCAGATGGGTGTTTGTTAAACGCGTATCGATGCGTGTATTGATGACGTATGTGGTGACGTTCGAAGCCTTGGGAAGTGGCCGTACCACGTGACTGATTCAGGAAATGATTTGCGGGTTTGGAGCGCGATTCGAAATAAAAGAGACAGTGAAACGCAATGGATTCCCCCTCACATTTTGTGTATTTGGGTTATTGCGCTTCTTTTGTCATTCTATTCGAGCTTCTTTTTTTGTTACACATATTCACTTGTTGCATTTTCTTCAGACCCCACCTTTTTATTGTAAGCACCCTGCATGTTATACATTTTTTTGTCCACATGATGAAGTAGTGGAGCAAATAAAGCACCTTGAAGCCTCGACCCGCGTGTGAAGCTTTTGGCTGCGATGCTTCAATGCTTCACGGGGCTTCATCTTGCTATCACTACTTAACAAAGCAACAGACATAAAGAAATTAAGGAGAAAATCCATATGTACCCTGACTACACTTATGTCTCCACGAATGTCTAATTGTCCCTGCTCCCCCCTACACAGGATGCACCTCCCCCCGGTATACGCCATATTCTACAACGGTGCTGCGGGTATAACATTAGCTGTATCTCTTGCTCCACTAGCTCTCTCTGGGCCCAAGTCACTTAACTAAAAAATCTTTAAAAATACACTATAAACACAGCATTGAAACAAAATACATAAGACACTGAAACAAAAGAACCAAACGAACTTAAACGAGTTCTCCCCTCCACATGGTGCAACCCATACCCAAGGCTTTAAACATGGCCGACACAGACCACGCCCCCTCTTTGTCTGGAACATGTGGAGAGTTAAGTGGATTGAATGACTGAATTAACTACATTTAACTAAATGAGTGATTAAACTAACTGAAAAATGAAACAAACCCGGGATAGTTCTATTTAGTTTTATATTGAAAAATTACTGAAAATTAACATACATGTGAACAAACAGAATGATGCACTTTGTCACACTCTGTATACATCATTGAGTTATCCAATACCATCCTTTGCGTCGTACCCCCCCCCCCCCATCACGAGCTCCTGTTCATGAGAATTTTTTTCTACCGCCTTGGGTATTCTGTCCTTCACATCATTGTACAAATACTTGTCTTCCAAAGAACTGAAAACATGTAATCTCTTAGTTTGATGCTGAAAAGCCCTGATTACTTTTGTTGCTCTGCGGATTTGTCACAAGAGCCCGGGTCCGCAAGTCGCCCCCCTCGAGACGCAAGAAGGGACATCAGAAAGAACGCTGCCTGTCATCTCACATCCATCCCACTCTATTCCTGTTTCCCTGTCATCTACCATCGGATCAGCCGTAATGACTCTCCCTGGGACCCTATATAAGAACATGGTCATTACCGAGATATGGCAGTGTACGGAAGCTCTTTTGCCCTACACTCTGGAGTAGTTAACGGTATCAAAAAAGGAGCTGGTGGATACTTTGTTTTTAAGCTATTATGCAAAAAAGACAAAAGGAGATTGGAAGGGAAGAATCTCTACATCACTCATTCATCCTTTCCAGATATGGCGTACACATAAGGCTTGTTAAATTGAGTCGCTACGGCCTTTGTACGACTGTGTTCATAAATCAACAAGAGACCCGCTCCCACTCCGCCGCTACCCTTCCTCTTATTTATTATTTAGCCAGCCACTTGAAGACTTCCATCTGGATACGAAGGTCGCGACACGAAGCAACGTAATGAAAAAAACATGTCAACATATGCATAAAAGCAGACAGCGCTGATATTGCGGTGTGAGGTTGGAGGTCTCTTGGGTATTGTTTCACTCTCGGCGCGTTGAGATGTAATAAAGTACTGGCTTAAGTTGAAATTGCTACACAGTGAGCAGAACAAATATCATCGGAATTAGCGGCGCAGCCCAAGCGTAAACCTGGTTAACTAATGGGAAAATCGGCGAGTGGTTTGAGACGTTGACGCGTTCTCAGGTGTAGGAATCAATACGGAGCTACGCGTATTGACTTGTGATTGAAAGTCAAATGTTTATAATGCCTTTGATTGAAAAAGCTGATGGTAGAGAGGTATGTTTCCTACACCATCTATAACCTTTTATATAATAAGGAATGTAGCATGGAAAGACCTTTGAACTTGTGACTACATATTAAGAAAAATAAACAGAAGTGCTCTCTGTAACGTCTGTGGTGGGGGACGTTGGACACCTGGTTGCTTTGAATGCACTATATTCACTATATCGCGGTTCACCTTTTGCAGCCTCACTATTTCGTTGATGTTTTTAGTGAAATTTTACATACATATAAACGTGCATTGTGTTCTGCGTCCTGATTGGCTGTTGGACTGTCGACCATTGCCCTTCAGTCTCCTCTGTGCCGTGTCTCCTGTACAGTACAGAAAGTGTTCAGACAAATTTACATAAATGTTGGATTGCAGTGTGACTCTGAAGTGCTGTATGTTTGCAATTTGTTTTCTCCCCGACAAAACCCACTATGTCGATGAAACGTTCTGCACCGACAAAGGCACCTGCGGTCGAGTGAGTCACTATTAATAATTTCTTATGTGTCCAACCTCGTAGGTTGATCATTAAAATTGAATTTGTTACAGTATTTCTAAAAGCGATCTTTTTTTTAATTTACAGTACAGGAAATCATTCATATTTTTATTTCTCAAGCAAATGTTTGGGCCTGAAAGTAGCTCTTGATCTTTGGCTTCATTCTATAAAACTGTGCTTCTTTTTTAAAATCTACAAAGGTTTGAACTTTGAGAGTGTTTAAACAAGAGAGAAATGTGAGAAAATGTTACTGCCTGTGTGAGAAAAGTGTATAAAGTGTGTGGTGAGGGGTTTTACAGCAAAAAAACATATAGAATAATTGTAAAAAAATAAAGCTGATACTTCACAGATTTCGCCTATTTTGATTTTTTTTTATTTTTATAAAAATTATGAAAAAAAAAACCTTCTTCTCAGACTCTGAGCTTTAACCTGGCCTGTGAGTCATCCACTTGTCTCCATGGAGATAAAAACATACAGTGGAACAAAAAGCAATAGCATGTCCATGGAGGAAGCAGATTGCACACCCTCAGTGTTTGTATGTTCACTCTGCATTTTAATGTATTAAATTCTGCACAACTGTCCAATCCCCTCCATGCAGTCCAAAAAAAGTAAAAAATTCGAAGTTTGATATATAGACTCTTTTCGTATCTCCCACTCAACTCTCCATCACATTTCAGATTCTTGCTTCAAAGTTAAGACCATGACTGGAGGCTACCCTGTGCCACTTACGCTCAGGTTTATAGGCTTGGTTTTATTATGCACCTCTTTGTAAGGCATCGCTGGGAGATAATGACACCCGAGACACCTATTTAAAGGGGCCCGGGTGTGAGCTGCAGATGCCGAAGCCCTGCAAGTGGCAGCCTGTCATGGCGAGCCTTGTCTAAGTTTATGGGCTGTTAGGAGCATTTGACCCGAGGATCAGTCCTGCTGTGGAGTCATCATACGGCTCTCCATAGGCAGAGCACACCAAATGAACAAAAATACATTGTTGTGAACCTTTCAGACCTGTGTGTCCATCCGGAGGCGAGGAGCACCATGTGTGAAAGGATAATGCGAGGGAACAATGACGTGCCAGCGGGGACAATGAGAAGAGGCAGATAGTGTCACAGGAGAGCCGCTGATAAAGTGACACATTTATATTTTTAGATATATTTCTCGGAGTGCTTACAATATGAATCAATGCAGAGTAGTGACATGGCTGTACAAAGCAGTATGTTAATAATAATAATAATGCATTATGTGCGTTACCTGCTTGTCTGCATGGAGATGTTATTGCATTGCCTGAAATGTTATACAGCATGCCATTAAATATATATATATATATATATATATATATATATATATATATATATATATATATATATATATATATATATATATATATATATATATATATATATATATATATATATATGGAGACAAGCAGATGGAGCAACTAGGCAAAGTACTGGACAGATCTGTGGAGAAGCAAGCAGACTCACAGTAAGTCTTAATTTATTGTACAGTTGTCCCTCGCTATATCACGGTTCACGGTCTCACTGTTTCGCAGATTTTTTGTGTGTAATTTTTCATGCTTTTTTACACCATATAAACGTGCATTGTGTTGCGTCCTGATTGGCTGTTGGACTGTAGACCATTGTCCATCAGTCTCCTCCGTGCCGTGTCTCCTGTACAGTACAGAATGTGTTCAGACAAATTTACATAAACGTTGGATCACAGTGTGACTCTGAAGTGCTGTATGTTTGCAATTTGTTTTCTCCCCGACAAAACCCACAATGTCGATGAAACGTTCTGCACCGACAAAGACGCCGACGAAGGTTTGAACTTTGAGAGAGTTTAAACAAGAGAGAAATGTGAGAAAATGTTAATGCCTGTGTGAGAAAAGTGTATAAAGTGTGTGGTGAGGGGTTTTACAGCAAAAAACATATAAAATAAATGTAAAAAATAAAGGTGATTTCATCTATTGCGGGTTATTTTTACAACATAACCCCCGTGATAAATGAGGGACCACGGTATTTATTTGTTTTGTTTTTTTTCATGTAATTTAATAAATGTAAGACAAATACATTTAATGCCATACTGTGGATTATGCAAGCATAGAAGTTAAAAAAGTTGCATAATACACTTTTAATTTCACTCGTGCATTTTATTATTACTTCAGTCCTTTCTTTGGCTCTTTATTAATTAAAACTGTTTTTTATATTGTATTTGAGATTTTGCACTCTATTATTTTCCCCTGAGCATCTTTAAAGTTTGTCTAAATAAGTCCGATGGGTTTTAGAGGTTAAACAGGCAGGTTTGAAATGAAGAAAAACAATGCATAAATTCAAAATAAAAATAAAATAAAATGATAGATTTGTTTTAATCTGATTTGGAAAAATATGAAATTACCATCCCACAAGAGCACATATTCTGCCAAACACACCCACAACTGTCTCAAAACGGTTTGGCCGTGCTCATGACCTCTGGCTCAAAAATAGTCAACAGGATTATTGCTCCCCTCACTGAATATTTATCTTGGACTGCTTTATAAACCCAAAAGTACAGGTTATGTGTTAAAAATTCTTACAGTTTGGAGAAACTTGTTGCAGATTTTTATTTTTTTTTAATATATAAATTTGATTCTTGATGGTTAGGTCTTGCTATAATGGATAGAATGAGAAAAAATCAGCAATGTTCCTCTGCTAATTTAAAAAGCGTTACTTCCAAAACAATCTTGGCGACGAATTCCATATTTCCATTTCCGACCATGAGTATCATAGCAACCAAAAAGCCAATCAAGAGCCGGGTTGTTGAAAGTAACGCCCCTTCTCGCCCACACCGCCGGTTTAGCAGGGAGTGGACGCTTAGCAACGCTGTCAATCAAACCTGTTGCTAACGCTGGCAGGCACGACCTCAGAGATAGAAGGAGCTGATTTGTCTGTTATTAATGTTCACATCATGAATTACGGAAAGAAGAGCAAAATAAAAACATCAGGATCATGTAAAGCGGGTTGATACGAACATTTTAAGACCAAAATGACGAGTCTGACAACAGCAGTTACAGAGAGACGGGCCACAGTTTTTCAATAGAAAGTGAAATGGAGCCAGAGTCGATGGACCGGGAAGTGCGTCCACGCTCACTTCCTATTTAGAATGGGACGGCTAGCAGGTTAGCTATATCCATTTCTATATACGGTCTATGGCACGATCAGGCATGCCCAAACTGTGGTCCGGGGGCCAAATGCGGCTCTCCGATAAATTTTTCTCTGCCCTTCCAGGTGAATTGGCCCATATTACATAAACAGTACTATTTACTGTACATTTCTGAAAATCTACTTACTGTCCATCTCAAATATTGTCCCATTGAGGATGTGAGCATGAATAAAGGTCTAGTGGTTCAGTCTAACTTGTAATAAACACACAGATTTGAAGTATTCACTGTATTGGCGACCAGTTTATGGCCCTCAATCGGCCCTCAGCTTTGTGTTTTATATGTGGCCCTTAATGAGAAAGTTTGGACACCCCTGGTATATGGTATTCTCCCATACTTGTGCCGTTAGTAAAAATCTAATACAATACAAATAGAAAGATGAACTGACAGCATATTGGGATTATATTGGGATTATATAGGACACTACCTCAGTTTTATCCTATATGACGATGCTGAATGCTTTCTCTATGCACGTGCTAAACAATCCTGAGCACTTTTTCTTATAATTTCCAAGAATGGCATGGGAGTTTTTGGCTTCTTCTCTTTTTCATTTCCTTTCAGACAGCCTCTTGAACCCGTCTGCCAGCACCAAACTTCAAAACTAGCAAACTTTTCCTCAATCTCAGCGTTTGCGATCAGCTTTTAGACCCCGAGTTCAACCCTTTATCTGTTTTCTTCTGCTCCACTCTGCGTATTAATCTCCAAGCATCATAAAGCCTCTTTTTGGAAGGGAAAGACAGCAACAAACTCACAACCTTAAGGGAATGAGGAAAAACATCTGTGGAGAGGCAGAAGAGAGAACGATTTTCTCAAAGTCGAAGATATGACAGCTCTGATTAAAAGGAATACTGTCCATGTTTGACACGAGCAACAAGAGCAAGCAATTAACCACTTCGCAGATCAGTATTTTTCTTTTTATGATTGTTTATGTTTTACTGCGCCCTTCGGAGTTATCGTAAAAATTGTGCTTGGGCAACAATGAGTAATTTCAGAACTGGAAGGAAGCTAAATACATACGTACATACATTCAAAACAACAACCTTATATGAAAAAAGTAATGGCAAAAATGTGGTAATGTTTACACTGAAGTAGAATGCAAAAAGGGTATTGGCTGGTAGAAAAAAAGTACAAAACGAAAAGAAACAATAGGTCTGCTTTGATAAACACAGGCAACCTTTTCGCCCATGGCTCAGGAGGCCTATGCGGACTATTTTTAGCTGTCACTGAATAGACTTGTCACTGAAGGTATTTTGAAATCAAAGACTGGATTGCTGCTGTTAACAAAACGCCCTGATTCAAGTTTGATAATGGGGAGATGAAAAATGCTTTCAACCCGTACCGATATATGCAAAACAAGTTCAAGACAGCTCCGAAGGCGAATAGTTAGTAGATGGTTTGTCGCAAATAAAAGATTTAATTGCTTTCTAGTGGCTCTTTTATAGAACAGAACTCCACTGGTAAAGCTATACTGCATTGTGACTTTATTTACAAGTCGAGGTGACCCATACGATCTATTTCTTGGGACTTCTTTTTTCTTACTTCATCCTATAATGTTTTTTCCTGCTCCCTTCATACTGGTCAAATTAGAAAAAATAGTAATCCCAACAAAATGGATGGATGGATGGAGTAATCCCAACAAAACTTTGCTGTTTCAACAACCTGTGTCTAATGTAAATATGCCATCCATCCATTTTCTTCCTCTTTTCCGGTGCCGGGTTGTATGGGCAGCAGTCTAAGCAGGGACTTCTAGACTTCCCTCACCCCAGACATGTCCATCCGTCCATCCAGTTCCTCCGGTGGGATGGTAATGTAAATATGGATTTATTAAAATGGGACTAAACACCTAAACTCCACCCAACTCGAGTACTAAAAGGGCAAATGAGGAGGTGTGTGAGAAGCTGTACTTAACGCTGCTTATTCACTTTTTTTCGGAAGTTGCCATTGACGCCACCATCATTGTTTAGGCTGTATTATTTTGCATGGGGCTGCTTTTCTTGACAGCAAATAAGTTCTACACAGATTATAGAACTGTTTCTCGTTGACTTGTTGTTGCGCAAGAAGATAGAACGTTTGGACAAATCAACACTTAATACCATATTTTCCTCCAGCTCCAACCTCCTGTCCCTGCCCTGTAGGACCAAGCTCCGAACCTGGGGGGACAGAGCCTTCTCCATCGCTGCCCCCACCCTCTGGAACTCACTACCTAAACCCCTCCGTGACTGCTCTGACCTCCCCACCTTCAAAAAAGAACTCAAAACTCACCTGTTTAAAATTGCTTTTAATGTTTGATTTTATGTTCTAAATTTTGTGATATTTTACTCTTGTATGTAGTGTGAAGCGTCTTTGAGTGTCTTGAAAAGCGCTATATATATATAAAACTTATTATTATTATTTTAGCGGCAAAACTTTGATCGAATTCGCCGTTGAAATGAATGGCATTCCCACTGTAAAGAAAGCTCAGGTTAGTTGCATTTATGGCAAACATGAGAAAGGAGGAATGAGATCAATAACTCTAGACAGGTATCCACAAACTTAACTTTAAACTCCGCCCCTGCCGCCAGGTGTTTGCAACCAGTCTTCAGTCTTCAGTGATGTCACCAACTACTAAAAACTGCAGACACCACTGAAAGCAGCACAAACTTTTTGGATCAGAAAGCACCAAACTGACCTACTTTGCACTAAAGCTCCCAAAATATGACAGAAGATAATGTTATTAAAACAGTAGCGATGAAGTGGATTTAGTGTTTAGTTCCACTTTCAGCATGACAGTGACGACTGTTCTAGACGAGTTGAGATCCAAAGGCCAGTTGTGGGTTTCTCAGGGACAATCGGCTTTCAGGCTTTGAATTCTGCATTTACCTGAAAGATAGAAAGAAAGAAAGAGAGGGCAGGAGGGGTACGTAAACAAGAAGACTGAAAGGAAGGGAGTGGGTGGTATAAACAGAGCGGGACAGAAAGAGGCGAGCTTGAGGTGTGGCCTTTCTCTTGAACTTTAGATAACATAACTTATCTTCATTGAATTATGCTTAAAGCTCCTTCATCTGAGAAAAAACACAAACAAGAATGTGAAAAGTGTAGATGGACAAAAAATAGATGCTTTAAAACATATAGATTTGACATCAATTATCGCACGTCAACACTTCTTATTACGATGTACCTTATCCTTACCGCTGTCTCCTTCAGCAGCCATCCCCTCGTTCTATACATCCCTCCCTCGAGCGTTACAGAGTGCAGGCGGGGGCTCGGTTGAAAGAGGGCAACGCGAGCAGGCAGCCCAGCGCCAGGTAATTTCTGCTGTCTCACCTCAGCGCTTTTCCTCATTCGGCTCTGATTAACTCCAATAATGTATCGCAGACTGTTCAGCTGTTCAGAAGGGCGATGGATGGGGAGGCGGAGGCAGGGGGGGAGGGGATGTGGGCTCCAATAGAAACAAAGCAACAGAACAGACACCGCCAAGATGATTCTGAAGATGTCGCCTGCAATAGCGTTCTTCCACGCCATGTGTTCGTTTTAGTTTGTCTACATCGGTGTTTCTCAACCGGAGGTGCAGGGACGTGTGCGGTACACAAGGACTTAGGATGGTGTGTTTGGTTTCAGATTTCAGATTAGTTGGTTCTATTTTGCTGGGGTTTTTTTGCTGTTGTTCTCACTTTGTCTGAAATGTCTCACAGTATACCTTTAAATCTATCCATCTTCAGCCACTAGGCCAAGTTACCAGTAAGATCTGTGGAGAAACGAGCCCACTCACAGTCTTAATACATGTTTTTCAAGGTACATTTGAGCACCTGTAATGAAATAAATAATCGATAGTTTAATGCCATATACAGTAGGCTACGTGCACAGCCGCATGCTAGCTAGCTCACGCTCAACAGAGACTTTTATCAAAATCGGAAAATATAAAATAAACAAGCTATTAAACTTCAAATTAATTAAAATAAAGACTTCCTGATTATTTTTATGTGTAGAATACTTCAGATTCTGGTGTTTTACTATTTGTTATGCCTCAAAATTAGCATTAGCGTTAGCATTGAGGAGCACACATCTCTCTTTCTAAACACAGAAGTTGTCATCCACCTGCAGCTCTGTGTCTACTGCATTATCTTTAAATATTTATTCATTTTAGCATAACTCGGCAAAAACTTCATAGAGATACAACTGAACAGGAAGTATTGACGCTAACAGTGAGGTTGCCGGGCGCTGTTGTGCACAGAGCTTCCACCAGAAAAGTTACGCAGTGCACATTTAATGAAAACTAGGAAATATTATAGAAAAAAATACAAGAACAATGTACTACTGCAGTAACCAGATGTATTTGTTTATTTGAATATTTGTAGTTTTTGACAATCTTACGGTGTACCCAAGACTAAAAAATGTTGCAAACCACTGCAGATTGTATAAATTCCACCCTATAGCAGTACTTGTCAAACTTTTTGGAAATATATTCACTGGGAAAGGGGATTTCTCTTGGGCTCAACCCGAACTTTATAGGCATGACATTTGAAGTGACTTGCTTTTAAAGACAAAACTCGTCTCCGCCGCTTTTATGAAATCCAAGCCATTTGATATGTCATAGTCTGAGCCCTGACACATTCGCAGATAAGTGGTGGGAAGTGTAAGATCCATTATATTGGTTGAGTGATATGCAAAGCGCAGCCTGTCAAGAGATTGATTACGGCAAAAGATTATTTCATCCGCAAACACTGTCGGTAAGCAAAACATATTTACCCTGAGTGATAGTTTGAACAATTGGCCATTTTGAGAGTCTTGCTTTATTATGTTGATGTATTTCCTGCTGCCTTTCAAACTGATACGGGCAGGTACGTTACAACTGTGTAAACAGAATGCAATATGCTGTTCTATAAATGTTCTGTTTCATTTAGTTATGAGCTACAGTAATCAATTTGAATAAGAAACCCTGGCCTGAATGACTGGCACGTCATAGATAAGAACAAGGATACACCCTGAGACAGTTATTCATTGTATTTCATAGTGTGATTTTGAAGTGTTTGTGTTTGATTAAATTGTCTGCAAAGCCTTGTGCTTCAGACATACTTGTGAATGTTTTGCGTGTTCCTCCAGGGCTTCCGTATATTTCAAAAAGCCCTTGCAATAGAAGTGTCTCCATTAGTGCTACAAAAGAACCACCATGATCTCTGTGTATAAAATGCATGATGCATCCACTAAAGCACAAAGGAGCTGTTTTGTCCTAGAATTTTCTATAGCAACTTCTCCAGGGCAAACATTCTTTCTGCTAAAAAGGATTTACATGCAAACAACACACTGCTTTCTTAGCTGAATATGCTTCTGAGTTGTGTTGTTGCCACATATAGAAGAGACCTGATGAAAGCAAAGTACGGTGCACATTTATACAATGGTTTTGTGCATGCAAACACTGCAACCACTATTGATTAGAACAAGACAGCAAGGGGCCTGCTCAACAGTACTGATTAACAATCATTATTTATATGGATTGGAAGTCCAAAAGTGTCGGCAGACTTGGCAATAAATATTTATATTCAACAAAAACTGTTACAAATTCCCTAAAAACTTGTTTTGCATTATGCATCAACCTCTGCTTAGCATAAAAATGCGCAGTGTGGAGTGTAGAGCCTTAAACCATTTCTTCTACGTTACAGTTTAATGAACTTTGGGTTTACTATTTTAACTTTCAGTAGCTTGATGAACAAAGAACAAAACTACTTATACAGAATTAAGGTGGACTGGGATCTAGAATACACACTTCTCCAATACTTTACGGAGATGTGAGTCTGCTCAACTGTTACAAAAGTTTGTCCATTTCTAAACAAATAGGAACAAATAAAGGAAAAAATATTACAAGGGACTAAAACACATTTCTGTAGAATCAATGAGTGAAGAACTAAACTCAGTTCAAAATGATGTGTGACCAATGAGCTCCTTTGTGTCACGTGAGTCACTAGAATACACAAATCTGATCACACGCTGCTGTAAGAATCTGACTCGAGGTGCGATGGAGGGAGTGTGGACCAGACTTCTATATGAAACGTACAGAGACAATATTCTGACAAATTCCTCTTGAATCATCAAAAACAAATACATAATTTATTTTTAGCTCAGATTAATGTCTAGTGAGCGGTTGTGGAAATAAAGTTCTCCTTGATTTGATAGTGCTTCACCTGTTGATTCTATTCTGTTGTTTTATTTTTTATTTTTTCCCACCCATTAGATGTTTGCCTTAATACACACGGACCATGCTCTTCTTTGATTGGTTGATTGACCTCTCCATCATGTCCACATTGAGGCATTTGCAGGAGGTCTTTTCTGTGTATCATAGAGAACATTATTGGTTTAAATCCTATCTATCAGATAGGTACCAGTTTGTTAGTATAAACCAGAGCACCTCTCCCTGTTCTAAAGTAGCCTGTGGTGTTCCACAAGGATCTGTGCTTGGTCCAATCCTATTTACTCTGTATATGTTGCCATTGGGTAACATTATCAGAAAACATGGCATTAATTTTCACTGCTACGCTGATGACACTCAGCTGTACTTATCAATGAAACCAAATCAGACTGATCAAATAGATAAACTCAGTGCCTGTGTGAAGGACATCAAAACCTGGATGACCTTGAATTACCTGCTCTTAAATCCTGAAAAAACAGAGGTCATTGTCGTTGGTCCCAAAGGTCAAAGAGATTCTCTGTCAGACCAGATATTCTCACTCGACAATGTGAATATAGCTTCTAGCCCTACTGTAAAAAATCTTGGAGTCCTATTTGATCATAATCTCTCATTCACAGCCCATATAAACCTAGCTTGTAAAACCGCATACTTTCACCTGCGAAATATAACTAAAATTAGAAATATTTTACCTAAAAACGATGCTGAAAAACTCATCCATGCATTTGTTACTTCCAGACTTGATTACTGTAATTCCCTGCTTGCCGCCTGCCCCAAAAGTACTATAAGGAGCCTCCAGTTGGTCCAAAATGCAGCGGCCAGAGTCCTAACAGGAACTAAAAGAAGAGACCACATCAGTCCTGTACTAAAATATCTGCACTGGCTTCCTGTCGAGCTTAGAATCAAATTCAAAGTCCTCCTCCTGACATACAAAGCCCTAAACGGTATGGCCCCATCCTATCTGCAAGATGCTATTGTCCCGTACCAGCCAAACAGAGCCAAACAGAGCACTCCGCTCTCAGAATGCAGGACTATTAGTGTCCAAAAGTACAGTGGGAGGGAGAGCATTCAGTTACCAAGCTCCTGTGCTATGGAATCAACTCCCTGCTGATGTTAAACAGGCCCCCACAGTCTCTGTATTTAAGACCAGGCTTAAAACCTTCCTCTTCAGTATAGCGTATGACCAGGTTACTTAGTGAGGGAGTTAGGGTTATTAAAACCCGGGATAAGATAAGCTGCAGTAGGAGTAACTAGCTGGGGGAAGTATGGCAACCTGAGCACTATCCTCTACTTTGCCCTATTTTCTCATCAGCAATGCTATTCACATGTTGTCCCCTGTCCCACTCCCCCTGTGGAGTGTATCTCTTTCAGATGCCCCGATGACAGTTGGACCTCCTCCTTGCCTGGCTCTCCTCCTCCTCGCCCGGCTCTCCTCCTCCTCGTCTGGTCTCCTGGCCGATTTCTTATGTTGTCTGATTTTTCCTGTTGTGTCTGATTTTTCCTGTTGTGTCTGATTTTTCTTGTTGTGTCTGATTCTTCCTGTTGTTTTGTTTTTTGTGTCTTGGCGGCACGGTGACTGAGTGCCATCACTCATGTCTCACAGCAAGAAGGTTGGTTCGATCCCCGGGTCACCAGGCCTTTCTGTGTGGAGTTTTTCATGTTTCTCCCCGTGTCTGGATGGGTTTCCTCCGGGTACTCCGGTTTCCCCCATCAACCAAAACATGAACGCCCTTCGAGACAACTGTTGTTGTGATTTTGGGCGTTACAAAAATAAATGAATTGAATTGAATTGAATTGAATTATTAAAAGGTCCTATATTACACAAAACTGACTCTTATGAACTTTTAGAAATGCTGAAATCATCCCTATCATTCTCGTGAAGATGTACAGACTTTAAAAACCCACTGGAGCACTTCCTGTATGCTCATGACATCACAAGGTGGAACAGGTTGTTTCCGTTTGCGAGAAGAACTCAGCCAATAGATGCAGTTTGTGAGTGTTAAAGTGTTAAACATGTGTGAATGAAACAAAACACAAGTGCAATGAGGAAACGGTTATAACACAGATCAGAAAATAGAGTAATATAAGCCCTTTAAAGTAAGGTAAATGTTGGCGTAATGGACTTTCGTAATGTTGTTGAGCGAATGAAGCAATCTGCAAATTAGAGAAATAGAGAATAGCTTTGTTCACTTTGGCCCAAGCATATGTTTTGGCATCGAGATAAGTAATGTATGCAAACGGCTTTACAAAGTGGACAAATACACACAAGCCTTTAGATGCTATATCTGACGGTCTGATATGGACCATCACTCGCCAACACGAAGGATCATGGCATATGAGTAGCCTCTGCTCAGTGTCTGCAGGATAATGGTCATCAAGCACTGTCTGTCGGCCTCAGCTCTCACCAAAGCTGCCAACATGTTCATTACGCAGCAGGGATCCCATTACCACCATCCACAGTCTTCGCCAACGTCACAAACACGCACCCAATTAGTCTCACATGTAGCCTTAGGAATTCTAATTGTTGTTCTCCTCCCTTTTTCCATACACTTATTCCACATCCAGCTCGGCAGTGTTTTTTTGACTTGTGCTCTCGGCAGGTGGCAAAGTGTGTGCCACTTTTAGACTGTCAAAGTTGCTCAGAAAGGCTTTCAAATTACAGTTTAAATTTCCCCACTGAGAGCCTATTAACTTTCAAATGGAGACAGAGTGAGGCAGAGACGGGGGCTTGGAATGACGGGCTTTAATGATGCTTGTCCTTCTGTCCTGTCTTATGTTTACTCTTTACAGTGTTTCTTATGTGCGTTTGACAAATAGCTTTCATTGTGATGGCATAAAGAATGAGCCTTTTTATATTTGTTAGCTCATTTCTTTTGTACACTTTATGATTTGTTTATTCATTGTTTGCATATGCATTGTTTAAATATGGAGCAGAGAGAAGCAGTTATTATTTCCTGCCCCCAAACCATCGTATAATCAATTAGAGACTCCTCCAGGTGAGAATTTTTGGATAGAAAAAGAAATACTAACAATTTGTGCCTCCACTCATCCATCTGTTTCCTTCCGTTTATCCAGGGCTGGGTGGCAGGGGCAGAAGACTAATCAGGGACTTCCAGATTTCGCTCACCCAAGACACTTCCTCCAGCTCCTCCGGCGTTACCCTAAAGTGTTCCCAGGCCAGCCGAGAGACAAAGTCCTTCCACAGGATCTTCCTTGGGGCCTCCTCCCAGTGGGACATGCCCGAAAAACCTCTCCATGAAGGTGTCCAGAACAGATTCCCGAGCCATTTCAGCTTGTTCTTCTCAACGTGGAGAAGCAGGGGCTCTACTCCGAGCTCCTCCCGCGTAATTGAGCATCCACGTAGTACTATTATATTTTTTGGGTAGAGCGTACACCACCTGCTTGTCTCAGAACATTTTGTTTGCCAGAAATGTTCCACAGATTAGCACTGAACGTATCTCCTGTATAAAAAAAACGATAAATAAAATAAAATCTACTCCATTGAGTCAAGCAGGTAACACCATGAAGCTACGTTACAGGTTGGAAAAAACAAAAACACAAAACTGTAATTGAATAAATACTGAAATTTAAGTCACTTTTTTTTCGTCAAAACCAAAATCTACTCCATTATCCTTCCTGGTGCCCTCACATCATGCACTGTGATGTGTTTCTGTCTTCCTGCAGATCAGGGCCTAAACTCAGGGACAGATGGTTGTATTATTGAGGGAATAGGTCGACAGTCTCAGCATAAAACTGAATGCCATGGCAGCCTTGGCTTTCAATCACTTCTTAGAACTTTTTCTAGGCCGCTCCGGTTGTAAAAGGTCCATTTATCTCCTTCCTGTCTACCAACGTGTTTACGTAGAATCAATGTGTCTGCCTTTTCGTTGAACCAGGGATATCTTTTAGTCAAAACTCAAATGTAAATAACAAAAGAAACTGTGTAAGTCAGTTGGTAAAGATGAGTGATGTGTTAACTGCCTTTATAGCTGCGTAAAAGGTTTCTATCTTCTGGGAAAATGGATCAAAACTTGCTTTTTTTTTGTGCTTTTTTTCTTCTTTTTTTTACAACAGCTGGTGCGGTTGGAGGAGGTGGACACGTGTGCAACTTATGTTAAGCCGTGTCTTGTACAACTGCGCAATTCCAAGCCATAATCACTCACTTTCTTGCTCATTTCTCGCATTTAACACATTTTATATCCATGTTTATTGTCACTTTTCTACTCGTTTTTTAAGGGTTTTAAAGCTACCATCTGTATCTTTATTTCATCATTTTTTTCCTAGTAAATGGCAGCTGTGAAACCTGCTCCCCCTCCTCGCTCCCTGGGTCTTTTTTCCAGTCTTCTTTTGTCAGGTCAATTCTGGCAAATTTCCAGACCACAGTAACATAGATTATTTCCGATGGGGTGGGTCAGCCAGTCTAATTACCAGTGGCAGCTTTAAGATCTGTTGTTTGTTTTGTTTGTGGACTATTGGATACTTTAACAACTTTGAATAAGTCACTTCCTTTGTTGTGGATCCATCTCTTGCCACTGACTGTGCACTGTTCTCGAAAGGTTCCTTCTTTACCTAGAATATCTGTACATTTTGGCGTCAAACTCACTGTATTCACGCAGTTTTATGTTGTAAATGGTCCACACCAAATATAAATCCATTCAGACATATTTGATTTAATATTCACCTTGTAAAACAGCCAGACATAGTTTACCAGACCTCTTAAATAAACTCCACACTTAGATATGAAAAGACATGTAAACAACAAGCCCACTTTTTGTCAAGATGATTTATGGATCTGTCGGACGGCACTAGATTTCAAATGGAGATGTTTTGTATCTTACTTCATAAAAATGGACCAAAATGGATTCTCACACAGAGCAAAACTTGACTTGAACAAGTGTCTCTGGAGTAATGCTAAGTAGGAAACACAAATAAATGAGAAAAGTAGTTTGCTATCTGCTCTCCAGGTAATAAAATGTAATAAAATAAAATGACAGACTAATATTTAAGTTATTAATGATACTATTGTCTACTTGGAATTTCCTGTAGTTTATATAAATCAGCTTATGTCGTTGATGTCAATGTAAAGTTATGTTAAAGATGCACTATATAACTTTTCTGGTTCGATTTTTGATCAGTTCTCTCCATGGAAATCTTATTCCTTTGCTTGGAATGTTCCACAGTACAGCATTAAACATATCTATTTAGCATTTTGTTCAGTTACAGAAGTTTTTATTCCTCAAAAGAAACTTGATAAACATGTATTTTTTTACTCTGAGCAGAATCACCTGTCCTCATTTCTGACCTATAACACCTATAACCTAAAAACATTTAATGCCATAATGTGGAACAATTCAGGCAAAACCATAATATCTCCATGGCAAGTTGACGTACCCTTCACCAGAAAAGTTATGGCTACGCATGGTCACTTTTTTATACGTCGCTTTTCCACCTTCAAGTCACTCAAACCGCTTTACATCAAGGAACCGCTCATCCATTCACACACTAGTGCACACAGACACTAGGGGCGAGGTCGTTGAAGTGTCTTGCCCAAGGACACAACGACAGCTTTCGTCTGTGGGACCTGGAATCACATCACCAACTTGTAAGTCAGTGGATCTGATCGCTCAACCAATGATGTTCATGTTGAGAGCGGGATTCGAACCGCCAACCTTCAGATCAGTGGACAAACACCAACTCAGCTACTGTTACTCCAAGTTAAAGCTCCTATATTACACAGAATTGACTCTTGTGAGCTTTAAACCACGTTAGAATGTTGTTACTTCCTCAAAAACATGCCTGGAGTTGTATTTTGTTTCATTTGCACATGTTTGAGTAATCCTTTATTATTAGTTTGTACATCTCCAAAGCTCAAAATGCTCCGTTCCACCTTGTGATGTCATGTTTTATTAGTCTGTCTACATCGCGTACAAAGCTCAAATTGCTCTGTTACAGTTTAGTTTAAGTTAACAGCTCCTTTTCCCTTTAGCGCAGTAGAAATGAGCAGTTCCTGGGCTGAAATTATCCAAATGATTCTAGTGAAGGTGTGTGGAGGTTAAAAACACAGTGGAGCACTTCCTGTATTACCACATGATGACATCACAAGGTGGAACAGTGCGTTTTCTGTTTAAGTGAAGAATTCAATCTAAATATACAGGATTTGTGTGTTAAACATGTGTGAATGAAACACAAATCCAGGTCTGTTTGTGCTGAGGAAAATCATCATAGGAAAACAGCATAATACGGGTCTTTTAATGCGTCTTTATGTCCCTGGATGTGGTTTCTATTACTATAAATATAAATTAATTAATTAAATAACAGCTAAGAAAATAATTGAAGTGAAAATATGACCCCAGGTTGTACAGCGGGAGGTTGAGCTCAGTGGGGAGGAGTCAAAAGTGATTAATCCAGTCTCGCTCTTTGTGGCTTTACAGAAATGATCATACTCAGTGAATCATATGGCCGCACCAGGAGGTATTCCGACATTTGGGAGACATTTCGACAGCCCCGAGATGGCACGCGGAAGCTAATTTACCGAGAGTAGAGCCGGCTAGCCCTCCCGCTGACACAGGTGGTCAGCTGACACCGTCGTCTGGACCTTTTTTGGAACTGCTGGAAGGCTTTTAGTTGCTCTCATCACATTCCATTCTGCTGCTGATTGGAGCCAACCTGTGGGAAAGAGACAGAGAGAGACAGACTGCGAGCGCGATTTCGTAAGAGCTGGTGTGTGTTTCCATGGCAACGGGCTAAACGATGCTAATTACAAAATCAGACAGGCCGCGTACAGCTTGTCACTTCGACTTATGTCGTCTCTTCATCACAAATTTTACCCGAAAGCTAGCTCCAGCGTGGTACTTTTTTTTCTGATTTGCATTGCTCACTAAACAGCCAGTCCGCGCATATTTTTATTCACTTAGCGTAAACAGAGTTCGGTTGCTCTTGTGAATGAAAATAATGCTCGCCTGATGAGTTTGTGTGTAAAAGAGTGAGAGACTGGGCTGCTATTTATTATATTGTGAGGACTGAAATCACTTTATGGGGATTTGTTTTCTTTATGTCGACAAAAAAACATAATATTACATCAACGACACTTTAGGTTAAGGTTAAGGTTAGAATCAGTCTCTGGCACAAAATTTATATCACAAATATTGCACTTGCTCAACCTTTAAAGGGCCCATATCTATTTTATAATGTTGTTTCCTCATCACAAACATACCTGGAGTTGTGTTGTTTCATTCACAGACGCTGCATATTTACACTTCCACCTTGTGATGTCATCATGTGGTAATACAGGAAGTCCTCCACTGTGTTTTTAAACTTCATACACCTTCACTTGAATCATTTGGATCATTTCAGCCCTGGAATTGCCAGTTTTGCTCAGGTAAAAAGAATCTGTTCACTTGAAAACTACCACTTCATGACATCACAAGGTGGAACGGAGCATTTTGAGCTTTGGAGATGTAGACAGACTAATAATGCAGGATGCGAATGAAACAAAACACGACTCTAGGTATGTTTTTCTACGTAATATAGGACCTTTAATACCGTATAAACCACATTTTATTCACAACTGCACATACGGCACTATGGGTTGTTTTAATATTACGTTTGCATAACACAATACGACATATTTTGAGCTGGTCACATGTTTATATATCGCTTTACGTCAAGAAACCACTACTCCATTCACACACCAGTGCACACAGACACTGGGGGCGAGGTGGGTGAAGTGTCTTGCCCAAGGACACAACGACAGTAATCATCAGTATTCAGCTGTTGTCGTCCCTTCCTGTTCGTCATGCAATTGTTTAAAAATCTCTTTTCTCTTCGAAGGTCATTCAAAGGTTGTAAAACTTGCCTAATGTTTCTTTCGAGGATTCTGTTCTACATTCTGTTTTCTGGGTTCACTTTTTCCTGGATGTATGAGGTCACATTCAGACCTTTGTCTTACGATTGCATTACTTTTTAATGTCTTGACACATGGCCACCTTGACTTGTTCTATTCACACCTGCCACTGGAGATGGAATGTCGTCTAGAATGGAGTCTTCAATAGGAGTGGAACCTTTTATTTCTATTCTTTATGAAGGACAAGAATCTCTCTGTATAATGTTGGTTTATTTTACGGAGATGTTTCAGTTATGGATTTTAGTTGGTGTTTACCTTTTTAATTTTTGTGTATCTCTCGTAACGACTGACAGGGACCAAACATTCAGAACTCGGGTAACAGTTTAACCTCCTGAGACCTGGCGTCCTCATCTGTGGACAACACATTTTGGGTTGTTTAGGCCACAGTGCAAATTTTTAGAAGAACAGCAACAAGAACATGTTCAATTTTGAATATTTTTAAGAGTTTAGAATATTTATTTATTTTTATTTTATTTTTATTACATTTTTATTGTATTTTTTATTTATTTATTTTCATTTTTTAATTATTATTATTTTTAATTTTTATATTTTTTATTGTATTTCATTTTTTTATTTATTTTTTTTATTTTGTTTTTTTATTGTATTTTAATTTTTTTATTTATTTATTTATTCATTCATTTATTTATTTATTTTATTTTATTTAAAGGCATATATCTTCCTGCACCTGTCAGCAGCACAAATGAGACACATTGTTCCTAGAGTCACAATTGTTTCTCATTTTGTTTTTTACACAAAATGTCTGTGTTCAAGCTCTTAATAGTTTTGCAAATAAAGTCCTGCAGGAGCTCGGGTCTCAGGAGTTTAACACAGTTTATTTTGGAATATAATGAAATCGTAGATAGATTGATCAGATTGTTGACAGCGGGGTTGTTTGCAGTAGTTCTTGAGTAGATCATTGGCAGCGGGGTCAGAAACGAGACGAGAGTGTGAGGTTCGTACCGGACGTGGAGAGCTGGGTCGGAGACAGAGGAGCCGAGCGGGTCCAGGGAGCGGGATCCGACGAGGAGCAAAAAACATCCGACTTGGAAAAGAGTAACAAATGTAAACCACGAGACTGAGCCGAGCAGAGTTGTACCACTGTGGATACGTGGACGATCTGGCGCTGAGTGTCAGGTCCTCGTTCCCGTTGTCCTCCGAAGGTGCAGCTTGATTAACGATTAGTTGCAGGTGTGTGTGGGAGGAGCCAGAATCTCCGCTCAACTACAGGCTCAGACACAGAAGGGAGCGGGAAAACAGCACAAAACACAAGGCAGGCTGGGATTTTGACAGTATCCAAATAAAATAACAAATAATCAGTGGTGGAACATGACAGAGTAATGGCAGGTAGCAGGTTAGTCCATACTTATATATCATCTATATCATATTACATGTCAGCTCGGGGTCCATAAAGCTTCACAAAAAGTTTTCCTGGAATTTTCTGTTGATTTTAGCCTGTATAATATCTGATTTATGTTTTATTTTCTTATAAAGAGTATAGATTGTCTGATAGTTGAAGGATGTCACTAATGAATCCACAGTTCTAAACACACCCAAAATATCTGCTGTGAGAAAAGCTATTTAAATTGTAATTGTGTATAGAAAAAGATTGATTGGAGAATAAAGCAGACTAAATGAACCTTATTAGCCTAGCATGTATATTGACTCTTCCAGATTGATTGTTTTACTGGGTCCCATACAGCACATTTATAAGTCATGGGCCATTAAAATACATTCTTAATAATGGGATTTGTTTTTTCAATTAAAAAAGCTATTTGTTCAAGTATAAATGGATGTGTCGTGTTTTAGTAATGATGATTCTTTCGCGAAAAGAGTTCCAAGTAAACAGTGGCAGTGCGCTCACCAAATGCATTCTCAAAATGTCCCATTGTATCCACTTAGTCGATTGGTCTGTCGAAAGCCTTTGCCGCAAATGATAGTGCAGCTATTTAAGTGTAAAAATAAAACTGCAGATAACAGAGAATGAATGCAGACAGCAGCTTGATGGCACCAGCAGCGCCCTATTCACTCCGTGCTCTACAAATAATGAGCTGAATGGGGTTTTTTTTAGCTAAAACATTGTGTACGATTGCAATATGGAGGTGTGATCTCAAGTACATTTTAAAGAGCAAATATTACACTGTTTTCTGATCCATGTTATAATGTTTCTTCATCACAAACAGACCTGGAGTGTGTTTTGTTTCATTCACACATGTTTAACACACAAAACCTGCATATTTAGGCTGATTTCTTCTCCCAAACAGAAAACACTCTGTTCCACCTTGTGATGTCATGTGGTAATACAGGAAGTGCTCCACTGTGTTTGTAAACTTCATACATCTTCAATAGAGTCATTTGGAATATTTCAGCCCTGACATTTCAAATATCTCTTCAACTAAAGGTAAAAAAAGCTGTTAAATTGAAAACTACCACTTCATGACATCACAAGGTGGAACAGAGCGTTTTGAAGTTTGGAGATGTAAACAGATTTATATTAACCTCTTAGGACCAGGCACATTTTGAGTAAGAGGAAGAACAGCATACAAGAACAGCAACAATGCAAAAATGTTCAATTTAGAATATTTTTAAGAGTTTAGAATGTTCAGAATATTGTATTTATTTATTGTTTGTTTGTTTGTAAAGGCATGTCTTTATGCACCTGAGACACATTGTTCCAAGAGGCACAATTGTTGTTTCTCATTTTGTTTTTACACTAAGGATATATGTTGCTGTGTTCAGGAACTTAATAAATAGTTTTTTTGCAAATTATTAATCAAATGTTCTATCAAAATAATTAAAAGGTCAAACGAATGTCCTCATATGTGGACATCATTTCTCACACACTACATAATGTAAAAAGCGAATTCTTTGTTGTTACGCTCATCAGGTCCCAATCAGCCCAAATAACAAAGAAATTAATAAAGCGTGTGATGGAAGAGCTCGGGTCCTAGGAGGTGAAAGTGTTACTCAAACATGTGTGAATGAAACAAAACACAACTTCAGGTATGTTTTTAGGAGGTAACAACATTCTAACATGACTTAAACCTCACAACAGTCAGTTTTATGAAATATAAGACCTTTAAACACATGGAATCATACTGATATTGCTCAGGGAACCTCCATGTAGTCTTGGGATAGTTGCGAATTTGGCATCAGTTTAAAACAGCTATACATGCAGCAATGTTTCTTTCATTTCTTTGTTTCATTTGAGTCAAAGGTGGCCAATCCTTTGCCTGTATCGTTCTTTATCTCCAAGAAGTAGGTCCCACCACGCCGTACACCATGTTGGATATTTATTAATTCGCTTGTGCTGTAGGGTGGACTCTGTGGAGTTACCAGCAGGTGGCAGTGGGGCAGAAACTATAAAGGTTTCCCAGCAGTCTTTGGTCTCTCACTTCCACCTGCTGTGTTCTCTCTGCTCCTGCCAGTCCAGGACGAGGGTTTTGAAGCGGTATGTCTAAATTACTAGCATGAGAGTGAAATACTTAAAGCAGCTATAAACTAATGTCACTTATTTCTTAGATTATGGTGTTTGAGGCGTCCACACCCTACTGTTTTTCCTTCACCTTTTTGTTCCTTTCTGCCCTAATGAGTGCAATTGAAGGACTGGAAAGTGCTTCTAACCTGTGAACTTAAAGATTCCAAACTGTTCAAATGAAAGAAATTACATTGGTCCTTTTATAGTGAATGAAATTATAACCATCAGAAGTCCTAACTTTTAATAAGCTTAAAATAAATCTAAAATAAATGCTACTATTCAAACTGGAATGCTCTCGCCTCCTTCAGTGAGCAAACCTGTGCGCCGTACGCTTTATTTTAGATATTTAGATTATTTATTGTCCAGTTTAAACCCAGTGGCATTGCTGGTTCATTTTTTTTTACCTTATATTTAGGCATATTTACTCATAATGTCGCACTTTTGTCATTGGTTGATGTGTGATTTCTGTTTCATTCTTCAATTTCCAAACCCAAACAACAACAACAATCTTTTGCAAAGCCTCATGAAGCGACTGCTGTTGGGATATCGCGCTGTATAAAATGAAATAGAAAAATCTTTGTAGAAATTGTAGACTGTAGATTCAGCAAACAAATGTATAAATATTAGAGCCAGTTATTGGAGAAGAAACATACTGAAAGTGTATCCATTAGAACTTCATCAAAACGTACGTAAGGGTTGTTATCTGAGTAAAAATAGTCGATTTGGTCACATAATAACTGCACTCAAATGAGCCTTTAGCGTAGCCTTTACCCCTCAGTGAAGTAGTTACTAA
The DNA here is from genome assembly GCF_009829125.3 of Periophthalmus magnuspinnatus. Classification (NCBI taxonomy): domain Eukaryota; kingdom Metazoa; phylum Chordata; class Actinopteri; order Gobiiformes; family Gobiidae; genus Periophthalmus; species Periophthalmus magnuspinnatus. Next base: position 28,427,079 of record NC_047131.1, on the reverse strand, counting down.
GCCTTGATCATTCTCAATTAACTTATATTCATTAGGATAAAGTATTTGTCCATGCTTTAAGACTGATTAAAGTAGTAGTTATTATTAAGTGGTGTATTCAAATAAACTTTTTTCTCTACTGGTGACTACATGCAAACATTACATCACACTGGCTGCATACACACACACAGGAAAAAATCACCGGATTTGCCGAAAAATAATATGTAAAGCAGTTGCGTACAGTAAAATGATGTTTAGGCTTCACTTGAAATCATCTGCGTAGATTTTTTCACACAAATATAACTTTTTTTGGTTGATAAAATGTGGTCAAATCATGCTGAATGCACATATTTATCTTACGGTACATGAAAATTGACCTTATTATGGTGTTTTTTTTTCATTTAATTCAGTTTACACAGTTACATCTAGGCCTATGTGAAATATCAAATGTCCTGAAAAGATTTTTAAGTGCACAAAAACAGTCGTTCTTCACAGTCCTGGTGGTCTTTGCAGTGAAACCGTACCGTATGATTATGAACACCGTGTTGTACGCAGTTAAATACAGCACTTAAACTATTACTCTTTAATACAATAATGGACCAGTACAGGACAGAATCACAATGAACTATACAAAAAATGTAGAAGAAAGAAGAAAGAAAAAAGAATACTCGCCATGTAATTTTCTCTAAAGACATTCGATAACAGGTAGGGCATCAGGTACAAAGTCTTCCTCCTGCCACTCCTCCTGTAGACAAAGGATGATAGAAAAAACAGTTAGAATAGTTTGAGCTGGCACTTAGTTTGTTCATCTGCGGCCTTGTTTTGGTGATTCTCAGAACTCCTGTCTTTTTCTGGATGCCGGAATTTGATTGCTTCACTTTTTTATTATTATTATTTTTTAACTGATGCTCTATTTGCAAAATTGTGCTGCACAAAATCACGAAGAAAGTGTGTAAAACCTTTGAAAAGTCTTACCTCCAAAGCAGCTGTCACAGTCCTCCTGGATCCACACTGTAGACACCGTGTAACTATCTGACTCTTGTGTACGTTTGTCTGACTTTTTTGTACATTTGTATTTTCCCTCTACACGTTTTGGGGTGAGGAATTCACCACAAACGAGAACAAAGTCATGTTTTCTCACCGTGATTTAAACATGAATCCAACATCAGATTCACGTAACCTTAAAACTTAAACATGTTAGACACAGAATTGTAAGTCGAAGCTATTATTGTAAGATGCTTTTGCAATTTGAACAACCAATCCCAGGCCGTTTTTGCAGCGTGCATTTAGTAATCAACACTTTAGTTAAAAATGGAAATAGGAAAGAAAAACCAATGCAAATCCATCCTTGCACAGCGCAGGTGTAACACTCGCTGAACGCTGAACAAGCTCCTTGATGTTCTTATAATCATACATTGGAGTGCCAGCCCTGTCTCCTTGATCCATTTCTGCTCCCTCTTTTTTCCTCCCGAGTGCACGGCTGTTTTTGGCACATCTTTGTAACGGCTTTGATAATGTATGTAGGTTACTGTAGCCTGAATGACTGCACAGCCTCTGTCAATAACTGTCAGGTGGCATGTTACATCGCCTACGCTCGCTCTCAGATCCCTCAACATGTAACCTGTGAGGAACACGGCTTTGGTAAGTGGGGCAATAGTGACACCCAAAGGCTAAATTGAGCCATGCAATGTTCAAATGCAAACACGACACAAAAATGCAGTCTGATTCACTGTCTTTGTGTTCAATCTGTAACTACAACCTGGTGAGTTCCTTGAAAAGAAGCTCACAAAAAGCGTGACAGTAACTCAGTTGGTAGAGTTTCTGTCACTGATACAAAGATTATCAGTTCAAATACTACCCTCGATGTAAACACCATTGTTAGAGCGGTCAGATCCATTGACCCACAGGTTGGCGGTGCGATTCCAGCTCCCACAGATGAATGCTGTTGTTGTGTTCTTGGGCGAGACACTTAACCCAGCTTGCCCCCAGTGTCTGCACGTACTGGGTTGTGTGAATGTGTGTGGTTCCTTGATGTAAAGTGCTTTGAGCGCCTTGAAGGTGAAATAATATTGTAAATTCTTTCTGAATAATCACAATAGCACATGTAGAAATCCCTGAAACATTAAGAAAAGTTTATTGCTGCCTATGAAGATGTAGGTAATAATTGTTTGGAATTAAAGCCCCACGGCACAACTTTTATTTTAGCCAAAAACAGACTAAAATAAAAGCATCCATTTATTTATTATTTATTCATTCTATTATTATTATTATTATTATTATTATTATTATTATTATTATTATTATTATTATTATTATTATTATTATTATTAATGTTTTTATTGCACTGAAAAACATTTGTCCTCATGGTAACCTGGATCTTAATTGCCCTTTTAAGGGGGACTCCTCCTGCTTGTCTCCACAAAAATGTTGTTCCTTTGGTTGTAATCTTCCTCATTATGGGATCAAATGTATCTATTTCCATGGAGAATGTTCCACAGTGTGACTTTCTATTGTCTGTTTCTGTTATTTCCACATCCAGAAAGTGATGCTTTAAGGAGGTAGGTAGAATAAAAAAATAAATTGATTGATCAGTTGGCAAATATATTGTGCTTACCATAGACTTTATATGTAAATAGACATAGCTAACCTGTTAGCCGCCACGTTCCAACTAGGACGTGATCACAGGTGCAGTTCCGGCTCTATTGACTCCATTGCACTAATTAATTTTACATTGAAAAATTGTCACCTCTCTCTCTGTAGCTGCTGCAGTGAGCCTCGTCATTTTGGTCTTAAAATGTTTGTATTAATATGTATTAACCCGCGCTACATGATCCTGGTATTCTTATTTCGCTATTGTGTCTGTAAATCAAGATATGAACATTAGTAACAAATGAATCAGGCAACGTCTTTTCTCGAGGTTTCTCCTATTAGCGTTAGCAACAGGTTTGTGATAGTGTTGCCAAGCTCCTACTTCGTCTTAAACCAGCGGTGTGGGTGGGAAGGGACGTTACCTTCATCAGCTTCCAAATAAGAAACTCGGCTCCAAATTTCCCTCTGTAACTGCTAACCTCATTGAGCTTCATTTGACTGGAGCCGAACGCTATGGGTGACGTCACACTTCACGTCTTTATACGATCTATGGTGCTTATCATATTTACAAAGACATTCAGGGCAGAATTGTCAAAGTGCATTTCAGACTTAGGTTCAGTTCTTGTATAGAGCCCTGTGCAAAAGTTTAGCCTGCCTGAAGCTAGAAACCTTTATCTTTATCTTTACCCAAATCAAACCAGACAGAACACATATAAAAGTTTGTTTCCACGTTACGCCGGATGTCATTGCACATGCATTACTTATTGACAAGGTGAAGAAGTCAAATTACATTTTCGACACTGCTGAACTCGTGTTGGAGCCGTAATTGACAGTAATAATTTTTTTTCTTCCCTGCGTCCACATGCTAATCGACATTTGAAGTATCAAAGATGACACGACGGGCGTGATAAGGCGCTAACGAAAGAGGGGGCATGCGGGACAGCCATAGACGTAGACAGCTAATAAGTTTCTGGTCATCAGAGCGAACCCTCCGCCTCCCGCCTCCTGTCCGATGGCAAACGTCAGACTACATTTTCAAATAAAGCCTTAATATCACGCGACGCAACCAAGGCAAGCTATTAGACGTCTTTATGAATGGATCAGCCGCACACTGTTATTGAGCGAGTGACATAAGCCTCGACTCGACGGGCTGTTTAAAAATAGATGGCGCTGTAATCTATAATACCAGTGTTTTGATGACATTTTCTGGGTAAATGCAGCTGGGTGTATTCCCCGTGTCGGTAGGCTGACTCACACAGGACGCATTGATATGACACACTTTGATCTCGTCCCATTCTCGGGCTTCACTCTTTTGCCGTTCCCTCAGTGGACTTGCGCGTATGTCGACCTACATCTGCCCTGAAAAGGCAGAATGAAGATCCGTGAAATGAGATGACAAATACAAGGCTCTGTGACATGGCGGAGGAGAGAAAAAAGTAAATTAAAAAACCAATGATAGCGAGGGAAATAGAACGAAAACTATGAAAAGGCCAGAATAGGGTCAGCTCTTTGTTCCCACAGTGCGTTCGTTGGGTTGTAAGGTTATGGTTAAGATTGGGGCCTAGTTTTAATTTGGACATTTTACGTCGTAACATTGATCTAAAACGACTTAATAAAAGAAACAAGTCTGCTGATTTCCACGTTAGAAATCTACGGTCCCCAATGGCAGCTGACGTCGATAGTGATGGGACTTTCGGCTCTTTTATGGAATCTTTTGGGTCCGTTCAAAAGACTGGCTCTTTTATATTTATTTATGACAGAAGCCAATATGAGAACTCATTTTAACAATAAACAAATCACCAAGAGAAACAATCAAGGCTAAAATGTGTTTAAAATTGTTCAAACTGACAGTGGGAGCTTCTTTACCATTTGGAATTATGAAAATCTACATAAAACATGCAAAAAACTAACCGTTAAAATTAAGCCAAACCTGTTTTTTGTGCACAAAGCTCACACTGATGTCGCCTGCTCTGCTTCTGTGCTGATTCTTGTGTCGGTTCTGCGTTAATCAGAGTAAAAATGCAGTCAAATTAGAAAGAAAAAGATTCGGGTCTTTTAAAAAATAAGATCCAGATCCCAACGTTCATGGTAAAGAACTGTTCAAAAGAGCCGACTCACATCACTAGACGTCTGCACCTCCGATGGATGGCTGCCTGGTTTTAAGATTATGGTTAAAGTCAGGGCCAGGGTGAGGATAGGTGTTATGGATTTACTTTCAAAAATATCTTTAAAATGTGAGAAAACAAGCCCGTTTGAGCATATAGCTGTGGGAGAATGCTAATAGGAGTGTTGGTCTTGCGGCATGTTTTTGGGGGGGCAGACATTTTTGCTTGGAGGAGGTCAGGGGGTGCTAAGGTCTTCAATGTGGGTGCTCCCTTAACTTGTAAATATAGAGCCTTTTAACATTCGCGTACACCCACTCCCTACAAAACAAGTTTAAACATACTGTAGTTAGTTTGTTAACCCTCTGGAGTGACTTATAAAAACTGATATGGAATTATTTTTTATTGTACAGTTGTCCCTCACTATAACGCGGTTCACCTTTCGCGGTCTCGCTGTTTTGTGGATTTTTTTAGTACAAGTTTGCATGCTTTTTTTTACACCGTCTGAACGTGCATTGTGTTCTGCTGTCCTGATTGGCTGTTGGACTGTAGACCATTGTCCATCTGTCTCCTCCGTGCCGTGTCTCCTGTACAGTACAGAATGTGTTCAGACAAATTTACATAAACATTGGATCGCAGTGTGACTCTGAAGTGCTGTATGTTTGCAGTTTGTTTTCTCCCCGACAAAACCCACGATGTCGATGAAACGTTCTGCACCGACAAAGACGCCTACGAAGGTTTGAACTTTGAGAGTGTTTAAACAAGAGAGAAATGTGAGAAAATGTTAATGCCTGTGTGAGAAAAGTGTATAAAGTGTGTGGTGAGGGGTTTTACTCCAAAAAACATATATAATAACTGTAAAAAATAAAGCTGATACTTCACGGATTTCACCTGTTGTGGGTTATTTTTAGAACATAACACCCGCGATAAACGAGGGACCACTGCACTCTCACTCTATGCTTTAAATTTTTTGAATCATTTGAATATTTTTAGTCGAGACTGGAGGTGCATTGTCCATTTTAGGAAAGGCTAGGGCCCCTTCAAGCCCTCATCTGGCGCCACTCCTGCTTCCAACCAGCACAAAAAGTAAATTCAGTTCCGTGAGAAACAAACATGTGGCATCTAGATAAATACATAAGACAACAACAACTACAAATAGATTAGTTAATGATGTACTAGCTGATTGGTGTTGTACATTTGCGACAGAGTTCTAAATTCTGATACTTGGTTAACCGATGTAAACACAAAACAGTCCTTCATTGTCGAGGTTGTATTCTTTATTCGTTGCCGTTTCACCTTTTCACACTGTGCATTGTGAAGCTAACACCCGTGAGGTATTGTACTAGCGCAGGCTGCGTTACAAATCTGTCACATTCAGATCTGTCATCAAATGGGAGACACTTTTTGATCAGCAGAAATAGACCTTTGTACTTTCTCTGTGCGGATAGAAGGCCATAACGCTGGAGGGTGACACACATATTGGGGAAGTGACTGAACGCCTTCCACTTACGTAACATTGTACTCATACCTTAGCTAATCATTTGCCATGTCTGAAGCCTACAAGGAAGTTTTTGACACCGATCATTAAATCTGTTTAAACTGTGGAACCATTGACAGAAATATAGAGGGACTTTTTGTGAAAATACCAGAATATATTGTTACAGGAGCCTATATTTAGACTGGTTTGACAGCTATTCTGGAAAGAGTGGAGGTATCTAAGCTTTTTAAAGAAGGCGTAGCTTTCGTCTGTTATACTCTATGACACCTGTGGATCATTATGTTAAAATTTGAACATTTGAAATCGCAATGTTCATCTAAAACGATGGAAATGAAGAAACAGGTCCACTGGTTTGTGCGGTCGCCGATGGAAGCAGACATCGCCATAAATGTCATCACAACAGCGATGAAAAATGATGAAAGCTGCAGGTCACGCTGGTGAGTAGCCGATTTTTTGCTGATTACGCGAGGCTGCCGATTCCTACGTGTATCACTGATTTTAAAAAATGGATAACGAAGTAAGTACAGAGAAGTGGGCGTGTACCTCGGGTTAATCGACAATACGGCAACTTCAAAATAAGTGATTAAAGATCGCTCAAACATTCACAAATCACTTCAGATACATCTTCGAGAATGTAAATAGTGAGATGAAACAACTATAGCATGTTTAAAAGCTTTAAGTATATGTGAATAGTTCTGAAAAGGATTCAAATACTTGCAACTACGATGGATATACAAGAAAATGAGCCCAGATTATCAGTTATTTTTCTCTCCGCATTTTTATTTTATTTTATTTTTTAACTCAAATCTGCCGGGTAACAAACATTTGCATGATTCACTGCTCCAACCATCAGTCTATGACCAATCACTTTGAAGATGTTTCAATATATGGCTCTTGGTGAAACTAGTTTGGACTCCCCTGGTCTAGATTTTGCCATTCAGACAGCTGTATTTGTAGAAGTACTAGTACACAATCTACAAACAATTATAAATGCACTGACATTAATGAACCGTTACATAAATTAACTGCCCTTCACAAATGGAATCAAACTTTTATTACATGCTCATACCTATAAACAAAACAAATTCCTTGGTCGCACTTACACAACGTTAACGTGTACCCACCACGCTGTCCAAACTCTTTTCACAAACTGCGTACTTCCTTGTATTCACTGGTAAACATGTGGTTTCTCCTTACATAAACTGTCAACATTGGAAAGCACGTATTGCAAAATGTCCTGCAGGATGAATACTGTTAATTGCGTAATGACGACAAGGTATTTTACTCTGAATAAGCATTTGACATTTGCAGTCAGGTGTGTAACGAGGTGCGAGTGGGCGGGGAAAAAAAAAAAATGTTGTGTGGGTGGAAAAATTTACCTATCATTAATATGGCCACCAATAGGAGAAGGATAAGGAAGTTTGGAATAAAACAGCTATTGTGAGTGGGGCAGCACCTAGATGTGTTGACTGTATGCTGTCGTCTGCTGATTTAAACTACCACGGAAATCCAGAGGAGCACTGTAAACACCTGTTCGCGACACGCTGTTTGGAAAAGCTTGTGCCAAGAGTTGAACTTGCTGGGTCCTCATTACAGCCCTGGTGGGATCTCATTCAACTGCTCTGGTAAGCTGCCATGCTGCTTGAGTAAACACTACACAAGCCAAATAGAGGTGAGAAAACTTGCAAGATACTGGGACAAGGAAGAGAAAGATCTGAGTTTGTTTCATTTGCCTGCTTTTGTATATGCGATTAGTTCAATTTGTGGCATTATTTTAAGATTAAGCTTCAAAAGTAACGTCAGCAATGCTCATAGTTGTCCTCTGATTAAAAAGGAACCACGAAACTACTTGTGTTATTGTATTTTGTTTTTGATATAACTGTATTCCTGGAAATTACGCTTTTAAACCCCATCAAAACAGATCCTATATTACGCAAAATTGACTGTTGTGAACTTTAAGCCATGTTATAATGCTGTTACCTCCTCTAAAACATACCTCGCATTGTGTTTTCATTCATATATGGTTGAGTAATCCTTTGTTATTAGTCTGTCTACATCTCCAAAGCTCAAAATGCTCAGTTCCACCTTGTGATGTCATGAAGCGGTAGTTTCCAATTTAACAGCTACATTTTACCTTTTGTGCAGTAGAAACTTGAAATTTCAGACTAAAATGATTCTACTGAAGGTGTACAGAGTCTAAAAACATAGTGGAGCTTCCTGTATTACCACATGACATCACAAGGTGGAACAGAGTGTTTTCCATTGGAGAGAAGAAGAACAAAAGACCAAAACACGACTCCAGATCTGTTTGTGATGAGGAAACATTGAAACATGCATCAGAAAACTGTGTAATATGGGCCGTTTACGTCTCTCTTCATGCTTCATTAAGACTAATTCCACTATAATTATCATTAAATGTTTCCAAGTAATTTTACAGTCAGTCAAATAAACAGTCAATTTTAGGATTACCTTTATAAAAAAAATGACTTTATTAACCACAGCATACAGGTTATTGATCCATGAGTATATTTACGCCATCTTCTTCTCAGCTTTCTGCTTTCTTTCCCTCTGACTTGTAGCAGATGATACCTGCTTAAGCTGTGGCGTACCGCGGCGAGGGTTAGCGCGATGCAACGGCGAGCATGTGAGCGCACTTGGCAGGCTGTCAAAAGCAGGGAGTGGATCTTCGCTAGAATTACAGCATGCGACACGTCTTTCTTTGGAAATCTCATTAAAAGATCTCGCTTTGGGCTGTTTGAGAAGAGATTTGCGGGATCTTTAGCGCAGATCCGATGTATGTCACACAGATGTTTAAGCGTGGATAAGTAACATAAATGTGTCAAAGGATTTGCATAGAGTTGATGTTTATGCCGCCTTATTAAGCTATAACCGGTAGCTTCCCATGAACGTTGGTGTGTTTGGTGTTGAACTTTTGCAGATGACGCATTACATAATTGTAGCCACCAAGATTTGAAAAGATAATGGACCGTGATAAAACTTTAACTATAATGGCATTTTATGTATTACAGAGATTAAATTCATTACATCCATCACTTCCTCTTGTTGCAACCGTTGGAATAACTTTATTTACATGCGATGCAAATCTAAAGGCTCTTGTTGTCAATGTTAGCTGTTTACTTTAGTAGAAACCTTGTCATAGTGTAAGTGGTAGTTAGTGAGCATCAAACAAATGTAGAAAGTATGAGATGTCCTTAAATGCAACCGCAATTGGTGGTGCAGGTTACTGGCATGCCAAACATGTTAATGGATGATGTTAATAGGCCTATCATGATAATTACTACACTGCCTGGCCCAAAAAAAAAAAAGGTTACACACGCACGCTAATATGTCATTGGACCGCCCTTAGCTTGGATTATAACATGCATTTGCTGTGGAATTGTTTCGATTTCGCTTCTGCAACATCACAAGATTTATTTCCATCCAGTGTTGCATTAATTTCTTACCATGATCTTGCATTGATGATGGTCGAGTCTGACGCTGCACAAAGCTTCTCCAGCACATCCCAAAGATTCTCAATGGGGTTAAGGTCTGGACTCTGTGGCGGACAATCCATGTGTGAAAATGACGTCTCATGCTCCTGAACCACTCTGTCACAATTTGAGCCCGATGAATCCTGGCATTGTCATCTTGGAATATGCCCGTGTCGTCAGGGAAGAAAAAAATCCATTGATGGAATAACCTGGTCATTCAGTATATTCAGGTGTCAGCTGGCCTCATTCTTTGAGCGCAGACTGTTGCTGAACCTCGACCTGACCAACTGCAGCAGCCTCAACTTATTTGCTTAGTTAAATCCAGGTGGTGACTTTTTCTTTTCTTTTTTTTTTTTTTTGGCCAGGCAGTGTATATCGACTTATTGTCCAGTATATGAAGGCTGGAGATATTTATTTTTCGGCTGAATATTTATAGTTTCTTTGCAATAATGGCAAGATTTTGTTACTTTTGTTGTTACATATTCATCTTTCTACCCTTCCATGTTTAAGTATTGCTTCATTCTGCTGTTTATGTGTTGCTGCTCTTGTCTTTTAATGGTACTGTCTATTTAAACATTTGTTCACTCAGATTATTCTGCTTTAAGGTTATTCTGTCACAGGCATTAAGAAATTTCAGTATTAGCAACATATCGTGCTGCAAAATTTGATCTTATACAATGTCTGATGTTATACTCTCATGAAAACAAGTCTCATTTATGAAACTTTATGTGGAATTCTTACTAAAACCGTCAATACAAAAAAAAAAAAACAACAATCTTCCACAAACTTGCTCATTTCTAAACTTAACATGAACACTTGTATGCAACATTTTTATACGTGTGCATGGTTTATAAACGAGACCCCAGCTCTCTTTGTTCAGCTGAATCACACTAGACCAGACATCAGATGGGATCTTAGCGAGAAAGTAATGGAACGATAAGCAGTATTTTCACAATGGGTCTGTAAAAAGTCTACAAAGTACTGTTCTGGCGTTATTCCAATAATTGCACTTACTCTGTGAACTTTGTCCTTTCAGTCATCATTCAAAAAATCAAGAAAATTGAGTGTTGCAATAATAATCTTGCCTTTGAAAGAAAAAATACAGTCTTACAGGAGTCACCCAACAGTTTTCGTTTTAATCCGTCACATTAAAGTCGTTGTAAAGCCTACACAAAATGCCAATACCAGTTTGTAGAGGTTGAGCAATTACCTGTTTAGTAACTTGTCCGGTGGTGTGTGCATTTCTTGCCTTACAGCTTCTGGGTTATGAAACATCAGAGTACAGATACAGAATGAGCATAATGTCCAGCAGCCCTCTGGAGAGCAGCCTCACCTCCTCCTGGGACTCCTCCAACCCCTACCCCGACAGTACGTTTCATGTTATGGGTTTACGTATGCGTATGACATATAGACATATTTTATTCATGGATTATTGACACGTTTAAGTATTTATTGAGTCTACAGTAAGATATAAGCTCTAGGGAAAGATAAAGACCCAGAGGGAGATCCTGATTGCGCTCTCAAACAATTAAGTTCTGCCTTGAATGCATTATAGTTAATATGAAATCAGCCAGTGGTGTACGTGACCTGAGATCTGTAACACATGTACGAAACAAGTCACTTAGAAAATAGATTTGCAAATGACTTAATTGCTACAGTGTTTAAATAATTATTAAAAAGATAATTGTTTTCTCCACATGACAAGTATGTGCAGCTTTATGCAGCAGTGGAATTTGATGTAAACTTTGGCATATAATTTCAGTTTTATTTATTGTTTTCAAAGTTGACTGGGTGTTTTACTCTGATTGCAGTTCACACAGTAATGTTTGGATATTCTGGTCGTCTGTTGCCGTACGAGTCCCAGCCCCAGTTCTGGAGTAAGTACCAGGTTTGGGACTGGGTGCAGCAGATCATGGACATGCACCAGATCGACACCTCCAGCATTCCCCTGCAGAACTTCGACATGGACGGCCATCAGCTCTGCAGCCTCAGCTACCAGGATTTTCTGTTAGCGGCCGGCAGTGTGGGTCCCATCCTCTTCAACAGCCTCTCAGAGCTCAAGTGGAGCGGTGTGTTTTAAAGACATATTATTCCAACCAAAAACGTTCAATGGACTAGTTTTGGTTTCATTCACAGATGCTTAAATCGTCCAATTCCTGACTTTCTGCACTGTTTCATTCACAATACAAGTTACGGTTGACTAAAGAAATGCAGAACTTATTTGCTATACTGATATACTATACTTTACTATAATTAGCCAAAATAAATCATGACATTGTGGGGGAAAAAAGAATAAAAACACAAAATAGAAAATTGATAATTTGATGAAAAAAATTGCCAGTTGTTATATCAGCAAGACAAATCCCCATAGAAGTGTCAAACTCAAGGCCCACGAGCCAAATATGGCCCTCCACATCATTTGTTGTGGCCCTCGATAGCGTAAATTTAAAGGTGTGATGGTCTTAAAATGTCATTTTACCAGAAGATACAAAGTTACACAGCCATATTTTTACATCTAGACAAACTCATATGCAATATTTGTAACTTGTATAAGTAAAAAAAATACAGAAACAATTAATTAACAAGTTAAAAAGTAGATTTATTTTACATCTGGCCGTTTGAGAGCAGCCATTATGCTGATGTGGCCCTCGGTGAAAATGTGTTTGATGCCCCTGCCATAGAAATATAATGGGACCATTGACCAGATCCACACTCTTTACTCGGAACTTGTCAGGCAATATTGAGAAAAAGAGCTTTAAGTCTTCATGTTTTAGCATCCCTTACAGTCCTATCGACAATTCACCTTGCACAGCTCGATGGATTCTCATGATATTCCATCTTGGCGTGGCCCCGATGGTGCGATAGGGCCTGACAGGAGATTAGCGCACCGATCACAGAGCAGCAGCATAGAGGTTTGTGCAGAAGCCAAAAGGCAAGCACTCAAGCGAACCAAAACAAACATGTCAACGCCGACAGACGTACTTCAGCCTATTTCAGCGTCAATACAAACTATTTTCTTTGTGAGAAACGTGCAGAAGGTCAGAGCTTTGTGCATTTGTGTACAGGGAAGATGTCTGTGCTTTTCTTTCAACTGGATGTAACAAAAAGTAGATTTTTTTTTGTCTTGTTCCGCTGCTGTCACACTTCAGACAATGAGATTCAAATATTAATCATCATGATGTTCCACGTTTTCCGATAATTTTCAGCACGAGCCATCCCTGATTGATTTGTGTAGAACTCAATTCAGAGTGACACATGTATCAGTCTGGTGTGAGGCAGGTTAATCAACAATAATCGTGATGCTAATGTGTATTTCAAAATGACCAAAAATCCCCAATGTTACCGGAAGAGAGCCATCAGACATTAAATCCAATACAAAAGCAAAGTTTACTAAAGTAGAGAACTAGATGAGGCATTTATGTGGTCGAGGTGAAGAAAGTAGATTTTTCCGGCAGTAGGAGTGTGATTCCAAAAGAATTGTCTTGATGAAGTGTTGCTTAGGAGGAATTGGCGAGCCGGTCAGGGGTCGCACCGCATGCCCCTGTAGAGGCCCAAAACTCCACTGTAAGCAGCAGAGATGATGGATTTGTTGTTTGCACTTGGAGAAAACAGCTCTTCTAACAAAGCACACAGGGAGTTGGAAGCTAAGACACCGGCTTAGAGTTGGCTTATCCACTGTTAGTAATTAAGGCTGATTGAAAGACTTGAGTTTTAAGGGGTACAAATACTCACAAGGAGATGAGGGGAAAAAAGAAAAGTAACCTGATGCCAAAAGTTCTGTGACATTTTCCTAAATGGAAATTCTAACTCTGTCAACAAGACTGTATTGTTACATAAATGACTAACAAAAATGTGTCACAAGCTTTAACAAAACAATATATGAGCCTGAAAGTCAAGTTTGAATAAAGCTAAAAACAGTGGTGACTCAAATAAACAGTACTTATCTGTGCACGAATGAGGCTTAAGGCTTGCATAAAAGAAACAAAACAACATTCCAAGCTATTTTTGGAATGGTAAATCTGGCATATTGTGGAATCATGTCTGTTCTGTATTTCTGCACAGGCCAAAATCAAACAGATATTGGACATTGTGACCTCAAACAAGAAGGTAAGACTCATTATGCAAACAGTGCCCAGCCTGCTTGAATAACTATAATTAACTTTTTACTGTCTAATTCACAGCTGACACATATCTGTTTTCCAGTCCCAGCTATCCCTCCACAGGTACACACATAAAACTGTCTTTCTGTAGAAACTGAGAATCCAGGTAGTGTTAAGTCCTTGTTTGTTGTGACAGAAATGTGTGAGCCTTGTCTGCACCCTGTCCTGCCTGTTGCCTCCCACACACCCTCCAGCCCCGGTAAGACGTGACTCAGTCATTGATTCACTATGTTTTATGAGGCACTATTAACTAATGTCAGGTCATACTTTCACTTTTAATTCCACAGAAATTAAAAGATGTAGTCGTCCGTACCAGGCCAAGAAGGAAAGTGAGTGTCAAAGCTCTTCTGTATTTTGTAATATTTTATGTGGCAACGTATCATGTTTCAGTTAATCTTTATTTTATATTTGTCCATTGTAATCCGCAATATTGATTTAAACGTCCTATGACTGCTCAAAACTACACATTTCACTTTACCAAGCAACAGATTTTGTTGAAAAAAAATTGTACGTGACATATTTGAACCATACAAATGTGACTAGATTTTTGGATTATTCACAAGTACGTATAGTAAAGTGAGTTGTGTTTTATTTCATTCCACATGTTTGAATAACTCTCTGTATATCCCCACAGCTCAAAACGCTCTGTTCCACCTTGTGATGTCATGAAGTGGTAGTTTTCAAGTTAACAAGTCCTTTTACTTTTAGTTCAGTAGGGATTTGCAATTCCAGGGCTGAAATTTGTGAAGGTGTGTGGAGTTTAAAAACACAGTGGAGCACTTCCTGTATTACCACATGATGACATCACAAGGTGGAACAGAGTTTTTTTCAGTTTGAGAGAAGAACGCAGCCTAAATATACAGGGTTTGTGCGTTAAACGTGTGTGAATGAAACAAAACACAAGTCTAGGTCTGTGTGTGATGAGGAAACAACATTATAACACATGAAAAATAGCATAATATGAGCGTTTTAATCAATGGAAATACAATTTATAACACGGTGAAAAGCTTTTAATTCTCACGTTTACATAACATATCCTCTTTAATCTCTTTACAGACCAAAGAGGCATCCACCTGTGGGAGTTCATCCGGGATATCCTCATAGATCCAGAGCGTAACCCAGGGCTTATAAAGTGGGAGGACCGCAGAGAGGGCGTCTTCAGGTTCCTCAAGTCCGAAGCGGTGGCTCAGCTCTGGGGCAAGAAGAAGAATAACAGCAGTATGACTTATGAGAAATTAAGTCGAGCTATGAGGTACGGGAGGGGGTGTGGAGAACCCGGGTTACTTTTTGACCTCTCCTCTTTTGTCAACATAAAATAAAAAAAAATTAAAAAAAACCTTTGTAATCACATAGTTATAATATATTTTCAAATGACCTAGTTTAATGAGGTCGCTGGTGATTGCGGAGTGAAGTGAAGTGCGAGCGTTGCCCAAACCTATTGTCATCCAAACTATTAAAGCAGAACTAAGTAACATTTTCAACTTTTTTAATGTCTTTCAAACTCCCTGTGGTGGTTACAAAGGTGATTTTGAGAGCATTTTCACAAGCAACCTGTAGGGGGAGCGCTACAGCTAAAGTTACTTAGTTCTGCTCTAAGTGTATTTATGATCCGAAGATTGCCGGTTCGAATCCCACCTTCGACAAAATAAATATATACATAAATTAATTAATTAATTAACAAATGAAAATAATAAATAAATAAATAAATAGGTTGAGTGGCCAAATCCTGACCCACAGGTTGGCGGTGCGATTCTAGCTCCCACAGATGAATGCTGTCATTGTGTCCTTGGGCAAGACACTTAACCCACCTCGCCCTCAGTGTCTGCGCACACTGCTGTATGAATGTGTGTGTGAATTTCTTGATGTAAAGTGTTCTGAGAGCCTTGAATGTGGAAAAGCGCTGTATAAAAATGTGTCGATTTACCATTTATTTAAGTCTTAATGAGGTGAGCTTTAATTGGTCTATATTGCGGCGCCTTTATCATGCAGAAAAGAGCCTAATCAATCAATCTAAAATGTGTTTGTCTTTCAGATACTACTACAAAAGGGAAATCTTGGAGCGAGTTGATGGACGACGGTTGGTTTACAAGTTTGGGCGTAACGCGAGAGGATGGAGAGAGGTGGAAAAGTGACTGTTTCATTGTGTAATTTATGTATTTTTTAGAGTTTTCAGCTTGTTTTGATAACGCGTACTTAAACTGTTTACACGAGTTTGCTTTAATGTTGTTCTTCTTTGAATGTTTTTTTTTGTGTGATGTGACATTGCACTGAATAATCCTCATAATGCATCCTGAAGAGTCTGTAAACCTGTTTACAAGAAATGCTTTTGTCATAATCAAAAGAGTGTGTGTGCTTTCTTTTAAAATGCTTCCCAGAGGAGAGTGCATTAGACTTGAATGTATGCTACATCTATGCTGTGAAGTGTCCTTTGGGATTACAACAACTGCAGTAGTAGTGATAACTGCCTCACATCATGAAATCCAACGTGTTTAGTCCGTTTACTGTTCTCTGTTTAAAGACTTGGATGCATGCGTCTTTAAGGAATAAGTCTAAGCGCTCAGTTTCCTCTATAGCAACCCATATTCACACAGGGAAGTGACTTGCTCAAGGACAAATACGCACTCGGTTGCAGCTGGCTTTGAACCACCAACCTCTTTTCAGTATCACAAAATGTTCACTTTTTTGAGTTGTTCTTTGTCATTATAAAAACTGGCACTGCAGCATTTGACAACCAAAGTTACAGGATTTTCTGGACTATAAGTCGAACTTTTTTTCATATTTTGGCCAGAAATACGACTTATACTTAAATGTGATTCATACGGAAAATATATGTTTTTATTTTCTTCATTATTAGGCATTTTTTGGCTGGTTCAACCTATACCCCAGTGCGACTTATACTCTAGAAAATACAGTACTTGCCCATGCACTGATAAAAAAGCAGGAATTTAACTACCAACCTCTTACCTGAGTGAATACACAGATAATAGCAAGTCATTTTTCAACATCGCAAAACATTCATAGGTTTTTCAGTTGTGCTTTGTCATTATAAAAACTGGCACTGCAGCATTTGACAACCAAAGTTACCGAATTTTCCAAACTTTTTTTCATAGCTTGGCCAGAAGTGCAACTTATACTCAGATGTGATTTATATGTTTTTATTTTCTTCATTATTATGCATTTTTTGGCTGTTGTGACTTATACTCTAGAAAATAAACTACTTGCCCAAGGACAAATATGCACTGATAAAAAGCTAGAATTGAACCACCAACTTCTTATCTGAGTGAATAGATAGAAAATAGTAGGTCACTTTCAAAATCACAAAACATCCGCTGGTTTTTCAGTTGTGCTTTTTCATTATAAAAACTGGCACTTGTAGCATTTGACAACCAAAGTTACAGGATTTTCCGCACTTTTTTTCATAGTTTGGCCGAGGGTGCAGCTTATATTCAGATGTGATTTATATGTGAAATATATGTTGTTGTTTTTTTCATTATTATGCTTTTTTTTTTTTGTTTTTTTGTTTTTTTGGCTGGTGCGACTTATACTCCAGTGCAACATATACTCCAGAAAATGCCCAAGGACAAAATATGCATTAGTTGAAGCTGGAATTGAACCACCAACCTCTTACCTGAGTGTAAAAAAATTGAGAAAAGTAGGACACTTTTCAGTATCACAAAACATTCACAGGTTTTTGAATTGTGCTTTGTCACTGGCACTGCAGCATTTGACAACCAAAGTTATTTACCCATGGACAAATATGCACTGATAAAAAGCTGGAATTGAACCATCAACTTCTTATCTGAGTGAACAGATAAAAATAGTAGGTCACTTTCAAAATCACAAAACATCCGCTGGTTTTTCAGTTGTGCTTTGTCATTATAAAAACTGGCACTTGCAGCATTTGACAACCAAAGTTACAGGATTTTCCGCACTTTTTTTCATAGTTTGGCCACAGGTGCGACTTATATTCAGATGCAATTTATATGTGAAATATATGGGGGGGTTTTCTTAATTTTTATGCATTTGTGCGACTTATACTCTAGAAAATACAGTACTTGCCCAAGGACGAATGTGCATTGATAAAAAAGCTGGAATTGAACCACCAACTTCTTACCTGAGTGAATAGATAAAAATAGTAGGTCACTTTCAAAATCACAAAACATCCGCTGGTTTTTCAGTTGTGCTTTGTCATTATTAAAACTGGCACTTGCAGCATTTGACAACCAAAAAGTTACTTACCTAAGGACAAATATGCACTGGTTGAAGCTGGAATTGAACCACCAACCTCTTCCCTGAGAATAAACTCAAAAGACGATATAAAATGTACATACTTTTTATGTTTGGAATAATAAAGTCTTCTGTAAATACCTCCTGATCCTTCTTTATTTCATGGTTATTCCTGCGGTCTGTATAGATTAAGTTGGGATTTCGGTAACGGGACTTTCACAGTTAAATATTTTCCAAGGCACGCCGTGAACCCGATACTTGGCGAAAGTAACGCAAAGCTGTTAAGCAAGTCAAGAATGTTGGCGGTTAGTTTGTCAGTAGTAGTTATCAGTTCAGTGAGGTATGTGGATGGGGACAATTGCCAAACCAAGACATGCAGGTGCCATTTGACCGTTTCAGAAGCATTTTTTTAATAGTTATGTCCACAATCTAACACGAGCCTCTCTTCCACGCTCTCAGAATCAGAAAAAACAGCAAATAATCGAAGTAAAATATAAACTATGAGAAAAATAAAGGCATGCAAAAATAATATGTGAAATAAAAACAGACTTTAACTTAAAAAAAAACAAATATTCTTGTTAATTTTTAGATAATTATTGACTATAGACTGGGTTACTTTGTAGAAATCTTACATGTCACTGTGTCAAATGTAAAATTCTGTGTCATACAACATATAACTCTAGAGGATACGCCAAAAACTGTGATGTTTTTCTTTTGCTTAACATATGTAATTAAAAACTCGTGCCAAACAGGTTTACCGAGTGACACTTTACACCGAGGAAACTCAACGTCGCTTGAGTGAGTTCAAACAAGGACAGAGCAGGCTGTGGTGAACTCCTGACCTGTTTTGGTGGGGCAGCCGTGTAAATAAAGACACTTCTCAAGTTTGCACTTTGTTGCCTAGTTTGAAAAGTAGACAGGAGACGTTTATTTTTGAAAATCTATCTTATGCAATTGTAACATAAGAGACATGGAGAACACTTAATAATGTTGAACACTTTGGGAGTACCTCCAATGCGCATATAATTAGCAGAAACTCTGGGCTGAGCTGTGGCATGATTAAAAGAGGCCTTCAATTACTCTCACTGATGAAAAAAAGCACTGATTAAATGTAGAGATTGTCTCTGACGGCAGGAGAATAATAGACATTGATTGGTGTACATTCATATATTGTGTTATTTTATAAAACAAGTGGCCAGTGCAATTTCATTTAAAGTGCGTCAGCCTGATTTTCCACTCAGATTGTTGTTATGCTGAAAGACTTAACAACTATCTGACAGAATAATGTAATCAGCCATATCAAGGTTTACTTCCATTCAATTTTGAGCTCATATTGTTTTGTGCCAGTAAAGCCAATAGTTTAAAATTCAGATGAAGAGCAGATAAAAGTACAGATGTTTTGTTTTGTACTCACTCACTTTATCATTGTTGAAAAGTCCAAATGACTAAAGGCTAAAATAACGACACGATGAGGCAGTTTTTGGGCCCAATCCCAATTCTTTCAAAAAGAGTAAATGACTTTATTATTTAGGCCCGTGGCTAAAATACAAAGTTACATTCACACAGCGCATTGTTAAACTCTGTAAAAGGAAGTGTCTTGTAAAACATTACAATCTACAAGTTCTCTGATCCATAAAACAAAAATAATACAATAAATTGATCAAAACCTCCATCATATGTAGTAAGTGGGTCCCCTGTGGCGCCTCTTCCTCATGACAGGTCACCCTACCCCATCGAAAGTGGGTCAAATGCAGATTCCTCTACGTATCAATAAAGCATGCCTTAATTATACTTGAATCATTCTTTAAATTGTATTGAAGCCTAGTTTAATGTGTCTTAATATAAAGTGAGGTGGTAAATCAGTCAGATGAACATAAACCCAAACGAGTGTTTTGATGACAGGTTTGTAATCAGGACGTCATTGAACCTATTCTGGTTTTATGATGATTAATGATGTTTTTATTTGTTTGTATTGTGATTTTAATGTCTTTCCTATTCTTAATCTTAAACCTCTGCTCATAATCTGTGTGTGTTTAGTGTGATTAGCGCAGACAGGAGTGGCTGAGACATGACGACCCGTGTGATGGACGCTAACAGTCAGGCAAATGGACAACACTAATCTCCACAAAGAGACAAGAGCTGCTGTGACAGACGCACACTCACCCTTTGTATGATTTCCTATCAGCTTGAACCAGCTGGTTTCAAGCACCCCACATACAAAATAACATATAAAAAGTGTTTTCTTCCTGACTCTTTGTTTGTTTGAAAGATTCTTTGAGCGCAGGAAAGAGCTGATAATACAATTTGGGAAGGTATCGTTAAACCTGTAGTACCAGTACTTCGACAGTTCCAGTTAGTGGGCAAAATGCTAGACACCTGTAGGAAATATTTGTACACACACATGATGAGGAATTTATGCCACACTGCCAAAAACAAAGGCCTAACTCATGTCTAAAGATGAGCTGCAGGTGTTGGCTTAGTACATAAACAATTATTATTATTGTCCGTGCTATGGCTGCTCTGGATGTGTCATGAACAGCCTTCATTTTTACAAAATTAGTCATTTGGTCAGATCCTTGGTAGAAATGAAGATCATTTGTAGATGTTTAAAATCATGTTTGTGACTTTGAGAGTTTAGAATATTTATATTTTAATTTGGAACATAACCTGAGAGCCTTTGTGTCTCTTAATCTGCCTTAGGACATGGTAGAAAATAAATGATAAAAGATACAACTCTTATGGCTATTTAATCCATAATCAATTATATTCATGTATGTTTAATTTTGAAGTCATTTTTAGTTATGGAAATCTATGCATATGGCACCAAAAATCTAATAATTTGTGTTGCCAGCTTCCTACCCACAGTCCTGATGTGTAGTTATTGCCAGTAACAATAATAATTATGGATTAACAATGTGCTCCTTTAGTACTATTCCAGACCGCAGAATGAGCCAATCATTGTCACACAGCATGCATGCGTGACAAAGAATCAGGAAAAATTATAATAATTTGAAGAAAAAAAAAACCACATTTCTGTAGTCTATGTTTACATTTTAATATAAATAAGGATTATTAGAGCTCCTCTAAAACAATCACTGAATCTTTCTCTTTCGACGGTAGTGACACAGCATTTTAATAAGACATGTAATGTTTAAATTCTCAATCATATCATGGAAATGGAAAATGGAGGCCTAATGTGCATCTTTATATGCATATAGACATAATACCATAATTTCACTCATAACACACAGGGAATATGAATTTGTTATACAGTTATCTAATGGTGAATATAAGTCTGTGTTGCTCAATTAGAACTGAAGAGGTCTATGGCTGTTTTCAAGGAAATGCAGTTTGTAAGTTCAAGCTGAATTAGAATTTCGAACAAACAATTAAAATGTGCACACACATCATAAAAAGAGAAAAAAAAACAACATCAAAACATGAGTTAATTAAATTGTATGTAGTTATATGTTCCGTCCAGCAGAGGGAGCCAAAGATCCGAGAGAAAATGACACTTTAGGAACCTTTTTTACTACTCTCCTTTTTTTGTTACTGCCTGAATAACCTGACAACCACACTCTAGCAAGCACCAAAACTATTATTTAGAGACTTTTTTTTGTGCTATTTTCATATTTAGACATTTGAAGGATAAAATGCTCTCATTCGTTAATAACCCGCTTTTACGTCAAGCACGTGCGTGGTTACGTCACACCGGCGGAGGACGACAACATGGCGGCCTCCTTGCGCCTGGGTCGTCAGGGGATATTATTTGGACTAAAATTAAACCCGTTTAATAAATGTGTCTGGGGTTTACAGTTATGGCAGGAACCCGCAAGACATTTGTTTCAGTCCGCTTATTGTCTCGGTAAGTCTTGTCGATGCAGAGTTTTAAATCGAGTGCTAAGTGTCTTTGCTGCTAGCTGTCTTCGTGATCTTGTATCATAATGTATCGGGAGTTTATTCTTTAGGATGGTGTGTGATATGTATAAACAACAGCTCATAGTTCTGGTAAATCGTCAACACGTGGAGCTATAGAAGAAAACATGGGTTATCTGAAGCTGTTTCTAAGAGCAGACTGTCACCTTTAAGTTGGTACAAACACCTCCAATTTTTTTTCTTTCTTTATTCTTTATTTGTAAGGGATCGTACACAAATTCAATAATCTTACAAAAGAAAAGAAGATTTGTACCAGATTTAACTACTGCTGCTTTCCATCTGCAGTCCCTGAGC
Organism: Periophthalmus magnuspinnatus; assembly: GCF_009829125.3. NCBI lineage: Eukaryota > Metazoa > Chordata > Actinopteri > Gobiiformes > Gobiidae > Periophthalmus > Periophthalmus magnuspinnatus. The sequence continues at coordinate 28,404,803 of NC_047131.1, read as the reverse complement.
AGGTGAACACGCATTAAAAACACACATTTCATTACAACTGCAGTATAAGACTAACAGTTCATCATTGACATTAGCAATAAAATACAGTAAATGTCTCCAAGTCCAATACATGATGTTTCCTACAGTCCAAACCAATTTAAAAAAGCAATGATGTGCAGGTTTTTACAGTGAATATAGAACATCACAAATGAACTAGACCAGTGGTTCTTAACCTTGTTGGAGGTACTGAACCCCACCAGTTTCATATGCACATTCACCGAACCCTTCTTTATTGAAAAACATATGTATATTTTACCGGTGCACAAAATGAACCGTGCATTAACATCACTGTGTTCAAAGAATAAAACCAATACAATGCATGAACTCACAACAAATTACATACAAACCTTTTAACAAAGACATGACCTTTTTTAATACTACCACACTGAAATGATTTTAATTTTTAACCTTATGTATTTCAATAATGAACTTATTTTATTTATGCTATTTATTATTTTTAACATTTTAACACACACCCATCGCCTAATTTCCATCACGCTAGAATAATAATGAATATTTACTGCAAATTAGTGACATCTGCTGTTGCCTTTGAGAGACCAGTTCAGAAACGCGTGGCTTCACCTTGGCAAGTGCCACTCTCATGTCATTTTCAAAGCAAAGTCTGTTCCTTTTCTTCGTTTTTATGTCGTTTTATGTTTTTATGTCGTTCGAACGGCTCATTTAAGTGGGGCGGGTACTTCGATAGACACATCAAAGGGTGTATTTGTTGAATTGGGCCAACGTCTGGAGACGCTCGCAGTCTGTTAATCATATGAGTCAGGTGCGTGTCTTGACCTCCACCGAACCACTGAGACTCACCGAACCCCTAGGGTTCGATCGAACCCAGGTTAAGAACCACTGAACTAGACTGATGTGGACATGTTTGATTATCTAATATGTACTTTTTCAAATTTCTAGTAAAAAATATTCAAATCTACAAACAATTTCAGACTGTCTTTAGTTGATTCCTCTGATGGTTTGGACTGAAAAAACCACTGAGCAAAGGGCGAGGATCTTTTTGAAACTATCCAATTTCGGTTCACAGAGGCCGAGTGGATTGGGTAATTTGTTCGGAACAAAGTTTAATAAATGTTTTTTAGTGTAGATGGAGCTGCATTATTTATAGTTTTGAATAAATATCTAAAATGTAATACAAAATGTAATTGTCGTAACTGAACATTTTGTATTTACTTAGGATATTACAGTGGTGATAATGAAGGTTTTGTTTTTCATCAAGTGTCTTTATTGCCTGATTATAGATGGATCTGAGAGGTTTGAGCGCGCTTCATTTAGTCTCAGTAGGAAAAGAGGATGCCAATGTGATTCGTGACCACACATGTAAAAGGAAATCACTGTAACATTCCTGGTAAGCCACTGCTACAGTTGTGGTCATATTGTGTGTGTTTGACCAAACAGGCTGTTGCTGTTTTCTCCATATTGTCAGGCCTTGTTTTCTGGAGACTTTTGACAGTGTTAGAGATGATCACAGGTCACTGGAATCTGTAAAGACTTTTCTCCACTAAACTGAGTGGCATGTACCTGTGTGTTAGTCTTCCTTAGCAAGTCATTTTACCCACCAATCTTCTGACAGAGGTCTCACAATTCCTTCTTGTCTGAACATGAATCCTCAGAAATAGTTCAGTTGGTTTGCAGTATTATATAGGAGTGAACTGCATGTGTTTATTGTGCAATGTATTACCTAATTGACTAATAGGGCCTTTGTGGCACTATGACAGTATCCAGCAGATGGCAGCAACACACAGTTGTACCAAGGCCTCAGATTAATATTTTTTGAGAAACCACTTGGTTTACTTTAAGGACTTCTTGACCTAAAGTAAACTAAAATAATACCTAAAAATAAGTGTTTTTCTGTTGATGCAGCTCTATGCTCAAACACAGACCTTTTTATCCACCCACTCCTCTTCGTGATCAGCCTCCATCATTCTCTAAATGAGTGACGGCTGGATTTGACCATTTCCAGTGAAGTGTGAACGCCCACAAGCGGCAGGTGCCAATAGTATGGCCTTAAACTGTATACTATGAATTGGGAGAGTATTTGAATAATCTAGGCTTGCCTTATTTTTCAGTAAATGATTTGGATCAAAACAGTAATTGCCAGAGTTATAAGTCTGTCTCTCTAGTAGCTCCCATTGTCCCAGTGACCTCTGACCTCCTGAGAGGCTACAGCTGTTTATATGATGCTTCCTTCAGGGACAGTACGAGCTCCTGCGTCTCTGTAGCCTCTGGTGTGGGCAACATCAGTTACGTAATCGACCTGCCTGGGTGGATCTTTCATTGGTTCTTTTTGTGCTCCTCTGTAAAGTAAACACTCTTATGCATCTTGATAATTGTGGCTGTGCTGTGCAGGGTGATGTGTAAAGATTCAACAACCAATCATACAGTTTTCTTCATGGGGAAAGTGTCAATAATATGTGTATTTTAGATACACTGGCTGCTTTTAAAGTAACGGTATGTAACTTTCTGATGTGGCATTTCATCTCCATCTCCAGGCCAAATAAGAGTCTGGTTTGTAGAGATGAAAGCCCTCTCATAAAACATGTGGTTTTTTTTGTTTGTTTGTTTGTTTTGTTTGTGTTTTTTTTTTTTTTTCCTTTTTAAATGCAGTAAACACAACCAAATAATCATGCTTTTATTTTAGTCTGTTTTTGGCTAAAAACTTCCATACTGTATCTTAAAACTGAAGAAATTTGCTGTTTGTTAATGCTTGTATTTGTCTTTCCAACCTGCAGGGGTCGCCCCACTCAAGGTACAGATGCCTGCTCTGTCCCCAACGATGGAGGAGGGAAACATAGTCAAATGGCTCAAGAAAGAAGGTATAACTCACAATGTGTTATTGCTGATGTCTCTTGACTATTAAGATGGCACTTACTGTATTTCACTAACTGTAGGCTTCAATGATTGTCTACCCAATGTGCATTTCATTGTAAAATACCTGGAATATAATTTAAACCTCATATATCAGTAGATTAATGGAACACAACTCAATTGGACTTTATATATATATGTATGTATATATATATATATATATATATATTTTTTTTTTTTTTTTTTTTTTTTTTTTTTTCCTGGAAAAAAATTGGAAAACATAACGGACTACAAACTAAAATAGTTGCTCTACATACAGACATTATATTATATTAAATATTGCAATCACAAAACAATATATATGGTCTGTAACCATACACATGCTGAATTGTTTCCTTTACCTATGTTTACACTTCAAACAAGCAGCAGCAGCTTCAGCAGGAGGACTAATAGTTCCCTAGATGACAACAGTTGGCTGTGTAGGGCAGAGGGCTCGGAGCTGGGAGCACCCAAGGGACCCTCGGTGCTAATTGGCTCAAAGAAACCACCGCTGTCACTATTCATCACTGCTTAGCTACACTGCTCAGCCAGGCACCGCAGCCACACTCTCATCTATCATGAGGCAGCAAGTGGGATTCTGATTGGCCGCTGCGCCGTGTTGCCATGTGCCGCTGTGTCAGTGAAAACACCACAGCTCAGATGAATGACTGAATCAAACAGGGCTCACGCGCTCATGTAAACACTCAAGTAAACTGTAATAGCCACATTTTTTTTTTTTTTTCAGTTTTTTTGGTAATTCTTTTTTATTTTTATTTTTATTATTATTATTATTATTATTATTAAAAAAACGTATGCACAACAAACCAGGTTAAGGATAATCACGGTAAACTAAGTAAATAAAAATAAATACATAAATAATAGTAGTAATAAAAACATTGATGTGTTGGATATCACATTATTACTGTAGGTTTCTATTTCTTTAACCAGACCAAACTACAAATAGTTCAAAAACCCAAAATGATCTTTTAACAAATTATTGTGGCTCTACCGTACTATTGTTTGTGTGTAATGATAAGCAGCTACACCACGACGAATAAATGACAAAAGTTGAAATGATGTTAGCTTTCTTTCTTCTATTTGCATCTATACATGAACATAGTTTCTAAATGACCATCTTTTAATACATGTCTATTAACTATTGCCCTGCATCCCTTCACTTTTAGGTACAACATCCACCACACAGCCACAGAATGGTTATTACAGTGGTTTGTGGGGGCATCTATTTAATGTTCAATAGTACACAGTGCGGCTCACCCCTGGGGTCGTCCACTGTTAATACCTCATACAAATCCAATCTGGACTCCACTACTCCGTATTCTCAGGGGTCTCCGACATCAATACTCCTCCTCACCCCTGTACATTCTGTTACAGCCTCCTCTAACCTTTTCCACCCTTTTCATTTAAAACGGTCCTCTTCGTCTGCACAGGTAGTTCTTCATAATGGTACAGAGTGCATTCAATCAAAAGTCTATAATTTGAGTTGTAGAATTTAGCAGGAAATTGTAGATAGTTAGTATTATTACAAGTAGTTGACCTGTGAGGGGTTTTTTTTGTTTTCAACTAGCTAAACAATTAATTCCATTGTACATCAACATTTTAAAACTGAATAAAGGTTAAATATGGAGTCTCACACAAAAAGTCAACCAAAAAAACCCCAAATATACAGATAATACGACACACGCAAAGAGCAATGAAACAATAAACCATCGAGATATTCCGCCCAGCTAGAATTAAATGTCAGGGAGAAGAGGTGGGGTTTCATTCTGTTTAATAATGACACCAAACTAATAAAACGTCATTCAGCAACAATTATCAGAATCAGGGCGTTTTATTTCTGTCAGTAAACAAAATGCACAAACTAGGAACTTGCTTTAGCGCAATATGAAACAAAGAATATGAAATAAACTATAATGAAATAAAAATAAAGGCTTGCAAAGAAGGTAAAAATAGACGTTCATCTGCAATACAAAATATACAGTATGGGCAGAACAACAATAACAATAATCAGTGTAAGTCGGTTAATTATAGTCGTTTAAAGTGACAGTGACAGGTGTTGTAAAGTGGCAGGTGTTTTATAGAGTGTTCATGAGTGCATCAGCAGACAAATGATCAAATTATGATTATCAAATGACAGTTATGATTATTTAAATACTCGACTAGTCACATTTATACCATTAATTATTGCAGTACATGTTTAAATCCAGGCTCAATACTTTTTTCTTCTCTTTTAATGTTAATTTTATGATGATTATTTATGTTTTTACTTGATTTTTATGTCTTTCTTGGTCTGTAAAACACTTTGAATGACTTTGTGTACGAATTGCGCTTTGGATAAACCATATTGATCCAGAAGGGAAATGATTTGAAATGTTTGAATTTGTTACAAGACACTATCGATTCGGAACCTGCATTTCCGTTACAAATGACCCCCGAGGCTGACACGGCTACTCTTTTTTTCACACCAGCGGTTAATAACGTCCTTTGGTCAATGCCCCGCTCCAGTCAAACGTTGCTCAAACTCCCTAAGCTTAAAACTAATATAAGACGAGAAGAAATGAGCCAGTGCGTGCTAATTGCTATCCAGTGAGAAAGCGCTAATATATGCTGTGTCTTATGTGGCGGACCTTTGGGAATCTGCGGTTTCGAAGTAGGCAGAAATCCAAGCTCCTATCAGACACGGTACATTTCCATATCACACATTCTTTCCCATGAAATGTTGATTAGGCGTCTCATTGGAAATACAAGGCCCAAGTCAAAAAGTCTCCTCGGTTCGCCGTTTTGTCCCTGAATGACGTTACATTTGTTCAGTGCAAGACAAGTTCAAGAAACCAGGGTGAATCTAATATATTGAGGTTTTGTATTGTTGTGTTATACTTTTGCAGGTGAAGAAGTAGCAGCAGGTGATGCCCTTTGTGAAATAGAAACTGATAAAGCGGTGGTTACTATGGAGTCCAGTGACGACGGCGTGCTGGCGAAGATATTGGTGAGTGAACAAACACAAAAGGGCCATGTTTGTTTGTTTCTTGGTTTATTACATTGTACAAAAGGTAATGGTTTTTGAACGATTCACTTAGTCATAAAATTGAGTTACGGAGGTCCACTTTATGACCTACAGTAAAAACTTGCATGAAATAGTTGGGACTTGTAAACCATTTTGGAACATTTTAATTTCAAATAAACTGATGTTATTTGCCAGGCTTGTCATGATAACACATTTTGAAGTGTGATAGTTTTGCAGAAGTAAATATAAACGATAAACAATACTATTGAAACTCATTTATGGTACTGACAAAAAAAAATAAAATAAAATTCTATGTACAATATGCTTAAAAAACAAACTGCAATAAATAAACAGCAGAATGAAACACTTTAATACTTAGTTTGCATCTGTAATGAGTCATAGAAGTTATTAATTTAACCTTTAACCTTTTTACAGCTTAAATCTTATCATATAGCCAAAAAATAACCACAAATTTCCCAGTAGTGCAAAGAAATTGTGCACTTGATAAATATTTACCTAAAAAATATTGTTCCAGTTTTTATATATTGAACAATAAGTTGATATAGTAATTATTATGACAGGTCTAACTGCTCTGTTGCATAAAACTACTTAATAACAATAATTACTGAATAATTGCTCTCTCATAGCAGAAACTCGATTTATAAGCTTTTTTTTTTTCTAAATTGTACTAAACACATAATATTTTTACACAATTTTGCACTAAACATTACTTTATACTTACTTCATGTGGGGTTTATAATAATATTTAATCATTATAATCAGGAATACAACTTGTAATACCATATTGTTTACTTAAAAAATTTATTTTTTTAAATGGAAATGTGGAATAAACTTTTTTTTTCTTTTTTTTTTTTTTTTTTTAGATAATTATGTTTACAAAATCAGCCATAAAAAACAACAAAACTATACATTTTACATGAGACGATATTGAAGTCTGGTGTCACGACTATCATGTCCAAAATAATTGTGATTAACGAATAAATCATGATAATTATCAAAGTTGCTGACAGTTTAAAAATGTTTATTTAAATATTTAAACATGGAACTTCTTCATAATCACTTTTATGCATTTGTTCTGTGTTATCAGTGAAAACAACTATGATATAGTGGAAAACATTATGGATAAGTACATTTTGGGGTTTTTTCTGGACGTTCTACTGATTTAAACGCGATTATCTTTGTTAGCAATTTTCACGATTATATAAAATGTCTCACAAATGATTATCGCCTACCCTTTTTACCACGATAAGCAATATTAATGTTTATTATCCCATCCCTACCGCACACGAGCCACATTTCCATAACTTCTGTCTTTAAACTCCTTGTTCCCTGACTGTGTAATTCGGGGTGTCCCATTCCCTTTGCTAATTGGTTCTGCCTGTTTCATCTCCTTCCTGTGTAATCTGACAGCGGTGTCCAGCAGTGACTCCACACCTCACGCTCCATCCCCCATTGTTCTGTTTGTGCTTTGAATTTTTAATGGGCTGTCAAAGATACCAACATCCGTTACGTCTCATTGGCTCTGAAGGTTCCGCCACCGAGAGGAAAGCAATAACATTCTTTCATCATTGTGTATTGATCTCGGGGATATTCTCGTCCAGTATGTAAAGCCTGCGGGGATTTATTTACGCACATCTGTGGCAGCTGGGATTTGTTCATCTGTTTAGTCGCAAATTATCTTGAAACCTAATGATTGGAAATTGTCAAAATATTCTGGTCAGTAATGGGCCAAGAAATGAACTTGGCAATGATGATATAATGTTGTATCTAAAACTATCTCAAATTGTAAGACTCCACTTTTAACCATGAGGGATACCTATTAAAATTCACATTAAAAAAATAAAAAATAAATAAATAAATACTTGTGGCTAATAGGAATAACACTTAACAATATTAGCTAACAGATCTCCATCTTATTTTTTAATGAATTCTTTAAAAATTCTGGATGTGATCTAAACTTAACTTTACCATTGAAACAAAACTGATGCTGCAGCTTAGTTATACCAGTATTAGTTATCATTTAGTGTCTTGCCGAAGAACACAATATCAGTATGAATGTTGGTTGCGGGCATCAAACGTCAGTGTTAGATACATTGGTACTATGTTTAATTGACAAAAAAATAATTCATTAAATTAAAAAATCAAATAAAAATCAAATATCAGTTGGTTGTACAGTTTTGTGCAGATACTCTATCTAATTTCCATGCTTTTCCATTCGTTTAAATCCCCTTACTCCATACTGGTCTTGGCTACTACGAGCACGAGGCAGTTTCCATGACAACCGCCCAAGAACTGGGGGTAGGGTCTTCTGCGGTTGGAGCTAGCAAAGAAAGATGGTCTGTATTAGATAAGCCCCTGAGCACTCTCCCCTTTTTATTCATAGAGAGCAGAGTTATTAAGAAAAACAACACAGTTTGCTCGAGGATGGCGTTATGACTAATACAGTGTCTCCTCTCTCGGGGTCAAAGTTCATCAGCTTATCCAAGCGTAGCGCAGCCTTCCAAACAGGTTTTTAATTTTGAGATAATTACTTGCTTATGGACGGCCTACGGCAGAAATGGCGTTGCCCTGCGCTGTGCAGACATTATTTATGGGGGTCAACTGCCACAATGGCGCTCCACCAGTTTGAAAGCGCGGCTCTTGGGGCGTTGTGCGAGCAGTGCGTGCGGATTGTGCCTATATTGAGATGTTGAGTCGGGGGGGTTTGGACCACAAAGAGCAGATTACCACATCTCATCATATCCTTACTGCTGTGCTCTGCCGTGACCCTGTGGACTCCAATCTGAAAATCTGGCCTGGATATAATCAATCAAACCCTATATGGGAAAGTGCAAGCCAGGCATTCATAAACAACGCTTCTTATATACGTTTTCCCAAATTGAAAAATGTACATATATGTCTTTTTTAAGTACATAGCTGCATGGTGGAATGGTACGTGAGTGCAACCAAACTGGAAATAACAAACACATTCATCTTTTTGAGTTCACCTTCCCTCTTCATTTCCTTTCACCTCTACAATCAATTTTAACAACCATCTGTCTTTTTAATGGATGGGTGCTTGTAGGGGAATTTGTAGTATGTTTGTCTCCCCAGATATGTTAAACATGTTACAACAAATATTGATTTTTACTGATCACATGGCAACATTGTGTGGCGGTCAGGGGTAGTACAGACGGAGGGGGTTGGTTTCTCTATTTAAGAAGAGTAAAGTCTTAAGTCTATTCTAAGGTACTGGAGAGGAGAATCCTGCAATGTGGTCTTCTGTGGAATCTACACAACAACTATAACCACTACGAATGTGAACCCAGCAGCACACGCCAGTAATGAAAACGCACCTTCAGTTCATAAGTGGTCCAGTTTCTCAAAGAGCTCTTCATAAGCACCGTAACAATGTCAACAGTTCACTTCAAATGCATTATAAGCTTTTGTTATATTATTAGCTTTTACCGGAGTCCCTCAAGAAGCGTTTTCACCACATCGGTCTGTTTCCACTGATGCAATAAAACTATTAAATGTGTGGCTCTGGCAGGCACGGCTCCTGTCTATTTATATCATCAGAAAACTGCGTATGAATGTGGGGATATTCATCATAGTTCACTGCACATGTTCATTCTTAAACGGCAGCTCATTCATGTAGAACAGCCTCCTTAGCGCCGTCAGTCGCCCTATCAGTGCAGTTTTTGTGATGTCCCTGGATGTAAAACATATTAGGGTCTAGAAAAAGTGATTGATTGATTGATTGATTGATGCACAATTTGTTCAGTGCAGCATTGTTTTAAGTGTAACTGGCATAGTGGTTAGAGTTGCAACAGTTGATAAGCTAAAAATGAGTAGTCCACTATTAAAAAAAAAGAAAATGTAGTTGTATTTTGATAATCGCAAACATAGACTGTCTGTGTAATCCTTCAGTCTTCCACGTATGATCCATATTAAAGGAAAAAGTTGTAAGTTTCCGTTTGTTATCTTGGTCTAAATCAGGGGATTTCAAACTCATTTTCAACGAGGGCCACATCAACAAAATGGTTTCTCTCAAAGGGCCAGATGTAACTGTAAGATAAGTGTCACTACGTTTTAATCTATCAATTTGTTTCTATATTTATTACTTATTCAAGTTACAAATATTGCATATGGATTTGCATAGACATGAAAAAATGTCTGTTTAACTGTGTGTCTCCTGATAAACTGACATTTTAAGACAGTCATACCTTTTAATTTACTTTGCTGCGGGCCACATAAAGTGACGTGGCGGGCCGAATTTGGTCCATGGGCCTTGAGTTTGACACATGTGGTCTAAATAGTTCACACTTAGACCCTCTTACACCCCTTAGACCTAACAAACAGAACTGGTAAACCTTTCCTTTCAGATAGATATAAGGCAGTGTCCACCCATAATCTGACCTGAACTAAAGAAACAACTTGGATGAGCAGCAAAACATCTTCATTTTTACAACTAATTGTCCCGTTCATGGATCTAAAATTTTCTTTTACCATTATCCAGGCTATACAGACTCTAAAAAACATGCAGACATACCAGAATTATTTGATTATTTGCCCAAAAAAGAAGAACACAAGCATCGCTACACCTAATTTATGAATATTTTCGAATAAAAATGGTCCATTACTAAATAAAAATCTTAGCTGCAGCCGTCTTAGTGGTATCCTTTATTTCTACTTAACTACACTTTTAGGGATCTCAGTCCATTTCTTTGATTGTGTCCCCTGACCATTTGATGGCAGTGTTGAGCTCATCTCTCAAAGGCATTCATCTACGCTGCATTCTAGTCATGCCCAACTTTAGAACATCTCTACAAGTGTAAATAAACAAGGCATTTACATATTGCCAGTAAAATATGGCATATGCAATGAGTTCAGTCTTTTCCTCGTGTTTACCACTTCTGAAGCTGAGGGGTCATAAATAACACTGAAAAATACTCTTCCCTATAAGCCATATTAATATTTATCACCAAAAAAATAAAAAATAAAAGTAAAGTTTCTTTTTGTAAAGGTCTAGTGCTGTTTGTGAATGTTCTTTTTGGAGCCGCTAAATGCCAGAGCAGGACGTCTATTCTTCCAGGAGAGTTGTATTAATGTGACTTTGCATAGTGCACATTTTAAAATAGCTGCATTGCATAACTGTACGTCACATTGCATCAGAGTTGCCTTTCTCATAATGCTGCAGGAATTATAATTAAGCATTATTTTAACTTATTTTCACGTCTTCTTAACGGAAAAGCAAAGAATAAACAAGAGGCACATAAGAATAACATATTATAGCTGTAAGCAGGTAGTTATAGGTTAGTCTTGTTACCGTACTAACATTTCAAACTCGACTAATGAATATCGTAGTATCAATACTCAATACAGAGTCCGATACCACGATGATATGGCAAGGCAAGTTGATTTGTATAGCTCAGTTCGTACACAAAGTAATTTAAAGTGCTTTACAGAATAAGAAACACATTAGAGACTTGTTCAGAGCTGCTTTAAAGTCTATTCTCTGAGCCACGGGAGCCAGTGCAGAGATATGAGCACAGGACTTATAATATATGATACTAATAATACAAACTCATTGCGCTTGGATTTGGAAATGACTGTGAACGACGGCGGAGCTGATTACTGTTGCAAATAGGACAGCAGATTTGTTACTGCGACTTCCAATAATGTCTGAAAAATACCGCTTAAAAACACTCTTTATTTAGACAATGGAATGTGATTTTCAAGATTAAATCATAGTACTTTCTTTTATATTACCGGTCTTATATCAGTGTAATCCCGCAGTCGTCCAGGTAGGCTCTAATAATGATTAAATAAAGCTGGGTCTTTCCGCTGGTGAGCACAGGTGTTCTTGGCTCACTCTCTTTTCCGATCCAATTAATATCTGTGTTTATTTTGAAAGCAGGTTGTATAGAGGGGGTGGGGCATAGTTTACTGTTTCAGAGGGTGTAGGTCTGTGATGGTAAGTAGTATTATGTTCTTTTTGTATGTTCACCTCTATTATAATTGATTTTAACGTATTTTATGGTAATATAGTAGAACAATTCAGGGATATGAGGACTTGAAAGGTTGAAAATGCCATAAACAACTGGGATTTTAAATACATTTTTCACCTTTACAACACCAAAACCTATAATTGCCAATTTAATATTTAATTCCAAACAAGACCCAAAAATATGAACTTGTTGTTGTTGAATAAAATGCCAGTGATTGTAAATTCATTGATTTTCGCTGTTGCTCCACCTTCTATCTTCTCTTGTGATTTGTTTTTCGTTTTCAAATTCCTCGTCTAGCCGAGACCTTTTTAAGAAGGAGCTACGAGTCGATCCCTTTTCATAGGAGATGAAGTTAAGCCAACCGTCCCAACGCACAGAGTCTGGCCTTTCATTTATGCTGATCAATACTGAGTGAGGAACAACACCTTGCTCTGGGAGAAGGGAGCACGCTGGCAGTGGATTTGGCTTACCGACGTAACAACATAGTGAATCAATGGCTGACAGCTATCAACAGCATGAAAATACATCCATCGCACTCCAGGAGCCCTCCGCCTTCACAGTTTTGCTTTTGCCTGGTTTGTTATGGACCCGGGCAATAGGGTTCGTAATGAAGTGATGGAAATAGAATGGATTTAGGGTCCCGTAAGATTAATAGACCTTTTTTAGTGTTTGAAAAATGTGGGCCGCAAGAGCATCGTGGTGCCACAGGTTGAGCAGCGTAGTAAAATTTAACAGCGAAAGTGGCTATAAAGAAAGTACCTGTGCCAAACGGCATGTATTTGTGGTGTTAAAGTCTCCTTGAGCCATTTAATTGAAAACAAGTGTGATTAAATGTGTACGATGTAACTTTTCTGGTGGATTGTCTGCTTGTTTCCATGGAGATGTACTGCTTTTGTCTGTATTGTTGCATTTAAACTCTTCTTTTAACATGGAAATAAACTTGTAATCTGTGGAGAGGCCCGCTTAACTTGCGTACATTTCAAGTTGAGCACCTTTTACCGGAATATATATATGAGATGGATTAGTCTGATGCCATACTGTGGTACTTTCTAGGCAAAGAAATATGATGTACAGATGTAGACAAGGAAGTAGTGGACCCTCCCTCAGAGAATTTACGCAGTGCAACATTAATAAAAAAAACAGGCACATGTCTATTATTATGTATTGTAAGTTGTTTTATACTGAAATGACAAATACTTTTGAAACCACTGCAAACCTTGAGCGATCTTGAGCAATATTTTTTTACTCTTTTAAGTTCGCTTCCTGAATCATCTCTCTGCCTTGTTTCTCTCAGATGGAGGAGGGCAGTCGGGGAGTGCGATTGGGCACTCTCATCGCCCTCATGGTGGAGGAGGGTCAGGACTGGAAGCAGGTGGAGATACCCCCTCCTGAAGCTGCTGCTCCATCTGAGGCTGCCCCTGCCCCAGAAACCACGGCAACCACATCAACCGCACCAACACAAACCCCCACCACTCCAAAACACACGTCTGGACCGTAAGTTAAAGTTACCGTAGATATTATAAATTTACTGTACTAATATTGTGTGCTTATTGTAATTGTGTGGTTCTCTTTTGTATAATATTTAGCGGAATTTTCTTTTTAAAATCTAAACGTATTGACAGCAGGTTGGCAGATGGATCTACAACTGCAGTCTGTTGGGTGAAAAAAAAATTGGACCATGAAATGCACCATTGACCCAAAGATTAATGGCTGCCACATAGCAAAAATAATGTTCTATAAAATATGTCAAATTGAATAGAAAGGCTACATGCTGAAGAATCACTGTTAAAATTGACAGTATGTAGGAAAATAAATGATGCTGGGAGTTAATTAGGCAAGGCAACTTTATTTGTACAGCATAAAGACATTAAAATCACAGTACAACAAATCAAAACATAAATAATCATCATAAAATTAACATTAAACGCGAAGAATGTAGAATAAAAACCTTTCAGTCATAAACAGAACCATTTTGAGCCTGGATTAAAACATTGCCAAAGTAGAGGCCTGTCTCACATCTTCAGGAAGACACTGATTTTACATGTTTAGTCCTGACTCTGTGACCAGCAGGAGGCCGGTCCCTGAAGTCCTCAGAGTGTGAGATGGTTCATGTGGCTCTAACATGTGGGAATTATAATAAAAGCATGATATTCTGAATTCTACAGATACATTTTTGTCAGGTAAGCATCTCAAGTAAACATTGTTCTTTTCTTTGTTGACACAATAAATGCAAAGGTGAAGAGGATTCCCTTTCAAACAGATGCGCCCTGTTTGTTATGTAAACGTGTTGTGCTGAGTCCATTTTGAGGTTTCTGCTGTGACTTCATCTTCCTGACACTTGAGGTAGAGCAGCAGGCCTGAGTTATGGGAGATTACACACAGGGAATGAGTCTGAGCAGCGCGTCAATACACAGTCTGACATTTACATTGATCGTGTGCCCTGTGGTAAACACGACATGCATCACATCAGAAACAATTAAAGGTGACAGCGAGAGACCGTGCGTCATTATATGTCAATCTCAACAAACAAAAACATAGAAAGTGTCCCTTTTTAATCATTTTTGGTGTAAGATCAGTTCAGCAGAAGAAAATAAATAATAGGAAGGTAATAGGCACAAATTGGTTGGATTAACAACATTTTAGAATTTGATGTCATTGTCCTGGAGAGCAGGGGCTGATAGAAATCATGATAAATGATCACATTTTTATATAATGCTTTTCCATCTTCAAGGCACTCAAAGCGCTTTACATCAAGGAATGACTCATCACACACCCATTCATGCACCAGTGTGTGCAGACACTGGGTGCGAGGGGGGTTAAGTGTCATACCCAAGGACACAGCAATGGTATTCATCTGTGGGAACTTGCCTCACACCTGTGGATCTGATCACTCTGGGATATACTCCACAAAAGTAAAAGATTGCCCTTAGTTCTATTGTGCTGACAGAAGGCAATAACAATATTGAGATTTCTGATAATACATGTTTTGCCCATTTGGGATGCATATAAATGGATTCACAAATTCTAGAGTGCGCTGTTATGATTATGGTTATGATTTCAAAAGTGTTGTGTTATTTTCTGTAGCTTGCGTCTTAGTCCGGCAGCAAGACACATCCTGACCTCCCACGGGCTCGACCCAAAGCTGGCCACAGCCACTGGACCAAGAGGACTCGTTACCAAGGAGTAAGGCTCTGCACTCGCACTAAAACAGTTTAAGTTTGTCTACATACAAAATGTAAATGAATCATGGGAATATTATTGACAAAAAACGGCATGAGATCAGACATAAGCTTGACATAGCACTTCACACAGCTTGCTTGCCTACCACAACAGACTAGCACTGACTGCATTTAACCCCTGGTGGGTTAAAGCCCTTGTGGTGGTGATGTCAGTGATGTCTTTACTTGTATCATGCTGTGTGGCTACCTCCAGGCTGTTATGATCTTATCTTAAAGTACACTGTGTGACATGACTTCTAAATCAGATTAAATAATCTCTTTTTATGTTGCATCAAGTAATAATGTAATGACATTAGAGCAGTCACTGTGCATGTCCACGTGCTTTACACGAATACAGAGTATTAGAGAGACAAAACAACAAGAAAAAACTTTGGAAAAAAAGCAGTTATATGTGAACTCTTCAACTTTAGTTGGTTAAATGCCAAAGAAAAGAGCAACGAGACTGCTGGCTTAGTTAATGCAGTGATGACTTTTTCCAGTATTTCATCTACTCATGAAGACAGAGTTTAAATGAAAATGTACATTGAATATGTACTGTTGAATTAAACTTAAAAATATAATTATATTATAAATAACAGAAATCACAAGTATTTATGAAATGTCAAGTTGTACTTATCATGCGTTAGGGATGTGTTGTGATTCATAATTTAAAAGCCGCTGTCGATTAGGGAAGTGGCTTTGCTCCAGATGTTGAGGAACTGAATGAATGCCCGGAACTCAATTTAATTAATGATTTATGTGAAGAAAAACAAAATGGACACATTATACATAAAACGCTGTGTGGGACCTGGCTCTTGATTATAAAGAATTGTCCTCTGCAGTCCTCCATAATTTGTTTACACAAACAGGACATTAGCCTATCTGCAGGAGGCACCTGTTAGCATGTGAGCACACACACAGACCTGTCGCTGCTGTGTGTCTGTGATGATAGGCACATACAGCCACAGAAATGGCAGAAGGGTCTGGGTAAGTGAAAGTGCGTGTTAGTGGTTAGACACTTTAATCTTGTTATATCATGACTTCACACTAAAGAAGCAGTTAGCTGCGCACACACTCACAGAGCTACCTGCTGTCAGGAGGCAGCTGATTGAATGCTCTCGTTACCCAGCTCACACCCTGCTGGGGAATCTCATTAGGCAACTTCAGTCTCCATGGCAACCCAGTCTCCAGGACCCACTGGTGTCCATAGTAACAGACCTTGTACCACAGGGAGAAGGGAGAGATACTCAGTGTGGTTTATAAAGTGCCCCCTTTTTACTTAAATCCTTAATTTAGTCTTTGTTAAAGTGTCATTTTCTGTGACCACACTAACCATAATTACTGCATGAGTGCTGAAACAAAAGAGAAGTTAATGCAATTTAACATCGTTTCTCATTCTCTATGGCAGACAATGACTTCAATTAAATATAAGTAGGATTCTTGCTCAAAGGCCATGGACTAGGACTAAAGTGTTCTGGGGATGTTGGATGTTGGTTTTACTTTTCTGCAGAACTCAAAATCTATATTTTTGTTAGTACTTTTTGTTTTTGTTTGAATTATATTTACAGCATTAAAACATCCTGATGATCCTGATCCATCTTTGAATAACACATTTTACAGTACTATACCTGCTTGTTCTTTATGTTTTCAAACATGTTTGTATGAATGATCAAATACTTAGCAATCTTCTAAGTTAAGATTTTTTGGCAGCCTGTCTGGAGTAACATTACTCTGTATTGTAAACTAAAGCTTCTAATAGAGTTTCACATAGGCTGAGTTTCTTGAGAAAAGGCCAGATTAGACTTGGTTTCCTTCCTTTTGTTGTGGTCCCCATCGGAGCAGGGGACCCCTCCCTCTGCTCTTTGCAGTGGGGCCTGTCTTTATTGGGCATGAATAACATGGGTCACGCAACCTATGGATGAGATCATGGCACGTTACGTAACCCACAGGAAGCGCTCAAAACAGCTTCATTGTCAACAACAAAAATGCAAGGTCGATGACCTTAAAAATGTTTTTGCTATTCAAACCCCCTTTTTTCAAGATGATTCAGCAATACTCATGAATGAAATAAAAAAATAAAAAATTCTAAATTTAAAATGTACAAAGTAGTCACCTATCGACCTCTGTTGTATTATGATGGCACTGCCTCTGTAACCAGGGGATTTCCTTTCATTAAATTAAAGTTCTATTCGCTTTTAAAATATAATTTCACATTTTATTATCATTTCAATCCTTT
The DNA here is from genome assembly GCF_009829125.3 of Periophthalmus magnuspinnatus. Lineage (NCBI taxonomy): Eukaryota > Metazoa > Chordata > Actinopteri > Gobiiformes > Gobiidae > Periophthalmus > Periophthalmus magnuspinnatus. Next base: position 28,387,412 of record NC_047131.1, on the reverse strand, counting down.
GTATTAGGTTCTTTTATCTTTTACTTTCTTCACAAAGTGTTCACCATTTGGCATCCTTATTAACTGCAGGCTCACTGAACAAGATGTAAAGTAAGGCATGTTAATCTATTTTTCTAATGGCAAAGCTCATGTTTATTCATCTTGGAGTGCCACAGTCGGTCCTAGGTGGCAGCACAATCCACTTTATTAATGGCTGCCTTTGCACAAGTGCTGCTGGTTTAGCACACACCCGTGTGCATGTGATGACTGCAGCTTCTGCTCGTTAGAATTCTTCTCACTTCCTTTGGCTTGGCCCTTAGGACACTTTAATTGTCAAAGAGAACAGCGCTGCAACTGACAAGATTTTCATAAAAAGGCAATCCAAATTCAAAATGGACCTGCCTTGACATAATCCTGAAAACAAGTAAATACTAAATTAGAACTGACCCAGGTTTAAATGAACAAAATGAACGTCTAATGTGTGTGACTGAGACTACAAATGAACTAACAATACAAAACCTAGTTACTAAACTGTGTGACTCCTACAGAAAAAAGACAGATGACAGAATGAATGACATCATAAACTAGTGTTCACACCAAGATAAGCAAGAGATAAACCAGCAGTAAAACTTTAATTTGATGAAGTCAGTATTTAACCAGGAGTAAGTCATGGGGCACACTACTTTGCAAAATACATAAGTTTTAAAGTTCATATGATGGGTTAAAGGACAAATATAATGAAAACATAATTAACAGTATATTATATTTAAAGTTTTAGTTTTAAAGTAATAAAACTAGGCAATTTGTTAATAATTGGATGTACATGGACTACAGATGTTACTACAGTCTATGGTATTTCCCTCAGTTTCCTTGTAACCGTACAGTAATAAAGGGTCAACACTCAAATAATTTACACAATAGTTATCCATTTACAAAATATATATATATGATGACATCTTAAATGTTTTTTTTTTCTTTACTGATTCTTATAACTGCCAGAGAGAGAGAAAAAAAACAAAACTTCTACTGTATACACTCAGAATGCCATACCCATGCTGTATGTAGTGACAGTTGTTGAGGAAGTGTCAAGTTTACTAAAGGGGATTTCCAAATGGGCCACTAGTCTAACCATAAATAAACACAATGCTGAGAGGAAACGTATAGCACCTGGACCGTTTCAGACAGCAGGAGCAGGGGCAGCTGGTCAGGACACGACTGAACAACTGAATCGAGTGCAATCATCTGAAACTAGCAACATTCACACAACCGCATCTGATACCTTCCCTCGGCCTCCCCATATCATGCAATGTTCAAAATGACTACAATTTATTTTATATTTATGATACGCCTGCAATAAAATCCTCCTAAAGCTTTTAATGTTTTGCCTGCCACTGTAATTATGCTGGCAAGAACAAAGTCAGTACGCCACCCTCAGCTCACAGTACCTGTTGAAGCATAGTATGGTGAAAGTGTGAACTACGTTGTTGTTGCACGCCCTCATAGACACCTGACACCAGCCCTGGCGGGTTTGTTTGTTCCCAGGAGAGAGGCTGCTGACATGGTTTCAGTGGATGGATGAACCAAAGTTAGCCTAGAATCTTAAATCATGTCTATAAATCGTGTCTTTAAACATTTACACTATGTAGAGATGAACCAATTTGGACAATATCATTTTTTTATGTTTTGATAGAGCAATGTGGGGGAAAAAAAAACAAAAAAAACATTGTGTCCAACATTTTAGTATGCATTTACTTTGAACATCACTTATTATACACATATTTTTTTTTGTATTTTTCCCCGTCACATGTTGTCTTTAATATCTTCTCCTCTCTATTTTCAGAGATGCTCTAAATCTCTTGAAGGCTTCTCCTGGTGCCAAACTTATTCCACCTGTGGCTGCTCCTCCGCCCTCATCTCCAAGTCCGGCAGCCCCCACTCCGTCCCCCGCCCGTGCTTCAGCAGCAGCAGCCCCAGCTCCCCCCGGAAGCCGACCCAACGTCCCTCCTCTGTCTGTGCCAGGGAAGCCTGGAGCACCGGTGAGCCACCGCCACACCTTATCTCACTTTACCAACGACGGTGTTCTTTATCGCTGTGAGATTACTCCACCAGCCCTGCAGCTCTTTGTTTGAAAAGCTGTTAAGAGACTGTTGACTATTATGTTTTTTTACTCTATACTCTTTTTACAAACAACAGGATGCAAAGTCGACATTTCTCATCTTGGTGTAAATCCTGTTTTGTTATGAAATGATATCGGGGTCTCAAAAAATGTGCCAATACTGCACAAAACAGAGATCTGCAGTCTGACACCTTGCAATATAAAATTACCAACGGCCCTGCAATGTAAACTCAATATTTGACAGATTCAATGATTATCTCCACAAACCATTTTTATTTGCCTGCTGAACTTGTAATGCATTTTTGTTTTATCATTTCCAGATTTAAACATATTTATTTCAATGCTATGTTTGTGTTTTTAATTTTTTTTAAATCTTCCTCAGGGTACTTTCACAGAAATCCCAGCCACAAATGTGCGGCGTGTAATCGCTCAGAGGCTAACGCAGTCGAAGACCACCATCCCCCACGCATACGCCACTGTGGACTGTGACATGGCCGCTGTCATTCAACTGCGCCAAGAATTAGCCAAAGGTAAAAAAATAACTATGTAAATACAATTCCCTCACCAGTGCCACACCACACACCACACACCACACACCACACACCTCACACCACACACTGCACAATGGTGTACAGAGGTGCCGTCATGTGACTGTATGAAGCAAATGCCTTTATTTATTGTGGTTTTATTTTTCACAACACTGCAATTTCCTTTTATTTAGTGAATACAATGTTGGATTTATGAACAGGGCTTTCGACTAGTCAAATAATTATTTCTATTGTACAGTGAGACTTTTCAAATACATCATTACCCAAATAAAGATATGTTAACTGAAGACTTTTACATGCATACAACCATATCTTGTATTTTGTTTTAGTTTCTGTATAGTCCAGATATAAATGACAAAAATATGTATTGCAATTTATTTATTTTATTTTTTTGTATTTTGTATTTTTTAATTTAATTTAATTTTATTTTATTTTTATTTTTTTTGTAGTCAAATAGTCACAATTAGTCCACAACCCACCAATGATCAGTGGCATTTTAGGTCTTCATCAATCACAACATCCAAAAAAACAAGAAAAAGAAACAAAACGATGAGGACTTGTTCAGTGTTCATATTCTGGAGCTTCGCACTTAAAGCCCTTGTTTAACCATGCAGTAGCTTGAACACAGTGTACTGTTGTGGGTAATCGTTTTATCACAGTTACCAGTGTGTGCAATGAATTCCCCGACTCTTGCCTTAAGATTAATGCATGTTGTGTGATGGATGTAGAAGGTATAGCCTCTGTGAAAAGCAACTGTGCAAGAGGGACATCTGACTGCAGACGTGACTGGGCTGTTGGCTCTTGTGTATCTTGAGCGAGATGGTGTTACTCAAACAAACACAGATTGTCTCTTTACTTCCTTAGATACTGTTTCTAACCACACTTCTCGTAACAGCTTTGGTGTGGGGCTTGATGGAATAAACCAGAAGCTTAGAAAAGGGGAAGGTTGTCTTGATCTCACAACTGTTACTGTGAAAAAAGGACAGTTATTATAGCAGTAGCTCAGATGTAATTTGGCTCTTAGCAGTTAAATGCATTTCATTTATTTAACAAGATGCACAATAATTCAAAGTTTTAACCTAACAAAGACAATCTTAATGGTGCCTTATGCAACTTTTCTTGCTTTTGGTCTTGGACATGTTATTATCTTGTCTGGAAAGTTACACATTATCTATCCAATCTTGCAGTTATTAAATTACAGGTGTGAGCTGCCTTTTCATGGGTATGACCTGTAACCTGGGCTGGATTTGTTTAGTGCTATACTGGAACTAGACATGGGATGATATTGAAATTTTGTGTGACAATTATAATGGCTAAAATAATTGCGCTTAACGATTATATCACTATGATTAAAGTTGTTATGGATATGAATAATTATTACTTTAACAGAGAATATTATGGATACACCGGGCCATCAACTGAAATTTGGAGGCCCCCCTGTAATACAAATTCATGAGAAGAGGGTCCAATTCTGGGCCCCTAAGACCCTTGAGCCCCGGACAACAGACCCCTTTGTCCCTCCCTGTTGACTTCCCTGTGGATAAGTCATTTTTTTCAGCACATCCAGGTGATATAATGGTGATTATCTTTGTTGGGGATTATGACGATTATATAAAATGTCCCACGATCGATGATTGTCAACTCTTTTTTTCACGATAAGTGGTATTATTTTTTATTGTCCCATCCCAAACTGGAACATTCTAGACAAAGTAATCCAAAAAACCTCTCCATGGAGTCAAGCAAGTGGTGGACCCTCTACTAGAAAAGTTACATTGTGCTCCATTTAACGTGTATTCAACAGGCTAATCTTCTAGCTGGGTGCTCTAGAGAAGCAACTGCTTCATTAAAGTGTAGCTTAACCTTAAAGGGCCCATATTACGCTATTTTCTGATCTATGTTATAATGTTGTTTCATCATCACAATAATACCTGGAGTTATGTTTTGTTTCATTCACACATATTTAAAACACAAATCCTACATATTCTCTCAAACAGAAAACACTCTGTTCCACCAGGAAGCGCTCCACTGTGTTTTTAAACTCCATACACCTTCACTAGAATCATTTGGATAATTTTAACCTTGTAATTTCCAAACTCCACTGAACTAAATGGTAGGGATTAACTTGAAAACTACCACTGTATGACATCACAAGGTGAGCTTCGGAGATGTAGACAGAGGATTACGCAAACATGTGTAAATGAAACAAGACAAAAGTGCGGCTGTGTTTTTGAGGAGCTAACGACATTATAACACGGATAAAAGCTCACAAGAATACATTTTGTGTAATATGGCACCTTTAAGCTTTATTATTATGTTACTGTTCAAATGAAGCATTACGAAAGGCGACATTGTTGACCTTTAGAAAGTTTCTTTCTCTGAAAATGTTCCCTCTTTATAAATCTTATTACAGTGGTGTTCATTATCAAGACTTCTATCAACTAGTCAGCGAGTCTCTTAAACAAACATTAAATGTCTATGCCATGAGGTAGGGGTCTGCTCATTCCAGACCTATTAGCACGCGTGTGTGTTCTTGGGGATTGTGTGCCGGTTGTTTTTGCCGAGCCTCTTTGTTCCGGGGCACAGAGATTTCACGGTTAGCTCATTAATCATCCTGCTCACGGCACTCATAACAGTCTGGTACAGCTCTGTGGACTGAAGTTGGCAGCCATGCCAGGCCCGGGCCCACTGTCTCACCAGTGTAGTACAGCAAGCACTGGCAAATGACAAGTGCCCATTGGGTGGTTTGGTAGATTGTACTTGTCATGTCTGTTTGTTTAAAAAATCTGCAACGTGGTGAAATAAATTAGATTAACAGATGTTTTCATTAATGTTTTTTGTCTCTCCAGAACAAATAAAAGTGTCTGTTAATGACTTCATTATCAAGGCAGCGGCTGTTACACTCAAAGTAAGTCAAATTTAATTAATCTGTCACACAATCCTCCTTCAATTGTGCAGAGTTGTGAAATGTGTTTGTGTTTCACATAAAGTAGTAAATCTCATTCATCCCATTGAATCTGTTCATTTTGTGGCTCATCCAGTACAGGATTATCAGCGGTTCCCAAACTTTTTCTAGTCATGTCCCTTTGAGAGCTACATTGAGGCACTAATTGTCTCTGGACGCTGCACATAGACCTGTCACGATAATTACTATATTAACTTCATGTGTACTTTTTCTTTGCACTACTTTTTGGTTATTTTTTGGCTGCAGGATAAGACTGAAGTCGCAAAAGGTTGATTTAATAACGCCAATGACTCATTTCACGTGCAAAAAGTATTTCATTCTTCAAGTTTAATTCTGTTATTTATTATTGCAGCTCGTGATTTAAAAAAAAAAAGTACATTTCCAATAGTTTTTTGTGGTTTAAATCTGCTCTTTATTGTGTTAGTGGCAGTACATATCAAAATACAGCTTGTACATCACTCTAAAACACTTAAGACTGGTCTGTGTGATTAAAAACTAAAACTAAAATGAAGACAATCCAAGTCTCTTTGCATCAAATCAGATGTTCCTGCTTGTGTTATAGTGCTGCCAGTGCATTACACGAGGAATGCAGAGCGTAAATGTGCTTTTAAGTCTTACAGTTCAAGAGCAGCATTAATGTCTTATGTGATGTCAGCTCTGTCAAGTTCAGTAAACACAAAGACAGGCACAGTTTTGTTTAGTTTCATCAAAGACTCTTAAGCACACCAAGTGAAATTAGCACTTAACATAACTAAAGCCGTCTTAATGTTGTTTTCTCCATTAGGAAATGCCTGAAGTGAATGTGACGTGGGCGGGGGACGGACCACACGCACTCGACACAATCCACATCTCTATCGCCGTGGCGACAGAGCGAGGCCTCATCACTCCTATCATTAAAGATGCTGCTAGCAAAGGTGTCCAGGAGATTTCAGCTAATGCCAAGGTAAACAGACTTTAGCTCATGACAGGCTTGTTTTCAGCAGACAGCAGTGACTACACATAACAAACTGTGGTTATAAGATCTCAGGAAAATGATTATTTATGACATTAAAATGGTAAAAAAAAAGTCTGCATTTTGAATTTGAAACTGTCACATTACAGTATAACAAATGTTGCTGTTTTAGTATGTCGTGTCTGTTTACGCCTAAAAATTTAAATGCTATGCACCGATAAAACATCATTGGATTCACCACATGTATAAAACTAAATAAAATAAAATGCCTGACACCTCTGGGTCAAGTACAGAATGCAGGGTTTTCACTTTAACGTTGCATATCTGTGCCTCCAAATACAAAGTAAACCTGTCCAAATTAAATATTACTTTGACGATTGACGATTGTAATATTGATTTTATGAAGAATTTCAAAATTTGGTCCAACATTAGAGTTAAGATGCATCAGTTGGAAGTATTAAATAGACTCTGCATTGTTATGTGTTAAGGTACATATTATGTGTTTTTTGAATATTGCAAACCTGAAGAATACCCAGTCATTATGGTAAAAGGTCAGATGCCATTTTTCCCTCAGTTTTATTCAAAAATTGTACTGTTAAAGGTCCTATATTATGCATAACTGGACTCTTGTGAGCTTTAAGACGTGTTACCTCCTCAAAAACACACTTGAAGTTGCACTTTGTTTCATTCACACATGTTTGAGTAACACTTTATTATTAGTCTGTCTACATTTCCAAAGCTAAATGCTCTGTTCCACCTTGTGATGTCATGAAGCAGTAGTTTTCAAATTAATAGCTGTTTTTTACCTTTATTTCAGTAGAGATTGAACATTCATTTTCCAAAAGATTCTAGCTCATACAACAAACCTAACAACTGCCCTATGTAACTTCCTTCTTTTGGGGTTAAGGTACATACTACGTGTTTGTTGTTGTTTGTAAACCTGCAGAGCATACCACATTAGACATGTCCTGGCTCCTGTAGAGAACTGGTTGGATATGCTGGCCTGTGTTTTTGGCTTTGTTGGTCTCAGCTGTTAGCAGCCACATATGGAGCAGAAAGCAGCAATTGTCGTCTCTTTATCCTGCACACACAGCAGCTGGGGACTGGCACTTATTACACACATGAACTCTAAATGTAATGGCTTCCACATTCCAAAGCGCATGGCCTATAGGGTACAGTAGACTGCATAATTTGTATCTCGTGCCTCATTTCTGGCCCGGGAATGAACGAGAATAGAAAGTAATTTGTTGTGTTATTTGTTTCAATATGCTGTGTGTCATTAAGCTAATAGTGCTATAACCGTGGAACAGTTTACCCCAGCATATCAGAGCTGCTCTCTCTCTAGAGTCGGATAAATCTGCTCTTAAGACACATTTCTTTGCTTTGGCTTTTAATACAAATAATTATGTATTAGGCCTGTTTGCTTGTTTTTATATGCAGGAGTCATGCTAAAATGCTAAAATTTCAAATCAAACTTGACTTCGATACTATGGAATAGACAGTAGAATGTCATTTTCAACCATAAATAATAGTACTTTCTTTTATATTACCATGTGGTCTTACATCTGTGTAATCGCTTAGTGGTTCTGGGTTCCATCGAGTTTCATGGATTTATACTTTTCTATGTGATCTTATACTTGTTCTGATACTTACAGAATAAAATGAGTCTAAAGCTAGTCAGAAAAGGTTCATTTCTGTCCTGTGAATGTGTCTTTTTTAGTATCGACATCTCATTTTTAGTATCGATATTTAGTTTTGACGCCAGTTTTAGTATCAAATAGCGTCTGATTTTTGATACTTTTGACAACCCTAATCTAATCTTTGCTTTTCTTTGCTTTTTTTTTACCATTTATTGTCCATGATATTGACATAACTTCTCTGTCAACACTGCTATTTTTCTCAATTAGGCTTGAATGTACCGGGACACATATAAGATGCATGTAGAAGAGGCACAATGGGTATTAGCTTAAAACAGGGGTGTCAAACTCAATTTCAAAAACGGTTTGTCTCAAATTTGCAAAGATATAAAAAAATATGTTTGTGTAACTGCGTAACTCCTGATAAACTGACATTCATAAATTTAAATTTACCTTGTCGCGGGCCACATAAAATGACACGGCGGGCCACATTTGGCGCCCGGGCCTTGAGTTTGACACATCTGGATTAAAACAACTGATGGGGAAAAACATCTCAATTGTGTCTGTCTCTCCTCTAAAAAAAAATAAAATAAAAACAATCCATCCATCGCTCTTTTATGTGAGGGGAAAAAGCAATTATTACATTTTGTCACACTTGCAACGAGCTAATTCTTCATGCAAGTTTTAATTGGGCTGGAGTTAAAATGGACATGCAATATGGATGAGCTAAAAGGTCACTCGACTCCATTTGATAATAATAGTGCATCAGTCTGTTTATCCCTTTCCCAAAATGCTGAGCACCATCTGACAGCATCGCATTGTCATCCAAACTGACTCACTCTTGGCTTTTCCACATCGGTGCCAGTTTTGTGATAACCTTTTGAGCATATTTATATTGGCAAACCATTACAATGAGATTATTTATTTTTTGCTGATTCCAAGCCTAAATTTGGGTTTTGTTTTCTTGACTTCCATGGTAACCGGTTACTCATATTTTTCCACTACCAGACACCACCATTACCAAACGACTGATGCAACGTGTCATGCTCTAGTTGTTTATGGATTCACCAAAGCTGCCTCTGATAACATGTCTCAAAGTGCTCTGCTTCGCATTTGGGTGTTGTCTATTCCCTTCCCTCATTCTGACAGTCCACACTCGGCTGGTTTCCATTTAACTCATTGCTGTGGGTTGAGGGGGAAGTTGCCTGGTTAAGTTTTGAGTTGGTTTTTTTTGGTAAGTAGTTGTAAAGTTTAAGAACAATGTACAAAAAACATCACTCCTTAACCAAATTTGTGTGAAAACATGTAAATAAATAAGCTGTCTATTCAAATTAATCCATTATTTATCTGTGAATCGTCTAGACATAAAGAAATACCATGGCTACTCTCTATAGATGCTATCCCAGACTAATTAAGTATATGATTGTTAAGCGATGATGGCACTTCTGGGTCCAACCGGCAACTTCACAGCTGATCTTTTGCTTTATTTTGTTCCCTATTCATCAAACCAGAGACAATTACCTTTCAAAGTACCTTTTAAACAAAACGTATGCCATCCATCCATTTTCTTCTGCTTATCCAGGGCTGTACCAAAGGGAGCAGCCGTGTAAGCAGGGACTCCCAGACTTGACTCACCCCAGACGCTTCCTCTTGCTCCAGAGAGAGATAGTCCTTCCATTGTGTCCTGGGTCTTCCCCTTTTATGACTCATTATAGATTCAGACTAATTACTTCAGTGTTGCATTCGGGTATTTAATCATTTCAGCTCATGTTTTCTTTAAATATTCGTATTTAGATATTTGTTTTTGGGAATAATTCTGCTTTATGTTTTGATTTCATCGTGTCTATATTTATGTCAACAATATATCGCACTTAAAAATTTGTTTTCCTGACAGGCCTACAGTCACAGCTAATATTATTTTAGCCTAGTCAAGCTTTGTGAGATGTGTTGTTGTTAAAAAAAAAGAGGAAATTATAAACCTTTGTTTGTTGTTTTGAATCAGCTGATGGACCTGGAAGTGACATCACACAATTTCCAACACAACTCTATACGTTACCAATGACATTTTTTGTAAACTGACAAACAATTGTTTATTTATTTAGGTTTTTTTTTTTGTTCTTTCTTCTTGCAGACCTTAGCTCAAAAGGCCAGAGACGGCAAACTCCTACCAGAAGAATACCAGGGAGGTTCATTCAGGTAATTCTTTCATTGTTTATCTGCTCTGTTTTTGCATAACCATTACCAAGAGATAAATAGGCACTTGGAATAAATATCCACTTTTACGACTTCATTTTGGCTTATGCTGCATTTTATTCCAGCCCAAGTGAGACACAGACATCAGTTACAGTGCCATCAGTTGGAAAAGAAGAAGGCAGGCGTTTCAACTCATTAGAATTAATAGCATCATTTGGACTTGAATGGGGTTTCTGTGTCAGGCAGAGGCGATGATTTCTTATGGAGATGTGCCTTTTTGTCCTCAAGGGAACGTATGCGCACTTCTGATCTATTCAGTCATCAGTCCCCCGGGTTATGATTCTCATTAAGGTGAACAGCAGACATGAGCTCCAGGGTCAGACTTACTTACCTCATATACACTTATGTTCAGCTCGTACGTGGAGTGTTTTCAGGGTACACGAAGCAACTTTATAGTATTCACTTGCCAGCTCTTTCACTAGTGTGTCAGTGTAGTAGTAGTAGTAGTAGTAGGGATGCACCGATACAATACTGTCCATTATAAGGTCTTACCATAGACTGTATATATAAATGGACATAGCTAACCTGGGCACGCTTCCAGCTCCATCGACTCCAATTCACTTTCTATTGAAAAGCTGTCGGCCCTCTCTCTGTAACTGCTGCTGTCAGGCTTGTCGTTTTGGTCTTAAAATGTCCATATTAACCCGTTCTATGCGATCCTGGCATTTTTTTAGTGCTAAACGCCCGCTCCATGCTAAACCAGCGGCGCAGGCGTTACCTTCAACAGCCTCGCTCCAGATAGCAACTCCTTTTTGGTTTCTATGATATTCGCAGTTGGAATTCCAAATATGGCATTGGCCTCTATGACTCCGATGAGCCGAACGCTGTGGGTGACGTCACACTTCCTTTGTCCACGTCTTTATATGGGACTTACCCGAAACAAAATGTATGAGTACTATTACCAGAATATTGGTTCTGGTTTAGCCGTATTAATGAATATTATTGGACTACTGATCCTCTTTGGCTTGGTGTTACATTTTAGTACTGGTCGTTGTTGGCCCATAATGCCTTGTAATTATAATCATAAAATGCTGTCTCAAAGGTACTTGTTGGACAAATACCAGTTGCATTACATATTTGGATTGGTTTTGTGGTGGTCGGTTGTGTGTGGAAAAAATATCTGTTATCAGTTACGGGTGAAGCCGATTTAGGTACTGAAAATTTTCAAAAGTGTCCATGGATTTTTTTTTTCCTTTTAGTCCTTAAGGGTCCTATATTATGCTAAACTGACTCCTGAGCTTTTAGCCATGCTGTTAACTCCTCAAACATAGCTGGAGTTGTGATTTGTTTCATTCACACATGTTTGAGTAACACCTTATTATTAGTCTGTCTACATCTCCAAAGCTCAAAATGCTCCGTTCCACCTTGTGATGTCACAAAGTGGTAGTTTTTAACAGCTACATTTACCTTTATTTCAGTAGAGATTGGCAATTCCAGGGCTGAAACCATCTAAATGATTCTAGTGAAAGTGCGTGGAGTTTAAAAACACAGTGGAGCACTTCCTGTATTACCACATGATGACATCACAAGGTGGAACAGAGTGTTTTCTGTTTGAGAGAAGAACTCAGCGTAAATATACAGGGTTTGTGCGTTAAATGTGTGAAACAAAACAAAACTGCAGGTATGTTTGTGATAAGGAAACAACAAAATAACAGATCAGAAAGTCGTGTAATATGGGGCCTTTTAAGTCTGACATAATCCTATTAACAACAGATTTTAGTCGTTGAGCTTCATTCATAAGCAGATAAAAGCTAATGATGTCTGGTAAAGTTATTATCGTGTTTCTTGGCAATTTTCCAAACTTACAGCAGCACAACTACAATATACTTTAATCCAAACTCTCTTTCTCCTTTACTTTTTATCCCCCTCTGTAGCATATCTAACCTGGGCATGTTCGGCATCAGCGGCTTCAGCGCCGTGATCAACCCCCCTCAGGCCTGTATCCTCGCCGTGGGGACGTCCAGGAAGGAACTGCAGCTGAGCGAGGACCACCAGAGCGTCCAGACCCGGCAGCTCATGACCGTTACACTGTCCAGCGACGGACGACTGGTGGATGATGAATTGGCCTCACGCTTTCTCGATAAGTTCAGAGCCAACCTGGAGCAACCTCAACGCATGGCACTGGCGTAAACGGAAAAATCGTGACAAGGAATTGAAAACTTCCTAACATGGCCTATCTACTGTAGTACAAGCTCATGCAGAAAGTATGTTTATTCATGGTTTTTAGCTTCCTGTTCTATTTCGAGAGCTCATATTATGCTATTTCTGATGTTATAACGTTATTTCCTCTGGAGTCGTGTTTTGTTTCCTTCACACGTTTAACACTCAAACCCCGGCTGAGTTCTTGCGGAACAGAAAACACTCCACTTCGTGATGTCATGTGGTAAAACAGAAAGTGCTCAAGTCTGTTTTTAACCTCCCTATACCTTCACTAGAATCATTTGGATAATTTCAGCCCTGGAATTGCCCATCTCTACTGAATTAAATGTAAAAGGTAGTTGTTAAGCTGAAAATTTCCACTTCATGACATCACAAGGTGGAACAGAGCATTTTGAGTTTGGAGTAATCCTGCGTTATTAGTCTGTCTTCATCTCCAAACATGTGTGAATGAAACAAAACACAGCTCCAGGTTTGTTTTTGATGAAATAACAGCATTATAACATGGCTTAACACTCCTAAGAATCAGTTTTGTACAATATAGGACCGTTAACATTTCGAGAATTGTGTTTTGAATCGTTAATCGCAATTTTTTCCATCATTCTAAAACCAGTGGATAGCCATGTTTTTACTACATGATTATAATAACAGAAATTCAGTTTGGAAAGGCGGGCTTGTTCCTGTTGTCATTTGAAAGGCATGTCTGTGAAGTTTTCTATCCAATCCTCCGTAACTGCACAAGCAGAAATTGTAGTTATTTTTGGGATTCTTGTTAACGTTTTATCACTGTTAAACCGCTTTAGGAAGGGAATCAAAACATTTTAACATTTCACTCAAGTTCGATGGACAGCACAGATGCATAGTAAATGTGTTAAAAGGTCCATGTATGCATAGCCAGGCCCTGGGATAGTTATTTATAAAAACGTATGCTTTTGGCTATCTGTGCAGTTGTCAGCCTCTGCGGTGGAGGCAGTGAGTTGGTGTAAAAACGTTCAACATTCGGGCCGAGTTGCCAAATGATATGTTGTATAGCATTTTTGGTGTGTATATATAGTCCTTAAACTGTTAATGCACTTACAAAACTCTATGTTATCTTTGTCCACTTACTATTTATTACTGAAATCAGAGCTTTTAAGTGCAGAAGACATTAAATCGGAAACCTAATTGGCGCTTTACTAACAACGTAACATCCAAAAAAGTATTTCCAGTTTTACAGTGATTCAGTGACATGCCAATAAAACACTATCCAACTTTATTCATGCTTTTTTTTATCTTTAATTCCATCAAAATTACATATGAAGGATTTCAGAGCTTGACTGTTTAATTAGTCTAAATGTGTTGCATAATCATTTCATAAAATCTTAACAGGATATTTTGCTAGACTGAGTATGCAGGTCAGTCTTTGCTGGCAGATGTGTAGTTGCTGTAAGCTCAGGCAGAACAGATGTTGAGTCATGTACAAGAAACAATGCTGGAGCTTAACCAACACATCTCTACATTATCACAGTGTTTAATAGGAGAAGGCTGCAACATAAAGGTCACCCACTGTTTTGTAGACCGGGCAACGCAGTTTGTTTTACAATGTTTACTTTTCATTTTCACCTCATTCATTCTCTGCGCTGGACGGTTGTCACAAGTATATTTACCCAGATACTAATTGATGTGAAAACTGGTACATGTTTTGTTTTGATACTGAAAAATGACGTACAAATTAGGAAATGTAATCATGTGAACAGTTTTGAATATCTGAAGTAGTACCCAAAAGTCACTGACAGTTGAAAAAAATCCATAATCTTTTGTTTCTATATGTTTCTGTTATTTTTTCAGAGCATTTAGAACGACCCTTCCGACATTAATCTGAGCAAATACAGCACCGAGGAACGAACCCTCATTGTACAGTGGTACTTTGAGTCACGTGGGTCAAATTCACAAACGCAGCGGTGTTACGTCGACATTTTAATACCAGAGATGCCCCGAGCGTAAATGTCATTAATGGAATAATAAGTGGTTTTCAAAGACAGGGGGCTGTATGTGATCTCCACAGACCAGACTAGTCCCGATTTCTTCCTGTGGGGCGATCTTAAAGAAAAGGTGTTTGTTAATAAACATCAGACAATAAACAACTTAAAATGTAATATCGAGGATCAAATAAGAGCCATAAGCCCGGAAATGCTTTAAAATGTTATGTAAAGTGTGTTGGATCGGGCTGTTCAGGGCGAAACCGAAAATGGTGCACGCATTAATTCCCCTAGTTTAAGTAGTGTTAAGTTCAAGTGTAAGTGAACAATTATAACCGTATATATTGCAAACAATCTCGGAAGGTTCAGTTTACCTACTGCTAAAATTTGGTGAGTTTAACTTAACAATTGTAGGAGCTATTGAAGATTTAAAAGTGTCAGTGACTTTTGGGCCACACTGTATAAGACCACATGGCAATACTCAAGAAACTACCATCATTTTGTGTTTTCGATCACATTCCACTGTCTAAAAAAAAGTTAGGATCTTTTAGAGTTATTTTTAGTATTAGTGTGGTATCAGAAACTATATATATTAGATTTTTTTGCCCATGCCTAAGCAGAACTAAAAGGATCCAGTGAGTAATAAGTGATCATCTTTCCGCAAGACATAAGGCGTTACTACTGCAACTTAAACATTTCCACATACGTGTCATGATTTTTATCAGCCCAGAATCTTGCACCATTTCCATATCTTTGTCACCCACACCTCTGAATACGCAGATGCAGAAATAAATAGTGTTTTTTATTATAATGTCTTTCAATCTAAAGTTTGTTCAGGGTTAGCTGCACACAGTATTATTACAAACCCACAACTTTTTCCTCCTTTCTATTTTACGTCTCACTCATCTCTTTGTCTCGTCTCTATTTTTCCGGGACATTTCTTTCTGGTTGCTCTGGTATCAAATAAAGATGTGTGTACTCTGTGCTAAGTGGGGCCATATAATGAATGTAGCAGACACAGAAGGTGAGTGTGGATTACAGGCAGACCTCAGATGTACTCGCTGACAGATGGGTTACCACGGAGACGCAAGGTACATCCACATAAAAGTACGCTGCCCTTTAACACAGCCAGCCTAGTGCACATGGAAACTTTATTATTGTTTTTATATGTACCGAATCGGTTTGTGATAGAGGAAAATCAGATGTTGGTAGACGAGAATGAACAGAATGAAGCGTGAAGAATCTAAATGTGTGTAAATTAATATCAGTGTGTGGGCATGTGATGTGTTTGCAACATAAAAAAGTGTGAAAATCTGACAGGAAGGAAATATTCAAATATAAAGATCGACTGATAAGCAAATTAAACCAGCACCGTAGAACTTTCCGGTCGTGGCACCTGCATGATTCTAGGGAAACCGAAATTAGCTGAAGAGATTACTTAAATACACTTTCACAGCAAAATTGTCTGGATTTAGATTCCAGATTGCTGTGGCATTTCTGTGTGGAGTTTGCATCTTCTCCCTGTCTCCAGGTGGGAACATAGACTGTATATAAATGGACATAGCTAACCTGCTAGCCGCCGCGTTCCAAATAAGATGAGAGCATGGGCGCGCTTCCGACTCCATCAAATCTGGCTCTATTTGACTTAACTTTGAAAATGTGTCGCCTCTTTCCATAACTGCTGCAGTGAGGCTCGTTATTTTGGTTGGCTTGAAATGTCCGTATTAACCCACTGGACGTGATGCAAAACTGCGAGACAGTTTTATTTCATCATTTTGTCCTTAATCAAGATATGAACATTAATAACAGTCAAATCAGGCGCCTTCTTTTCCCGATGTCGCTCCTGCTAGCGGAAGGCGTGTTACCTTCAACAGCCTCGCTCCAGATCGACTCTTGGGGGTCAGAACTTTGCTTCAAATTCGCTTCTATAACGGCTGGACTTGCTGAGTTTCATTTGACCCAAGTCGATACTGGCTTGGTCCACGTCTTTATACAGTTAATGATGAGAACACTGATTTCTACCATCAAACTAAAGCAGGACTAGAACAGCATTTTAGGTCTATCTTGCCGTTTAATCCAAGATCTTGGCACAAAATTTCAAAACTGGGTTCCCTTATGCTGGACTGCTGTTATCCATTGCACCTGCCAGATTTTCCAGGCGTGGGTTACTGGTTGAAGTATGCAAAATGCGAGTAATTTTCCTATTATAATTATTAAAATCTGAAGTGACATAATCATAGTCCAAAGTGTAGTTTCAGTTTTTCTTGTGGAGAAATAGGAAAATTTAATCATTTTTGGTGATTTTTTTTTTTTTTTTTTTTCTTGCAACTGGTTTTCTTTTGAGGACCCAGACAGTAACCATGACAACCAAGCTCTTAGCCCGAAGAGGTCCCTGAGGTTAGTGTCCTCTACTTTTTCACTTTCATTGCTTAACCAGCCAGAATAGTTTCTTCATCATAAATAAAACATGTTTATGAAAAAAAAGAAACATATTTTCTGAAGTTGTCAAACACAACTAGGCCTATGTCCTTCGAAAAATCACCTCGACCACTGGACCAAAACACAATCCTGACATTTTTCTGGCTTTTCTGGACATGGATTGACATTTACAACACCCTGACTCTACCCAGAAATCTTGTTATGTGAAGCCGCTGGATAAGGCAGCCAGGAGACAACACAAATCTGATTTATTCCCACCGAGGTTTTGATGAACTGACTGGAGAGATATTGTGGAGGGCCACGGGTACCAGCGGAGGCCGGGCTCATGGACACGCAGCGTGAAGCGGGACGGAGGCAGTTGCTATGGCGACGGGAGTGGGAGCTCTCACTTGTTTTCCGGCGATATTTGGATGTCCTTGAGATACGCTGTTTGATGTGTTTGATACCGGATGCCCGAGAGCTTTCAATAACAGAAATGTGTTTGTGATGCGCCGGTGCATCCGACAAAGAAGAGGAAGCTGTTGACTGTCAAAAGTGGAACGTTTAGCTCCGCACAATGCCGGCTTTATCAAATGATGCAATTCTATCTACTTTGGGTGTGATGCTGGACACACCTGTGATTGCAAAACAGCAGGGCAAACTCTTTGAGACGTATTGAAAACGATTTACTCTCACTGTGAGCAAAATCGATGCAATATATGGATTTCACAAAAGGAAAGGGATTTCTGAGAGAAGCTACGCTGCTATAGATATAGAAATTAACTTCTCAATGGTTAAAACATCTGACTTTCCAAAAATGAACCAGGTAAACAAACACCCCAGTTTGAGAACCAACACAAAAATCTGTCAGTTTGATTTGCTCATGTTTGGAAGTCTGTACCATTGAGGTGCCAGCTAACTCTAAAGATGTTTGTTTCATCATACCATACACAGAGATAGCTCCTACATGTATTCAGAGAACCCTAAAAACTAAAAAGTCTCAGTGACTTAAACACATCATAACCAGCGTGTTTGTTTAAGTCCAACCTGCTCATACTGACATTGGCAAGACTTCATCCATACTGAATATTTGAAAGTAGTGTTTGAGTGACTGTAAGAGACCACTGCTGTAGATTGACAGCGACACTTCTGTAAGTCAATGAATAATGACTGATAGAACTGTAGTACTTGGAAAGGCAAGTTTATTTATATAGCACAATTCATACACAAAGTAATTCAAAGTGCTTTACCGAATAAAAAGGACATTAAAATCATACAAATCAAAACATAAATAATCACAAATAATCATCATAAAATTTGCATTAAAAGACAAGAGTGCAGAATAAAAACCTTTCAGTCGTATGCACAGCTAAACAGAGAAACAGAAACATCTTCAGGAAGACTGTTCCAGGTTTTAGCTGTATAAAACTCAAACACTGATTCTCCATGTTTAGTCCTGACTCTTGCACCAGCAGGAGGTCGGTCCCTGAAGTCCTCAGAGTGTGAGATGTTCATGTGGCTCATGTGGGAGATGTTCTTTGGTGCTGGTCCATGGAGAGACTTGTTCACAAACAGAGCTGCTTCAAAGTCTATTCTCTGAGCCACAGGAGCCAGAGACCTGAGCACAGGACTTATGTGCTCGTACTTCCTGGTTCTAGTCAGGACCCGAGCAGCAGCGTTCTGGATGTACTGTTCTGTCTTAAGGCTCGTTTGGAGAGGCCAGTGAGCAGGACGTTACAGTCGTCTAACCTACTGGAGACAAATGCATGGATAAGTCTCTCTAAGTCTGGTTTTGACAGTTTACCTTTGATTTTTGCAATGTTTTTAGGTGGTAAAAAGCTGCAGATGTTATTGATTTGATGTGGCTGTTAAAGTTCAAGTCTGAGTCCATTACTACCCCTAAATTTCTAGCCTGATTTGAAGGTTTTACAGAGAGAGACTGGAGGTGACTGCTGACACTTTCTCTATGTTTCTATGGCCAAAGATGATGACTTCAGTCTTGTCTGAGTTTAGCTGGAGAACGTTGTTTCACATCCACACACTGATCTGTTGGATGCAGTGACAGAGTGAATCCACTGGTTCATATTCACCTGCTGCACTGAGACATAGACCTGAGTGTCATCTGCAGAGTTGTGGTAGGACACAGTGGTAGTACTTAGAGATGTTTGTCCAGTCGTAAAGCGCAATAAAAATACATTTAATTTTGTTCATCTTTATTTACAGATGAAGAGCCCAATGAGAGCACTCAGACTCTCCTTTACATGGGCGCCCGGTTTAAATTACAGAACAAAACAAACAAAAAACATCATTATTAAACTGCATTAGTGGCACCAACGTATCCAGTTTTGCATGTCCTTTTAGAGAAGCAACAAAACCCATGTCAGTTTTAGTTTTAGACTTAGACAATCACGAGATCTTGTATTAAAAGTTTCTGTATCAAAGTTCAATGTTCTCTTCAGATCGCGATGACCAAAACCTACTTCTTCATAGAACGTGCAGTGATGGGTTTTAAATTGTTATGAAACGAAGGGCTGAGTAAAAGTGTGAATCTAAAAGTTTCAAAGCAGAGACTGAAATCTGCAAGTAGATTATCTCTCTATAATCGAGTACAGAAAAGAAAGTTGCTTCTTGAACACTTTCTTTCCTGTAATTAAACGGGATACAAGATTTACTTCTATAATAAAACACGATTCCGAGATTTGTATTTTAAAGGATACGTTTTCGACAAACCAAAACCCAAGATTGAGAAAGGTATTGTTCTTCATGACTCACACCCGAACCACAGCTTGAGAACCACTGCATTATCACATCTGACCAAAGTAAACCTTCTTTTAAGCGACAACAGTAGAACACGCAGTTGCCCAAATTACAGTCATTTGGGATTTTTGTCAGCCCAGCCTTTTTTCTTGTGATGCTCAGAATGCCATGTAAACTTCAAACATTGTTGACAGGATTTCCTCTGCTCTAAACGTCTGCTTTCTGTTCTCTGTGTGGGCAACTGTCTACGTGCACCAACTCATTAACCTGACACAACACAAACTGAAATGTAAAATGCCTACGATGATTTTCCAAACCTCACAAGGAGGGCAAGAGCTTGTAACTCGATGGCAGAGATCGTCAAAAATCATCAAAAACGTCGAACCCTGACATATTCGTTTGGTGTTTTTGTAAGATTTTCAAAGTCCTTTCAACTGACAACAATCACCCTTTGGAGCTGAATAATGGCACCACTTTCGGAGGCTGTTTTGGACAAAATGAAATCACTTTTGTTTTCTTTGTGCTGATAGAAAAGACATTGAACTTCGCGTCAGTTTTTTGTTTCATGCGGCCAGCCCGGTAATTAAACCATAAACCAGGTCAACAAATCTGCGATCTGAGGGTTTATTAGCAAATTCTTCCAATTAAACCAAGCCGCTCTCCAGATCAATTCTAATCTAACGAGTTTAAACTACAGCGTCGCGAGGTCACATGAACCCAGCTTATAAATCAAAACACGTGGAAATGATTACTAATTTGATTCATGCTCGTTCCTGATAGTAAGATGTGGGTTCACTGTGGGTGAGTGGACATTCCAGAGGGCTCTGCAGGTCTGTGTGACACTGTCTGAAACAACCCAGTGCTGTTCCAATGGGCAAACACAAACCCAGCTCTGCGTCTGTTGTTGGAGCCCAAAGCCTTTGAAGCCCTGCACTCACTCCCATCGCACATATCACTGAGACGCACTGTCAGGTGAGGCTGTACGATAGACTGTATATAGAAAAGAACATCGATGTGTAATCCCTCAATCGTCCAGGTCTGATCCATAGCAAAAGACGAAGTTTAAATCTGTCAACTGGACAAATTGTTGTAGGAGTGGAGACATTTCACTGCTGATCCAAGCCGCTTCTTCAGTTCTGGTCAGATTGCTGCTGGACACTGCCTTATATCTATCTGAAGGGAGGGGCTTACTGCTCTGAAACTGTAAACAGCTGTTGTCTCCAGTTTCAGCTGCAACTCCCTTATTCAGCCTTTAACGACCCTGCTATTGTTCTCTTTGTTTGGGTCTGAGGAAGGAGTTATAGATGAGGGATAAATGATGTCTGAGGCCCCCATCCCTGTTTAAATAAGGATTCTCTTTCCTAACAAAAATAGCTTCTTTAACTCCTCTCTCAAACCATTTCTTTTCTCTGGCTAAGATCTGAACCTCACTATCTTCAAAGGAGCGGTTAGTGGCTTTGAGATGGCGATGCACAGCAGACTGGGGTCCTGAGCAGCTCTCACGCTGGTGTTGGTACATCCTCTTAGGAAGTGGCTGCTTAATTTCTCCACTCTTCACTGCACTGAATGGAGTAGACACATTACTTTGTTTGTGGCTCTGGGTTTTGTCCTTAGGCTGAACCAGTTTTTGTCTTAAAGTGTTTGTGGGTTTGAAACAGACTGAAACAGAATCTTCTACTGTCTGAAAATTCTCTGACGTTTTTCAGACACACCAGCTGTGTAAGGAATAGTTACACCTTTCCTTCTAGGTTCAATAAATGGACATAGCTAACCCGCTAGCCACCGCTTTCCAAACAGGAAGTGAGAATGGGTGCGCTTCCTACTCCATCAACTGTGACTCCAATTCGCTTTCTAGTAAAAATTGTCGCCTCTCTCTCCGTAACTGCTGCTGTTAGACTCGTCATTTTGGACTTGAAACATTCATATTAAACCACTCTACATGATCCTGGTATTTTTATTTCAATCTCGCGTTCATAAATCAAGATATGAACATTAATAACAGACAAATCAGGCGCCTCCTTTCCCCGAGGTCACTTCCACGAGCTGTAGCAACAGGTTTGATTGACAGTGTTGCTAAGCGCCCGCTCCGTGCTAAACCAGCGGTGCGGACGGGAAGGGTAGCCTCGCTCTTCTTTTTTTTTAAAGAGGGGGGTATTCCACATCTATGGGACATAACACAAAACATATTTAAATAGACAAGTTACCATTTGTTGTTTTGACAATGCTCTATTCGCCAAAAACAATGTATTAAAAAGTTAAATTCATTTGGCTTCAGGTTTTGACAGTCTTTGTGTGTCTGCCTGAGGGGAGGGCTGAGCAGGGAGGCGCCGTGTGGTGAGAGCATGGGGAGCGCTGCACAGGACTTCCTGGTTACATAGGGTTGTGGGCTGAGCTCAGACAAAAAGGAGGGTTTGAATAGTGTGACCACAAGATCACTCAAACATGCACGGATGATTCAGAAAACCACTTCAGGCATGTTTCTGATGAGGAAACAGCGCTCTAACAAGGTAGAAAGTTACCTGTCCAGGCAAAACCTCTTATATTTGTATGAATCTCAAATAAAAATTGATTTTAATCTGGATTGCATTAACAGAAACAAGACTGACTTTTACTTAGTGGTGTTTATACACAAAAATCGCTTCATAACCTCTCCAAAAGACCTATTTTTATTGACAACTGGGTTTCTTTTCAAGTTGATCAAGCTGAATTTATATGAGTCAGGGAGAACTTGGAAGCATGAAAGGCCACACTCGGTCCAAGAATCAAACCAAGGACCGTTTTGTCTGTGCTCAACTCTTGTTCTAGAGTCTATTTCAACAACAAGACAACATTTTGAGCACTTTTTTTCATTCAAAAGACACAGTTTTTAACTAGGACAACGACCCAATCCGAAACCCATGCATAGCCTACAATGTTATTCCCCCCTTGACTCATACATATAAACCATGTGGGCCATATCTTTGCATGAAACTCACCACTATCCCGTCTGGTGGATCGCTGAAAGCACGTTGTTGTTTAGGAATGTGGAGGTGGTTCTGTGGGCCGGACTAGAACCACAAAGACTTCACCACATCTCCTTCTGTGTGCTCGGGCCCAGATCACCGTCATGGAAACAGTTTGGTGTTGGGCGCATCTTGGCTGAGTCAGCAGTCTGATGTTTAATCTGCGGATCACTCACACTTTGGGTCCAGCTGCTTTTCTCCTTTATTTGCTCTGTGAAGTCACTCAGGATAAACCCACTTCACTGTAGTTAGGAGGATTTAGGGTGGCTCAAGGAAATCGAACCAAAAGACTAGTACCAGAACCTTTGGCACCACTTTATAATTACTACTACTTAATTAGACTTAATATAGCATGAAAAAGCTTAATTTATAATGAACTAATAGCTGATTAAAGGAGATCTACAATTCAAAATCAACTATTTAAAGGTCCTATATGTCGCAAAATGGATTATTGTCAGCTTTTAGTCATGTTATAACACTGTGTCCTCATCAAAAACACACCTGGAGTTGCGTTTTGTTGCTTTCACACATGTTTGAGTAACTGCATTATTTGTCTGTCTACATCTCCAAACCTCAAAATGCTCCGTTCCACCTCGTGATGTCATGAAGTGGTAGGTTTCAGGTTAACAGCGACATTTTATCTTTTGTTTAGAACGGATTGGAGTAGAGATTTAGTAGAGGTAATTCCAGAGCTGAAATTATCCAAATGATTCTAGTGAAGGTGTGTGGAGTTTAAAGACGCAGGAGAGCTACTGCGTGACGTCACAAGGTGGACTCAGCCGAAATTCGCATGGTTTGTGCGTTAAACACGTGTGAATGAAACAAAACACAACTCCAGGTCTGTTTGTGACAAGGAAACATTATAACATAGATCGGAAAATACAACTTTGAACCATGTTACAATTGTTTTTTCTTCTCATTTACCCTGATGTTATATTTATAGTGATTCATGCTTGATTGAGTAATGTTTATTCAAACCGTCTTTGTTCTGATTCACCACCACTTTCCCCACGCCAGGTACACGCCCTCTGCTCTGGTCTTACCTCTTTCTCACAATTGTATTTTGTTAATCGTTGATACGGAATCAACCTGTTTCTTTTATTAAATAATTTTAGACCAGTATTGTGATTTAATTGGTTAAAGTATAACATAGTGACCCACGGATTTATAGATTTAAAGGATATAGTAGAAAAAAGCACAACATGATTCAAGCTTAATAACTACTTAAGTTAGAAGTAAGGGTTACTTTTGTATATATCTATGTGTTAATTATGACTGAAGTCTTTGTTTATGTTTCTTTGGAGCTAATTAAAGTGTGATATTAAAGTGTTCCCAGCAGTAGCGGTTGGTGAGTACTTAAGCAGAATTTTTACGTATTTGTACTTTACTTAAGTCAATTTTACAGTGGATACTTTTTAGTTTTACTTCACTACATTTGCGAGCAGTATCTGTACTTTCTACTCCATTACATTTCTGAATGGGACTGGAAAGTTTATTTGACTGGTTTCGGGTCACTGGAGTTGCCATTTTCAAACTATTCTTTCAAAAAAATATGACCTCGTGCAACATTGATGAAAAAAGAAACAGAAATCAAAAGACAGAACCAAATTAAAATGAAAAATAGTGGACCTGGACGGAGCTTGCAAGAAACACGTCTACATCTCAGCGCCTCCCCACGTGTCTCCCCCTACTGAAAAGTTAAAAGTACTTTTCTTATGATCTGGGGGGTTATTTTTACCGTGTTCTTAGTTCACATGCTGACTAAAGTTTTTGATTTCGAGGAGTTCAGTTTTAATAACACATGAATAACACAAAATTCATAAAAAAAAGAGAAGTTGAGAAGTTCATTCATATTGCAACTGTTGACCAAAATATGTATCACTCTTAAATGAATATCACGACTTTTATTTGAGTAATTTCTTACCTCTGTACCTTTATTTTTTATTTAAGTAACAAAACTCTGTATTTACACCACTGTTTACCAGATTTCTTACCGATAATCAGGCAAAACCCAAGCCAAAAACATTGCGTAACCATTGCACATTTGATTTTTAATTTTGTCTTTTCATGCTTTTTACACTATTTGACATGAAGAATTCCAAATGGAAAGACAGCTCCGATTCACAGTGTGCGATGGTTCACACGATCAGTTAACCCCGATTGCGAGACCCAATACTGGATATGACGCCCAGTCTACGCCCAGTTTCATATCATCTTTCAATCTTAGATCTGACCACAAAAACATCCCCAATATCTTCAAAGTTATGCAATACACTATGACACTACTAGTTGTTACTAGTCTGGCCACAACTTCAACTCCTTCCTGCTGCTAAAGTTCACTATAAACAACTCAATAACTGTATTTTTTGGTGTTTTGGCGATGGACAGTCCTCAATGTTAAGGTCTTATATTACACAAAATTGATTTTCGTGCACTTTAAGTCATGTTACAATGGTGTTACCTCCTCAAAAACTACCTTTTACCTTTAGTTCAGTAGAGATTGGCAATTCTAGGTTTGAAATTATCTAAATGTTTGGGTTTTTTTGTGTGTCCTGTGCTGTTTTCCTCCCTCCCTTCCGTGTTTGACCCTGGAGCTGGGCGGAGACTCTGGCACCACCTCTACACACCTGCTCCTGATCAAGAAATCGAGCCTCCACCTGTGAGGACTAAACGACTGAGGACCCGACACTCAGGGCCAGATCATCTTGTCACCTTCCAATATTCTTGTCAGTTCTGTTTTTCCTTCATGTCATGCTCCGGTTTATTTGTTTGTGTAGCCACCACTCTGCACCTCCGCCTCCGACCCAGCTCTCCACGTCTCCTCTGACCCTGCGACCCACGACCTGCTCCAAGACGACTGCCTACGACACCGCTCCAACTGTCTGCTCTGTCTACCTTCATTCACATTCATGTATCTGCAAATAAACTCTGTTGAACTGTTTCCCGAGTCTGTATCTTTGGTCCATCCGTCAGTCTTTACGACACCAAATCATTCTAGTGAAGGCGAATGGCGTCTAAGAACACAGCGGAGCACTTCCTGTATTACCACATGACATCACAAAGTGGAACAGGGTGTTTTCTGAATGAATGTAGAACTCCGCAGCCTAAATCTGCTGCGTTTGTGCATTAAAAATGTGAATGAAACAAAACAAATCTCCAGATATTGCGTATTTTCCTTGAGATAAGATATGACTGATGTTATCTGACTCTTTATGTTCGATAAAGTAAAGATAACGATTGAAAGACAAGATAGTAGCCCATGTGCTTGACGTCTGATATCATTCCACTCGTCTACTCTTAGTTCCTTTTTTAATAATCCACTTCCGCAGTCATGGGTGGTGCATCACTTTGTCCTCTTTTCACTTGCACAATTCCAGATTATATTCCCGGAACAGCAACGCTTTGGTCAGATCAGGTTCGCACAAATGTTAAAGATAGTAACCGATCCCTTAAACTGCAGTGTTGACTGAGTAGAAGTTACTTTCTTACATCATGTCTTTCTGGTTATTCATTGACCTAGCAACCCATTAAACAGGCCTCTCCACTTTAAGTCAGACTTTCTCCAGAGACAGAAACTAGGCCATGCTTTGTTCACCAGACAAGTCTAAATGTGTCCAAATCTCATCCGTCTCCTGTTTGTTTGCACTGGCTGCTTTGGATGTCATTCAGGTCAGACAATGATTCAGGTTTAATATCAGCAAGTATTAAAAAAGCTTCACTGTGGAGCTTTTCCTGGTAGGGCGTCCACCACCTAATACCACCTAATCGTCTTCTTGTTGTTATTGCTTTGCAGTATTTCACAGGATAAACTCTGCTGTAGCTGTATCTAAGGGGGAAAGCAACAGGTGCCACCAAGCGAAGTTACAGGTCAGATCTATGGAGAGGCGATCCAGCAAACAGTAATAATACATGCACAGTTGGAATTCCTAATATGCAAGTTGGCTCCAGATTGGCCCTTATAACTGCTCATTTGACTTGAGCTGAACGCTATAGATCAGGAGTCTCAAACTCGCGGCCCGGGGGCTGATTGCGGCCCGCAAGACGATATTTTGTGGCCCGCAGGACAATATGAAAGTTTAATGTTAGTGTGGCATTACCATATTACATGTAGAAGCCATATCGATAAACCCCAAACAAATGTGTCACTCGTGCTGTGTATTCCCGTTACAAAAGATTCAACAAATAATAATGTATATCCATAAAACCCACAAGCATTGGAGTATTTCCTCGTGTATGTTGAAAACAGCAAAGACTTTTTGAGAAGATTTTAACAAAGCTTTTTTTGTGGAATACCTGATGTGGCCCAGCTTCACCCAGACTCTGCCTCCTGCGACCCCCAGATAATTTGAGTTTGAGACCCCTGCTATAGGTGATGTCACACTCCCTTAGTCCACTTCTTTAAACAGTCTGTGACCCTTACATCATAAATTTAAGTTACAAAACATTGGATTTAACCCATTCATTGGTCAATATATTCAATCATATTTGACATTCCATTGGTATTTTGTTGTAAATGATATTAATGTGTGTATATTGATTCAAATGTTTAGCATATATATTGTATTATGTTTTTTTTTTTTTTATGTTTGTTTGCACTGTCTGCTTTGTAGGTCAGTCAGTTCAGACCATGATGCAACTTTAATATCAGCAACTATTAAAAAAAAAAGCTTCACTGCATAGTTTTTGTGGTAGAGCGTCTACTTTCTCCTCTTCTTCTTCTTCTTCTTCTTCTTGTTGCTTTGTCTGCAGAGAAAATGAGTTGTATCTATGGGGAAAAGCAGGAGACGCCACCAAGCGAAATTACAGGTCACATCAGTGGAGAAGCGACCCTCCTCACAATAATAATGCATGTTTTTTTTAGTATACAGTGGTCCCTCGTTTATCGCGGGGGTTACGTTCTAAAAATAACCCGCAATAGACGAAATCCGCGAAGTATCAGCTTTATTTTTTACAATTATTCTGTATGTTTTGCAGCTGTAAAACCCCTCACCACACACTTTATACACTTTTCTCACACAGGCATTAACATTTTCTCACATTTCTCTCTCGTTTAAACTCTATCAAAGTTCAAACCTTCGTCGGCGCCTTTGTCGGTGCAGAACGTTTCATCGACATTGTGGGTTTTGTCGGGGAGAAAACAAATTGCAAACATAAAACTGTATACATTTTTAGCAATGAAACACCTGTACGTGATCAAATTAGAGACGAACGAGTGTCATATTGTGGAACATTTATAGCAATAACATCAAGAGGAAAAGCAGGTGGTGGACGCTGTACCAGAAAAGTTATAGAGAACATCTTTAATTGTAAATAATAAATAAACTGCTGCTAGACAGTGAAGGTTTGCATTTGATATTTAGAGCCAGACATCGAATTTCGAGACCTGCTTTCAGTTAGAGCAAACTTGAACATTGGAAAACTTTTTTTTAATACGCTTTTTGGGTTGGTAAGGGCATCTGGCTTTGTCTATCCTCTTGCAATTAGTTCTCCATTTTTGTGATGTCGCTCCAGTCTGCAGCTTCCCCCCCAAACAAATAAAATGAAAAATGCTTTTGGCGTTGCTGTTGTTTTTATTCATGGGTTTATTTTGTTTGGCCCGTCTCTTTTGGACACTTTTCAATCTAGCTCATGCTGCGTCTTCTCTGTATGATGACTCGCCCGTGCCACCGCCGCTGCCACTGCAATGAAATAAACAAACATCGTCATGACAACAGCGATGACAGGAAGCCATGACAGGACACGAAACCATCTTAACTGTGAATGGTTTCCTTTAAAACCGCATATGGAGAGAAGTAGAGTGTGAAAGCTGAACATGTGCCACTTTTGGTTTTGCACTACACTTTGTTTATTTTTGCATTTATATTTTGTGTTGTTTTGTAATTTAAATCAAGCGGAGTTGAGAGAGCGCTCAGGGAAGTTACCGGACTCCTCAGCTGAGTAACTATTGTTTAGCTGTTCCTGTTTAGATATTTATAAAACATGATGTACAATAAGAGGAGCAGCTCTAAGGTTGCCATAGAGATCCATTTAAAACAATAATAACTGAAATCGCAATGAATTCGTCACATTTTTACTGATGCAAAAATGTGATTTCCAAGGCAAATGCAGCCCCCGAGTCTTCTGTTCGGGTGTTGTAGGCCTGTCATGATCTGGGGAGTGAAGCACGAGATTGAGAAATTTTAATGGTAAAAAGGGAATTTCATCAACTTGACCTATAAGTGTCGCCAGATATGACGCAAACCTGATCGAATCTAATGTAGCGTTTATTGGTGAGAATTCTACAGCTGATTTTTTCTTTGATTATATGGTGTTTTAGTTCTGAAGCCAGTTTCAATGCTCAAATGCAGTTGGTTTAAACCGAAAAGGAATCTCTCCGATCTAAATCCTCACTAGCATCATTTTCAACGCTAATGCAGTCTCTAAGTGAATTCTGGAGGTTCCGAGTGTGTATATTTCATGTTGTGACCATAATACCTTTTTTATTTAAGTTCAGGCTGCATACACTTCCTTTAACTGAACTTAAAGAGTCAATATTACACTATTTTCTGATCTATGTTATAATGTTTCCTCCTCAAAAACACACCTGGAGTTGTGTTTTGTTTCATTCGCACATGTTCAACACACAAATCCTGCATATTTAGGCTCTTTTCTCAAACTGAAAACACTATATTTGTCACACAGGTGAACACTGGACTCACGTGCAACACAAGAAAACACAGCCAAACTCCTTGTCTTGGTGAATACATCAGGTTTATTGGAAATACAGAGCCTGCCTGTCTTCTAGATGAGCGAACAAGATGAACAAACGAAATGAACAACCAAATGACAATTCAGTAGCACAAACTGGACAGAGCGGGGACATACAGGCTACCCTCCTGATTAGTAATGAACGGCAGCAACAGGGAGAAAAACAGGGAGGCAGCAAAACAAGGACCGGAACGGGCTGGGAAACGAAGCTGGACTGGGGATAAACAAAACCGGCAGAAAACAGGCAGAACTGTGACACTGTTCCACCTTGTGATGTCATGTGGTAATATAGGAAGTGCTCCGTTGTGTGTTTTTAAACTTTATACACCTTATACACCTGATGATTTCAGGTCTGGAATTGCAAATCGCTACTGAATTAAAGGTAAAACGTAGGTGTCAACTTGAAAATTACCACTACATGACATCACAAGGTGCAACGGAGCATTTTGAGCTTCGGAGACGCAGACAAGCTAATAAACCAGGATTACTTAAGCATGTGTGAATGAAAGAAAACGCAACTCTAGGTCTGTTTTTGAGGCGGTAACAGCATTATAACACGGCTTAAACCTCACAAGAGTCAATTTTGTGTGAAGTAGGACCTATACATTTCTCATCTTCTACAACTATTAGGCTAAAAATACAATTTGGAGGGCAGTGAATCATCCCTATCACAACAATGTTTTTCTGAGTAAGGCCAGGTCATGTCAGACGACTCGGATCCAGTTCCCATGACTACAAACTCGGAGACCATACTTGAGCCGTTTTTACATTCTTTATGGTGGGTAGGTAAGGAAGTCACCAGATTATACAGGGCTGCATGTTCCCCGGTCGCTTATCACTGTTGTTGATATGGGGGATATTACATAATCACATGTGACAGACATCGGGACAAGCGTTCTCTTATCCCGGCTGAGACTCATGTGAGAGCTCGGGTCGCTCGCTGGAGTCTAGCGCGCTGGAAGTCTTTCATGGTGGAAATCCAAAACAAAATGGTTATTAACATATTACAAATACCATGGTTCTGATATGCGAGGCTGAGTTGAAGGTAAAGGTGGCAGTAGGTGACGGATGGAATGAAATAAATTCTGTTTTCAAATCTAAGAAACTGTCAAAATGTTTCAGCTCCATCTAAACTGAAAAAACAAACTCCCCGATCCACATAGTTCCAAAAAGATCCTTGGCCTTTGCTCTGTTGCCTTTTCTTTTCAAACTATTCAGCTCCAGACAGTCTGATGTTCTCTGTAGATCTTAATAATTTCACTAGAAACTTGAAGAAACACATTTTAGATACTCAAGTGTGTCCACGTTGGTCTAGTTCATTTGTACTGTGCTGTATTCATTGTAAAAACTTGCACATAATGATTTTTTTTATATATTTGTATGGATTGTAGGAAACATACTGTATGGAAGTTCTTCTTATAATTTAATAGAATGTGTATTTTTAATGTGTATTCACCTCCTGGGACTGCAGATGGAAAGTAGTCGTAGCTAAATCTGGTACAAATTATCACGTTTCTTCAAGGTTACTGACTTTGTACATGGTCCCTGACAAATAAAGAATAAAGAATAAAGAAATAATAGCCTTACAATTACCCTCACAGCTGTTTTGATTGTATTCTGTTTTGACATGTAGACATCCAGGTCTTTTGGCGGTGAACCAGAATTCATAGAACCGGGGTTACAAGCATAACTTTTGTTTATATTGACTTTGCATGAATATTCAGTCAATGTTTGTGCTTCATAATATTGACTCTAACTCTGACTGTTCACTTGACAAGTAAAATCAAAACCCATATCCGTATGCGCTAAAACATATTGATTAATGTCTTGTGTAGGTAAAAGAAATCTTTCAGGGCAGACTAAGATGCCACAAATTAACCATGCAGCTCAGGTTCAAATGTTGTAGAAATGAACTAGCTAAACTGCAACACACTTAATGAACATGGATAATGATAGAGATATTGCACTGCTGTTCTTTAACAAAGACACTCACTGCCAGCTCAGTCCTTGTTATGGTGGCCTACGTCATCAGAGGTATAATACTCCCTACAACAGATGCCTAGCTAGACTGCACAACACTATTCCGCATGTTTCCGCAAGTTGCCGTGGGCGCCGCTATCAGCTGCTGATCTTGACAGCAAATAGGTTCTACAGGGACTAGAGAGAGACGTTTTAAAGCCTTCAAAGAATAGGTGCAGTTTTGACTTGTTGCCCACATGAGTACTGGACATTTTACACAAAACGGTCAAATTTTTATCAGATTTTAGCGACAAAACTTCTCCCAAATCTTCCACTGAAATGAATTCTGGGCATGTCCCACTTGGAGGAGGCCTCGGGGAAGACCCGGGACACGTTGGAGCGACTGGGAACGCCTTGGGGTCCCACTGGAGGAGCTGGAGGACGTGTCTGTGGTCAGGGACGTTTGGGAGTTCCTGCTTAGACTGCTGCCCCGCGACCCGGTTTCAGATAAGCGGAAGAAAATGGATGGATGGAATTGATGCTTAACTGAAGTTTTGTCAGGTTTATGGCAAAAGTGGGCGGGGCAAAATAAGGTTAATACTGGAATAGACAACACTATCACAATGTGTTGAGGGTTCACATCTTTGGGTCGGGTACTGATAGTAAACAAACTTCTCTGTTAGAACTTCAGCTTCAACTCTTGTAATATTTCAACTTATTTTAGATAGGCTGAGGTGGCTGGTGGTTCTGCTGCGGCGGTACACATGATACAAACTCTTCATCAGTTGTACAATCGTCATCATTTGCCCTTTAAGCGTTACTCCCATCTACTTTTCCAAACCATCTACTTTCTGGTTAGTTTTTTCCAACTTCAAAGAGCCGCGCATTAAGTGGCTGGAGCTTGTTTTTATGCCGTCTCCATAATGGTTATCACAAGAAAAGCCTTTTCACTCTTTTTATCATTGTATTCTCCGCCGACTCAAAGCCTCGTCGGCGTGAAATGGATGTGACCTCTGTGAATTGGTGCCGGTGGATCACGCTGACACACTTCTCAGGCAAGCACTCTTCCAGACACAAGACAAGAGCGCTAGAGAGGGCTAAGCAACAGAAAAAAAGAAGAAAAGAAAAAAATCTGATGAATTGAAAATCAAACAAAAGCACCAGATGGGCTCTCGGTAACTGCGGGGAACATAAAAAGAGGAAGAGATGGAAGGGTGGAGGGAGAGATCACCTTCTTCTCCGTGTTTCAAGTGTGCATATAGGGAGAAAAGCACATTTGCGAGGTGGGGCTATGGGTGGTGGGGGTGTGGCAATTCTGGATGACTGTGTGTGTGTGTGTAAGTGTGTGTGTCTGCCTCTGTAAGCTGCCATGCGCTGTGCCATTGCAAGGCGAGACAAGCAGAGGATAGTAAAGTTAGCCCTCGAATAAAAAAACATTAAAAAGTCAGCCAGTGAAAGCAGCTGCTACCACGGCAACTCAGTACCTACAGGTTGTTCTTCATTTCTGTCACTGTCTACAACACACTTCTCTCCAGCCAGCCTGCAAGATTCAACACTTCAACACTGCAAGGATGTGGAATCTGATATTTGGGGTCACCTTTTTTGGATTTCTAAGCTCATCCCTGGCGGAAATTCAAGGTAAGATTGTGTATATATGCTCTGATGTTGAGTGAAGCAGAGAGAAAAGGGGGTTAATAGAGCAGATACCGGCATAGCGTGCTCTCTGGCTCAGACGTCTGGCAGACAGCTCATATAGACACAAAGGAGTAGAGCCTCCGTTACTCACTGGCTGTCTCATGCTTTGGAGCACGCGGTAGACTAATTCATGCTCATAAGCGGAGGAGGAAGCGGCATTGTGCGGGCTATGGCATCCAAACCCGGCGGATTTCTGTTTTCTTTTGTTGTCTGGTGTATTGCTACGAACTGTGCCTCCCAAACCCGAATCAAACAGGTTCCCAAAAGAGTATCGAAAAAGGTTAACCTGAGGCATTGTGAAGAAAGACAATTAGATGAAGTGAATCTGACCTCTATTTAAAGAAAGTGAGCCCATTAATGATAAAAACAGGGTATGTCTACAGTGTCTACCCCCCAGAGACTGAGCATGTGCTTCTCCCCGGAGGCGTCCTTGGCATGGAAGAGTTGGAGAGCTTTGTGCCACTGTCTGTTTGGACGGGCTTGTTTATGGCTGGGAGTAATTGGTGACTGCTGGGGAGAAGGGTGATACAGTATATGTACGAGCTACTGTGCGGTATTGGGATTCAGAATATGTGTTTTCTAATACCAGTAGAGTTCCAGATTTTGAAAGGGAAGTTATGATTCGGGTCGCTACTTCCTTCCATTGATTGCTGTTCAGTTTGTGGCAAATATACTGCAGTTGCATGCGATATTTTGGTGGTATTGGACTCATTTGAAAGGTCTACACTTTGTAAAATAGGTTCACGCTGGAATTTTGAATCAATTTTTTTTCAGTCATGCCTTTGCAGCATTGGATTTGTGAAGCAATACAAGGCTAACCGTGAAAAAATAAATGAGAAAATGTTTTATAGGTTTAAAAAAATGTTTTAAAAAATGTCATTTTCTGAAAAAAAATTTGAGGAATTTTAAAATCTCATTCTTCTAATACGATGGACCTGGAGATGTGCCTATTGATTAGCCCCTTTTCACATCTTTACTTTCACATTAACCATTATCTGTGTGTGGCCCCAAGAGAAAAAGTTCCAAAAATGAGTCAGATTTCACACAGCTGCATTTTAAACCTTGCACTGTGTAAAGCTAAACATAAAAAACATCAAACTCATAGTGGTACAAGACGTTTTATAGGTCTTGTTAGCTGTTATGACCTTCTCTCTTGTAGCTTGTAACAATTGTATAATAACACTAGCCTTTTATTGGTTCCTTAAGTGTCATTGACGTTAGTTTTATAGCGTAACAGTATCGTAAAAAGGGTGTGTAGTTTTTTGGCGGCATCTATGGCGGCTTCAAATTTGTACCAACATCAAAGTAAACAGGTAAACCTTCACGTTCCCTTTCGAATCGAAGTGAAGATTGTTATATATTGCTGTTTATTCGTGCCATTTTTTGCTTAATTATCAATCGAACTGTTGACTTCCTTTGCTTTTTGAGACAGGTGGTTGCCGGTTCAATTCCCGTATCACTAAAAAGCTCATTCATAGCTCATCTACCTGATAAGATAAGACATATTTGTTAGAAAATGCAATGATTTTACAGTGGGATTTGACTGTAGAGACTTAGAATGGACTTAGAGTAATCCCTTTCCCTTTCTCTTGTACACGCCCATGGAGGCTGGACGCTGTATACTTCCTGCTACTGCTGCTCTGACATTCAGCTCCTTGTTGCAGCCTACACCCCTCCTGTGTGTCCTGGGGGTCCGGTTTCAAGGTGAGGGAGCGGGGGAGGATCTTGGACTTACAGCGGGGCCTTACAAAGAGGGCTTGTGCTGTCCTGGGCCCGTGCCACCTGACATTCTACTAGGCACGTGTTCAAGTCCCTGCTCCTACCGTACAGCGCACCAACCTGTGCATAAGCGTAGTACGTTAAAGTAGTGTATTTATACCTGGCTAGTGCTCAGAGTAGTGGTATCAGTACTGCAGTAGAACAATGATATGGAAAAAGTGGATGAAGTACAGATACAGAGGTAAAAAAGTGATTCAAATAAAGGTATCACATGAAAAAGTATGCTTAAATCAAGGTATTTCAGTTCCTCTTTTAAAATGTGCTTAAAGAGTACAAAGTAAAAGTATTTCATGCAAGTGTTGATCATTTGTAAACTGTTAAATGTAGTGATATTGATTAAAAATGATACATGTTTTGGTCAGCGGTAGCAAAACGAATCAACTTCTCGGTTTTTCTTATGAATTTTGTGTGTTTATTTTTGCTCAAAGTCGAAGCTTGACCTCGAAAATTTGAGTCAGGATGTTACCACGATAAAAATAACGCTCAAATCATATGAAAATAACTTTTTTTTTGTTATTTTCAGTCCAGTTCAGAAATGTAGTGGAGTAGAAAGTACAGATACTGCTCTCAAATGTAGTGAAGTAAAAGTAAAACGTATCCAAATGTGCTAATGTAAAATGTACTTAAGTGAAGTACAGATACCTAAAAATTCTACTTAAATGCAATACTTTACTACATGTACTTTGTTACCTTCTACCATTGAAGTCCAGTCAGGGAGCGACAAAGACGAGCCACCTTTCATGCTAGTCCCAAACCTGGAGAAAGTCATCGCTAGTAATGGCGTGGGACACTTAAAATAAAATACTGCTACTACTAAGAGTGTGATTTCCTGTTATGTTCTCAAATTAGATGATAAACCAATTCCTGTAGCTGTAAATCTGTGGCTATGACCAGTCTAACCTCATTTTGTCACAATATCAAGACCAAGCTGGGTGAAATGTCTTGCCTTATGATACAACAGCAGTACGTAAAGGGAAATGAACTGCTAACCTACAGGTCAGAGCTGAAACTCTTACAACTTTGCTGCAAATTTAGTCAGCAAGTATAAGCACCATTAGCAGTAGAAACGTGGATTACGTGTTAGTATTTGGGGAAAAAATAGCATAATAATACACGGAAATACAGTCCTTTAGCAGTACTGTATGTTAGTAATGATAGAAGTGTTTTTTTTTTGTATATTTCTACATCTCAGTCTTCATGTTTCACACACACCTGTTATGAGACATGCTCTGGCTGTGAAATGCACACAGACTTTTATTATAGGATTAAACCCGATCATCTGCGGAGCTTCCACACACACATGCGCAAATTAGAGCAAAACGATGACATCATTCCACATTAATTACACAGGAACAGACAAGTGTATTAGTCATTACATTAAATCAATAGACCGTTGAGCCCATTGTACTCACAGACCTGTTATGGGAGGATTAGAAATTTAAAGCCATATTAGCGTGTTAATAGTGAGGTTTGGGTGTTTTACGTACTCCGGCACCGTGTAGACGATGTCAGATACTGCGTTCTAGTATATCGTGATGTTGTTTGTTAAGATTTAGATGCGTTTCCAATGGCAACTAGACATGGCGTCCTGTAAAGAGTCTTGCCGATGGACGCAACAGCACAAACGATGTAAACAGTGTTAGTTACTGCGTAGATACTTTTGCGATTTTAGATGAAATGTAGTCTGGTATATCGCAATATCGTTCATTTACTCAAAAAACTGAATAACAGAACCAACAAACGTTTTGAAATTGATTCTGTGAACTGATCTGACATTGGTTTGTTAAGATTTAGATGCATTTCCGATGGCAACAAGACAGGACGTCCTGTAAAGTGTCTTGCTGATGGACAGAACAGCACATATGGGAGAAGTTTGAAATCAGTCGGTCTACAGTATGGACTCATATGCTGTCACCTCCAAAGAGAACCAGATAAAATAAAATAAAAAATAAAAATATATAAAAAATAGGCGTAAATGGAACAGTGTTTGGGTAATAAGTTGACATTTATTGATCTTAAATTGCCACAAAAAAAAATCCCAAATGTGCTTTTTATGTTGTATACGGTTTGGTCTTCCACTGTTGCATGTTGCTTTTTGGTGATCTATAAAATGCCCAAAAAATGAAATAAAATCATAAAAAAAATAATAAAAATGAATAAATAAATAGATAAATAAATAAGTGAATAAATAAATACATACAAATAAATAAATACATAAATAAATCATAATCTTAATTCATTTGTGATTCCTAAAATTGTCTGATTTTTGTGGAAGAAATGGGTTGTTGAAACCTTATATACTTGAACACAGGTTGCAAAAGCTTCAATGTTCATTCTATTTTCTCAATGCTTACTTAACTTTACCGTGTGCCTGAATGCATCCTGGAGAATGGGGCCCCTATGGAATCAGACAAAGGCAGTCCTTCCTCTGACCTTCAGGTAATGTTGTTGAGTGTGGTCATGTGATCTCCTGCTCCACCTGTCCCACCGGCCCGACCCAACATTGTGTACTGCTGACGCCGCACCTTCACATCGACTCCATGAGGGAGGCATTATGTGATGGATTTAAGGGCAGCTGATGTGCTATGGGTAAAAGGATGTTACAGTCGTCAGAGGCCATGTGAACTCGTACAATGGAGCCTCTGTTTGGCCGTGGATCCCGCATTCCTAATGGAGAAGAAAAAAAGCATGGGAATATTTTTAGTCATGTGAAAAATAAATACAGTATTGGCTGCTTAGAAGAAATATTATGTAAGTTTCTGTTCAGTTTCATTTTTTTGAATGAACAGCACATGTCAGGGATGGACGGATCAGTACTAAAAACACAATATGTCAACACTGACTGAGGTATTGAAAAGCATTCGTTCTCATTAAAAATATTGATACTTTGAAAAAAAATGCTTTTTTTTGGTCTAATTTTAATCCTTTTTGGAATACATGGTTTAGTTAAATTCAAGCTGTGATGGGGCAAAGATAATGATTTTTTACAAAAGATGATTTTCAATGCATTTTGATTGGTTTTGGATTGATACTTGCCGATATTACTTGGTACTGGATCAAAACAAAAATCCTCGGTATCACCCATAACTCTTCTGTCTTTTAAGCTGAAAATTGTCATAATACTATCTACCAGTTTCCTAGATACTTAAAGATTTCATTGGTTTGATCATCGCTCTCAGCACTGCATACTGTTTTTGTGTCCTTGAGCAAGACCCAAACTCAAAGCCCTACTATTAGTGTGCTAGTGTGATTATTCTAAAATGGCAATAAATAAATACCGACTGAGGTATCAAAAAAAAAAATTCTCATAAAAAAATATTGATACTTGGAAAAAAAAAAAAAAAAATAAATCTTTTTTTTTTTTTTTTTTTTTTTTTTTTTGTCTTATTTTAATGTATTATTATTATTTTTTTTTTTAGATATATGGTTTATTTTAGTTTATCTGCACATATATTTATTTTTTAGTAAAGTTCAGGCTGGGATGGAGCAAAGATAATCATTTCTTACTGAAGATTGTCACGATTCTATCTACCAATTTTACTAGATACTGATCATCGCTCTCGGCACTGGATACTATTTTTGTGTCCTTGAGCAAGACCCAAACTCATATCCCTACTATTACTTTGTCATGGTGTAATTATTCTTCATAAAACAGGTATCATTTGTTTGACTCAGCAACAAATCCCGTTGCTACAGAAACAGGGTTGTTGCTCATGGGTCTTCAAACATTATTATTATTATTATTATTATTATTATTATTATTATTATTATTATTATTATTATTATTATTATTATTATTATTATTATTATTGTAATATAATTATTATTTGTCAAAGCACAATTTACAAAAGTGATACTACTCAACTGCTACACGTTTATCTCTGAGATTCATGAATATTGTGAGATTTAAGAAGCGCTGGACAACACAAGTCAAACTCCGGCTCATGACAAAGTGCTCTTTACTTTGCCCTTTGCTTATGCATTGTGTCAGGCCATAGATGATATATAGTCGACATCCTTTCGAAATCTGTGACTGAAAAACAACCCAGGAAACCATTTCTCAACTACACCCAGAGTTCAGTTTAACTTAAAGGAAGTGGTTTTAAAAGAAGCCGTTTTATTAATGCTCAGGGATGAAAAGTACAAGCCGATGATCTCGTAGATTCTGGGTAAATGTCTATGAATAAAGCTGCCAAGTTACTTAATTAATACAAGTTGTTGCATTTTAAAGCACTAAATATTCTCAGTAGACATTAATTTACTGATGAAAAGACAAGCTCATTGGATTAGAACTGTTTTAAAATTGCATATGGACTACTGTAGCCCTCTAGGATCATAATACATATAGGTATAAGTATAAGTATAAGTACATCGGCCCTGTTATCAGATGGTTTTGGGGACAGTTCTGTTACTAATGCTGCTGTTTCTGCTGATGTTTCTAGTAGCACCTGTGTCCTAGTTCAGAAATAGTTCTCATTCTTTATTTAGCTCTTCCTAAAATGGTAATTGGTGGCCACTGGTATGTACATGTTTGCTCACATAAATGCAGGGAGTACTTTTTTTTCTTGGCAGTAAAAACCAAACTATGTAAAAATAAAGGCAAAAAAAGTATTAGTAAAATAAATAAACCCGGGCTGTATTTCTGTACAAGGTGATACAGGCAGCCATGACGGTACATCAGTTTGAAGTATTTTCTTTGTGTGAGTGTTGTGTTTGTGTTTTAATCCACCTCGGCACAGCTCTCTCTCTAGAATACTGATTAGATGAGTAAAGCAGTATGTTTTGGTCCTGCTTTAGAATAAGTTCATAAGATTTATCTATGTTAAAGGTGCACTATGTACTTTTCTAATACAGGGTCCGCCCCCTCCTAGGTCTCCATGGAGATATTATTGCTTCACTTAACTATCTTGCATTCATTCAACTACCATTACATACAATACAATTACAGTTTTTGCTCAGAATTCACTGAAAAGCTGTGAATGAGCTCACCTTTCCACAGCTCTGACCTGTCACTTGTCAGAAAGGCCTCACCTTCTTGTTTCCATGGAGAAATATAACTTTATATCTATAGTGTGGGACATTTTAAGCAAAGAGACAAGAAGAACTTACACAATGTAGCTTTAAAGCATGACTCAGTATATATCTAAGTGTAATCTTGGTTTGGACAGTCCCATAAAAAAATAAAAATAAAAAATAAAATAAATAAAGAAAGAAAGGAATAATAATAATAATAATAATAATAATAATAATAATAATAATAATAATAATAATAATAATAATAATAATAATAATAATAATAATAATAATAATAATAATAATAATAATAATAATAATAATAATACCTAGTCCTGTTATTTCCTATTTTGAGCACAAAAAAAAAAAATGTTTTGGTGTATTCCCCAGATTCACTTCTAAAGGGTGACTTACATGTGAAGCAGGTGTAACATTTTGGCAGAATTCCATATTAAACCTTTATACTCTTGCATTTCGGACCCCCAGGCTGTGCGGAGCAGTCTCCTAGGTTTCATCTCCATTCAGGTGACAAAGGGGGCTTTTGTGAAGTCACTAGGCTGGCTGTATAAAGACATGGCGTTTCCTGTGCATACTAATGAAGAAGCCTCAGATACATGTCAGCGCTCCACCAGGCTTATTGATGCTGAGCTAGGCTAGCTTTGATCTCACTGCTTTGGAACAACCACTGCTGTTTTTCACCCACCCATCGTGTTGCATTCAGGGACAAGCCATGAAGCATTCAGGTGTCAGCCGAAAGGTGTGGGTATGTGTGGGTAAAAAAGAGAAAGTCTGAACAAGAACTGGCAACCGCTCTGGTTACCCAACAGCCCAAGACTCCACATCCTGCCGCTGCAACCTCAATGTTTACCAAAGAAAGTTACTGAGAAATGTGAGATTAGCATTCGTACCTGGTGACTTTAGGTTTGCGAAGGTAAATTATATATCAGAATTAAGTTAGTATTTTGGTTTGCATGTAGAAGAACACCAGGTTGAAATGTCACATGGGAATCTATGGTCAAAATATTTTCCCTACTTTGCTCAACTTCCTTCTTTACGGTGACT
The DNA here is from genome assembly GCF_009829125.3 of Periophthalmus magnuspinnatus. Taxonomy (NCBI): domain Eukaryota; kingdom Metazoa; phylum Chordata; class Actinopteri; order Gobiiformes; family Gobiidae; genus Periophthalmus; species Periophthalmus magnuspinnatus. The sequence continues at coordinate 28,346,418 of NC_047131.1, read as the reverse complement.
AACTGCATTGAGGTTGTACTTATGTAAGAGCTGTATAGGAGTAATACCGTATTGAATGTGATGCAACGATCATGAGAAAGGAACAGCTATATCACAAACTTCTGCATAAGATCCTTCAAATGTTTGCATGATCGTTGTCACAAGGTTCAAGGCGTGTTAGCAGATGGGATCACGTCAAAAAATCACTTTAAGTACAGTTTGACCAGTGCATTGGCCTACTGGAGTTGTGTTGTTCTTTGGCAAGAGGCATCACCCCCAAACATATTAGCATTATCTAGTATAGCACTCAGCATAGTGTGGGAATGAAGTTGAAAAATAGTCTATATGATATTGAAAATTGAGCTCTGGAAATGCACCATACAACCATTGAGATCCTCGTCTGTTATTCTTATTAACATTATAATAAAATAATCCTCCAATTTGACCAATAACAGCATTGTGAATGGGTCAAATGCATAAAAAACAATCATAAAACCTATAAACTTATATAATTAGCTGCATTCGGTACTCAAGCTATCAAGGCTAATCCAGGAAGATTTAGAAACATTGATAAAAATACAGTCCCGTGCATTTTTTCCTATAGCCGTTAGCATTAGCCCACAAGAAACGCAAATTCTGAGTAATCAGAAGGGTGTGGGTGGGTCAAGTGCATAAAAAAACAATAATAAAACCAATAAACATTTATAATTAGCTGCATTCAGTACTCAAGCTATCGAGGCTAACCTGGGAAGATTTAGAAACATTGATAAAAATACAGTCCCGGGCATTTTTTCCTATAGCCGTTAGCATTAGCCCACAAAAAACGCAAATTCTGAATAATCAAAAGGGTGTGGATGGGTGAAATGCATAAAAAACAATAATAAAACCAATAAACGTATATATAATTAGCTGTGTTCAGTACTCAAGCTATCAAGGCTAATCCGGGAAGATTTAGAAACACTGATAAATATACAATCCCCTGCATTTTTTCCTATAGCCGTTAGGATTAGCCCACAAAAAACTCAAATTCTGAATAATCAAAAGGGTGTGGGCTGGTACTACCTCATCAAGTATGTTTACGTGATGTTAAGTCTAGTTAAAAGTCGTTGTTTTGTGTGTAATTACTCTCTGGTGATGAGACAAAATAAACATGTAACGACTTCAATATGGGGATTGGCTTTACCGCTCATGTGTATGCGATGGAGCGCTTGGCTTGACACAACAGGCAGGGACGGAGAATTCAGCGTCTATGGACTTATATTGATCTATCGCGTTTCCGTGGCGACACAAGTAAACAAGAACGTGTTTGATGTGAGGGTGCGTAGTGCGTGATGATGTGCGGTTACTGTCGGAGGATGTGTTTAACCAAAAGCTGCGAAAAACACAATCACAAGGGGATAGTCACATCTGCAACTTCTGCTTATCTGCACTGAGGCAAACAGCAGCTTCAACAGGATCCTATCATTAACTTCATCTTTAAAAAAACTATCTGAGGTGATCTGATTAGAAAAAAAAAGACATTTTGCACAGACGTAACATTTTCACGCAGAAAGAAATCCATCACTTTTGCAGCTTGATGGAGCGTTAACTGTTCTTTTCTTTGACTAAAAGTTATAGACAGAACGATATCATCTTTCTGACATAAACCTACATGTTGTTCTTGTGTTTTTTATGCTAGAAGTTGTCAGTTATTGCCCAAAAACACTGCATCTTCTCTATAATATTGCTTAATTCTGAAGTCATTTCGGTGATAAAGCTTCTCGAAGATGTTTTGCATTCTCCAAAGCGAAACTTGACTTGACTTTGATGGTCCTTTACGACGGTCAGCTAAGTATCTCCCCAGCAGACGAGGAGTGTAATGCTGACTGTAGGCTAAAGCTAAGCTACTATTGCTAATGTGCGCTCATTGACCTCATCATTTGCTGTTGGCCTTAAGCTGTGGAGTTGGAGGTGGCCCAAATCGAGCAGTTCTTTAAAAATGTCCTGCACATAACAAGTGTAACAAAAAGCCAGAATAACCACAGACGCCTGTACTTTCAGTTTTCAGTTCAGTTTATTGGAAGCTGACATCTCCAAGACAAATAAAAGCAGACCCACTGAGCTTGTACATGCTCCTGCGTCTGAGGAAAAGGGTGAAGTATTGATCGTGTTCCTGGCTGTACACAGGTCATGAGGTTAGTTGTTTGTTTATGAGTTCTGAGGAAGCGTCATGAGACAAGGTTTGTCCCTTAAGCTCTGCCATAGTTTTATTTCTGAACTGAAGTATCACAGACATGGTTGATTTTCTTCTTAAATAAAGACATTTATAGCCTTGGATTGTTTACCCTGGAAATTCAGTTTGAGTTTATTTTCTGTATTTATGAAGAGGTCCAAGTGAAGCAGCTGCGGAAACTTTCATTGTAACAGATTGGATTTGTTTGTTTAGTTGTAACTACCATAAATGGACTGGTGAGAGAAGTGAAACTGGAAACTATATGTCCATGCCAAAGTCTACGCTGTGCCTTTGACCAGACGAATCATTTGAATTTGGGAGTTTAAACACAACAGCAACTGGTGTCAAGTCACATGATTCAGAAAATATGAAATTACATTAAATTACAAAGCATCTATTTTTAAAAATGAGTCTGGATTTCTGTGTTGTAGAAGAACGAGACTAGAGAACTGTTGACCAAATCCTTTTTTTCTCACAATCAAGAGAAGGTTTAAGCCACGTCCGATCACACACACACACACACACCACATTTGTACATCGGTGAAGTAGTAGTAGTAGTAGTTCGAGCGCCAACGCTAATTTGGGTTGTACACTTATGAAAAAAATATCGTTAGGTGCATCAAGTTCCTCTTAGTTCCATAGGTCCTCTTGTATCATAATGTACAGCGTTAACTGATTGACTTCCTTCCTCTTCCACAGTGAACTCTCGCTCTTGCAGTTATGCCGGGGTCTTCCTAATCGAGGGGCAGGGCCGTCACATGCTCAGCTACAGCGAGGCGACAGATGCCTGTGAGCAGCTGGGCACTGTCTTGGCCAGTCCGGAGCAAGTGCAGGACGCGTACAGCAAAACCATGGAGACGTGCAGGTGACAACACGCGCTCAGCACTTTGATACAAGACCATAATAAAGTTGAAGTCCAGTTAACCTCCAAATAGTATTGCTCAAGTGTGTATAGAAAGTAGTTATCCAAATAACTCCAAAATATAAAATAAAGTTACTGTTTCCATGTATCAAGGCACTCACTTTTAGTACAGGTCAAAGTGGTCACCAGATGTACCAAAACTCTGATCGGTGTCTGATTTTTTGAGTTGCAATGTCCGATAAATTGTTATATCCTGCAGAATATTGGGTAAATTTATGTTCAACTGTTTAATATAGCCAGCATTCTTCTATTATATTCAGAGTTTTCATTCAGAGAAGCAAGTCCACACTGTGTTACTGAAGGTTCCCACCCCCCGCCCTCCAAACAAATGCTTATGTTGGGTTAATCAACTAATGACTTAATGTATCCAAGTGAATTAATGAGGGACTAATCAACGACAAACATAACAACGAAAACTGAAAGCTGAAAATCTGCTGTTGTGTTTAGAAATGGCTGGTTGAATAATGAGACAGTGGCCATCCTCAGACATACATCTCACGGAAACTGTGCCAAGAACCTCACAGGTCTCATAATGAACACTCACGTGACTCTAGATCAGCAGTTTGACGCCTACTGCTTCAACCAAACAGGTAACACTTATACGGAATGTACACAAATGACTGTACGACCTCATAAATTACTGTGTTTCTCTATTTCAGCTGGTCCAGAGGAGGACTGTTCACAATCTTATTCAGGACCTGAAAGTTCTAGTGAAGCAGGTGAGTAATCTCCATCTTTGAGTGTCTTCAAAAGCCTTTTAGATGTCCGCAGTCCGCCTTTTGCTTGTCTTCATCGAGGTTGTTGCTTGGAATGTTCGTCAGTGTGGTATTAAACATATGCCTTATATTGTTACCCAGGTAGTCTATCCATATATCTGAAATGTTAATGCCGTATTATGAAACAGTCCTGCTAAAGCTATAGTATCTCCATGAACACAAGCAGGTGGCCGGTCCATCTTTAGAAAAGTTACATGAACGCTCTTTCTGTGTGGAGTTTGTGTGTTCTCCTCGTGTTTGGGCGTGTTTTCTATTGTTGCTCTGGTTTTCCCATAAAAACGTGCACAAAAGGATAATCCCTGACTAAACCATATATGCTCCTAGATGCTGCTCTGCTCTCACCCGACTTTAAGAGTGGGTACAGAGAACAGTTTTCAGTATGGCAATCCCAATAAAACTGTGTGTAAAGCGTGTCAGCACCATAGACTGTACATATAAATGGACATAGCTAACCTGCTAGCCGCTGTGTTCCAAATAGGAAGTGGTCATGTAAGTGAAAAATTGTCACCCCTCTCTCTGTAACTCAGGGGCGTCAGACACATTTTCAAGGGCCACATCAGCAAAATGGCTGCCGTCAAAGGGCCAGAAGTAAAATAAATGTAACTACTTTTTATACTTGTTCATTAACTGTTTCTGTATTTATTACTTATTCAAGTTACAAATATTGCATATGCATTTGCAAAGATGTAAAAATATGGCTGTGTAATTGCGTATCTACTGATAAAACAGCATTTTAAGACCATCATACCTTTTAATTTACCCTGTTGAGGGCCACATAAAATGATGTGGAGGGCCACATTTGGCCCGCGGGCCTTGAGTTTGACACATGTGCTGTAACTGCTGCAGTGAGCCTCATCATTTTGGTCTTAAAACATTCATATTAATACCCTCTACATGACCCTGTTTTTTTGATTTTGCTATTGTGTCCGTAAATCCAGAATCAGGCACCTTCTTTCCCCAAAGGCGGCTCCACTAGCTACAGGTTTGATTGACAGCATCGCTAAGCGTCCGCTGCTAAACCACTGGTGCGGGGGCATCAACCTCGCTCCGGATTGGCTCTTTGGTTGCTATGACACTCGAGGTCGAAATTCCAAATATGGGACTCGGCTCCAAATTCTTCCCTATAACTGCTAGCCTCATCACACTCACTTTTTATATAGTCTATGATCAGCAGATTATTGCAATACATAGCCCATTCATTTATATTATAATGACAGCATTTTTAGAGTTGATTTTATTTGCACTACAATCAAGTTCTACCATAATATGATTTGATGTGCAAGGTCTTTATGACTCATTATTCTCCTAATTATATGACTAAGAAATTTAAGCAAATACCACTGACGCATCTAATTGTATGGAAGAAAACCCTCTACTTTCATCAGATTAAAATAATGAAAGTAATTTTGAGTGTAATTCTCTTCCCACGCAGGACAATTATCAACTCCCGCAGACACCGAAATCCCAACTTCAGTGGAAAACTACTTGGAGAGCACGGCTGCATCCGAACTGGACAAAGAAGGCGAAGAGGTCACGATTCTCGATGAGGGTCACGTATCCACGACGCTGGTCACGCTGGAGAACATCACCCTCACCCCGGAAACAGGATCAGGGATGCAGCCCACTGGAGCGGAGGATGACGTGGAGGTCTTCACCACCGCCCAAGTGAACGAGCCCAACATACTGCTGCCCGGTCACGAAGAGGACAAGACGGAATCAGAGTCCAAAGGGGATACCACTGAGAGTAAGATCTGTGTATAATATTGTAAGGTTAAAATCAAGACAAACACGTACGGTTAACTGCGATTTGAGTGGTTTGAATTTGAGTATCACTAAATCTACATCAGATCTGAATTATAACAATGAAAGTATGACAAAACTATGACTAAGTCTGAAGAGGAGGACAAAAGTGTGAATAGCATTGCCATCAAAATCCAGATAGCAGTACATAAATACAAACTAACAACATTTCTAGAAAGACAGTACTTCCAAATACTTCCTCTTGTAAGAATACTCCTGCCACGGTGATGCCAGAGTTTGGAATGTAGAAGATATAAAGCTCGCAGTTTGCTTGGCTCTAACTAAAAGCTGTGCATAATTCAATCCGGTGACTTGCTCTCGCTCAGACAGAGAAGCAACAGGTTTTGGGAGGACAGAAGACGCCCCCTTGTGTTAGCCTAGGGAGCACACATTTTACAACTGAAGCTTCTTTTCATTGATTTTAGAGAAGCGAGAGGCTGTCCTGCTTTTGCGAGACAATTTTAGTATTAAATAAAAGCTGAAATTAAAAACTAAAATAAAGAAATACATGAAAACACAGTATTTCATGTCACTTAAATCATTTTTTGACATAGACACATAGAAGTACCATTGATTTTTTTTTATAATTACATGGCTCAAAGTGCACAAAACTGCTCAAGTATCAAGCTCAAAGACAAAATGACAGTGTTTCATGCCCACAGCAGGAGTTAAACTTAAACTTGTGCATGTGAATGTCTCTCCCAACTCTTCTCCTCATCATACTGTGTAACAATTTAACCTTTTCTATTACTTTCAGTGGTTCCACACTCTCCCGGTAAAGGCCGCATGAACCCGGTGCTGGACGAAGGCCCTAAACATAACTCACAGGAAAGCGGGAGCACATCTAGTAAGTCTTTTATATGAAAAAACACAAAAAATACAATAAAATCTACCTCCCAGCGCAGTTTTTGTTCAGTTGTACTGGTCATAACTCGTTTGTTTCCTCTCTCGCAGACTGGCTGGTCGTAGTGGGTGTGATAGTGGCGGTGGCGGCCATTCTTCTGGTGTGCGCGGTGGTGGCCAAGAGGAACACGTAAGGACCCACAGTGCTGTCATGTGTCTTTGTTATGCACTGTAAATACTGCACTAGAGGGGCATTGTGTTTTTTTATGTTCCTTCAGAGGTAACAACAAATCACTGACTCGGGTGACGAAACTGGTTTGTTAATGTTTTACGGTAGGAAGGAGAGCAAAAGTGGCCCTTGCTGTCGTTTTCAAAGGATGATTTAGGGTTTATGGGGTAGTGGATACTTGCAGTATTTAAAGGGCTTGCACCAGATTTTGAACAAAGAGGCAAGAACGTGTTTTACATGCGCCTGATTGTCCCTGTCACTGGCGTTTCTATCAGTTATTACACAAAACATGCTTTGGAAATGTACAATTTATGCCTTTTTGTCTGTTGTATCTGCATTTGAAGAGTTAATTTGCAAAAAAACCCACAAAAAAAATAAAGTGCCGTTTGAAAAAGTCCTCAGAGGCTTGTAATTTACTCTTAGTATAGTAATATTCTCAAAAGCCAACTGTATTTTACTGCTTCCAAAATATAATTATATTCCTTCTTGATTAAATCCACTATACATTTTTTATCATTGCTAATATCTCTAGAACTTTTTGACAGTTTTTCAAAATGGAGACATCTGTTTTTGCATTGAATTCTTTATTTATAGTACACTGCAGAGTATAAAGGAATTTTTTTTAACTAGAAGAATTATAAAACAAAACCATAAGTAATAGCAGGACCTTAACATTTGCAGAGTTTTTAATACCGATTATAATCTAAAGAGAAAAAAAAAAGAAAAATACATTTTTACTTTTACGTTTTTAGTCATGTCACTGTGTTTTGTTTCATTCACACATGTTTGAGTAACCTTTTATTATTAGTCTGTCTACATCTCCCAAGCTCAAAATGCTCTGTTCCACCTTGTGATGTCATGAAGCAGTAGTTTTCAAGTTAAGAGCTACCTACCTTTTTTATCTTTAGTTCAGTAGAGATTGACAAGGGCAGGACAGGGCTGAAATTATCCAAATGATTCTAGCGAAGGTGCATTGAGTTTAAAAACACAGTTGAGCACTTCCTGTATTACCACATGATGACATCACAAGGTGGAACAAAGTGTTTTCAGTTTGAGATAAGAACTCAGCCTGTGCAGGGTTTGCGTGTAAAACATAACTTTAGGTGTGTTTGTGATGAGGAAAGAACATTATAATAACATAAATCAGAAAACAGACTAATATGGGCCCTTTAGCAATTAACTAATTCTAAAATAAATGAAATATATTTGAAGGATATGTGTGTCAGATGCATAAATCTACTAGATATTCTTCTCATTATCAATCATAAAATTACAACATACAGACACGAGCGAGCAACTATGGCTTTGCTCAAGGACACAAGAAAAATATCCAACACCTGTCGTCAAAAAACGTCATTGGTTGAGCCGTCAGATCCAGCTCCCACAGATGATTACTGTTGTTGCGTCCTTGGGCAAGACACTTAACCCTCCTCGCCCCAGTGTCTGCTTACACTGATGTATAAATGTGTGTGTGAACGGGTGCGTATTTCCTTGACGTAAAGCGGTTTGAGTGCCTCGAAGGTGGAAAAGCGCTATATAAAATTTGACCATAGTCACAAAAATAAATAAACCAAAAATAACATATTGCTCTTGCTGTGTCCTTCAGCTTGTGCGGGAAACAGCAGACCCTCATGATCACCAAAGAGGGCGGCGAAGGCAACGGAACGGCCATGTCCGCCTCCAGCTCACACGCCCAGGAGAGAGAGCAGGAGATGGTCACGCTCATGAACAAGGAAAAGATCCAAGAGAACGGCAACACAGAGGAATTCACCGTCATCACGCTAGAGGAGTCTCCAGACAAGGACCAGACCGCCTGAAACACATCACACTCAACGCTGGGGTTGGGGGTCCGAGACGTCGTAAGGGGCCATTCGGTGGTCAGCACTGAATGACCGAAGTGGGAGTGTTTGTAAATTGTTCCGAAAACCTCGCTGTGGGACTGCCAACTGAGCGGCGGTGTCAAAAAACATCATGCATTGTCGGATTATTTTGAATGCATCTGTAGAGGGGTGTGCTATGAATGTGTAGTGTGTTTTTTGTGTTATTATTACCATGGTGATAAAAAGGAATGGTCAGAAATTAAGATGATTTAAAAAAAAAAAAAGTCTAATATGGGACCAAACAATGACTTTTAACAGTTCTTTCACTCTCTTTTGTCTATTTTGTAGCTGTATGTGCCCTGACTTGACCTGTGGATTTGAACCCTCTATATCTTTTAATTTATGCCATTTTCTGAACCCCGTTTTTCCCGTTTTGTATATAAAGTGAAATGTAAATGAGATGCCTTAGCAATAACCGCCAGCTGTGCTTTTGTTTGGTAGAAAATCCGTTTCAAACAAAGGAATGTGTCACGTTGGTAAACTTATTTAATTAGAAGTAGCAGTGGAGGTTGGATTTCGCAATAGATGAAGTGAATAGCAATCATGTTTGTATCGCATCCAAAACTGTGCAACTGCAGCACCTTCTATGTCCAGGTCATGGCATAACAATGTTGTATTATTTAAAACAAAGGGTATGTTCCCCAGCGTGAACCAATGGTGATCAAGGTAGTACAATCTGTGTGTACAAAGTCAATGAAAGAATGTTAGCTTGGTTTTATTGTAGCCTAATCCATTTTTTATGATGTAAATGAGCTAGTCTTTTATTTTGAAGGGGATATTTTGGGTGATATAAGCTTATGTAAGTTATTCAGTGCAGTGGTCAGCGACTATCTGGCTTGGAGGAGCAGACGCAGCGGCCAGTGGTGGAACATAATGAAGAAAAAGTAGTAAAGTACTGTACTTAAGTAAAAACTAATCATCTGTATCTGTACTTTACTTCAATACATTTTTACGTGCGTATTTTTTCTTTTACTTAAGTGTTTTTATTAATGTCTGAGACCTGCTGAAAAGGCTGAGGGGTTTATGTTTTACGAGGTTGTAGCTTGAGCAAACAAAAATGTACAAATAAAAACAGCTAGAAAAAAAATAAAATAAATTGTTTCTGTTGAATAAAATAAGCACAAATCTTTATCAAAATCATTACATTTAAAGCTTTATAAGACCTCAAAATGTGTGTGAAATACTTTTACTTTTCATTGTTTAAGTACATTTTTAAACAGATACTTTAATACTCTTAGTTAAGTTGCATTTTCTTGTGATACTTTTACTTTTACTTGAGTTTTTGTTGCTCCGGTATCTGTACTTTTACTTAAGTAACAAAACAAAAACGAATACTTCTTCCACCACTGGTAATCACACAATATTTGTAGAATGGAAAGAATTTAATCTGACGTGGTTTCAGCAAAGTAACGGATCATTTAAGTTCAAGTAGAATCATATAAATGTGACCAAAATCTGGAGAGAACATGTAATCTGTTTTGTATACGAGTGCTCAAAACTGAAACGAAAAACAATGCTTAAGATATGGTCAAAATACATGCCAAAAATACTCCCCAACTTTTTCGTAATTGCACTTTTATTGTTGTTTATTGACCGTTCTTATTCCTTACATGATCTTGCATAAAAATATCATTGACGATTTTGCTCTAAAAAGCTGCATCAAGTCTCGAATCTGCTCCTCCAAACCGATCTTAGTTTACTACTGATTCTCGATTCTACTGTAGTTACATTCTCCCAAAACACTGGACTGTCCCTTTAAGGTATCTGTAAAGCAGTGAGTGACAGCGGTTTGGCTTTGGATACAAGTAACCGGCCCCAATGATAATGAGGGGCCCCTGTGCTGTACATAGAGCAATGTCCAGGGCTGCTTCAAAAGAAAGACTGATCCTGTCTATGTGTGCGCCCACCCCACGGACTCCCTCTATCCCTCCCTCTCGATGAAAGACGCTTGTATACTCGCACGCCTGATGATATGCCAATCTCTTTCACACATGCAAAAAAACATCCCGTTACCGTACATCGTGTCATATGAAATATTCCATAGACTTGTTTGTAAAGCTTTTGCATTTGACCCTAAGAGGAAGTAGCAGATGTTTTAGTGCGGGCAGCTTTTATAGGTTTTAAGTTGTCACTGAAAAAAAAAAAAAAAAAAAAAAGATTTGTAAAGATCCCAATGAAATAAATGTGTAATGGACGTTGTTGGGTCGTGGATCATTGGGGGACAAAGGCTGGACAGTGGTGTGAATGCTGTGTGTTTTGGTCCGAGGGAGGGGTGAGGGAAGGGGGGCTCGGGAATGGATGCACTCGGTACACATCAGCGGAAGTGGGGTTACCATGGAGCCCGGCTGGTGATGCAAGAGCATGTCGAGCGTGGAAACAAAGGCGGCCATTTTGAAAGATAAAAATGGCACTGTTCCATGCAATATTTAACCAGGACTTCAGTCAATCTGTCGTCTCTGACTGGACGGATTCCCACAACTATTGGCCCATTTCAATGCATCAAGCTCGGTGATAAGAATCTGATCTTATTTATTATATTATATCATACACCCGGTTATATTCAAGACTCCAAACATTTTAAATCTGTCTTCAGTTTATTCTCTGTGCTGTTCCCGGGAGAAGTGGGCGGCTAAACTGCGACGAAAGCCAGATTCTGTGTCGTATCTGGGAACCACTACAGCCATTTAATTAGTGCTAAAATACTCAGCAATATTTAACTTTATAGATGAAATCACACCATCTGACCCTCGTGGAGAGAGACGAGAGTGCTGACCACTATGCCACCTGTTTCTGATGTGAAGTTCAATCAAAAGATCCTCTTGTATCTCATTGTGCACTATATATTTGCCTTATCACATCAGTTCAATATCTCTTTAATTGGCTTCATTGAGAGCAGGAATGAAAGAGAATCCCACCTGGTATTATCTTTGAACCCTGCTCCCGATGCCCCAAACTGCCATAATAATAATAAAAAATAAATAATAATAATAATAATAATAATAATAATAATAATAATAATAATAATAATAATAATAACAATAATAATAATAATAATAATAATAATAATAATAATAATAATAATAATAATAATAATAATAATAATAATAATAATAATAATAATAATAATAATAATAATGCATATGAGTTGGTAGAGTAAATGTATATTTCCAAAACAGACTTTCCTTCATAATATTTTATTCAGAATTTGTGAAATAAACAAGACAAAATTGACCAAAAGCCAAGAGTTAGTTATGAATTGACATTTATTAGTTTTATTTGTATATATGTACACCAAAGGTACAGCACATTTTGATATGTAGAAACAGATTTATGTATAACATAGACAGAGGAAAGGATTCATGATTTTTTTTTCTTTTTTTTTCCCTTTTTTGACCCGAAAACATACGCTCCGCTTCAACATCAAAAGGACAACTCCAGCTTTACAAAGAGGCGTAGAAGGGCCACAGGGGGCTGCCTTCAGCCTGGTCTGAGGAGACACTACCTCCCTCGGAAACTTCATTGAAGCGTTAGCATTTAGCTCCAGGCTGTGTGCATATTTCTATTGTGTCAAAGGCAAGAGGAGGAAAGCAACTGTATTTGATGGGAAACGGTGTCTGACAAAGCGTCTATGGTGTGAGTGCACAATGCTGCCCGAGACTAAAGCCAGCGCTTATGGTGAGGAGATGATCTGATGAATCACCTGAGGAAGTCTAAATTGTGAATGAAATGAGTCTTTACTAAGCCAGGGTCACCTCCGCTGTTCTTCCACTTGAACCTTGAACCTCCCTCGTCCTAAACCTTCCTCTTATTCTCCACGCGTTCAGACAACAGCATCATGCAAACATGGTTTGCTTCACTCCAGTATACTCTGCAACGCCACTGAACAGAACAATTATATATTTATGTATGTACAATGAAAATGAATGCACACTGATTATATCCTCATGGAACAAACATTCAAACGCTTACATTAGATACAAAAAAGTATATATTTATATATTGATGTGTGACAGGTAAGTAAAACCACTAGTTAACAGCTACCAAAGAATAAAAAACAAGCATTTTATCACACACTTTCCTCTATACATTGCATCTAATCTAGCTTTACTCAGGACTTACTGGAGATGAATCTTCTCTAGAGGATTACATTAAAATGTCACAGCAGTGAAACTAAAATTTGTCTACACACCATTTACCTGCCCCAAAAAAGAAACCAAAATGAAAAAAGTTACCTACAATATATACACAAAGTGCAAGGAGGCACTTCAAAATATCATGCTTTTAAGATAGTGGTGCAAAAAAAATAACTATTCATGCTCCAAAAACCTTGTATTTGAACAAAATAGTGGTCCAACACTCAAACCCCCCCTTTGTGAGACTGGGGCCAGCCTCCTTCCTGGAGATCTTTATCCTCAAGTACGATGATTACATTTCTGTGCTCTGCGGCTGGTTCTACTGATCACACGAGTGACTGAAGAATATATGTGCTTTAAGATGTAACAGTATATTTTTAAAAGGGCTACAGAATATAATGCTTTACTATGTGTTTGTTTATGTAAGTCACCTGGAGTTACTGAAATTAGCAGTCTGAGCACACAGTCAGAACATATTCAAGGCAAGGTTGTCATGAGCTATAAGAAGAAAAAACATCACCAGAGAGGACACTATGCACTATCATTCACTCACACAGGTTTAAAAACATAACAGCAGTAGTCCAGTGTGTTTGCAGATTTGTTCAAGCCATTTGTTGGAGAGTGAAATGGAATATTACCTGATACACAGTTGGCAACATTCTGGCAAAGTCTGCGCCCCATAAAGAGTGTTAGATTGGGCACGAAACTGCAGCATCTAGGGTTGGTCAAACAGTCGTGCGCTCTGGGCCTGCTCTATAAAGCTAAGGAGCTAGTGAGGTAACTTCAGGATTAACACTGGGTTTTGCAGTATCTTGAAGCTGGTTCACGTTCTATAGAGGTAGATCTAATTCAGACGTAAGATGTTATGACCACGAACACAAGCAAAACTGTGAGACTGAATGAATCATGGCAACAAAAAGTATGATTTTATATTATTAAAGCCAAGTGTTCGTTTTAAATTTTCATTGTGTGTTCACTTTGCTGTGATCGGTCATTTACTCTGCGTTATCAATGGCACACATAGGTAACCAGCTTCATGATAACTTTAAGCTGCTAGCTTCATAGCACTGGGCCCTTCTTGTAATGTGGCTGAACTCTTTTGTAGTCTTCCCTGTGCTACTTGTTTGGGTGCTTTTCAGTAATTATTCCTTGTGCTTTCGATATAAAAGTTGGTCGTTCAACCGTTGGAATGTACTGTGTGCTGGGATCAGAGCTTTTCTGCCAGTGATTTGGCACATGTCACATTTTCCCTGTAAATATTGTCACTAATTTGTGCTCATATAGGCATTTTTGCTCGACTGAGCCGGTAAACACTAGAGCATTACACTGTTTTGGAGTAAACATGTAGAAGCCTGAGTCTCTCCTGCTGGGATCATGATCGTGAGAAGCTTGATGTGCATGAAGGTGAGACTGTCGGTTAGATAGATTTAGCTCATCTGTGTCTCATCTGTGTTGTGCTAACATATATATGTACACAGATCAGATTTAATTTGATTTAATTCAGGAATTTACTAGGTGCATTTAAAATTTGAGCCTTATTTTGACTCTAGTGCTGGCTATTCTGTAATCCAGGCAGTGCAAAAGCCTTTTTAAGTTCATTGACTTTCTTTCAAAGTTTGGTCCTTATACAATCAAATTAGCCAAGCTCTTAAACAACATGCTAGTCTTTTTTAGCATATACACAAAATATATGGTCCCTTTTGGAAAAATAACAAATTATTAAACACGAATGGGCTCCATGCCGCAGTTTGTGCTGTATTTCTTAATAGACTTTCTCTATATTGTGCTTCCTTTTAATTATCAGTAGCAATCTTCAGTGTAAACAACATTATTATGGCAGTTACTCATGCAGTGAGGTGTTAGAAGCTGGAAGCAGTGGCACATTTTGACAAACAATCTGTAACAACTTGCCATGATTAATCCTTTGCCTCCCACTTATCATCTGCCATGAAAAATGAGTCCTATCTTTAAAGTGTATGACATGCTCACAGCCCCTCCCCTTCGTGCACATGCCAAAGTGAAATGTATTGCTAGGTCTGGCGTATCCATCTTGTCCTGTCCGTCTAACCTGGAAGTCTGCTGTGCAAGTATCTGCTGTACATGACATGTTTGTGCTCTAACACGTAACCTTAGGTATCAGTTAGTATCATCAGTCAGAAAGACAGTTACAAAATATCCTTTAAAGGGACTAATACAAAATAAAGTAAACATTGCTACATAAAAAAATAAAAACAAAATTAGTAGTAGTTCTGTTCTTGTGACTTGTTTCATTCACTCATATTTTTTCACCAGTTATGAAAAGTCGTGGAGCCCAGCAGGAGCAGGGGTTTTCAGTGCTGCCATTATTCCTGTTTCCATGGTTCCTCCTCGACAATCGTACACTCTGCAGCAGAGCCGTTTGTGGCTGAGGTTACCTGCAAGAAGTTAGCATCCACAGCTAAGCATGGCGGCTAAAGCAACACGACGCTACACAGTCCAATGTCAACGCAGTGTCTAACCCGCTGCAGTGTTCCTGTTTCTATATGCTATGTTAAAGATTGTTTATTAAATATACATCCCAAACTCCTATATATTTCAGTGGAACAGTTATTTGTGCGTTTAGCAGAGGTCCAACTCAGGAACTGCCGTGGCATTCTCTTATCCCTTAGCTTTTAATTTGAGTTCTGAAAAACATAAAGTCTTAACTAATTGTAAAGAGTAGAAGACTTGAAACATTCTTTTTAGCTCAGCAAATAAATCATCTTAGGGATCACCATGGTATTCTATAGACATATAACAATTAACAGGTTGATTTATGGATAATGAGGGAGACAAATGCACAAAATGTAGATATTACAAAAATATATAATATATAATATACAAAACACCTTTTATAAACAGTGTTAAGACTCTTAGATGAATGCATTTTACAGTCTACTTTGGAAGCAGGGTGTTAGGAATGTTCTATTTACAAGCAAAACAGAAAAGGTCATTAGTCATGCTGGGAATGGGAATAGCAAGCCTTTGTGTCACATTTATATGGAAATGCCATTCCATTAATAAACGGCAGGGAGAAGAAAGGAGGATGTAACTTTTTCCCTGTGTGTCACTAGGACGACAGGTTTGCCGGCGTTGCTAGGAGACACCTTTCACCCTTTAATAAATGAAAAGGCTCATCATTAGACATTTCTGCTGGGATGTGGGAGAGGGCAGCAGGTCTTTGAACCACTCAAGCCTGTATAGCCTGGAATACATTCAAAGGACAGAGATTGAAAGAGCATTATGTTTTTATATTACAAGCTACTGTACTTCACAGCTTTCCATTTCACAAGTGAGTTCACACACTGTGCATAAATAGCTGGTGTGGAAACGCCACAGCACTGACAGAAAGAGTGTTTTCATATTTTATATATGTATGCGGAATATAGGAGCTGCTAATTAGCTGCTACACTATTTTTATTCACACCGCACAATCTTAATCTCTGATTGTAATGACAATAAGAAGCATCTGTATATGGATTGTGGCACACACACTTGAGGTTAAAAGAAGCTGAGCCGCTAAATAATTCCTCAGCCATGAAGGGGATTATCTCGCTTTGCCTTTTCCACAAAAGCCAATTCCCAACAGGATACATTGATGGGATTGGCTTTGCATAAGCGTTTGAAGCTAAATTCTTCCTAATAGCAATCAATTTAGGTTCGTGCTTTTTCCTTATTAACACTAATTAGACACAAAAGCTGCCATTCCGTCCAAATGAAAGTACATACATGCATCAGTAGTTTTCTCGTATCTCTGAAAGATGGAAGGATACATACAAAAGTTTTCATGCAAAGACCATGAAGCAAAAGTGCACAGTGATCATGCAGAGTTAAAAAAAGATGTTACATTGAAGTCTCTATGCCCGAAAGAGTTAATAGTACCTTGCATTCATCTACTACGATGGAATTGTTAGCAGCAGAAGATTGTGCAGTTGTGCTAGTGGTAGCGGTTAAGACGCACTGGTTGGAATTGTTTTCGTGATGGTTCTTCATGTCGTCGTAGTAGGACTGGGTCTTTGTCATCATCTCGATGTCATCCGATTTGGCCGCGTGCGCATCCAGCTCGTCCAGCTCGGCCTTGGACATGTGGTACACGATGCCTGCACCGTACGAATCCCCCACCACGTTCACCGAAGTCCTGAACCGATCCCTGGAAGATTGGGGATTTACAATAACGAGATGAGGGACATTGGCGCCTCAGAATTTGAGTACTGTCCCATTTTAAACCATCACCTATTCCATTCAACGTGTCATAATGATGTACATTTGAACATCCCTTGCGTACCTCCTTCACAGCAGCAGAATCATTAGCCAACTTAGCCACTCCATCTTTTTCTCTTCACTTAAATCACTGTCTGAACCCTTAGACCACATTTTGTACTGTTATTTTAGAGCCTATATATATGTGAGCTGTTGATAGTTGACCAATTGTTAAGCCACTTGAGGTTTTCTGTTAACTGTCCATCAAATTCTTTCGTATTAGTCTTTATTTTTAACCTAATCTTCAACTTTCCACTTGCCTGTGTCTAAATAAATCTCAGCTGCACACCCCGCGCTGAAATAAGATGGATAGAAAGTGTGGCTATAATGGTTGAACTTACAGCAGCCAGTCGACAGCCACGAGGAGACTGATGTCCTGGGTTGGCAGCCCCACAGCGGTCAGGATCAGCAGCATAGTCACCAAACCGGCACTGGGGATACTGGCTGCCCCCACACTGGCCAATGTAGCTGTCAGACTGCGGAGACACACCAGCACTCGGTCACATTCATTATAGCCACTACACTTAATCACACCCCCATGCTTCAGCTCAAAGTGACCACTTGACCATAAAAATAGCTGTAGCCCGCAGTCATAGACATTGATTTGAGATGATTCATAAGGCTCAAGAGCGTTGGAGTGGGCCCTTACTCTCCTAAATATGTTCAAGATGTAAGAAATGGGATGTCGGAAATAGATTTGTTAAGATGTCAAGAAGCAGATCGTCCATTTTCTTATGTTTTATTGGTATATATGTGTTTACGTCAAATGATTCAGATGGATTTTTATGCATCAAAATAACCAAGAGTACTTTCAAAATAGCATATATAGGTAAGGTTTCTTGTGCTTCAAATGTAATGCAAATGTTTCTTTTGCAAAGTTTATATAACATAACATGTCCTGGATAGTTGGGCTTTATACCCGCAGGATTGAAAATGTCCTATAGTTTTGGACAATGCTAGACTGCTTGCCCACAAACCCAAAGGCTGGAAGTTGGATCACATAACGGGTGAATGAGTACAGTCTTTTTATCTTTGGACAAGGCATTTGTTTTAGACATGGATGCCTTAGAATTTTAGAATTGAACCATTTGAGTTATGACCTTTTCCATCCCACGTAGCATCAAGTTTTGGGTCCTGGGTACAAATCATCTTGGCGGGCCTCTATTACATCATGTCTAATAAAAAATGTCCATTAAATTCTTTGTAAAGGGCCCCATCCTGCGCTGTCCCCTGGGTAAACAATACTCTTTAATGTCCTTGAACGTTGGAACACCCAAGGTTCAAAATGTTTGCTTACCTGACAGTTACAATCTGACCCGGGTCCAGATGAATCCCATTCATCTGAGCAATAAAAATGGCCGCCACAGCTTCATACAGAGCAGTGCCGTCCATGTTGATGGTAGCGCCCACAGGCAACACAAAACGGGTGACTCTTTTGTCGATTCCCAAGTTCTCCTCCAGGCAACGGAAGGTCACAGGTAGCGTACCAGCACTAGAGTCATAAACAAGAATGACAGTTATAGCTTCTAAATATGCGCATACTCACTATAGGTTAATTATTCCGGTGCCGACCTTGAAGCTGTGCCCAGGGCAGTGATCCAGGCTTGGAAAATTCCCAGGAAAAAGGTGAAGGGGTTTTTCCTGACAATAACGAAGTAGATACTAGGGAGGAAGATGGCTCCGTGGATGATGAGTCCGATGATGACGGTGATCATGTACATGCCCAACTGTTTGGCTACCACCTCCAGGTCTTTAATAGAGATGATCTTACCACAGATCAGACAAGCGATACCGAAGGGGGAGTACCTAGCAAAAGAGGTAGTCAAGTTAACTTTGATACGTGTAAGTTTTATCCATCGCACTAAGAGAGATTGAAGAAGCTGGGATCTGAAATGTCACCTGCAGCTCCAGGTTGAAAGAAAGTTCCTAGGTGATGTTCAAATTACAGTGCTAATTAAAGCTAAAGTAAAATAAAGCTATTGAGTTAAGTTATACATTTATTCAGTATGTTTTTTTTTTCATACAGATAAAAAAAAATATCCATTATTTGCTCAGTAAAGTGACTCCACCTGATTTAATTTGCCGTACACTATCACAGATATTTTACAAAAGCAGCGTTTGAGATCAAAATGAGACTGCTGTGTCCTGTTTGCATTATAAAGCATTTATCCTTCAAGAAGTAGGAAGTGCACTGTTAGCATTGTAGTTGTTTCTAGCTTTACATTAGCACCACGACTCCACTCTCGTCGCTTTAAGTTGTGGAAAAAGTTGTGAAAAACGCATCATGGGGGATAATTATTACTCTAGCTGCGTTAGGAAAGCAAAGAATCATTTTGAACTGCAAACTTCTAAAATGCTCTGTTTTTCACTCCATAAAGACAGTAAAAATCAGGTACAGTGCTTTTAAATATTGCAGCGATCACTGTTTTTACTCATGATTCTAATATCGAAATAACCTATAGTTATTTCCACTTGAATGACTTTCCGAAATGGCATCAATGAGATTCAGCTTTGTGATACTAACCACATGATCATGATGACAAGTTTCATCACAATCTCATTGAGGATGTTGAAGAAGTCAATCATGAGTTTGGCCCTCTCGCCCATCTTGCCCATGCAGATGCCAAATGCAATAAAGAAACCAATCAGCCCTGGGACATAAGATGAAATTAGTGAACTCCGTGTGGGATGAGCAAAGCCAAGCCAAGCATGAAAGGTTTTACTATTGGGGAAAATGAGAAGCTCACATCTGGAACAGTTGTGTTTGCCAAAAAAAATGCTCAAATGTGAAATAGTAAATACCTAAAACGTTCATTCCGCTCTTGAACTGCAGAGACTTTTTGATGATGTACTGAGGTTCTTTGGTGACATTCGCCACCAGTCCGTCAATTGTGCTCACATTGACAATCTCTGGCTCGATCTCGACTTTCTTGGTGACTGTTTGGATCTGTAAGGAATTAAGATATTAATGACATACATAAAAAGAGCTTTCATGACCTTTGAATTGTGGTCTAATGGATTTCCCTCATCATTAGGGTACTTTGAGTGATTCACACATGTCTAAGCAAATCTGTATTGCATTTGAAACACCAAGATGAAGATGACAGTTGACCAATTATCACCATTAAGTTAACTTAGATCAATATTGCAGATTAAAATGAACAAAAATGTGTGGTTTTCAGATGCTATAATGTGATGGTGTCATACTGCCAGACAGGAGACAAGAAGCAGTTTCCCCTATTGATTATATTGTATTTTCTCATGAGATATTGAGGTAAAAATCCACGGTAAATTCATAAATGAATGAGTACACCCAAAACCTTGCTGTATTGCTACTAAAATCTGCATTTTAACAATATTAATTTTAACTGCCTGCATTTGTATTAAATATTATTGGTCAGTACTTTTTGTGATGCCTTCCGAAACCAAGCAATACTAGAACAAAAGACAATTCTGTCATTTTTAACACGTGCACTTTGATAATTTCCTGCGATCAATCACATTTTGCACTTACCTGCTGGAAACAAGCTTGGACAAGATTTTCAGGGAACAGGTTTCTGATGAGATCGAAGGCAGCGTCCAGACTGGACACGTCGTCGTTGATGGTGCCCTCCCCCAGGTTCTCCTTGAGTTTGGGGTCACCAGGGTGGATCACCAGCACCAGGATGACTCCCAGGACAGCAGCAATGATAGTGGTGCTCATGTAGTAGACCATAGCTCTTGTGCCAAGGCGACCACTCGATTTGGCATCCAGACCAGCCAGACCTGCAACCAAAATAATTTATTTTCTCTTTTGGAGTTACATCTCGATTAGCCTAGTCTTGTTAGCATAACTCACTTCAACCAAAATATCTCATAAAGGAAGAAATATCCCCAATATTTAATTAGCAAATATTGGTTGCATAAATGTCACTCAATTATGTATTCATTCTGTTGGTACATTTCAATAAATTCTATTTAAAAAATAATTATAATAATAATAAAATAAAATAAATCAAATTTTGCAAATCAGAAAAAAATGCAAGTCTGTCTATAGGCATCATAAAAAAAAAAATTAAAAAAAATTACTCTTTTTATTTTACCTGTGATTAAACTAGAAATGATAAGGGGCAGAATCAACATCTTGAGCATTCTCATGAGAATGTCTCCAGGAAACGCGATCACCATGATGATGTCCGGGTGAATTGGGGAGGCGACTCGGAGCAACATGCCTGCTACAGCTCCCAGGATCACACCTGCAGAATGAAACAGAGATGTATGTAGGTGTACAATTATCATGATATAAAAGTGACTAACAATGGTTCTCTTGGTGTCTTGTCTTTTTCAGTCTAGTCCATTAAACGTAACATGTTCTAATTACAAATTTCAGGAATTACAATGATGTATTTTCAACAAAGTCTTTAAAATATATTGTTCACATGAATTAAAAGGAGTAGTTTGTTTCTTTGTTTTGTTTTTTAGAGAAAAAAAAAAATCCAAATCCCTGATCGTGGGTTTCAGTTTCCTGCTTATAACCACCATTTTGCGCACTAGACGATTTCAAATATATTTTATTTTGTTTTGAATTGTTTGACCGGTGCTGATTTGTCATCACTTTGGCTCCTATAGATAACTTACTTTCCTCAAGTTTACTCAAATTTGCCAGCGTTTAGTGCTTCACTCATTAATTCTGCAGAAATCCAAGATGTTTTTCAGTCGTGATATGTTTTTTCTGATACAGACAGATCATGCATGTCCCCGATTGGCTAATCCACCTGTCAATTACACCCATTTGAAAACACAGAGATTCATCAGTGATCAGACTCACATCTTCGTAGAGTATTGAAGAAGTGTGTATTTTGGCTCCCACGCAACACATTTACCAGAATTTGCCAGAATTACGTAATCTTGGGATGTTTTTCTTAAAGGAATCTCAGCATTAGAGTTGAGAATCTCTCTGTTGCACACTGGAGGAGTATGGAGCGTTGGGGAGATAAAAGGGAGACAACCTGCTGTGACAGAGTAAAGCTGAGGGAGGATTAAGATCAGATCTTTTGAAACACCAGGGTGGAGACTGCATGTCAGACTTCTATGTGCTTGTGTATCTTTTAAACTACTACTAACATATATTTGTTCTTCACAGTCACTTTCAGATGTGATCAAGGGCACGTTTTGTACCTCTCCGAAGCCCCTTTTGTCCCATTTCTTCCATGTCTGAAATCTGTTTTGAAATTCGCTCTTTCGTCATCTCAAAGGAAGCGTTGACCTCTTGGTGATCTAACCCTTGTTGCTCTTTCCCAGTTGTCAGTCTCTGTGACTTTGCCAATAAAACGCCAAACCAAACTCTACTCTTGTGACCTCATGACAGCTGAACTTCCTTTGCTTCCACTTACCACAGCCAAATACCACAAAGATGATTAACAACTAACAGTCGTACTAATGTCTAAATTGTCCTATGGGGCTTGCTCTCTCCTCTAGTCTTCAAGCAATATCCCGGGATGCAATTTGGACGACTTTCCCAAGACTCATTTTGGCTCATTTGCTATTCAAGCCCTGATTTGCCAAGTGACAGGGGATCAATGAAAGTGCTCGTTCAGACTGCCAATTGGGGCGAGATGTACACACAGTTATATTTGCAAGTAAGAATGCAATAGACAAACCAGATTAGACGATATATATTGGATGATAAGATGCTGTGGAGTAGAACGTATGTCAAAGCTGTCTGAATACTGCCAATATATAAATGATGCTGTCTGAGATAAAATTCAATACGCAGTCTTTTCTGATGGTCATTTTTTATAAGTTTTACTATTTGAGTGCCTAGTTCAGTATCGTTTACACAGGCTTAAGGTTATTATGTCACAATATGAAACATATATAAAGAGGAAAATCCATAGAAATCCAAGAAAACAAGTCTCTAAATCCAATCACTCAAAAATAATCTGTCCAAAAACTGTAAATTCCTTGTTGGCAGATGTTTGCTCATGAAACACAGAGTTTATGGTTTCAGTTCCCACTACTGTTATGTAATTTCTGGATTTTTGAGAGATTCGCTTTGGTGTGAATACTATTTTATGTGATTGATGTTGGGCGGGGACGAAACGGCTTATCTGATGCCTTAAGGTAGTTGTGGCGGCAGGATGATCTTATCATCGGAGACTGACATGGGAACGAATGAGTAAAGGACATGATGATAGATTCTAAAAAATACTGAGATTTGCATGATTCAAATAGACTAGTAAACATTAACTTTAGGAGGTGTGGGGTACTGACCGAGCACTGTGAGTGTGAGCAGAAGGTTCTTGACCATCTTGGAACATAGAAGACCACATTTGGACTGGGGCCGGGCCTCGATGGGCTCCAGGTGGCTCTCGTGCATCCTCACCTCCACTTGTTTAGGCATACTGTTGGCACTGTAAAGAAAAAAAACAAAAAGAGGCAGAGTCAGATTTACAGACGTTTCAGAGGGTTTGACAGCAACTGCATCGCCGAAGAAAAGACTACATGTTTGAGTAAGTGAATAAATACATTTTCGAGGAGTTTCGACCTCAAACTTTAGATCTTAGTTTATATTTTTCAGGGTTTTCTGTGTAGTATTAAGTTAAATTCAACCCACAGGCAGATAAAAAGATGATATTTCACATGATACACATTAAAACTAGAGTGTTTAAATGAGAATGTAAAAAAAAAAGTTGGAAGAGGAATTTAAAATCTGTCAAGGCGGCCTCTCACTGCATGTGCTATCTGTTGTTGCCAATAGATGGAGGCTGATGACAAGATGGCGAATAGAAAAGTGAACACTCGTCTGAAGAACACATCAAACATATGGCATTGTTCTCAAATCAGTTTATAAGAAAGTGTAATCCCTCATTCGTCCAGGAGTGGTTCAAGGTAGAAAAGTTTCAGAGGTAATCGTTTGGACGCTGTTTTTGGTATCAAGAGTTTTCAGCTCCCATCCAGAAGCCATTTTCAATTTGATGGTACTGGTTTGAGACATTCAGGTTTCTACTACATTACTTTTACTTTACATTACTTTTTGTTGTATTTTAAAGTAATAAAACACAACACTGCATTTATCTGACCTTCCATTGTTTAACGCTCTCTCAAATATCAAATTTACATCTTTGAGGAGGCCCCAGGGAAGATCCAGGACACGCCGGAGGATCTATGTCTCTGAGCTGGCCTGGGAACGCCTTGGGGTCCCACCAGAGGAGTTGGAGGATGTGTCTGGGGTGGGGGAAGTCTGGGAGTCCCTGCTTAGACTGCTGCCCCCACGACTCGGTTTCAGATAAGCAGAAGAAAATGGATGGATGGATTTTTGTAAATTTAAATTTTCAACAACAACAACATTCTACTGCACTAATTGCATAAACAAAATTAATTTTATGGAATACATTTACATGCATCAAAATAAATGTTAAAATCATGGGGAATATAACCCATATTAACATACAATAATAGTGTTAATATAAAGTTAGATGGTAAATAGTCACATTTTTATATAGCACTTTTCCACCTTCAAGACACTCAAAGCACTTTACATCAAGGAAACACTCACCCATTCACACACACATTCATACACAGACACTGGGGGTGAGGTGGGTTAAGTGTGTAGCCCAAGGACACAATGACAACATCCACCTATAGGAGCTGGAATCGCACCGCCAACCTGTGCGTCAATGGATTTGACGGATAATGTTTACGTCGCGATCCAACCTTCGGGATTCACATTTAGATATTTTCTCTTCAATATAATGAGACTCATCCCAGATACAAGAACAGAAAATGATAAATTTTTCCCAAAAGAAATGGCATGATTGGCCATTGTTCCAAACCTCTATGTTTCCCCTGCTTATAATTCTTGCATTTGTGCTGTATTCATACTCCTGACACACAAGTCAAATTGAAACGTTCTCGGAGGGGAGCTCAGACACGCTGCCTAATTAATTACACGTGAAAGCGCGTCCCATTAAGAGCTGCACAGTGCTGTTTCCTGTTGTCGTTCTGAGGTGTGAATGAGATAGTTATCGGGCAGAGAGGACCAGCTGTGCGAGCGTCATGCAACTTATTGACAACACAACCACGCCGGTGTTCCGTAAAGCCTTCACGAAGCTACTCCAATTTATCAGCAAGTTACGACAATCCATCAAATTATCTCAGTGAGTTTGACAACTTTCTAACAACAATAGCCAATAGTGAAGGTTTCGTGTCCTGCTTAGCTTTTCATCTGCTAGAAAAGAACAGTGGGGACGCAAATGGAGGAAAAGGGGCGCTAGAAATACTGTCAGCGTGAACCATGACCTCGCCCCTCGAGTTCACGTCCTGGAAGCTTTTGAAGTTTGACGCTTTTTGTTCCTCGTCACTCCCCCTACAGTCTATGATGAAGTCACTACGGTTATTAATCACAGTTCTGTCGCAAATCAAAAGGCCAGAGTGAGAGAGCTTCCTCGGCGATGAAGGGTTTTTAATGTTGTTTTTGTGTTTTTTTGTGTAGGAGCTAATAATTCCACATGAGCAACCTCAAACGCACATCCCCTGCCCACTTCCCCCCCTCTGGCGTGGCTATAGGAGGAAGACCACCTGGTCAGCTTCCAGGCGCACAGATGGAGGCCAGCGTTCTCTTATTAATTTCAAAGTGAAGTGTGAAAAACAGAGCATTACATTGCATTGGGATCACGCGCCAATATAAGCTAGGCTCCACATCATTTTTCACTTCACGATGTATTCCCATGCCCTGTAAGAGCGATGGTGGTGTTAATTAATTTTTAGCTCCTGTTTCATTATTTTTAGCACAGGGGGAAGATGGAGCAGGCAGCGGACGTCACGCAGGTTGGTTATTCACAGTCATGGTCTCCCGATTAGAAAGTCTCTCCCAGGCAGAGACGAATGAGAGAAGGAAGCAGCCCTAGATAGAAGTGGAAATGAAAAGCGTGGCATATTCTAAGGTCGTTTTACAAAATATATAGAAGACGATATACATTCAGTACAGTTAGGAAAAATGGCCAGTCTATGCAAAAGAAGTCATTTTCTTTGACTTAATTCTGTTATAGGAAGACCTCACACAACGTAATCCCATAATAGGATTACTTATGATTAGCTGGTTTACCACGCTGCAGGCTACAAACCATAAATCATAACGAGAATATTAAAGCGAGAAATAAAAGGGTGAAATAAACAACGGGCATGAAAAAGTAAATACAGAAAAATGAGGGAATCTAAAGAGAAAATAGATCTAATAAATGTAAATTTTGCTCATTAATATACAAGAGTTTCATTAATTACATTGAAAAAGTGTGTTGTTGTTGTGTAAATGGCACTTGGGAAATGATATAGAGCAATACAATTCAATATATTGTGATAAAAGTCTAAAAGAATATGAATAATTATTTTAGTTTTGAGAATATAAAGTGACAACTGGAAGAAAAAAGTCTTGAAATATGAGCATAATGTTTTAATAAAATGGCATTCTTCATTCATTTAGTGCACATCTGCATCCTACTTACTTCATTTCTGGTGCAGTAGAGTTAAGTGCGATATACATGAACCGCTCCCAGCACCAGCCTTTGGTATTTCAGAATGAATCGTTAGCAGGAAAACAACTACTCCATTCAAAACATAGGAAAAATGTCAGATGTCAGCAGATACGTCCCGCGAACCATATATCCTAAATCCAGAGAATGTCAACCATCCATCTCTTCCCAAGAATCCGTAGCAGTGCAAGCCCACGCCAGCCCAGCGAGTCACAACCACAACAACCTGAATTGCCCTGGTGTAGGATCCACCCCCCTTCCCCTGCTTCCTCCTGCTGCCCCCACCCCTTGACCACCAGACGTGCTGCAATCCTTCAAATAAATAAATAAATTCTAAAGTGGGAGGGGGGAGCACCTTATGCAGCATTATTGTCAAATCCCGGCCCCGGTTCCTCGGTACAGTGGCATGTAATCCTACAGGAAAAGGCCGGGTCCGATAGGGATGAGAAGGATGCTGTTAATGGGAGTACAGTGGGGCTTTATGGGAGAGGTTAGAAGAGGGGATTTACAGGACTGAGAGCAGATGTATTGTAAACTGAAGCCTCGGGACAGTGCATGTTATGTCACTGACAGGCAATGTGTTTTTATCATGAGGTGAAGTAAGTTGCACAACAAATATTTTCATGTGGTGATTTGAAATGACAAAAATCAGCAATACATTTGAGAAAAAGTCATAGAAAGTGGGTTTAGACTTCATGAAAAACAGCGAACACAGGCTCTCCACGTTCGCAAACAGGCATTTGTTATATCGGTCATTGTTATGAGAGTCTGGTTGCAAGCTCTGAGCTGAAAACGTGGGTACATTTTATGAACACATTGCACGGTTGGCATCATTTCAATGGTACAAAATTTCCTGGATCCATTTTATGCAATGTAACTCTATTGGCAGAAGTAAAATCAAACCAGTTTCTAAAGCACTTAATTATTGGATTGGTTATTTGGAAGCATATTGTCGACTTTTTAATTTTGCATACGACAGCGTTTGTAGTAAATTAATAGGATTAGAAATGACACATGTCAGGTGAGGACATAGGTCAGGTTGCGTAACTCAAAATCCTCGATAATGCCCTGGTCTATAGGTAGTGAATGCACCAAACCCGAAAGGCCAGTGATTCATGCGCTGATGGTGTTACGCTGATTTTACCCCCAGTCTCCCAGCAGCATGGGACTCCACATCTCATTCAGCTACATCACATTATTCCAATTAGGCAAATGTGTTGGAAAGCTATTTCCTCCTGCACACAAAT
The DNA here is from genome assembly GCF_009829125.3 of Periophthalmus magnuspinnatus. Classification (NCBI taxonomy): domain Eukaryota; kingdom Metazoa; phylum Chordata; class Actinopteri; order Gobiiformes; family Gobiidae; genus Periophthalmus; species Periophthalmus magnuspinnatus. The sequence goes on along the minus strand of NC_047131.1, from coordinate 28,318,610 downwards.
GACCAACCACAACAAAAGCCGGAGGAATGCCACCGTGGCCCGCAGAGGTGGTGTCATGAGAATCACTCATGCTAAATCCTGACACGTCACTCAAAGGGGGCTTTTTAAGAGAAACGTGTGATTTGGTCAAGAAGGGGTTACAGCAGGAGAGGGGTACTGGGGTCAGAGTGGTCTCTCAGAGCAAAAGGAGGACCCAGAGAGGGGAGAGTACTAAGGCTGCTGTCCCTCCTCTTGGCTGGCTCCATGTGAAGTTCTCTGCTTCCTCTCGCTTCTTCAGAGCCGCTTTGTTCCACACGCAAACAGTGGCAGTGGCCCCAGTTCAGCCGGCCAAGCGCCACATCCAAACTGGCATGGGTGAAAGGCGGGGGGAGGGTTGCGCGGGGTCCGGACTGTGGGTACGAGGGGCTATAGTGAGCAGGGGCACTGGAGAGAGAGGGAGAGAGGCAGTGTCCAGAATGCCAGTCCTTTCAGGCCACTGATGTCATGCCTGTGCCCACCGTGGGAGAGCAGTGGGCCCCCAAAAGACCCCTCCCGCCTCCACCAGCGAGCCCTTTTTCCAGGATGAATGAATCTTTCACAAGCGGCAGCCCATTGTGCCCCATAATCGACAGCGATTATCCCAATTTTATGCCGCTTTCCCAGTGCGAGGAGGTTCCCGGAGCGGCGCTATTGAGGGCGGCCACGATGCAGCATGGAGCGCCAGGGGTTGTCGTAGCAACAGTTAGCCTCTTAGAGACGAAGAAGGGGATGAAGAGGAAGCTCAGTGCCACACACCCAACACTAAACCCTCTTTAAAGATGGTCAAGTAGTAAATGGACAGACACCATTATGTGCTTTTACCGTCATTTACACGATGGAAGTTTTGGATCAACTGAACAAGGCAAGAGCATTTAGAAACCCCAGAATCCAGATATCATAATAGATAATCCTTAAGCAATACTGATAAAAACTACTGCTTAATCTGAGGGCAACATATACAGAAGATATTACATTCAGTAAAGAGTTATGAGTACTGTATATTAGTCTTTCTATGTAAACCAGCGCAACAAATGATCACAATACTACTTCAAATTATACATTGCAGTAAATTAATAGGTGAGTACACTCTGCTTGTGTACAAGTCTCTCCATGGACCAGCACCAAAGTACATTTCCCACATGTTAGAGCCACATGAACCATCTCACATGAGGAGGACTTCAGAGACTGGGCTCCTGCTGGTGGCCAGAGTCAGGACTAAACCAGGACTAAACCAGTACTAAACCAGAACTAAACCAAGACTAAACCAGGACTAAACTAGGGCTAAACCAGGGCTAAACCAGGACTAAACCAGGACTAAACTAGGGCTAAACCAGGGCTAAACCAGGGCTAAACCAGGACTAAACCAGGACTAAACCAGGACTAAACCAGGACTAAACCAGGACTAAACCAGGGCTAAACATGGAGAATCAGCGTTTCAGTTTTATGCAGCTAAAACCTTGAACAGTTTTCCTGAAGATGTGAGACAGGCCCCTACTTTGACAATGTTTAAATCCAAGCTACAAATGGTTCTGTTGAGCTGTGGTTATAACTGAAAGGTTTTTATTCTGCACTTGTCTCTTTTAATGTTAATTTTATGATGATTTTTAATGTTTTGACTTGTTTGTATTGTGATTTTAATGTCTTTCTTATTATGTAATGCACTTTGAATTATGAAAAACATTTCAGTAGATTTTCACAAAAACCTTGTGTCAGCCAGTCGACATTCTAGACCATTACCAGAGAAGCTCGATATGTTCCACACCACAATCCCTGAGCGAGATGTAAATGAGCAAAGCTGTTTCCCACTGCTCTGCTGAGGGGCCCACTGCCCGTTCTCATGACTGGAGCATCACAATATGCTCTGAGGTAAAGACAAACTGGATGCAGGCCAGGCTCCGGATATATCTGAACCTCCGAGGGCCTCAGCACCCACTTGCCATGCACTGGGAAGAATCGCACTCACACATCTCTGCTGCCTAGGAACTGCGCACAAGGACCCTCCCCCAAACGAAACACTCGGCAAACACTCGTGCAGGTTGCGCCGTGCATAGGAAGCGAGACATAAATTCCGACATCGGGAGACAGGCTGGCTTTGTCACCGAGCGCCTCTTCTTTCTCTATCCCGGGAAAAGTTTGTGAGAATGAAAGGTGACGGATAGTGATACAGACACGCACCAACTATAATGCAAATCTGCCGGATTCCAGCTTTAGTGTAACCTACAGTTCAACTATTCCACAACACGAGATAAAGGATCGAGCAAGAGTGGCTCTGAAAAAGGTCCAAAATAGTTTTCCCATCTGATACAAAAACATGTGCGTAATATAAACACAAGGTCACACGCTGGCTTACTCACTGGCCTGGTCACACGCCTGGAGACACAGAACAGAATGGAATTTAGCAACTAACAAGAGGTATTTGGACAGTTACATACGGAAAGTAGCAAGGTTAAGTAATGTTTAGTCTTCTCTATGAACTATGGAGCACTTCTGCTTTACAAATCTATGCAGGAATCCAAATCTCTGCAAAGCTCTGAGGACGAAACAGGAAGAAGGAGTCCGATTTCTAATGTTTTGCTTTGATTGCCAAGACAAATGCCCCAAAGCGCAGGCCCATTCTGAGCCTCTCGTGTAATCTATACTGACATTATTTACTTCCCCAGGGTTCTGCCTAAATCTGCATGAAGGTACCTGCAAATGCGTTCTCTGTGTTTACATCTGAAATAACTGAGGGCGATGGTGAGTTACGTTGTAAGTCAGTATGCTGCTGTGGCTTAAGGATATTTCAGGACCACGGTCAGAGACATAGCCACGGGCCCTCAGCCAGCTGTACTGTAAATCTGATCTCAAAGAGGCCCACGCACCACTTATGTAATGTGATTGTGGCGGAATTAGCATGAGCATCGTCTGTCTTCATGGTTTTTTCTATTATAGTTTCTGCAGCGATTATTTTTAGATCTTTACCTGTAGGAATCAAAGAACTTTAAAAGCACCGAGGAAGACGCTGCTGTCATGGTATGAAAAAAACTTTAAAAAACAAAAACAAAACCGGTATCCCTGCAAGTTTAACTTCTAAGTAAACGCACACAACACAGGACGAACCCAACTCATATTACGCTGCATTGCCTAGTAAATAGCTTCAAAATATGACCACTAAAAGTACTTCATAATTACCATATACTGTAGACATATTTGGTGCTTTTTTACTCAAACTCAATCTATTATATAATATTCTCAATTATTGGCAAATAAACTCACACAGACGAGATCCGTGTCCTGTTCCTCAGAATACAAGACAGTACATAGTGCTAGTTGCAAGAATCAAACCACGGATCTTTAGGTTAGTGGGCGTTTGCAGTTAAGATAATAGTTCAGTTTACACCAAACACCTGATACATGTTTGTGTCAAATGTACTTAACAGTGTATATAAGCAAAGACTCATACTTTTTCACATTTAGAACATATTTCCAGGTGTTTTTGTCCATATTGTGCCATCAGTGTTTTTCAGCTTAGTTGGTAGAGTGTTTATCTATTGATCTGAAGGTTGGCGGTTCAAGTCCCGCTCCAACTAATGAATGCTGTTTTTGTGTCCTTGGGCAAGACACTTAACTCATCTCACCCTCAGTGTCTGTGTACACCGATGTATGAATGTGCTCTGAATGAGTGAGTGATTCCTTGATGTAAAGCGCTTTGAGAGCCTTGAACGTGGAAAGTCGCTATATAAAAATGTGTCCGTTTACCGTCTAAAAGAGACGGCTGAAGATTCCAATCCCATATCTCTGTATTTTACAAGGTTCCCGATTGTTAATCAAAACGCAGCGTGCTGTAATGAGGCAGTCATTAGGAGAGGAATCCCAAAGCTGGTGCTGTAGTCTGCATTGGGCTCTCAGATGTGACCAATTCCACTATAATTACGTGCTAACAGCCTATTATGCTAGAGAGCTGTTGACATAGCACTGAACTATAGTCCCCTATTATTTTGGATATCTCTAGAGACTGTTTGAGCACATCTATACTAGGGACAAAGTGTACCAGTGGGAATGCTCAGACCATCTTTACGCAACTGTTTTCAACTAAATCTCTTGGGAATTCCATTGTAATTGTAATTCTATTTATACTTTTTTAGAGACTGACATGAGTATATATTTAATATCACAGTACTGAAACTATGGTTGACTTATTTTTGTCCCTTAAAGCAAATTTTTTCTCAAATCTGTATATTTTTTTTTCTCCGCCATTTACTGGAAATGACTTAAAATAGCTGATTCAAATATGCCAGTGTAAAAATACCATTTAGCTGTGTATATGACGTTTGTGTTTTGATTTGTTTGTGTTTTTTTGGTTGCAATGTCTTTCTTCTTCTGAATTCTTAGACTGAATTTTATGTCAGAGCAAATTTGAGCAGGAATTAAAGATCATTGATGGCAAAGCTGCAACAGGGATCCTTCTCCTGGCTTTAGAAACTGTGAGGTTTTCTCAAGCTCCTGAAGAAGAAAGACTTTGTGGTTTATGGGAGTTGGAGAAATGGAAAGTGAAGCTCATTTTTTGTTGTATTGCCCATTTTATGATGAATTTAGAAATCCGTTATTTGATGAAATGTTCACTTAATACCCTGATATGTTCTGGTGTAATGATGACAACAAGATGAAATGGTTGTTTCATTCTAATGTTTATAAGTTGGCATCATTTCTAAGTAATGCCTGGAAGAAGCTGGAGATGAGTTTGTTTAAATGAGTCTATTGTTTTTTGTAACACACGTCTGGACTATTGTATTTTGTTAACAGTGTCTTATAAGCCCATTAAAGCGCTCGGAATTCTTTGCATGCAAGACACAAGAATAAAATAAAATCAATATTCTGTAAAGCAATTTGAATGACTGTGTGCACTTTTTATCTCATATCTACCAGTGTATTTTTTTTTTTTTTTCTTGTCCCTCTAGGTCAGGGATATCAAACTCATTTTCACAAAGGGCCACATCAACAAAATGGTTGTTCTCAAAGGGCCAGATGTAACTAACTGTAAGATAAATGTCACTAAATGTAACTAAATGTAATGTAAAATAAATGCAACTACTTTTTAATCTTGTCAATTAACCTTTTCTATATTTATTGCTTATTCAAGTTACAAATATTCCATATGGATTTGCATAGACATGAAAAAATGGCTGTTTAACTGTGTATCTAATGATAAACTGACATTTTAAAACAGTCATACCTTTTAATTTCCTTTGTCACAGGCCACATAAAATGACGTGGCGGGCCGCATTTGGCCCACGGGCCTTGAGTTTGACATATGTGCTCTAGGTGAACTGACTTAAAATAGCTGATTCAAATATGCTAGTGCCAAAAAAAACAAAACATTAAGTCACAAACTCAAACATTTTGCCATCAAAAACGTTCCTAGTGCTTCCGTACAACCCACATCTTACCCCATTGTTTCACACACATATGTACTTAACACATCAATGGCAGTAGCATCTAACTAGATCAACGGCAACGGATTTATGGACATCTACAATAACGAAAGGCATATCTCTTGTATCACATCTGCTTAATAGAGCTGCCGATCCAGCACCAACGTATCTTTTGATGACTTCTATCCAATCCCCAAGGAGCTCATTAAATCAGGCAGTAAGGCAGGACCACCCCACCCCCTACTACAACCGCTGCGTCAAAACTACCCACCATCACACCGAGGGAGAGCCGATACTTTGCCGATTTGGCGGTTGGGAGGGGCTTGACACAGCACCGTATAAAGATAGATGTGTGACACTGGTTGAAGGGGGGAAGGGTGCCAAAGCAGGAAAAGGTAAGGCATGGTTAATAACTGGAAGACAAAAGGGGCTGGAATGCAGCGTGGATGTTGAAGTAAACCGCGAAAATTGAAGTACGAGGTCAGATGAAAGCAATCAAATAAAGTGGAGCTGTGTAAACACTGTATATAGAGGCTATACTACCAGGTATTGGGTACATGAAAAACTGACATCTGTGTCTGTGCAGCTGAGACCTGGAAATGGGATTACTGAGCAAATCACATTTCATACATGGCTGGACTCACCTGCCGCAATCACCAATGCAAATATAGGTCTGTCGTGCATTCTCGTACAATGCCCCAAATATGCTAACACGACAATACAACGGGAGATATTGCTGCGTGCGGCCAATATCGATCGAAACGCAAACGGAAAGAAAGAACAAAATGAGAGGGGTTATTGTCTTGCTATGGGTTGTCCAATAAGGAGACAAGGGGAGAAGGCTGGATGTTCCCTCGCTAATTAAAGAGTTCTATGGGGGGGAAAAAAAAAAAAAGCACAGCCATAGCCCAGTCTCCTCACCCCATCCCACCCCACAGAGCTGGCAGATTCATCACACACAGTTTGCTATTAGAGGGATATAGGCATCATTAGGCTGGAAAGATAATATGTGTTTTACTGTACAGGCGTGAGGGTGTCAGGGGGATGCGGTCATTTTAAATTAAACGTTTATTTGAGTGGATTTAATGAACGGTGTGTCAACAAGTGAGTAAGTACAGGCAATAAATGTGTTAATGCTTTTAACATTGGCATTGGAAAGGTAGGAGAGGTTTTTAATTTGCCTGTAATGTTTGAAAGTTTGGCATTTTGGATTTATTCAAGCAAAGGCGTTATTGTAAAAAAAAAAATAAAAAAAATAATAAAATAAAATAAAATAAAATAAAATAAAATAAAATAAAATAAAATAAAATAAAATAAAATAAAATAAAATAAAACAAAATAAAATAAAATAAAATAAAATAAAATAAAAATAAAAATAAAGTAAAATAAAATAAAATAAAACAACAACAAAATAAAACAAAATAAAATAAATAAACTTTTTTCATTTTTTTTTTTCTTTAACTCTGAGCGAGTTTATGTCTCCTTACCTCTGACCTGTAACCTGCATTGCCATACTGTGGAACATTCCAGGGAAATAAATAACACCTACATTTCCTCATGGAGACAAGCAGTTGGTTTTGAACTCCACCACAAAAGTTACACACTGCTATTTTAAGATTTACATGGAGGAGCTTTATGGAGATGAAATGGGACAAATGTATGAATGAAAGTAATTACATAACAATAACAATAGTAATGTTATTTCACATCAACATCGGCAACACACCACTTTTTTCCCCCCCAGAATTCCACAGTAAAGCATCGCTGTATTAAATTTGCTTTCTCTTTCGGTCTCGCCAAACTCGTGAAGTGTGACAGCAGAACCACGCAAGAGCAGCTACACTGACAGGCCTCGTGTTTGTGACGTTTGTGTGGGTGAATGGGCCGATACTTAAAGCATGCATTTTGTTCTGTTCTTCCTCCTCCTCCTCCTCCTCCTCCTCCTCTGCTGCTCGTCTGTTACTTCACCAAATGTTTAACAGGCACATTCCCTAAGTTTGACAGATTTTGACAGGATGTTCGCAGTAGAGGTATGTGCATGGAACCGTGTCTGTACTTGTCTGGAGAGTATTTGAGGTTATTCAACTTTTACACACATAGCAAAGTACTTTTACTGCTCAACTGAATACTTGTAGTCATGTTAACAAGGCAAGGACAGCAGTTAAAGGTAATCGCAGCGTTGGTGGTTGTAGTAATAGTCGTGGCAGTAGCAGTAACAACAGACATCGTATTAATGGGGGTGTTGTAATAGTATTAGTTATGCATAATCCAGAAGTAGCGATATGGGTAGGAGTAGTAATAGCTAGAAAAATAATAATAGTAGGGTGATAGTAACACACTTAAGACACTTAGCCCACCTCAACCCCAATTTCTGTACTGATATATGAATGTGTAAGTGCCTTAAAGGTAGAATTTACCATGGTAGTGATAGTAGCACTGTAGATGTAGCACTAGTGGTGGTTGCAGTAGACCTAGTAGTAGTGGTAGCAGTAGTAGTAAGTATTCCTTAAGTATCAGCAATGTAGCAGCTCTTGAAGTGGTGATAGTAGCAGTAGTCGTGATGCCAGTATCAGCTAAACCAGGCACACCCAAACTGTGGTCCCTGGGCCAAATGCGGCCCTCACACCAATTTTTCTTGGCCCTCAAGCTTCCAGGTGAATTGGCCCATATTACCTTGAACGGTACTTTTTACTGTATATTTATGAAAATCTACTTTAACAAGCCCATATCAAATATTTAATGTGTCCCATTGAGGGTGTGAGCATGAATAAAGGTCAGTCTAACTTGTAATAACAACACAGATTTGAAGTATTCACTGTATTGGCAACCAGTCTATGGCCCTCAATCGGCCCTCAGCTTTGTTTGTGTTTTTATATGTGGCCCTTAATGACAAAAGTTTGGACACCCTTGAGCTAAAATTTTAATATTGTACTATAAATATCAGTAGTAATATGTCATTAGTAATAATAGTAACATAAGCAGTTGCGACAATAGGTGCTGGTGGTGTTATATAGCATATCCAGTATTATTAGAACTGCATACTACACTTTACTAGAGTATCAGGAGAAGGAATAGTAGCAGTAGCAGTAAATAAGGTAATAATTGAGTATATTATAGGAACAGTTTTACTCCACACGTTCACATTATATTCCACGACTATAATCCCACATAGATCGTTTGTCTTTTCACATGTCACACTCCAAGAAGTACAAAGTAAGAATCTTTCATGCCTTATTACTGATACTACAGTGCGTCATCCCCCAGAACACCACGAGACACACTGCTGTTTTCCTCAATCTGATCTATGTTGTTCTTTCCATGTCATTACACATTAGACACTATGTCAAACTATGTAAATATTTTTTAGTCTCTGGCAGTTGTGGAATGCTATTGTGAGCCGATGTACCCGCACGGGCTTTTTTCCACTATGTAATTATGACAGCTTGCCCGTAGTCACAGCCAATCACAGTTAGCATCACAACCTCTGGGCAAAAATACTGTTCAGCACTCGGTCGTTGATAAATCCCGACGGCATTTTCACTGGCTTAGAGAATGGGAAACCCTTACAGGCATAGTACATGACGCATACTACGCAAATTCCCTGAAATCCTGCTTTACCGTAATCCTCATGCTAGCGAAGCAAAAGGATTCCCCCAGTGATGTCAAAATGGATTTGTAACAGCATCGGGTTTTTAAAGTCTACCATTATTGTCTAAGTAAAGATGAGATATCAGACAAAGACTCTGGTTGATTTTCAGCTTTTCTTACATTTCTATCATGTTGTGGCTAATATGACCAGGTTTTTTTCCCTATATTTTAAAGAGATTTATTCAACAACCTACACAAAAATTGAGTGTTTTAGCTGCTGTGATGGTAAATAGTTACATTTTTATATAGTGATTTTCCAAATTCAAGACACTAAAAGCACTTTACATCAAGGAACCACTCACCCATTCACACACATTCATACAAAAGTGATGGGTTAAGTGTCTTGCCCAAGGACTTAACAATAGTATTCAACTGTGAGAGCTGGAATCGTCAATTTCAGTGGATCTGAACGCTCTACCAATGATGTTTGTCTTTTGTTTTTAATGTCAAGAGCGGGATTCGAAACAAACACTCAACCAACTGAGCTACTGTCGCCCTTAACAAACCTGTATCCTACATTTGTGCCAATAGTTGATGAAGTGTGAAGATTAGGGACAGACTTTTAGTAGTGCAGTCATTTACATATGATCGTCCATCCATACACAGTCCAAACAACACTACTGCCTATAAAGAAATGTGTGGGAAAAATGGCTTTTCCCTCCATCGTGTCAATCAAGCTTCACAATGAAACAGAAACGCAGTGATGATTACTGTCAGTCAAAGCCCTCCCTCATTGATGTACTAAAGTCGACATACATATATAACCAGAATCGTGCGTAGACTTGCAGAAATGTGTAAATCTTCGAAAACTAGAACTTGGCTCCAGAGACTTGAGAATGTTTTGTTCCATCCTGAAAGCAGGCTACATTTGTTTTAATGTTGTGGCACTTCAAGTCTCCAGGGCACGGGGAATACAAACATGCATTTCTAGAAAAGCATTTTGATGACAAATGGAGGTGCCGCCAGAGTTGCTTCGATATTAATGAAGGTGTGATTCATGGGGAGATTAGCCAAGTACTGGTGTGACAGGCTTAATGTCAGTCACTGTTACAAAGCAAGTGTTTTCACCTCTTTATTAACACACAGGATCTGCACGAACAGCATCTGGTCCACTCTCCCATTTCACAACATGCATTTCAAAAGCTCAAACCAACGCCAAACGAAGCCAAGTATTGCTCGTTTCTTACAGTGTCTCCAAAAACGAAGTTAACTTTTTGGTAACCCATTGATATCGGTACATGACTGCTTTTTAAAAAACCTCTCTAGTTGAAAAAAAGTGTTCTAATGTAAGTTTCAGTGGACTACAAGTGGACGTTCTGCCATCTGCTTGTCTCCACGAAGATAGATCGCTTTGGAAAGTTCCACAGTATGGCATTGCACTCATCTATCTCCATAGAGGCAAGCCAGAAATACCACCAGGCCAAGTTACAAGTCCAGTCTGTGTAGAGATGACCCAACTTACAGCAAGAATGTATGCGTTTAAAGATATTCTTGAGCAATAAAAACACACATAATTGAATAAATGCAAGACAGATCGGTTTAATGCCATACTACGGAACATTCCCAGCAACGTAATAACACCCATTACGATTGAAAGGTCCATACAGTGCTTTTAAAGTTGAATTTTGTCAAGGAAAGACATTGCGATGCATTATCTTTGTGTTACATAACGGTTCCTCAAAGTCACATAGATAAATAGATGTACAGATAAATTGATAGATAGATACATCCTAATTAACCAGTGCATAACGCAGCGAGCCAAAACCCGCTAACAAACCCCTCTCTGTGTTCACGGCCCATTGAGGCGAGCTCCTCTTGGAACACGCCACCCCGACAAGAATAATGGTCCACTTTACTGGCCTCCAAGTGAGTTCACAGCATCTCGAGCTGGGAACCCGCTAGCACGGGGTTCATGGGGAGGAGGGGGCCCTTTAATTGTTTCCTCTACTTTTTTTTGTTTTTTTGTTTTGTTTTTGGTAACCCCACCACTCCCCACCACCATGGACTCCCCCTCCCTTTCTCTGGTCTTTTAGCTCTGAAAAGGGCCCTGACAAACAAGCTATGAAGGGGATTGTTGCGTGTTCCACTGTATAAGTTGGCGAGATAAATAAAGTTAGAATGTACAGCGTGTCAGATAAAAGTAGTGAAGAAGGCAAGGGAGGGTGAGGGATTTTGAGGATCCGACACGAAGCAAGCACACTTTTCCAGAAAAAAAAGCTGTACATGCGAGGTTACCCCACGCTGCATCGTTCTCACCGCGGTCCCTTCTCCGGCGGCCCCCCAAAAGTGTCCAAAGGTGATGGAGCTCTCCACGATTAAGCTCAACCCCATGCTCCCACAGCTCTGGCTATTTACACACTGAAGAGGGACATTAACATTGGCCTATTCCACCCCAGGGACAAACAAAGAGCGTCTCACACAACCATCACGCACTTAATTGAAGATTTGTGGAATGGTTACAAAAGAACCTAAAAAGAAAGCTAAAACAGATGCAACGCGAGGGGGTGTTAAAAATGTTTAAAAAGACTGGAATTTTTCACTTCAATCGGACCCAGCTGACGGAGCTGCTTCCGCTTTCTCTCGGATCTGCTCATTTTGTAACCATATGGAAATCCGAGGCTTCATCAAATCCTTTATACTCTATTCATCCTCTTGGTGGATCATCTGCCATTATTACCATTATGTGATTATGAAAGCTTTGCTACGAGGAGATATGCAGGAGCTGTAGACTGACTGACGAAGAATAGAATTAATTTTTCAAGTATGTGCAAGTACATAATAAGGTTGGGTTCACGTTATAGGATTCGATGATGCCAAAGTTTCAGATGGCGAATGAGTTTGTTGAGTTCCATGGGACAAAGAGAGAATCCGTTGGGGTTCTCATAGTCTGTCAGGGGTTAGTTCTGCCAATTTTTTATTAACCTTTCTACAATCTTGCCCATGTGACTGAATACTACCTCTTCTTTTCAGTACAATAATTTCGTGATAAAGTTGGTTTGTATTGGCAAAGATGGAGAGTTTTTTTGTGGATCATAGGACTGCAGGTTTTTAGTAAATGGTGACAATTTTAGACATCGCTTTTCCACCTTCAAGGCACTCAAAGCACTTTACATCAAAGAAACACTCACCCATTCGCACATACGCTCATACACCAGTGAAGGTTAAGTGCCTTGCCCAAGGACAAACAACAGCATTCATCTGTGGGAGCTGGAATCACACCGCCAACCTGTGTTAGATGTTTATGTCGAGAGTGGACAAACACTCTATCAACTCTACGCTCTATTTTAGCCAATCAGATGGATTTGGGAGTACATTTTGAGTTTAATCTGACTTTTTTTTAACTGTAAAAAGAGTTATTTTAGCATGAAATTCTGACCCCTATTCTCCATACACCAGATCATATCCTTCATTTTTGTTCTACCACATCTTCTTAAACCAAACACCAACATTATGACGCCACATGATCGCAACCTACTGATATCACACTGAGAAAATAAGCACAGTTTTTTCTCATTCCTGCAGAGTTTTGTTGACATTTTGGTCGTATGTTGCTATGGCAGGGACCATACGTGTCTCCATGGGACCACCAGCGTGAGTCTGCATGCTCCCATCTCGGTGCTATTGTTCTGATGAGCTCTTGTATTTGTTTGTGAGTGATTCCCATCATATGCTTTAATTAGGAATCCTTTCTCGTGGTACAATAGTTGGATTGTTCACAGAGTGGACGGGCACAGGCGCACAGCTCTTCCCTGACTCTCTCGCTGACCTGAATTCCAATGGAGCAGGTGCCAGAGTGATGTGGGTGGCAACACATAGGAGCACAAGGGGGCTGTGATGAGGAAATTGTAACCATCAGCAAACAGTGAAAGTAAAAGTGCAAAGTTAGTAGTGCTTTTGTAACCTTAAACCCTTTTGGAATATAGTAAAATAGGTTAAAATGTAGAAATAAGAGTAAAAATCGAAATGCGCTTGATAAACGTTCAAAGAATTGTCAAAATAGACGCAAAATGTTGCAATATACAACAATAGGTTGCCCTGCTGGCTGACCTAACACATGTTATCTTGTGTTTACAACAGATAAGCTAGGTGAGACTCTGGCCTAATTTCGCCTTGACCTCTGACCTCTTTTATCTGAATGACGCCCAGCCAAAGATCCGCACTCTTTCTTCTTTATATGTCCATACAGGAGACGGCATTTTCCTTAGCAACTGTAGTTCAGACACTTTAGTTTTACCTGATATCGCCAAATGATCCAGTAAATCCATGGAAATGTTAGTGCTTTGCCTGGAATGTGTGAAATTAAACTTATCAGCTGATGCAACCAGGCCAAGTTACAGGTAAGATCTGAGGAGCGGAGACCCAGCTAACAGTGAGAATGCATGATTTTCAAGGAGCAATAAAAAGTTAATGCGTGAATAAATGCAAGATATGGAAGTTTAATGACATTTTCTGGGAGATTTTTGGAAAAGCAATATCATGTTTATGTAGACAAGCAGGTGGCATACCCTTTTCCAAAAATGTTATGTTGTGAAAGTTTAACCACAATCCTATGTCATAAAAAAAACCAAAATATGCTATTCCAACACTTAGATGTTTTTAACTGAACGACCATAATGAAAGTGGACATCAATGGCCTCAGTGCCCGGCAGCAGCAGACTCAGTGGTTAAGCGCTTGTGTTTCTGTTCCTGTGCAGTCATACAGAAGTGAAGGCCGGCTCTTTGTTTGCTCAACCCATGGGAGAGGCCCCCAAACTGTTCCCTGAGAAACAAGCCATTCTGTAGTCTGCACGCCCCACACAACATAGTACACACACTGGGAGAAGATTCACCCCAGGAATGCAGAGATAAGCTTCATCGAATGGTATGATATGAAGGTGAAAAGAAAATGCTAAGGCTAAGTGGGGAATGAGTGTAAAAAGAGGTTTTGGATGGCTCTTTGGCAACATCAACAAGTTCCCAGGAGGATTACTCAAGTACTAGGAGGCTCATAGTGCCAGAGGAGGGCCAGGGCTGAGGAGAAGAGCAGTGAATGGGCGAATAGAAGCACTCACAGTTGGAGAGACATTGACACCCCATTATAACCCCAGCTTTAATCACATATAAATGAACTCCGATTCACTCCATGCACACAATAATGATAGACTCTGGTCTTATCTCGTAATGTAATAGCATTGCTTTGATGTACATACGAATTCACACCTCCACCGCGGCATTAGTCCCGTCTTGCTGTTTTCGACATACTCTGCCTTGGTCTAACGTTAAAACCAATTATCTTGTCTAGTTCTGATGGGGTAAACAAAAAGTAATTACTTCTCAAAGACCTAATTATATCTGGATAATGAATCTCTTAAAAGATAGCGACCCAGACAAAGACTACTGTTGTTGTTTTGGCTGATGTTTCTGACGTGTTAATCTCAGAGAATATTGAAATATGACAAACAAGAATCCCATACTGTTTAGAACATGTTTGTAAAGGTTTACTGTACAGCATTAGCAAGTGTTTTCGCTAAAAAGATGGAGATTTCATCATTTGTTTTTCTCATTAACTAAATAATTGCAATATATTGTGCAAACGTAGGCCCATAATCAATCCTTGAGTCAACTAATCTCTTTCAAAATGACCATTATCAAATTGTAAATGCTCCAAATCTTCATTTCCAACCTGACTGTTTACCACACTGTATCGTCACTCCTTTGTCAAGCCGCTTCCACCTCCTAAGGCACGAAATGTAGTAAATGCCAGTGAGAAAAACGTACTCTGTGCCTAGTCTACTTCCGAACTCACTCTATTCTGTGGCCATAATTCTGTCGGCCATTATAGACCTCATCCTATACATCACCATAAGTGCTCTTTTCACTCCTCTGCGGGTGCAACGCTCACAACTCTCTCACACTACTACAGATTTAAGCATTTTTATATAGCGTTTTCCACTCGAAGGACTTTACATCGAGGAAAAACATCAGTTCACGCACACATTGGGAACTGGAATCACACCGCCAACCTGTGGATCAGTCGTCCAACCAATGACGCTTACAATGACAGAGGGATTCTAACCGCTAAACCTTTGGATGAGTGGTCAAACGCTCAACCGGCTGAGCTACCGTCGCTCATTCGCTGCTGTAATTTCCAGCGCCTTGTTGAATGATTATTATTCAGCCAATTCTATCAATCTTGCTGCGTCAATGCAATTCCCTTCGAGCCGTCTTCACTAATGACTTTCTGGGTGAGACGGCACAACCCCGTCCGCTGTCATTCAACCCATCATTTGACCCAGATTTAATTTTCCTCTCAAACGTGGAGTCGATGAAACGCCTATCACTTAGCAGTCATATTGATTCCGCTTAAGCCAGTGTAGTTCGTGTCTTTTTTCGTCGCGTATGTGCATATGAGGGGCTGAATGACTCCCCCCTCCTCGCTGTGGGAGCATCTCTCACACTCTGTTAAGCACAAAGCCACACAAACATGGATGTTGGCTCTCCCTCGACTCAAAGCGGAGTCTATCCTAATTAAACACAGTCACAGATGGTTGAAGGAGAGAAATATGGTTTGGACTGTGAAGTGCACTGCGCATTGAGCTACAGGGGCCTTGTCGGAACATGCAAAGTCTGACCTCGGACAAAGCCACACAAAAGCAAAATGGTCGGGGAGTAATGAGGATCTGTAAAGGTTGATCTGGAAATGCTGTCGTTTAGGGAAAGTTGTTTGGGTTTTTCTAAAGGTTTTTGATTTAGGAACATGTAAAGAAAGGAAATGTGTTTAAAAAATCATTAAAACCACGCGAAAACCATCAGAAGTCAATGCATTTCTTGACTAAATACTGCAGACAGAAGCCATAATCGAGCTGCCAATGTCATAGTAAAGCAATAAAATAAATACTGCACTTTTTTGTTACAGCCAACTGATGTGTAATAATGATTTCGAATATAAAAAGTAAGAGTGGAATTCCTTTTCTTCTCACTAATGAGCTTGTAAACAAACATGTGCATAATTTGCCCAGACAGACCCCCAACAACACAACTCTCATGGGAATATCTCGGCTCTACAGTTGAGAAAATCCGCCCACACCTCACAGATTTACAGATTTAGGCCATGCATTTATATGTTAAATGAATCATCCAGCCTTTAAGCACGTGTGAGCCTCCCCTCCCGTGTCTGCTTATGTGTTCATTCATGTACAACAGTCACAGAACAGGGGGGAAAAAACGCATTATCACTTGGACAATCGCCTCAGCCTTTTACAGGGTCCAAGGTCTCCTCCAAAACAATTCACAAGATGCGCAAAATGTATGTTCTCCATAAGACCTGGTGCTTTGGAGAGGGTTTCCATGGTGACATTGATAGTGGTGTTGATGGGGGGGGAAGCGCGCGTCTGTAAACATGCGTGTGCGTGCGTGTGGCTGCTGTGTGCGCGCGTTAATATGAAGTAGAGAAAGAGCCGCGGTGATTGGCTCCAGAGGGGGGTGGCGATAGTGAGCGCACGGGCTTTTACGCATCCAGGAGCGCACACCTTTGATCCGGAGAACATGTCTGAGTGCGCACAGCTCCAACCACAGGACGCACCTTTGAATGTCACACAACAATCCCAAATTCTGCTGTCTCAAAGTTTGGAAATACACGGGGACTTGTTGCATATTTTAGAGAAGAACAGAACAAAGCAAGATAAAACTACTGTTCAGTGATTTACACCCTGCGTGGCTGAGAGTGTCATGTGTAACGCGAGATGGAACGCGCGTTTGTACTGAGATATTACACGTGTATAAGGCAGTTTTGGCGTTGAAATTCACTGTAGTAAAAAGAAAATCTTGTTCAAACTTGTTCAATCTTGTTCAAACTGCAGGTGAAGGGGCGCAGCGCATCTCTGTTTGTCTGTTTCTCTCTGGTCCCTCAGTCACACTCCCTCTCCGCGTTACAGGTCCCCAGCTTCAGTGTTACGTAGTAATTGAAATGTTGTTGGACCGAGGGGTTAATCATAACGTTTTATCTGCAGTCAATCAATTATACGGCCATTTACGCGCGCGCGAGACATGAATGTGGAAGATGAGGAGACTGGAGAGAAGAGACTGAAGAGAGGAGACTGGAGAAAGGTGGAGAGAGGTGTTTGTTTGTGCCCCAGCAATAGCAATCACAGGTGATACTCATCATGTTATTCCAGTGTTCAAACTTATCTGTCATTTTATCTTCCCAAAACATAGAAAATTAAGTATTTTAAATGTTTGATGTAGCTTTTAATCTGCACAGCATGAAAGCCAGACCTTGTTTTCATGTTGAGTTTTCATATAAGAAACAAAACGAGTGCAGCTTACCTTTGATCAAAAGCACGGCGAAGTAAAAAGTTTTTGGTGTGGTCCCCTCACAGGGTCTGTCTGGCCTCACGCGCCACAGCGAGCTGCAGGATGCACCGCGGTCCGCGCACAGTCACAGCGCTCCTCTGCCTGTACAATCCGAGGAGCTCCGCAGCTCAACGATCCCACTGAATGAGCTGTGCCTCACCTCAGCGTTCCGCCGCTTTACTGCCCCCACCCCACTCTCACGCGCCTCCGCCCGTTTCCCCCTCTTTGTCTCTGTGTGCATGGGAATCCAGCTCCCGTTGGTCGAAGATGCTGCCTGTAACATCACCTCTCCCCCGCTCTTTACTTTGCCATTCTTTCGCCATCACCTCTTTGTGTTTTTCACACAGCCTCTTCTGGGAACCTAGTGTGTCCGTGTGTGTCCGTGTGTGTCTGTGTGTGTGCTTTACGCTGTTGGACCTCTGTTACATAAGAACTTCTCCTACCAAGGGAATTAATGACAGACTTATTCTACTGTGGGCTGCAGCCACTGATGCACCTGTGACAACTGAGGACCTTCAGTCATTATCTAAATGCTCCCCTACAGTCCATCTTTTTTAATCAAGTGCCTTGTTTTATAAAGTTTTAACACCTGGTATATTCTGCATATGTGTAATGCTCAGCTCATATTGTTTTGACCATCACCAGCATCAATATAATGCTGATATTGTTTTATATAATGTGAAGGTGATCGTCTGCAGCCTCCGGTCTCCAGGACTCTGGGATGAGCAGGTCGGATCAGTTGATCCTTCCCCTCAGGCAGGAAGCTACAGAACCTCTCACATCAAGAACAGTTTCTTCCCTCTGCAGTTGGATGAAAACTCTATATAACTCTTGTCACTTTATAAAACCAGTCACTGTCACTCGAAACAACTGTTAAGAACCTATTTGCATTGTGTGTTTGCACTGTTGTCCTGTTCATACTGTCTCCAAACTCTATTTTTTACCTTATTTTAATGCAGACACTTATTTTCATTTAATTGTAGTTTATATTATTATTCTTTGTTTAATTAAGCGACACACATTTGTGTGTATAGAGCTTTGTGAAGATGCATTGTCCTTCTCTGCATAGCATGTATGATAAAGTGGTTTGGGGTTGTGGTTTTGCCATATAATCCTCTATCAAAATGATGTAACTGTAACAGGACATGTCTGGTCTACTGTCATGACAAGTTGGATTTACTTTGAAGACTCTTAATGTGTCATGTTTCAGCATGTTAATTTCAGTTGTATGCATTTTTCCCACACTCACCCACAGGGATGCTCACTGTTTCTTGTATTGCACAATATCATTCAGGAGAAATATATTTAGGAGTGACGTCATTTGACTAGTTATTATTGTTTGTGTGTAATCGCTTAACTTGGCCTTGCTAAAGTCCAGCTTGGCTGCAGGAATAACCCGCCTGTGTTTGTCTTTGACTGTCATAGAGTTTATCTGCACTGTGCTGTGAGTAAATGTCCAGGAGCTGGTGCTGTCTTTAATCTGTATGAAACAAAAAAATGTAGTGGTCAGGAAACCACGGCTCAACTCAGCGAACAGCAGTCTACAGGGATGGTCACATTAGCATTTAAAAGTTAGCTTCTGTCATGACACGTGTAACAGTCTATTACTGTGTAATAACCATAGACTGCATGTATAAATGGAGAGAGCTAAGCTGCTTCCAAATAGGACGTGATCATGGGCGCACTTCAGACTCATCAACTCTGGCCCCAATTCACTTTACACTGAGAAACTGTCGCCCGTCTCTCTGTAACTGCTACATTGAGACTCTTCAGTTTCATCTTTAAATGTTTATATTGACCCACTCAACATGATCCTGGTGTTTTTATTTTGCCATTTTGTGTTTAAGTCAAGATACGAACAGTAATAACAGACAAATCGGGCGCCTTCTTTCCCCGAGGTTGCTCCCGTTAACATTAGAAACAGGTTTGATTGACAGTGTCGCTAAGCACCCGCTCACCGCTAAACTAGGGGTGCAGGCGGCCTCACCTCCAACAGCCTGGCTCCTGATTGGCTCTTTGGTTGCTATGACACTCACAGTCGGAAGTCGGCTCCAAATTGGTCGCTATAACCTCTGGCCTCGATGAGATTCTTTGACTGGAACGCTATGGGTGACGTCATACTCATACTCACTGAAAATAACAAAAATGTTAGCTTAGACATGTCCCAAATGACATAAATAATATATACAATTAGGAAGTAATCATATAATGAATAATTAAACAGAAATACACAATTTTTTAACGAGAGCTAAAGTCAGTGATCCACCTCAAGCCTCGACTCACATCAGCTGGAAACGTGTTCATTATCCCAGGGGCACTTATCACTACCAATCACAAGAGGGCGCTGTTCAATTTAAATACATGAGCCCAAATAAAAGTCATGACAAGTGGAATCAAATACCATTTAATCTCCGTTCCATATGCATTAGAGGAAATAAACTGACGTGTTGATTAACCAATCAGAGAAAGACACTGTGATTGGACTGTCCCAAGTTTGGATGGAGGTTTGTTCCCCTTTGTGGTCCGGTTTTAGACCTTTCTACATTCTAATGATTCCAGTAGAATGTAGAAGGGAATGGCTGGTCAGGCAAGAAATCTGGGTGGATAATTTTTTTAATGAGCTGTATTGACTGACTGATATTCTAATTTTGCTATGAATAAGTCAGTAATCTTTGTCCATTCTGACTGGTCACACATCTTTGAGTAATCCTAGTTTATTAGTCTGCGTACATCTCCAAAGCTCAAAATGCTCTGTTGCACCTTGTGATGTCATGAAGTGGTAGTTTTCAAGTTAACAGCTCCTTTTACCTTTAGTTCAGGTAATTCCAGGACAAAAATCATCCAAGGGCTTTGTGTTAAACGTGTGGATGAAACAAAACCCAACTCCAGGTATGTGTTTACGATGAGGAAACAACATAACATAGATCAGAAAATAACATAATATGAGCAAGAAAATATGTGACCCTCTATGTTTTGCCGCCATAAACATTTATCTTTGTCTAAAACAACCAAGCCTAGTTTTCCTAGTTTATGTCTCATTTAACAACCCCCATTATCTGAACAACAAACATGCATCACAATGGCGCTATGTTTGCTTGTTTCCATAATTTTATTTATTGCTGTTGTGGTTATAGCCTATATAAAACATGTACATAATTCAACAATACCCAATGCGGCCTATCAGGGACTACTGCTTCTTCTTCTTTATCGTCTAAAATATCTATTGCAAATATACCTCTCCAATAATCATATTTGGTTCAGCTTGACCCGCAACCCGTCCTCTTTTCAAATAGTTTGTCCTTCAAGTAAAAACAGGCAATAAACTTCCAAGGCGAGATATGCGGAGTTACTGGTTAGCCATACGCGACGATACGTTATGAGCTGCAGAAACGGGACAGCGTGGAGCAGTTATCAGGGTTGTGGGGCTGTTACGAGGGTGAAGCAGGGGTCATAAAGCTGCCGTGACCCAGAGATTACACACGGATCTGACAGTCGATGTAAACACAGAGAGGTGTGTGCTAAGGCTTATGGGTAAACCGAAGGAATGCGGAGATAATCCAGGCATATGTGGTGTAACACAAACACTGTTATTCCACATTTGATGCTTTGCGGTGACATCATGCTGGGGGTGTTCATGTATGTCTATGGTGGAATGTTCAGCAGGTGCCACAGTGACGCAAAGCAAACATTAGCAAACGCTGCCAAAATAGTTTTAAGATGAGAAGAAACAGCACAAAAAGGATTTAAACAACACATTTTCAGGAGTCTGTGATCAACACGAGCGTTCATGGTTCTGTTTCGGTGTTTGATTTTCAACAAAAAAGTGGAACTGACAAACTGAAAAACTGCTGGTCTATCCTGGGACTGTATTTCTATGTGTGAGAGACTTGTTTATCATCCCACCTGTTGTAGTTCCGCACAAATCAGCTCTTTCTGGTCAGGTTGTGTTAAAATAAAACTCAGATTAAAGCCTAATTTGAGTAACCAAGCTTCAAACAGAGTAGTGCTTTCGGTTAGCTTCACACCCTCCAGGGAATGTTGATGATATCAGCTGCAAAGTATCAATATAACGTGAAGAAATGTCCAAACTTACGATCCGCAAAGGTTGAACTCTATGATTACTTGTTAGAGTTTGGTATCACGTATTTGCCATATTAATCGTCTGGCTTAAAGTTTGTTCAACTGACATCAAACACATTAAGTGAATACCATTGTCCCGGATGGAAATGGATGAATCGCATTGTGTTGCTACATGTCCCATATGAGCTGTTACTGAAAGACTGATATTGCAGTAAAACCACCAGCTGCCGGGGCTAATTGTCATGGTTCTGTGGGACTGAACGGCACAGTTGGCTTTTCATGGTGTCATTAATAAAAAGGTAAGCATCTGCTTTTGGGAAGGAAAAATCCAGTGTCATAGTCATGGAGTTGTGGAGAAGAAATAGTGCCATAGTGTATCCTGCGTCTGTGTCTGTGTGTGCGTGGCCAGATGACACCAGAGACTATAATAAGATAAAGGCCCTTAACCAACTGGATGGCAAACACAGGTTTGCATATTAATGAATCAGCAGAGATTAAAACATCCAATTTATTAATCAATAGTACTAAGAGTTTGGTTTCAATGGTTATTTGAGTTCTTTTAGGCAGACAGTGAAATGTATTTAGACAGAAACATGTCTAAAGGCTGGACTGTCTATAGCCTTAAGTGTCACTAGTCTTGATGGCGTCTCACAAATCAGCTGTTGTTACTTCCTGAGGCATCTGTGTAATCCCTCAGTCATCCAGGTTGCTTAGACTGACCATGCCTCACTGTGAAAGGAAAACACTCATGGACTGGGATGAGGAGCAGGAAACCAGCAAAGTCAAGCACTGGATCCATTCAAATCAGGAAGCAAAGCACAGACACAGTCAACCACGATGAGGGACCATTTCTTCTTTCACACACATGGGACACCCTTCTCAAGTATCGTCAGGACAGCAGGAGTGACCTGCCAGGTCCTTCAGGCTGACCACACCTACAAGAAATAACAACAGCTGATATGTGACAGTTCTGAAGACGGCTCGCAACAAGCTGCTGAAAGACGTCAAGGTAAATACAGCTCTCTACAAAAGTTGCTTAAAAGAATATTTCATTTTCACATAGTTCACTCATCCTGAGCAGGATGACAGTTCTTCAGATGGATTTCATAGGTTACAAGCAAACCGCAACACAGGTTACAATAAGCACAGTTTTACCTTAGCAGTGCATAAAATATTAAGCATTAGTCACTCATCCATCCCTGTAGTCAGGGCCCCTAAGCAGTTCCCCGTCTGTGTGTTGGGTAGCAACACCTCAGCAGCGTTTAGCAATTATTGTTATCTCCAATTTAGACCAAAGAGCATAGACAGAGCCATTACAAACACAACGCATACTTTTCTGACCGGTTGTATTCATTGCCATAATGAACATAGCATATGTGCTAGTTGCCATGTAAATAGCTTGTTGCATATATTTCCTCCATTCCCATTTGTCTCTTCCATCCTCCAGTAGCTGCATGTTGCTAAATGTACAGCCTATTCTCTATGCTGCAGCTGCTGTTGGGCTCCACCAATCCCAGCTCTAATAAATCATAGTGCCACATGTGCGCAACGGAGACTCGTACGAACAGAAATCCAACCATTAATCCAGTGCCTTTTGTAGAACACGCATAGAACCAAGGGTGTCAATATGTAGTGAATGAATAATGCAAAGAACTGCTGATAGGTTCTATATGAGTTTCTATGAGAAATAGTGATGATAGCTCCGGGGCATCAGGGGTTGTGAGGGAGAGGGGGGGAAAATAGCCCAAGAGCCAGGGCAATAAATATAACAAAGCAAAACACATTAGGCCAGATGTTAGACTGTAATTTTATATTTAGACAAAGCTATTCCTGTAGCTCAATATTTACTCATTAATCTGAAGGTTGGTGGTTCAATCTCAGAAACCAGTTCGTACAGCAAGACACTCACATTGTCTGTATGAAAGTGGGAGTTTGTGTTCGGTTTTTATGATTACAAAATAGATATGGAACCTTTTTCCCTTCAAGCAGCCCTCTAAGACAACAGCCACACTCATTTGTTTCAAGTGTGCAGAGATGTTCAACAAAAGGTCAATTGATGTACATATTTTGCAGGATAATGAATGTAGAAAAAGCAAGTCAAGAATCATGTTCACATGCTGTTGCTTCCATGGGGAACTTGAACTTTTTTAGCTATGTCACCTCTAGTTTGATTCCACTTGAAGTCAATAAAGAAAGGTTGGTTGCGATTGCTTAGACTTGTTTAAAAAATTTACTGGATCTTTGAGCATGTGCGTCATTGTTAATGTTTGTGTTTTATTTACAGTATTGTGCAGTACAGTGTTTTGTTCTAAAGTAACTCATAGATTTGGCTCATAACTTTTCAGACACCGATGGATACACACACAGAAAACGATCACTCCACGACTTTCACTATGAAGCCTTGGTACCTGTACACGTCTGAGGACGACACCCACCTCTACCACCAGGACTTCAACCTCGGCCTAGAGTTGGAGTGAATGAGGGCCGAGCTTGCAGATCAGGTCCAAACCAACCAATCACTGGACCTCAGGCTCAAGACTCAGGAGAGGATTGATCAAGAGAAAGGCTTGGAGATCCAAAATCTCACTGATGCTCTCCAAAAGAAGGACGAAGAACTGCAATAGACTGAGGCCCATCGTCAGAGAAGAATCCTGCATCTCAAGTCATTGCAGGAGATGATGGTGGTGAAAAAGGAGCTTCACAAAATCAAAAAGGTCACAGCAAAAACAAACGTGGCAGATTTGGAGTTTCAAAAAGTCACTGCTTTGCTCCAAGAGAAAGAGAAGGAGATGGTTTCCCACATCAGTGCCCATAAACAGCTGAGAAACCTGTACATCAGCGCAGGACATGAGAACATGTGTCTGAAAAAGGAGCTTTGCAACGACAAAAACATTACAGCACAAATGGAGTTGGAGTTGTATAAAGTCAAGGACAAGCTCCAGAAGTAAGAGAAAGAGCTGGATAGTGTCACCAGTGTACACAACAATATCAGACACCATTTTCACAGTGCACTGAGGGACAAAATACAGCTCACACAAGAACTGACCTTTGCCAAGAGGAACATGGAAGTGATGAGCAATTCACTTAACGAACAGGACACTGCTATTACTGCCCTGAAGCACCAAGACTGGACTGATCCAGAGGCCTGCAGCCGTGAAGGGACAGTCCAGAGCACGAGCCAACGAGCAGAGGGATGACAAAACACCATCAATGATGGACAATAAAACTAGTATCAACGCTGGTGAAGATGCTACAAACAGAAAAAGACAATATGTCCAGAAAGGTGCTATCTTCAAAGCTGCAGTCGCCCGAGAAGGAGGTGGGCTTCCTAAAAATGAAGACGAATCTCGAATCTGCTCTTAAGAAAAGAAACAAAGGTGGCCCAGGCATTACCAGCACTAAGGCAGCTCCAAACATGACCTTTGAACCCTGCATTAAGACAAAAAGTGTTTAGCTGCTTTCAGATTTTGAAATCTTATAAAGCTTCAGATTTAGAGATTTTGATAAAGATTTGAGCTGAAATTTTTTCAACAGAAACAACTGAATTAGTTGTGGGGGTTTTTTCTAGCTTATATTTATCTGTATATTTCTGTTTGTTTTGTTTGCTCAAATTATGATCATGTTAAAAATAAACCCTCAGCCTTTTCAGCAGGTCTCAGACAATAACAGAAAACTTCCAGTTCCAAAATGTAGTTGAGTAGAAAGTACAAATGTCTGAATACCACTTTTACTTGGAATTTCCGCTCTTTAAATCAAAAAGGTTTCTTAGTAGTTGTAAGAAGTAGTAATAGTAGTAGTCATAGGAGTAGTTGTATTGGTTTTACAGGCTTTAGATTAGATTTTATTTGCACATACAAGTAAAAAACAATTGGACAAATACACTGTCTGGCCAAAAAGAAAAGTTGCCACCTGGATTTAACTAAGCAAATAGGTACCAAATGTCCACCACAGAGTCCAGACCTTAACCCCATTGAGAATCTTTGGGATGTGCTGGAGAAGTTTTGTGCAGCGTCAGACTCGACCATCATCAATGCAACATCTTGGTGAAAAATTATTGCAACACTGGATGGAAATAAATCTTGTGACACTGCAGCAGCTTATCGAAACAATGCAACAGCAAATGTGTGACATAATCAAACCTTTTTTTGGTGGCGATGTTTTTGGCCAGGCTGTGTATTTGCCACATTCTGTGGAAACATATTTCCTCTTCGGGACAATAAAGGTCTATCTTTCTATTTATTCAATTTCCTGATGTTTTGTTGCTCAACAATACCTTGAAAAACGTGTATTCATACTGTGAACAGGCTCGTCTCTCCACAGATCGGATCCGTAACCTTGCCCAGTGTGGTCAGCTGCATAGTGACCATTCTGTGGGCCAAAAGCTGTCCAGGCCTTTGCACGTCTCTTCCTGTGGTGGGTGAGTTTCCATCAGGCAGTCAGGTTTCCCCCATCAACCTAAAACATGTACCATGGGCAAAATCCTTCAGAGGAAGTAGTCTGATCATCATCTGATCATCATCTGATCAAGATCTGGTGATGGTCCCCGGTCGTGGCACAGCGGCGCTCACTGCTCCTGGCAGGTTGTCCCATTGAAGAATGTGTCACATGCAGAGAATGAATTTCCTTATCAGGAGATTAATAATGTCGACCTCAACTTTCTTCATGGAGACAGGCAGGTAGTGTACTGCCAACCAGAAAAAGTTACATAGTACACCTTTAAATTAGGCAGTTAGAGGATAGTTATTATGCAATACTTTTTTTTTCTCTCTGATTGGTTGTTTGTCCCTGTAGTGTTACATAGATTCATAAGGACAAGGCTAATTCATTAAAGGGAATAATCATATGGTTGGTGAGCTTTTACACTTATGAAACATGTTTACACTCCACACAGAAGCATGACAAAAGTGACAACACATCCAATGTATCCTTATTCCAAATAATCAAGATCGCGTTTGTTTTACTGCAGCAATTGGTTCTGTTTTGGACAGCGATTTGAAATAATTTAATCTCACACACATACTGCCATGGCGTCCTTTGGCAAGACACTTCACCCATCTGTCCTTGTCTATAAATGTGGTGTGTGAGAGGGGTTGGTGTCTGCTTGAGATACACTTTTTTGCTCAATTTTCAATTTTCAAGTGGCAATGACCAGGTACGTGTGACACATTTAGCTGTTTATTTCATGGTTCTTTGTACTATAAAATACTATTAGAAAGTTCTATAGCTTGCTTGGTTACAATAGCAGTATTTAAAAAGTCTCACATTCCATCCAATGTGAATATTTCAAGCACAATAAATGTAAACTACTTTTTCCCTGGTGGATTTAGTCATGCATTTTATAGGGCAAATCAATTGAAATGATAATAAGGGGTTAAAATGTGGAGAAAGTCAGTGCTTGGTCCTCCACTTTCTCCCCCAGCCTTTGATGCCAGACTAGAATACTAAGTTCCCGTCACACTGGCCCCTACTATCTCCGCTCCAAATGGGCAGCCCAGTGCTAAGTAGTTCCTCTCACTACACTATGGAGTTCTCACAGTGGAATTTTCTCACTGTCTGCTCAGGTTCAGGAAAGAGTAGCCCATGTTTTGAGTGGAGATGGCCTGAGAGTGGGCCGGGGCCTGTGAACTGGCCCAGTGAATGGTTTCTCATCTGAAAAGTACAGAGCTTCCACTGCGCTGTTGTGAAGTGAGAGTACATTGTGGGAGGATGAACAAAAGGCTTTTAAAAGATGGCTCGAGGATGGGCTTGAGTTTACAGGAGAAGATAACGTAGCACTGCAAGAAAAGTACAAGTCTACAGTTATTATTTTCATTATTAGACACTGAGCACACCAAATAATTGATTATTCCTGTTTAATCTGAATGAAACCTGAAATAACGTGTGCTATCGTTGTGTGTCCTTGAGCAAGACACATTACTCTGCTCATTTGAATGGATGTGGCTGTGGAATTGAACGGCAACTACATTTCTGTGACTGACGGGGCTAATCACATCCTCCCTCAGTTGTCTTGTGTATTAAAGTCTTGGAATTATTATAATTTTCTGCATTAGTTATCTGCTCCTGGATTGTAAGAGCGAGATTGTTGACAGAAATTGTAGTTCGCTTAATAACTGAACCAACAACCTCGCTGATGGCAGGACTAAAACAGCTTCGTCCAAACCATTGCAATTAGTCTTGCAAAGTTAAAGGTACACTATGTAACTTTTCTGGTAAAGGAGATGCTATCATTTGCCTGGAACGTTCCAAAGTATTGCACAAAAAGTATCAAGTTTGCATTTATTTTTACTACGAAAAACTACATTGAAAAGAACTGGGGGCGGCCACTTCACAGATCTGACCTGTATCTTGGCCTAGCGGTGTCACTTGCTTGTTTCAGTGGATATAGATGAATTTAATGCCATACTGTGGAGCATTCTAGGCAAAGCAAAAACATCTCCAGAAAGCGCAGATGGCAGATACGAGAAAAAATACACAGTGGAGCTTCAAATGACCATCCTAAAAGATCCGTGAGCAATTTTATATGGTAATAGCAGAGTGGTTTGCTCTTGCCTATGGTGACGAAAACACATAATAGTCGGTTGCCTGTGATTGCACGCTTCTGTCGGCCCTGGCAACCGTGCACCTCTAGGCAGAATAATAAGTCCGGATGTGATGGATGGCGGCACTGATTGCTGTAGTTAATTTCCAATATCATGAGTAATACGATGTTTATCACTTTAATTTCAGGGTGAGTGTAATGTATAAGGCGCGTTAACAGCTGTCACGTCTAAATACCACATTATTATTGATGAACAAATAGGTTTCCGTAATTGTTTTTTCCATATATACTTGTACTGTAGAGCAGGTACACGTATGCTGCACATCGTGATATTTTCTATGTAGGACAAAGGCGACACGCTGCCAAACTTTATTGATTATCTTGGTATTCTGGTGATGTTAGACCCCCCTTAAAAGACCCTCCCAGTCTATTTAAACATATATATGCATAATAGATGTCACTGATTTCATTTGAGCGCAGAAAAAGAGGATTGATCTGTAAGTAATATGACCTGTTTATAGTGACAGGATTGCTACATTAACCCGGATTAATTCGTTCTGTTAGAAAGAGCAGAGTGAAAATGTTTGACAACGTCCATTTTTATTTTATTAACACAATTATCATTATTTTTTCTTACACTATGTACATCTCCAGAGGATACACTGATACAGCAAATTGCAGCATATTTACAAACCTATGTATTAGCCAGAGGACGTCTCCTGGCGCTTTTCAAGTCTGTTCTGACAGGGACCTAAAACTAAAAAAGTTTGCAGAAGAACAGATTGCTACACAGCACATTTAATGTACTAGCGCCCCCTGCAGTTAGAGCCATCGTCCAGTGTTGCATGAAAAAGGAAAAGATCAAGGAAACGGTATGTGCTTACATCTTCGAGTTAGTGTGAACAGTATGAATATTTCTAAAACTGTTATGTCAAATATTAAACTTTTTTTTAACAGCAATAATCAGGTTAAAAGCACCATGACTTGCTTGACGTTCAGGGGATAATCGCACTTTTAAATTAATTGTGTTGAAACTTTTAAAACAAAGTCCCAATCACATTATCCATCGTTGGCTAATGACCTGTCAACTTTAGCTGGAGAGTTTGTTTTGTTTGTTCAAGACGAGCAGTTTAGTACTTTGTCTGAAAACATATTTTTACTCCGAGTTATGGCATGATATACTTTTGATGCCGTTTTGACTTTGGCATAACATAAAACGGAGCTTGTCTATTCGCAAAAGCATCATTTCCAAGAGCTTGCAGGTATAAGTAATCCATGTAATACTGATCTGACAAGAGATCTGAAAGCACTTGGAAATGAGTCATTGGCCTTATCTCACAATGGAAAATGTATAGAGCATTATAATGTACCTTGCTAAACTGTATACAAGCTAGCAATAGTTATATGTTCAATAATTTATTACAAAGCTCTTATATACTATAGGTACCAACGAGTAAACAATAGCTCCTTACTGACTACTTGTGCTAGTAGTTAGTATATTTGTCCATATCTTGTCAAAGTATTAAATCCAATCATGTTTATTTGGTTAAAAAGCACATATGCTGCTGACTTAAAGTGCAATAGTTTTACCGCCAAAGGCACCACAATAGTTAGAATACTGGCTTGAAGACATTGTAACAGATATCCCGGTGTGGATGAGTGAAGCGAATCCTATTTCATGTGAGCCTGGATCCAGTCTTTGAAACTGTCCACTCGTGTGTAAACCGTGTATAGGTCAGGGTCACACTCACCCTGATCATAGCCAAAACTGACCAATCCCAGCAGTCTCCAGGGTTCTCTACTCTCTCCTTGTGTTTGTTTGTTGTTCGACTGAAACTGCGCAAGCCCAGGGAGCACCAAAATCCCCCCAGTGTCCGAAGGGCATATGCTAGAGTCCCCGTAGTCGGGCTTCTGGCTTCCACACAGCATGTTTTCTGTAACGCTAACCGGGACACCGTTTCGAGCGTATTGATTCTCACACGGGACGACGTCAGTGAGGTGAACTAGTCCCACCCGAGCTTTCTCTTCGGAGCCAAGAGAGGGGTCGGGAATGGGAGACCAACCGGTGACCAGCCCCTGCCCCTCTGTCACCTCTGAGTCCTGTCCATCAGGGAGGCACAGGGGCAAAACCTTCTCTCCTATCCGGGCTTTGTCCAGCAGCTTGATCACAGCCAAGTCTGAGTCCAGGATGAGAGGGTCATAGTCTGGATGGATTACAATGGAGGAGACCTGGAATGATGCAGAGAGTTACGCACAAGAACTGGGGAGACCAAACATGGATATGGATATGATTGAAATGAATTATTACATTAAGGGATCAATAAAATTAGTAAAAAGTTGAAGCTATAGTTTTTATTTAATGATTATGAAATTGCATAAAATCTAGCAAAGCAATATGCAATTCAAAACCTAAAAAACACACTGAAATAATATCAACATGGCATCTGATCAACCAGATATCCAAAACTTAATAATAAAATCTTAAAGCACTACTACTAATATTTGTATCATTCAGATCTCACCTCCACAGTGGCATGCGTAACAATCATCTTCTACACAAATCTTAGTATTAAAGTCATCAGCCATCATCTGAACTCTTTTCTAAATCTAAAAAGGAGCTGTTTTAAGAAGGTCAAACAGCTGCACTTACCCTCAGGTGCTGCAGAGCCTTACTCTCCCTGTTGTCATGGCGATAGTGCATCCCCACCACGACTTTGACCCGGTCCGGATCCAGAGGGTAGCCTTTGCCCAGCTCGCTCACACAGTGTGCAGCCACCACCACCGTCCGCTGGTTCACCAGAGCCCCACTGCACACCAGCTGCCACTGAGAAGCCTGCTCACTGGTACTCCTGCTCCCGCTTCCTCCATGTTTCTTGGGGGTCCCAGCCTGGCCATCTGCCTTGGATACTCCGCTCTCAGTTCCGACGCTGGACCGGCGGTATATGGCAGCGAGCCAGGGCCAGTGTGCCTCTCCTGGCCTCTCAGGGTCAAAGGCTGGATGCTTCCCACAAACTGCCAAAGAAGAGGGGATGAATTGACAGGATAGAGGATGGAAGAAATGAAAGCCTCCAAATGAGACACTGTCAACATTTTAATCTCAGATGCTGCTCTGCTTCTTCTATCAAACTAGCCCCGACTGGATTTTGGGAAGCCTGTTGTCAGAATGCAAAGCTGTGTCTTACAGAGGCAAACATAATTAACTGAAAGAGCATTACGATGAGCCCCAAAGTGCTAATTCAATCACGTCCCTCTTTATCTGCTACCAAAGTTACAGAGCTGAATGATTATACAAGATACTAAAACATTTTATAAGTATTAAAACTATTATTCTATACCTCTATATATTTAAATAACCAAAAAAATAGACATATTATTTAAAGATTATCAGTGGAAGTTTTTAAAGGCTCGGTCACATTAAAAACAGATTAAATTATAAGTAAATGTACAAGGGAATATGAAATAATAATTAAACAACTGCTTGTAGAAGTAGCTATGCAGAGGTTAATGTGTTCTATAAAATTATACTACCAAATGTAAACACGGCAGAATGAGATGGAATATGAAAACATGACAACATAAAGAAAGAAAGAACTGGAAACAAAATAGCTGATGGGGTATTTTGTCAACTCATGAATGCTGTGCAAGTCTATTTGATTCTAGCTCAATATTAATATTAGGTTAACTGGATTTTTTGTACTTTTTTCACAGTATGTTTCACAAATACATACAGAGCAATGCCCACAGAGACATCTCCAAGTTCTGTAACGTGAAATATTCTACTAAAAATGCACGGTTCTCTGCTGCCCTCACCTGGCGAACAGGAGACATGGCGGCCACTCCATTTCCCCGTTTTGAGACAAGTGCGCCTGGAGCTGCCTGAGTGGTGGTAGAAAGGCGAAGCACACTCGTACTCGATATGGGTGTAGAGGTGGTGGAAGCCTGGAGGCAGCTGGGAGAGCAGAGGGCCATCAGAGCGCAGCTGCCTGCTCAACAGCTTATGCACTGGTGTCTTTCTGAAAAGGATATAGAGACTGATTAATGTTATACTGAGGGCATGCTCATCCTATAATGTCTATAACCTACGGAGACTCTACTTTACTTACCTAAATGGGGCTTGAGGCGTCAGAACTCGCTGTTTAACCAGTTCTGACACTTTGGGCTCTCGACATGCTGCAGATAGAAACAGCTGCTGTTACTATTTATGTGGAATAATGAATTTAAAAAGACCTGGCAACAAAACAACCACATTACGGATATGGATTCAAGACTATAACAACTACAACAAAAAAGTTCTTTGCCAATTTAGTAATATCACTGTAGAAATTGTTTGGCAAAGAGCTTCAAGAACTATTCACAATTCACCAAATATATTCATATGGGTAGTATACATTAATATTACCATACTACAATAAACTTACTAACATAAATAAGATGAATATAATGACAAAAATAAGACTTCCAGAGGTTTTGCTTTTATGAATTGATCTCCAAACATGTGTTTTTGTTACTCAGTACTGACTATAAACCACTAAGAGCCACTGGGGGGAGTATGACGCACTGGCCAACTGTATTTCCTCTTCCTCAGTGAATCCTTATTTTGTGACAGTTTACCTCTAACACAGAACGGCTGCAGGCCCGTCCAGGTCCCATCGGCCTGACACGTCCTCTGGGAGTCTCCACTGAGCGCGTATGAGTGGTTACATATGAACTCCACCGTGAGAGGCTGCGCTCCTGACACCACCTGCTGGTAGCCGTTATAAAGACGAGGAAGAGGAGGGCAGCCTTTTTCTGTGGTGGCAGACAAGATACAGGCGATGTCAAAGGTCAAATTCAAACTGATGGTATATGCTGAAAATTAAAATCTTATAGTTATGCGTTTAATATGTATATCAGTGGTTCTCAAAATTTTTTACACGAAGAAACACATGGAAACACTCACTCTCCAGGGACCACCAGAGCTTAATCAGGTCTAAAATAGAACTATTCCACGTATAAATTAGAGCTTAACCAGGGGTGAAATTGGACTACACCATTGCTAAACAAGGATTTAAGATCAGAAAAAAGGTGACTTAATTTATCACTTAAAGACAATATATAGATATACATTTTTACATGAACTGTGATGGATTAAAACTGTAATCTGAGAAAATCATGATATACAATTTTTGGCATATCGCCCACCCCATAAATGTATGAACTGACCAAATGATGACCAAAAGCAGTGTTCGTACCACAGTTTGAGAAGCACTGGTGTAGACATTTTGACACTATTCCTATTAAACTTGATTTGTTTGTTTAAATGAGGGAACACAGAAATAATGTGGAAAGATAAAATATACACTGTATGTTTTTGAAGTAAAAAAACAAAACAGTATTTGCTCAGTAATCACTAAAAAAGACATGATAATTTGTACTCACCGTCGATACTTTCATTCGGCTCTCTTTCTCTCTCCTTCTCCCTCTCCTCTTCTCTCTCCTCTGCTGTTTTCCCTGCAGATCCCTTCTCATCTCTGCTTGTTTTATTTTCCTTTGGTTTGCCACTTCCCTCTGCTCCAGTACTCCGATACATGGTGAACTGTGTGATATTAATTCTTGTGGGTAAGACTTTCCGGACCGGATCTACACTTATTGTATTGTTTTGCACTTTGGTGTCCTTCTCATCACGAGCTACAGTAATATTGGTGATCCCCAGGTCAAAATTCTCCAGTGTGTTGTCTGCCTCTGATATCGGCGTTCTTATTTTAGTGTCATTTGGTCCAACTTTGTCTTGCTCTTTCTTTCCGTTGACCTGCTCCTCTTTGCGTTCTTTCTCTTCTTGGCCTTTGTCCTTTATCACGATGATTTCTGTTCTGGTGCTTCCCGTGGGCTGTGGCCTGCTGTCTGTTTGGTCTAGGTCAGCCTCAGTTTTCCCAGAGTGTTTGTCTTCCCTGTCCACTGCTGTAGAGTTCTTCTCTGAGGTAGTGGATTCTTCTCTCTCACCACTTGATTTGTCTTCGCTTGTGTTTTCTTGACCTCTCTCTTTAACTTTGGTGATATCTTGGTCAGTATATATATCATATGTGTCCTGTCCCTTTTCAGACTCTCTGCTCACATCTTTACCCTTTTCGGCTTCTGGGAGAGTGTTATTCACTGTGAATCAAGACAAGGCAGGTTAAAATAAGGACAATTCTTTGATTTAATCTGCCAAGAATGCATTATGAAACAGTCTGCACTTAAATTACCTTACACTTCTTTTTCAGTTAAAGAGATTTGTTTTAGGCCATTTTAGTAAAGCAGTTGGTTTAAGATTTGAATTGTCAGCCTAAAGGTTGACAGTTCAATACTCACAACCATTATCTATTACTAAATGTGCACCATTAAATACATTGGCTGACAGCAAAAAATGAAATTAATATGTTTGGAAAGATTATATTTTTTCAGTGGTCTAAAAAGTTCAGCCCATCCATTTTCTTCTGCCTATCCAGACTACTCCCAGACTTCCCTCACCCCTAGCTCCTTTGGTGGTACCCCAGGGCTTTCCCAGGTGAGCCAAGAGTCCCTCCAAAGTGTCCTGGGTCTTCTCTCGGTCCTTCTCACAGTGGGACAGAAAACCTCCCCAAGGAGGTGTGCAAGAGGGATCCAGAACAGATGCCCGAGCCACCTCAGATTGCTCTACTCCAAGCTTCTGACTGAGCTCCTCACCCAAGCTCTAAGGGAGCACCCAGCCCTCCTGTGGAGGAAGTTGATTCCGACCGCTTGTATCCGCGACCTTATCCTTTTGGTCACTACCCAATGCTCATGACCATATGTGAGGACAGGAGCATAGACTGACTGACTGCATCACTGCAGACGGTGCACCAATCCCCCTGTCGATCTCGCTCAATCCTGCCCTCCCTCATGTTCAAGACCCCGAGATACATGAAATCCTCCACTTGAAGCAGGGACGCTCCATCCATCTGGAGAGGCCAAGCCGCCATTTTCAGGTCAAGAACCATGGCCTTGGATTTGGAGGAACTGATTCTCATCCCAACTGCTTCACAATCAGCTGCACTAGTTCAGTCCATTGAGTGAAACAATAATATGATGCTAAATATTTTTTTGAATAAAACACTGTATATTGATACTGAACCACCCTTTTTGTTAGCATAACCAATCCACTTTCAATTTACAGATGATATAAAATGTGCTATTGAGAAGTTGCTGGATCACACTATTTAACACAAACTATTTAACTACCAACACGACTGACCTGTGATGCAGACAGGAGAGGACCCACTCCAGGTGTTGTTGGGTAGACATGTTCTCTGGGAGATGCCGCTGAGCTCATAGGGCTGATGGCATAAGTACTGTAGTGCGATCAAAACATCATTGGGTCCGTAAACCAGGAAGTGGTCCCCATGTGCTGGCTTCGGGGGCAGGGTGCACAATCTTTCCACTGGCACTGGCACAAAAGACAGATAGAGACCTTGATGTTACCCTAATCCAGTTGTTTCTACCATGTTTTCCACCCGTGCCATGTTATTTAAGAACACGCTAATCGTGTACACATGGGTGAGTGCATTTGTTTGGCTGGAACAAAGCAAAATGTAATTAAAGCGATTGTCCTACCACAGTCCGGGGCAGGGGCGCTCCAAGTACCGTCACTTAAACAGATGGCAGAGCGGTGCCCCTGCAGTTCAAAGCCAGGGTCGCAGCGGAAAGTGATGCGTGCTCCAGAGTGATGAAACAGACCCTCTGTGGAGCCATGGGCGGGCACCGGGGGCCTGCGGCAACCAACCACTGTGAGGAGAAGAGCTGTTATTAAAGCTGTAATGTGGGCAGATGCCTGGGACAATAAAAAGATGATTATGTAAGCATCTGTATCTCAATCCATATGTTTGTTTTTTTCACCTGCCCAAACAGACCACACAGACAACTCCATCAAGATCCAACAGACTGGACTCCTAGGCTTATGAAGACTAATTTAAGAGTTTTATGGCTCTGGATTAATATTTGGTACTCCTTGTATGATTGAGTTGTTGGACACTTAGCATAAGCCCTCAAAGCAGGACCTCACACCTTGCCCACACACAAAATGAAAAAGAGGGGATTCGGCGTTCAAGCAAAAGATGCACTTAAGTTGTTTGTGGATTTACCGGTAGCACTAAATGTTCGCAGATCTTCCCTCGAGGGGCATACCAATACTTATAGTCTTTGCACATTTATAAGATTTTTATCAGCGAACCAAAATATCTTTAAAATTACTGCTGGCAAAATATATATACCGGTAGCTGAGAAAGTGTAATCCAAAAATGATGTGTTTGTTTGTTGCATTAAACATTTATATCCAGTTACATATTATAATTGCTAAAACACCTCAAAAAACATGTATTCCTACTGTGAGCGAGGTTGTCTCTCCACAGAACTGACCTAGTGAAGTCACCTGCTTCTTTCCATTGAGATATAAAAGTTTAATCCCGTACTGTGGAACATTCCTGGCAAAGCTACATTTCCATAAACACACCTGTAACATGCATTATACATAGAGCACAACCCCATCTTTACAATGATCCTTTCTAATTTAAAAATAGCGAGTCTGGATAGCTCCCTTAGAGGTTTATTAGATCCTCTCACCTTCCATTTTAAGCGCGATTATGACTTTGACACTTTTCAGCCGAGCGAAACGAGCCGAAGCAATAAAACTCAAACATGTCGACTGCTCATATTTGTCAAAAGATCATTTTATAAAGTCCGCTTGAGACTGTAACGTTCGTGCGCAGTTAATATTGACTTTATGAATAGAAAATAGTTTAACAACTCCCCTTAGCAACCCGCCTGAACTGCAACAGTGCAATGACACATTCCTACCTCCTTGTTCCACCCAGAAGTGGTAAACCTCAAACACAATGAACGTCTACAGAGAAGATGATGTCAGATGGCCCACAAGGGTGCATTGTTGACTTTAAATTAGGTCAGAGCCTGCGCTGCCAGAAAAGCTGTTATTGTATGTTTCAGTTAACCGCAGACGATCTCACAGCCAAAAGTGTCCTGTATACATTCCTGCAGACACGTATATTGTCATTTAGATTGTTTTGATTCTATACAGGGACCTGTCTGTCAGTAATGAGGCTGGATAAATACGCAGGGATTCTCTGGGTGATGATACGACAATAAAAGCACGTCTCTATTGGAGTATCGTGCCAGGACTGAGTTTGTACTAGCCTAAATCTGTTATTCTAGTCCCGTTAATCTTATTTCAACACTAAAAACATTTAGCTAAACATAATGTGACGCTTACTCATTACAGTAATCATTCTAAATATTATAATGATCTGATATTTTGTGTTTAGCTCAGCGTTGACACTTGGTTGCTAGGCTGATAAGTTGATGTGAAGGTTCTGTTGGTCAAATACTGGTCTGTTTTGGAGATTTGCTCGAGTGAGTTGAGACTGCTGTTGTTTTGCTCTTGCTTTTGGCGTGGGTTATGGCCTACAGTAGCCCTTGTGTCCTCGGAAAATAAACAACCAGAAGAAATTTGACATTTTCCTCATACCAGAACTCTACAGGATTAACAGTTTTGCAGAGAGGTGGTCAGAGAGAGGAACATAACTTGACTGAAAGCTATATACAAACTTTACTTTACTAAATTATCATCATGAGGCATAAACTTGGATTGTAACTGACTCTCTTTAGTATGTGCAAACTTATTGGCTATATATAATTGCTGGATTACTTGTGCGTGCTAAAGCAGTGTGACTGTAATTGATGCTGTCGTCAGGAGACAGGAGCACTTTATTCAGCTTGTTTTAATAATGGTCAGTGGTCGTATTTTTTTACAGCACTTTTCCACCTTCAAGGCAAAAGCACTTTACATCAAGGAACCACACACCCATTCACACACATATACTGGGGGCGAAGTGGGTTAAGTGTCTTGCCCAAGGACACGACGACAGCGTTCATCTGTGGGAGCTGGAATCGCAACCAACCAACCTGTAGGTCAGTGGACAAACACAACTCAAACAAACACAAACACACCAACTGAGCATCAATCGCAATAATAATAAAGCTGCAACTGAATAAGACAAGAAAATGACCGTATTCTGCCAAACCTGTGTCAATACTGTAAAGAAAATTAGCTGAAAACTCCGCTTACTAACTCACTAACCACTGCCCAGGGGAGAAATTCATTCATGGTGACATTACATGTTTATACGTCTCAGTTTTTCCAGCTTGGACCAACAGGCAAAGTCCAACACTGATGTCATTTCGCACAGAAGCTGTAAAGGAGCAAAGCAAGTGAATTAAAGCTCTCGATGGTTGTAATTTTTAACTGAATAATTCATGATTATTATTAAACACATAAAATAATGGCTGCATGCTGGTTCGACATAATTCTTTGAGTGACTTCAGCCAGAAAAACATATTTCCTCTGTTAGTCCAGCTGACGACTCCTCCCGGGAATATCTGTGAATGCAAACTGTGTGGAACCAAAACTCTACTCTACTTTTTTATACGGGCCCCTGACAGTGGAGAGGCTGGATAGGATTATAGAGGCACAACTGTTTCGTCAGTCGTTTTATAGACTTGAATGCAGCAGTGAAAAAGGCCCCATAAGAAAAAAGGTATAGGGGCTGGCGATGTCTGTTTTTGTAGAATCTTGAAGGGTTGCACAGAAGCGTGAGTTAGGGTCCTGGTTCCAGTGAATAAAGGCCTATGTGTATTTTGGCCACAAAGTAACCACACCCTGACAGCCCAGTGCCCCAAAGACTTATGAGGCTTTGCTATTTGAATGAATAAACACGTAACATGTGGGCATCTTAAACACTGTTACTCAACCACATCCAATTTTGTTAACACGACTTGCCATGTAAATTATTGTTGGAGCTTCACAACACATCTGAAAACATCACATTTATAATCGCATGTTGAGGGATAATACTCATTCCATTGGCAAATTCGCATCAAGAAACCACTCACCCACTCACACGCACATTCATGCACCAGTGTACGCAGACAGTGGGGGTAAGGTGGGTTAAGTGTCTTGCCCAAGTGGATCTGACTGCTTTCCCAATGACGTTCATGTCGAGAGCAGGATTCGAACCTTCAAGCTTCAAGATCAGTCGATTTGACACTTTACCAGCTGAGCTACTGTCGATAAATGCTACTTTAATCAAGTAAAAACATGGTGGTCATCTGGACACTATTCAAGTTATTCAAGTAATTTATACACATTCCAAAGATTTTTTAACCTGCTTGCATGTACGACAGCCATTATTTGCCAGTCCAGCACAGAAAATAAACAAAGTACTGTACTTGTATTGAATTCTACATACAGATTCTTAGGTTCAAGCAGGGCTACCGTCTAAATATCAAACAGCATTTCAGACTGCAAATGAATTGTGTAGATGCGTTCTGTCAAAAGCATCCACATTATTGGAATGGAGAAAGCAGCTGCAGAGTCTGAACCGTCTCCAAATGACTGAGAATTTTTCCTTCATATTGTGATTTACTTCCTTCAGGAAAAATACTTTCAGGGTCAGCTCGTATACAAAGGAAGTGTCAAAAAAAGGTGGGCTCTAGGGGTTGAGGAAATTTTCACAATCACTTCGCACATGTAAAATATTGTGTCATGTCAACATCTCAGTATATATATATAGAATCACTATAATTACAGCACAGTGTTAGAGTTGAATGATTTTTACTCACCATTTTCACACCTCTTGCCTGTGTATCCAGCCAGACAGGCACAGTGGTAGGTGTAAGAGCTGTCCAGGATACAAGTCCCATCATGCAGACAGGGGGACGAGCTGCACGCTACAAATGTGAGGGAAGACGGAGAAAATACTGACATTAAGTATAACAGCTTTGGGTCTCACAGTTGAAAGTAAACTGGATACGAGGAGGATTTTCGAATAACTGGATTGCACAAAACAAAACAAAAAACATAATAGTCAAAGGTTTTAGACGTGTTGTAGTTAAATAAAAGGTAAAATCATCCAAATAGGTAATTTCACCAATAAAGCGAATGCCAGCGTCTATTAAACCAGGTTCGATCGTCGGAATCCTTGCGCCATCTGGTGGTGTACACAGACATAACAGCTCAGATACATTTATTTGTTTTCCGTATACATAGCATACATGATTAATAGGTTATACGATGTGAAAGACCAAGAGTAAGGCGTCCCGAGTAGTTAAAAAAGCCTGAATAATACTAAGGGAGGTTCACTTCTCCAGGTGGCCTTGTCAGAGTGTGGGTGTTTGGACAGGTCTGATTGGTGGCCCACTTGTCACTCTGAGCTGCTGCAGGACGCACACGACAGCTCATAAACAAACCCGTGTTATTAGCGCCTTCTCTCGGCTCTGGGCTGGAGTGGTTCGGACATTTTCTTGTTTTCTTTTAGGCCCACAGAAAAAACATTTTTCATTAAGTCTGACCTGGTCATTAGGTCATGCTCCAGTACTTCATTAAAATGGATATCGCTCTGGTTTGTTTTTAAAGGTCATTTTTATAGTTAGGACATGTGGCGTTTCCATTTTTTTAGATTTAATTTTAAGATGGAACGCGTATGGTTTAAAAAGATGGGTTGGCAGAGGTGCATGGGGTTAAGTGGGCTCTCGACTAACTGCATGGTTGCTGGTTTGATTCCCACTATGATTTCTATGCTTATAATTTAGAACAGTAATAGAAAATGAATTAAGAAAAAGAGTGCCTTGTGCAAGTAAACACAGCAAATGCATGCACTTTACTGACTAACTGTTGCGAAAGGAAGAAAACCAAACTGATTTTTTAAAATTTCCAATGTTGTTGACTATTTCATATAAATATTGTTTACTACAGACAGCCGGCTATCGTTAAACGGCCTGTACCTCATTTAAATATCTTCTATTTTCTATTACATAGTGTATCGTAAATCCAGATAACTGAGGAAAAATGACACTGAAAAATGTAAGTTGAGCTACGTACTGACAGGGACACCAGTTATCGTCCAATCAGGTCCATTGTTCCTAAGAATCATGGGAAAAAAACAAAAAACCCTGATGGCCCAAATCTATCCCAGGCAGTTAATTTTCAGTTATGGTGCATTATCAAGAAAGAGTGAGAACCACATCGAGGCCGAAAAGGACAAAGAGGGTAAAGTTTAAAGCTGTAACTATAATGGATATAAGGGATTGTCCTAGTTCAGTTATGTATATGCAGTGTACACGTAGCAAATTGTAAATCAACCAAGATATTTACCTGAAGTCTCCTGAAAAGTAGCAAAGAACCCGTCAAAGTTCTTGTATCCGTCGGACACAAAGAGGATGTGCAGACTGTTGCCGGTGCTGTGGATGGGCGGCGGCCTGTTCGTTCCACAGAATCGTCCAATCACACGCGAGCGGACGCTGTCTCCGTCTCGAACCTCGATGTAGTCGTAATGACAGGAATGATGGAACTCCACGCTGACCATCATAAACCTTGGGCACAGACAGCAGAAAACATCGGCAAAATCAATACGTAAATAAACAAGAAGTGTCTAAGTTTCCATCTTGTAGTTCTCAGCTTATACTTCTCTCACACCGTTATAAAAATGTACAAATGATAATCAATTGTGAGTTTAATAATTAATTGCATACGGTTAATCTAAAACAATGGCCGTTTTACCTCGGTGGACATGATTTAGTGGGGTTAAAGCATGGATCAATAATAACGACTGGATTAGATACTTCCTCTCCGTCCCTATG
Source organism: Periophthalmus magnuspinnatus (assembly GCF_009829125.3). Taxonomy (NCBI): domain Eukaryota; kingdom Metazoa; phylum Chordata; class Actinopteri; order Gobiiformes; family Gobiidae; genus Periophthalmus; species Periophthalmus magnuspinnatus. Next base: position 28,276,904 of record NC_047131.1, on the reverse strand, counting down.
CGAGATCGATTGATTAGTGGCCGCTCTATACGTACTGCAGCTCCTCGGATTCGCGACCAAGAAAGATTTCTCACATAGAACACAATGCATTTTTGGGGAATTCAAACTGACAGTGTTCGGCTGCATCAACCGCTTTCACAAAGGTTGGATTTTATAGGGATTCTTCAGTATTTTTACATGAACTTAGACTTTTTAAATCCTCAAAGTGCCTAAGATTTAGCCTAGCCTTGCTCTGAGCCCACGCTAGCTATCACTCTGATTGGTCAGAACTGATCACATGGTCCGTTTCTGTCATTACAAGATGGGCCAGTATTCAGAAAGTAATGCGGAAGAAAAAATCCTTTGTGGCATTTTGTACCAACGAGCACAGGCCATTGAAAAACACCATGATGCCATCTTTGGTTCATGTTCCAGATCTTATTATACTTCAATGGGTTAAATGTACAAGTGAAATGGTGATTTTCAATAGTGTATTTGTCTGGTTAGGTCCTAAACCTAAACATAAAGTTAGGTTTAGGGCCATGGTTAGGTTAACTGACAGGTTGACAGTAAAAAGTATGGGTTTTTTTTGGTGCTAAAACAAGAACGCCTTGGGTCTATTTCGCAGTAACAGTTTGGGATTGTTTGGAGCTGTTCAATATTTCATCTATTGCCATGACAACAAAAGTCAAAATAGACAGTCGGTATCCATTGGACGGCTCTACGCTGCAAATTGCTGTTCAAAAGAGTCAAGCATGCCACTGTATTACTGGCAAATCCGAAGCTGTTGGCATACTGGTTTTAAAATCTGCTGCCAACCAGTCTAAGCTAACTATGTAATGATAGTGAAGTAAACATAAGTAAACATGGTCTGCCACAGAGCACCTCTCCAGACCACAGCTGCTTGGCGATGATTTGTAACTCGTTTATAATTTGCGGGCTTTGGAGGTGCCATGACATATTGGAATTTAATGCGTTCAGCTTTGTTGTGTTGCCAAATACAACGGGGAAAGGTTGTCTTCACAGCAGTTCAGATTACAGAGTGCAACTACAAGTCACATTAGATCATACAAGTAACAAATACAGACAAGTATGTAGTCTTATGTAATAAATGACAGAAAGATGCAGCATTGATAATACTAAAAAAGACAATATGCGCAGTATGTGGTATCCAGGCAGGAAAATACTCGAAGTTTGATAGTAAAGAAATAGTCACGATTTTAGTTCAAGAGGGACAATAACAATAGCAAGAACACAATTTGGATATCAACGTATTTTTACAGATAGTCCAAGTATTTCTAGGAAAAAAACAACAAACTAAATCATTGCAGAAGTCTTGTGGTATTTATATCTTTAGTTGGAATGATGACCAGTCAAAAATAATTGCTGATGATGAGTCAAAAATAATTGCTGAGTATAACAAGATATTGATAGTTCACAGAGCAAATATCGAGCATTTTGCATTGTGCATATCACAAACTGTATAACAAAGACAGTTTAAGATATCTATGTATATGTATATCTATGTCTGTATCTATTATCTGTATCTATATTCATACCTACGGATAAATTTAACATTATGGATACTCGTAATTAAATGGTAAATGTCTGTGTAAACCCTCAGTCGTCCAGGTCTGATCCATAAACTAAAAGGTGAAGTTTAAATCTGTCAACTGGAGAAATCGTTGTAAAAGTGAAGACGTTTCGCTGCTCATCCAAGCCACTTCTTCAGTTCTGGTCAGATTGCTGGTGGACACTGCCTTATATCTATCTGAAGGGAGGGGCTAACTACACTGAAACTGTAAACAGCTGTTGTCTCCAGTTTCAGCTGGAACTACCCTATTCAGCTCTTAACGACCCTGCTTTTGTTCTCATTGTTCTGGGTCAGAGGATTGAGTTATAGATGGGGGAAATGGTTATGTCTCAGGCCCCCATTTCTGTTTAAGGAAGGATTCTCTTTCCTAACAAAAACAGCTTCTTTAACTCCTCTCTCAAACCATTTATTTTCTCTGGCTAAGATCTGAACTTCACTATCTTCAAAGGAGTGTCTTTAAGATGGAGATGCACAGCAGACTGGGGTCCTGAGCTGCTCTCACACTGGTGTTGGTACATCCTCTTATGAAGTAGCTGTTTAGTTTCTCACTGCACTCTTCACTTCACTACACTGAATGGAGTAGACGCATTACTTTGTTTGAGGCTCAGGGTTTTGTCCTTTGGGTGAACCAGTTTCTGTCTTAAAGTGTTTGTAGGTTTGAAAAAGACGGGAATCTCATACTGTCTGAAAATTCTCTGAAGTTTTTTCAGACACACCGAATGGTAAATGGTCACATCTTTATATGCCGCTTTTCCTTGGTGTCTTGCCCAAGGACACGACAACAGTATTCACCTGTGGGAGCTGGAATCGCACCGCCAACCTACTTTCATGCATGTATTTTTTAGGTTTGGATGTTTGCGATTTTGCTTTACTGTTATTTTTGTCATTAAAGAAATCAAAAACGCAAATAAAAAATTGTGAATGTTTTATTTAACGCTGTTTTTAATGTTAAGTGTTGTTTATACAAATGTAAATCCTTCCTTACAAACACATGCCTCCAATCACTGAACCATGTTGTTTAGATGCAGATGCCACAGAGATACTAGAACAATAGAGGACACACAGACTGCTCGGGGATGTGAGATGTTATCTTCTTCCTGTACATTAAACATCAAAGAAATTATGAAACGGCCTGAACCCAAATGGCATTTCTGTTTTGTTTATGTCAAAACCTGGGGCAATGGAAGTGGAGAATATTGTTATAGCTATGAAATTAGTGATGTGGCGACGTGAACGAGCCTCCTCTTTTGAACAGTTCCTACAAAATATACATCTGGCATCGTAATTGCAGTTAGTTTTTAATTATTATTATTGTACGGAAGTGTTTTATTTAGATTATTCATAGTTCAAATGGGTAAACACACTCCCACGCTCAGTTTTGTAACCATTTTTAACACATCTGAGCCTTGGTCACTTCTCTCTGTGATTAGTTTGTTGATAAAATGAGTTCTCATATTGGTTTCTGTCATATAAATACATATAAAAGAGTCAAAAAAATCCCATTACTAATTGAAATACCTTTTGTAAGAAAATGTGTACTGTATCAAACACAGACCCACTATATCTCATTACTTTATGCATGCACAAGTAATATAGTTTAGCTTGATTTATAAGAAAAACGCAGAGGAATACAGCGAGGAAAACATAAACGTTTAACTGCTGTGCTAAATCTATAGGAAAAGGCACGCAGGACCTATAAAATCCTTATTGTGTTGTGCGCACGTGCCTCAAAATTACTGCTAAAACAATAACTGTTTTGGCACATGAAGTGTTGTAAAAGTAATGGAGAAAATGAGCAGCTGAAATATATTGACGCACTGAAAAGCCGTACTGTTGTGGTTACCAGACTTTAGCTGCAAAATTAGGCATGACAGTTTGAGCAAAAACGTCGAGACAAAGTGGAAATGGGTCTTTAGTGTGCCAGAATCGCTATTACAGATGGGCGTTAAAAATGTCAATACGGAACATTTCATTCCAGATGAAACGGAGGCAATGGGCAGATTTACAGACATTGTGGTCTCTTAAAAGGGACAGCTCTATTTTGGCTTTGTAAACCAGAATATGCGTTTTGATCTTTCAGACATGTCATTATTTTCTTTCATATCTCATTCACTCACTTTTTGGTAAAATTCCTGATTGAGTTATTTAAAGAAAAAAAGTTATTTCCAAGCAGTGGTATTGGACAGTTAAAGCTACCATCCGTAAGATATTATATTGTGGCGTTCTGATTTCTTCTGGTTGTTTATTTTCTGAACACAAGGCTGCAACTGTAGGCCATAACACACACCAAAACAAGAGCAAAACAACAACTCACTCGAGCCAGTCTCCAAAACAGATCAGTAACTGAAGAACTGAACCTTCACATCAACATGTCGGCAAAGCAAACAAGTGTCAAATACAAAAGTAGACACATTAACAACCCACAAAGAGTTACAAGAACAACAACAAAAGGTGTCAACTCTGAGCTAAACACAAAATATCAGATCATACTATTAGTTTTTTCACAAGTAAATGGCAGATATGACAGTTCTCCCCTCCTCTCACATGTGCTCTCTGTTTTTGTTTTGTTTTTCTGTCAGGCTAAAGCTAACACAACATCAGACTGCAGTAACGTAGACAGCATCTAGTGGTGACATGTGAGAATACAACAGGAGCGGGTTGGCCAATCTAATTACAATCGGCAGCTTTAAAGCGTCAGCCAACATCAGTATAGATATAGATTCATAAAAACTACACTTGTCCCTTTAATGCGAGAGAAGAATAAATGTAAAGGATCTATTTTACGCTACTTCCTGATCTATGTTATAATGTTTCCTCATCGCAAACAGACCTGGAGTTGTGTTTTGTTTCATTCACACATGTTTAACACACAAACCCTGCATATTTAGACCAAAGTTCTTCTCTTAAACGGAAAATACTCTGCAATACTCCACTGTTTTTTTTAACTCCATACACCTTTACTAGAATCATTTCAGTGTTTTCAGTCCTGGAATTGGCAGTCTCTACTAAACAAACGGTAAAATGTAGCTGTTAACTTGAAAACTAGCCCTTCATTTTGAGCTTTAGAGATGTAGACAGACTAATAATAAAGTGCTACTCATACATGTGTGAATGAAACAAAACACAACTCTGGGTATGTTTTTGAGGAGGTGACAACATTATAACATGGCTTCAACGTCAAAAGAGTCAGTTTTACGCAATATAGGACCACGAATAAGATATCTATTCTATTTAATCTGTTAAAAGTCACAGCTTGTCCCATTTAACTTGTGTTTTTGCATTTAAGACGCATATTCCTTTTACGTGAGTCAGCTACAAAGACGCAGTCATTATTATTTGACGTGAACGCAGACATCGGTTTTACCTGAGTTCTACGGTGAAGGGGCGGTCCACCTGGATGGTCCACTCACATCGGGCGTTGTTGGGGTAACTCTCCAGCACCAAATGTCCCTGTTTTTTCCGGATTACGCCCCCGCACTCTGTAATACCCACAGAAAGGCATTTCATCATGGAAAGTCGTGCTTTTAATTACGACTTGATTATCATTTTGAAGACATGAATGCAATGCCACTGCCATGGTTTCTATTATAACCAATTAAAGTTAAGTTTCACCACTGTGACATATTTCCCCCAAACACAGACAACTGAAACACAATGAACAAAGGGCTGTTGAAGTAATTCATTTTCCACGTCTTGCGTCTTTAATTAAATGTATCTTTGCGGTGCCTTCGGGGAAAGTTATATGCATATTAAAAAAGTTATATCGACTGTCCAAATGGTAAGCTTTCAATGTTATTATACTTTTTTATCCAGAGATTTTGCAATGCATAGAGGGTCTTGTTATTCAGCTTTGTGTGGAAAAGCTCCAAGGCAAATGGCGTTGTTCCAAAGTGGCATCAGAGACAGACAGACAAATCGGTATGAAGGACACATTGTGCATTCAGGATATGACCTTAAATATACATAAAAAGGACTACAGAAACTCAATGCAAAGTGAATTAAGGCTACAAAGACATGCTTCAAAGTAAATAGGACCTACTCATGCAGTCTCCTCCAGACCAGCCCGGGCGGCACTCTGAACAGTATCGGCCATTGATGAAAAAGTCATCTCTGGATCCCCACGTCCCATTGTTACAGCGCTTGCAGTTCTCAAATATACTGCAGCCTGCAATAAAAATGAAGGAGAGAAGACACAAAAACGTATAGATTTCTTAATAAGTATGAAGCACTGAAAAATATATGTTGACGTCACATAAAAAAACCCATCATTTTCCACTGTAAAAAGGAAAAATGAATGAAAAACATGAATGAAAATGAATTTGCCGAGCTTCTATTGAGTGCAGTTCTGAAAACGTATAGGAAAGTTTATCATAACTACAAATCTGCAACAGAAACCTGTCATTTACAATAGAAAAAAAGATATATATAATAATCGAAATGCCCCCGCTTTAGAGAAAGCCTTTAAAAAAAACAATATCAATACATCGTCTGGAACAAATATGCAGATGTGGTTTACAGGAAGGGAAGGGCCGACTTTATTTCCTTAAGACTTACGAAAGAACAACACGGCAAACTGACCCATATTTTCTTTTGCAATACATTTATGTTTTGAAGAAATCAGTTTTGAGGATTGAGAAGCCGTTGCATATAATTATACTATTGTACTTGGTTTAATTTTGCAAGTGTATTGTTTTAAAAAAAAAAACAACTTCTGGCTTTAACATGAAGAGCAAAGAAACAGAGCACTTTTACAAGACACGGCAATAAAAACACACAGTTGTTTCTTTATTTATTTAAAATTTGTCTGTCAAATTTCAGCAGTTTTTTTTAGGTCAGATCATTGACGAATAATAACCCTAACTACATAAACAGTGTGTCGCGTCTGCATGTTTTTAACCTATGCGCTAACTTGGTGACCCAACCATAGTGAAATTAAATTAGGTTGCATGTGAGTCACTGGACTGTTACTAATCTGAAGTTTCCATTGTTTTTGCAGTGTGCTGACAGCAATAATCCAATCAAACATTGCACTAAAGCAGTTGGTAGAAACTAATGATCATTTACCAGAAAGTTGGGGGTTGGACTCCTGCTTCTGGCTTATGTTATTGTTTATTATAATAGAATATTTTTTCCGAACAAAGTTTAGTTTGTTTGTATACCTGACTAGGCCTGTCCCGTTAAATATTAAATTGATTTATCACTCAATACATGAACAACTATTTTGGGGGGGTCAGTATTTACAGTGAGTGGGTACTTTTTCTTTGTACTAGAGGGGAACTTTTTAATTCATTTTTTTGTACTTTTCTGAAGATTTGCACAGTAAAGGGTTGAATAAATAACTTCTATGTTTCATTAAGTGTTCCATTTATTTATTGCATCTCATGTTTTTTAACAATATAGTTACTTCGGGGAAATCCTGCTTTAGGTTGTATTGTGTCAGTGGCATAACAGCATTCAACATTATCGTTTATCACTTATTTATTTATTCATTTATTTGTCATTGGCTGTCTGAGTGACGGTTGCCGCTCATCGGTCAAAAGTTGAGTTCATTTTAGCCCTTCAGAGTGACACAGTTAAGGGGACAACACACTGCTAACCTTTTCCCCATAAAGCATGTTTTGGCTGCTTCTTGTCCGCCAAAACAAGTACTTAACTGTGATTATAGGTATGTGTTTTAACAATTGAGTCCAAACCGATGATTTATGGTCATACACAAGGTTTTGACTTTACTTTTTGTTCAGTAAAACTTGTACACAGGCATCCATCTAACTCTGAACAGCTGCTTTTCTCCCTGTAAAGAAAATGTGAAAACGTGAGCATGGGGAAAACATGGGTGCACAGCATGCTAATCATAAAGTAGGATTTTTGCATGTGTGAGCTAAGGCACGTGCTACAGTGCTAGCCTCCCCAGGTGCTAGTGTCCTGTCGTTGAATTAAAACACATGTCTGATATATGAAGACACGCATGAGTGTGATTAAAGCAGACCTATGCTTTAGTGCAGCTTGTGTCTGCTATAGTTATAATCTATGACAAATTTGTACATTTTAAATCACATATTCATCTAAAACGGCTTAGTAAAATTAAAAAGTCCGCTTACTTCTGCGCTAGAAAACTACAGTGCCCAAATGGGAGCTGCACAACACACTAACAAGCAGCGGATTTAGATTAAAAAATGTGCTAAAATGACTACACGAGGCTGACAAATCCTACGTGTATCATCGATTAAGAAAAAAAAGAAACAAATCAGTGGAGGTGACAACGGGAGTAGATCGGCAATATGGCGTCTTGAAAATAAGCGTTTAAAGATTGCTCAAACATGCACGAATGACTCCAAATACAACTCCGGATGAGTAAATGGTAAGAGGAAACAACTATAACATGGTTAAAAAGCTCTAAAAAGTCAATTTTGCATAATAGGTCTGCTTTAACTTTAGTTTTATTAGCAAATCAAGTTATCCTGATGTGGTAATGTACCCTGGCAAGTAGCAAGTAGTTGGAAATTCAACCGTGAAGCCATAGGGAAAAACACATTAGATCAAACACATAACACAAGTATGATTTGGAGATTTTTGTACATAGTTTGTCATGCTACAAGGGAAACAGCTGTGCAGTGAAAACTCGCATGGAAAGTGAAGCTAACTGGCATTAAAAGAATGTGTAGCACCTTATGGCAACAATTTGCCGCAGTGTGTGTAGACTTTGTGGATTGTATAAAAGCTTTAATTGTATAGGAAAGCATAGTATCGTTAGCCTATAGGTACTGCATAGGATAAAGTACAGTGGTGTTAATACTGTTAATACTGTGTTTACAAGGTCCAAAATAGTCAGTAAAGTTTAAAGGCAATTTGAAGAAAAGGTTAGCTAATTAAGCTAATTAGCACTGGAATTTGTCCCATGATGCTCAGCACTACCTCATTAAAAGAGTTGGGTTTGTAAAGGTGGTGAACGCACTGGTCTTTTTATCCACCAAAGTAGAGAATTTTCAACAAAACCCTCACAACTAAAAATGCAATAAATCAAACGTGGCTCTGCACAACCAATAAAAACTAAAGTTAAACATAATAAAGAAATGGTTTAACGGGGTGTGGGAACTGTATTTTAAAGTGCACGCGATTAGACTCAAGACGGATTCATGGGTTTAAAGTTTGGCGTCCACTGCACGATTTTTGTTTGTCTTTTTCCTCTAAATGCTACTAAACCACACTTTTTTGTGGTGGTACTTCTGGTTAAGTAGGAATCGCATTCATTTCGAGAGAGAATTTGAGTTTTGCTGCTAAAATATGATATAAAGTAGGTTGATTTGTGTAAAATGTTCTATATTCATGTGACAAACAACTCAACAACTCAACACCGACTGCACTGATTCTCTGGGGATGCTTTAAAACAGCTTTGTACTCCAGAAAGAACTTATTTGCTGTCAAGATCGGCAACCACAGCAACTTCAGGAATAAAGTGAATAAGATTGTTGGATATCGTCACGGCAACGACAAAAGTTTGTCAGTACGAATATTCCACACAGATGGTCAAAATCGTGCAGGGGACGCCCGGCTTGAAGCTCTGGCAACGGTCCTCCTTCAATAAAGCAATGAAACGATTCAAATCAAAATACAGAAGGAAGGAATCATTTTGTCTGAACAACATGAATACACTGGGTTTAGCAATTTATGCAACAGTTTGTGAAAAAACATATATTTCAGCTCAGAGTACAGCCATGGCATATAGAACAAACATTGACATTGATATGCAAACACCAAAATAAGACAGTTTCAAGCTAAAAAATCTAAATATAACTCATAATTTCTTTGACATTTTGCACTGCAGTACCTGGATGAATGATGCAGGGGTCACACTCGTTGATGGCGTTCCGACAGCAGGGCACAGCGTAGCCCACCGGCGTCCCGTGCAGAGGACACTTACAGCGGATCACGTCGTACTCACAGCAGCCCCTGCACATCACGCTCCACTCTGGCCCGGGGCAGTGGTTGTACAAGTGCCGGTAATCTGAGAACACAAACATAAGGAGAATTAGCATCGCTCAGACATCACCCTAAGGTAACTTTATGTTGAGAGAAGAAAGTTTGACATTGGGGGGGGAAAGGTGGCCCAGGTTTCGTTGATTTGTTTATTTGGGCTCATTCTTGGTATTTCTAAGGGCACTTTTACGTGTACTTGCAATTAGGGAACATACCACAGTAACTAATGACCAAAAATGAACAAATGGAAACACAAATGGGACAAAACAGAGCAACAATTAAAGTAAAAAAATGTATTTGCAGAATTATTGTGACTTTTTTATTATTATTTTTACTCAGCCCCAAATTTGGAGACATCTGAGCAAGAAGGTTTCATATAAACAAGGTTATGTCAACAATACTGAGGAGCATCAACAAATGAAACTAAACAACTCACAGATATGGTCACGGTCACATAAAATGTACTAACAAACATTTTTATGCAATGCAATGAATTTTATTTTGCAAACCAATTATGTTTCCTTTCCCAGAAGCCTTTGAGTTTCACCTCTGTTGCTCCAAATTGGAAAAAACTAACAACTCCTAGTCCTTAAATAGCTCAGTAAATGATCTGTAAGAATGCCCTTTAAAATCAGCCGATCCAGCACAGGCTTAGCTAACTGCAGAATCTGTTTTGTTTCTTGACTTTATATTTGGGAAAGTAATGAGTCACGGGCGTGAGCCTGACTTGTTATGTAACTGAGTTTAACAGACAAATAGAAATAGTTTCTTGGCAGATGTGGATGGAGAATCACCAGGAGCCTCAATCCAACCTTGGCTGTTTTTTGCTAACAATGCACTTTTCTGCATACTTATGAAGTCAGCTCATGATCTCCCTGTCAACCTTTAATACATATCAGAGCGATGGTTAAGTAATACTCAGGCAGTACTGCAATGTCATGAAGTACAATTATTTACTAACGTTACATAAGTACAATATTTACTTTTTATTGATTATTTTAATTTTGAAACCAGTCCTTGGCAAAACATTCCAATTCATAAATTAAGAGTATTTTTTATAACATGTTTGCATTCTCCTTAAACAGTTTTGTCCTTTTCTAAACACTATAATTGTTGTGCAATTCAGTGTACGCTATTTATTCAGTCTGGCCCTCACCCGTCACACGATGAAACAAACAAATGGATACAAGCTACGAGCCCAAGGACACGACAACTGTAGGCAAGGAAATGCACAATTTGTACACAAAGTCATTCAAAGTGCTCTACAGGATAAGAACAGCATTTAAATCACAATACCAACAAATCAAAACCTCTACTACTCAGAAGACTTTTGACATTTCCAAACACACAAATAATATGTAGCATCAGGGAGTTTCACAGATTTGATGTTTTTAGCTAAATGCATGACACATATCTTCAATCTGTGACACCAGAATGATCATAACTTCAAAGCGGGTCTGTACTTTGAGCAGGTTACTTGCAGATTACCTGTTACACAAACTACGACAACTGCAGGGCGTATTTGCCTAAAGCAGCGAAGTTTCATGTGGGGTCACGCGGTAACTCGTCTAATGACTTGAAAACCGCACCAGACCGCTGCAGTGCCCGGGAAAAACTGACTTCTTGTGGATTCTTTCCGCAGACCGCGCCTCACCCGGACCCACACGCTGACTCCGCCGAGGTCAGTGAGGCAGGGCGCGTCGATTTTAATGACTTTCTAACTCTTGTGGGACCTGTGCGAGTCCTGAACCGCTCCACATTTGCTGTCAGTGCACACCGGGCGTAAATGATGACAAAGTGCTGCAGGCTGTTTGCAGAGGGGAGGAGCCTTTTTAGCTTATGAATGTTTTTGTGATTTGTCCTGGACTTGGCCTTCCACTCATTAATAACATCATAAATTGTGACTCACTTGTCCAGCTTAAATTGAGTCTTATTCCTTTTAAGAAACAAAGAGTGTGCGCAGAAAGAGAATAAATCAAAGAGAATGTACTGATAAGTCACTGTGTCAATAGGAAAGTGCTTTGAGGACAAGGCTGCAGTTTTATGGGACATTTTATTTACTGTTGTGATTTCAGCTGAATCTGCACTGACATGTTCAGAGGCTCAGGACAACAACATGAACGCCTCCATACTCAAAGTTTTTTTTTTTACTTTACATTTATATTTTTATCAAGGGTTTAGACTTGAACAAATTAGCTAATCCTTTATGCTACATGAAATAATCAAGCCTTAAATAAAAAATAAATAAAATAAATATAATATAAAAAATAAATAAATAAAAATATAAAATCTAAAATTAAAATTAAATAAAAAAATTAAATAAAAAAAAATAAAAAAATAATAAAATAATATAAAATACTATAATAAAATCTAATAAAACAAAACAAAAATAAATAAATAAAATAAATACATTTCTCAGTAAATACATTTCAAAATATATTGCTGGGTTTTGACATTCTCATTCAACATTCTGTAGGCCAGTAATATTTAAAACAGGTCAGATCAAGTTAAAATTGTTAAAATGCTGATTTTTGTTAATACAGTGAGTTTTTGGATCTTGTAGTCACGGAAAGAAATGATCAGGTTCAACATTTGTGCATTTCCATTTAGGATATTTCATGGGTAAGTACAATGTAATCTTACTCAAAGTTTATTATAGGGAACTAATTACCCAGATCCTCTTAAGTCATTTTGCACACAACCTGCACTAATACTACACATTTTGTAATACTTCTTCTATAATTACCATACTCTTGAAGAAGTATTTACAGTATTTGAAGTAACAGCACATCTACAGTACAGTTCAGTGCTTTATCCATGTCTCCTTATCCCTCACATTTAAAAGTGAAGTATCTTTTCTTAACTTTTTAACCTCAAACTGTTGCACAATGCGACACTCAGCAGCACACGCCAAGTCGCTGTGGGGAACACTTTGGTTTGATTTCACATGGGCACGCCTGTATTGTCTTTATTTATTTCTGTTTATTTTGAATTTTCCATGTTCAGAGTTTCTGTTTAGACTGCCATTTTTGTGGATGACCTCGCAACATCAACAAAATCACAGCTGAAAGACCACAAATGTCTGAGGAATGGTGCGGCGCTTCCTTTGTTTTTTTAAGAGGAGATGCTGAATTGGATCAAACAATGAACTGCAGGAAAAAAAAGGGAAAAAGTTACAAAGGTAGAAATAACAGGATCGTTTCTTATATCAAAAAGTAATTCTACGTCTGCACTGACTCCTAAATCAATGCACCTATTCATCAAAAGGATCTGAGCATAACAACATAACAATAAAAATGGGTGGACATACTAAAAATGTCTTTGGATTGATTGCACGCTTCCAAAACAACACTTTTCACAGTATCAGTGCTCTGGTTTTTAAAAATCAAAAGTAGTTGACCCCACAGCTAGGTACTTCTGGACAAAATCCTGTTTAAACGCTGAACAAAGGTCCGTCACAGTAATTAATATATCAATCTACAATCTTATCGTTCAACAAATCTTTCATCTTTCAACAGTATTTTTGGGTCTAGATTGAAGTTTCTTTGCAGAAGTTGAGTTTTTCTGTGTTTTTTTCATAACACATGGGTTTCACGGGAAGGTCATTGTGTCAGTGGCATAAAGTAGTTTTAATATTGACTGAATATTGATATTTTTCTGTATCTATATATCGTGCTTTGTTATTGTGGCAGGTCTATCCCGTGGTGCTGAACTGCAATGACCCCCCTCACCTGACATAACCTTAAACGAACTTCAAGAAACTTTATCACGGATTTTGCTGCAGATTGGCACAAATAAAGTAGGTATTTGAGTGGGAGAGTGAGAGGGATTGTGTTTCAGTTCGAGTGATCTTAGTATAATTAACAACAAGAAACATATGTTAACAATGGCACATCATTTCTCTTGCTGCGCTGCGTGTGTGAGAGGAATTACAGCGTGACCTCATACGAGCGCCGCACAAGACGTTTATGACATCGGGGATAAATTGTAGAGTGGATGCACTGCCATTAACTCACAAGTTACGTCTTGTGTGCAGTGTGCAAGGTTTATGCAAAGTATACCGTGTGGCACATACCCTGAGAACATACACAACCACACAACACCGTATTATGTTGTAATTATAATTTCTGTTACAAACTACTCTGTCTACTATGTTTTAATTAGTTTGCATTACACCACATTAAAACTGGCACCTCACACTCTTTTGTAATACGATTCTGAAGAAAGTTTATTGATAAAAAGGGATGCATTTGATTTCTTTTCTTTTTTTTAAATAATAATGAAAATTGGCTCTGTGTTAATGGTAGCCCGCTAGTTCCAATCAGCAGGACAGTCGACCCATACATTTCCCGTTGCCGTCGTACTGTGATGTCTGTAAGGATTTTGTCGCGTCTAAAATCAATAAATCCTGACAGATCAGACAGAGGACAGGGACCTGCAGGTGGATGTCACTGACAAAATGTTAAACACTTTATAAATGTGAGGAAAACTTCACCGGAGGACACTTCTGCTTTTAGAACGGTACGTCTTTGTGTGTCAGTGCTAATGCTAACTTCTATTAAAATGGCAGATGAAACATAATGACAAAATTAAATGTTGTAAGGATGACCCAGTTATTTTTAGGTGTAAAATATTTCAGTCAGTTGTGTTATTTAAATATTTATTAGACTCTAAAATTAGCAGTAGCTCCAACACACAAATGTCTACCTTTGTAAAGACAGAAGACATCCACCTGCAGCTCCCTGTTCACTGTCTGATCTGTCAGGATTTAGTGATTTGCACGACGTGGCAAAAACCTCAGACATTACATTACATCAGATATGCTCGTGCAGTGTCCCTCTGATTAGAACTAGCTGCCGACTGCTGTGCACAGAGCCAATTATCGCCTCATAAATCGTAATGTTTGCGGTGTATATACAACAAATAACATCTCCACCCTCTGAGTTTTAATAAGTCTTAATAATAAAATGCTGCTTAATTTTTGTGAGGTGATAAGTACGTGTGGAGAGTATGACTAATATGTTTTGGCTAAAGCTATTTTAAGTTCACATTAAATCACCTGTTGACTTTTGTGTTGATTCCAAATGCTTCATCTTGATTTATTTACAACTACAGCCCAACGTTTAAAGGAGCACAGTGCAGCTTTTCAAGAGGGGATCCTGCCACCAGCTTGTTTTCACTGAGATGTTAATGTTTTGCCTGTAATGTTCCGTTTACAGGCTTTTTTATTGATAAAAATGACCTTGAAACATGCATTCTTACTGTGAGCGGGGTCGACTCTCCATAGATCAGACGTGTAACTTGGTCTGATCCATAGAGATATATGGATGTACAATGAAATCAATAGGAAAAACATTCTCTTGCGGATGTCTGGTCTATGGATCTTGGCGTCACTCGCTTGTCCTCATGGGGATAGACAAGTTTAATGCAATACTGTGGAAGTTTCCAGGAAAAGCAAAACCCCCAGAGAGACAAGAGAGACAAGTAGAGAGAAGCAAAGAGAAGCAGAGAGACAAGCAGAGAGACAAGCAGAGCGACAAGCAGAGAGAAACAGAGAGACAAGCAGAGAGACAAGCAGAGCGACAAGCAGAGAGAAACAGAGAGACAAGCAGAGAGACAAGCAGAGAGACAAGCAGAGAGACAAGCAGAGAGACAAGCAGAGAGACAAGCAGAGAGAAACAGAGAGACAAGCAGAGCGACAAGCAGAGCGACAAGCAGAGCGACAAGCAGAGCGACAAGCAGAGCGACAAGCAGAGCGACAAGCAGAGCGACAAGCAGAGAGACAAGCAGAGACACAATCAGAGAGACAAACAGAGACACAAACAGAGAGACAAACAGAGACACAAACAGAGAGACAAGCAGAGAGACAAGAAAAGAGACAAGAAAAGAGAAACAGAGACACAAGCAGAGAGACAAGCAGAGAGACAAGAAAAGAGAAGCAGAGCGACAAGCAGAGCGACAAGCAGAGAGACAAGCAGAGCGACAAGCAGAGAGACAAGCAGAGCGACAAGCAGAGCGACAAGCAGAGAGACAAGCAGAGAGACAAGCAGAGAGACAAACAGAGACACAAACAGAGAGACAAACAGAGACACAAACAGAGAGACAAGCAGAGAGACAAGAAAAGAGACAAGAAAAGAGAAGCAGAGACACAAGCAGAGAGACAAGCAGAGAGACAAGAAAAGAGAAGCAGAGCGACAAGCAGAGCGACAAGCAGAGCGACAAGCAGAGCGACAAGCAGAGCGACAAGCAGAGCGACAAGCAGAGCGACAAGCAGAGAGACAAGCAGAGACACAATCAGAGAGACAAACAGAGACACAAACAGAGAGACAAACAGAGACACAAACAGAGAGACAAGCAGAGAGACAAGAAAAGAGACAAGAAAAGAGAAGCAGAGACACAAGCAGAGAGACAAGCAGAGAGACAAGAAAAGAGAAGCAGAGACACAAGCAGAGCGACAAGCAGAGAGACAAGCAGAGAGACAAGCAAAGAGACAAGCAGAGAGACAAGCAGAGAGACAAGAAAAGAGAAGCAGAGACACAAGCAGAGCGACAAGCAGAGAGACAAGCAGAGAGACAAGAAAAGAGAAGCAGAGACACAAGCAGAGCGACAAGCAGAGAAACAAGCAGAGAAACAAGCAGAGAGACAAGCAGAGTGACAAGCAGAGAGACAAGCAGAGACAAGCAGAGAGACAAGCAGAGAGACAAGCAAAGAGACAAGCAGAGAAACAAGCAGAGAGACAAGCAGAGAGACAAGCAGAGAGACAAGCAGAGAGACAAGCAGAGACAAGCAGAGAGACAAGCAGGTGGCAGACCCTCCCCCAGAAAAGTTACATAGCGCACCTTTAAATTGTCAATATTAAACACTAAAGCTTCAGTTTGTCGAGGAAGACGTCAGGAAAACATTGTGTTAAAATGATTCTCACAGGGATGAAGACGTCTGACTCCCTTGTGACCACTTTGCGGCCTCTTCATTGCGCTGCGTAAAGGACACTGACCGGTGAACCTGTAAAGTGTGATTTATAGAGCATAAACTTAAAAGGGTCAGAAGAGTTTATTGTCTGCCCTGGTAATGTCATCAAATGCCCCACTGCTCTGCGCCTCATCCTTCAGTGGAGGAGTAAGAATCCTTAGTCAATACGAAACGCCCTGGAACAGAAACAGTGATGCAGAACAAGTCTTTATTCTCACATCAATTAGTTCTCAGATAAAGAATGCAATGTTTATAAAGTATTGCAATAGGAATAAGAGAAAGTTTAAATTTAGTAGCATTTGCTGGTTGTTTGTTTCTGTCTTTGGTCAACATGCAAATTACAAAACTACAGAGAAGAGTTAAAAAGTAAAACATCAGAGGTAACTATCTATTCTTATATGTTCAAGTTTTAAAGGCCAAATGCTTGCCTCCATGGATATCTATCAATCAATCAATCAATCGTTTATTTATAAAGCGCTTTACAACACTCAAGGTGACCAAAGTGCTTTCCAGTAAAATCAAATTAAAACCATACTAAAACAGTAAAATAGGAGAATAAAATAAAATAAATTAATACAACAAAATATAAATAATGATAATGTGTCACAACATTACTAAGTGTTGAAAGCCAGTCTGAATAAATATGTTTTAAGTCTGGATTTAAAAAGACCAAAGTCAGTAATGGTGCACATATCAGGAGGCAGTTTGTTCCAGAGTTTGGGCCCAGTCACAGAGAAGGCCCGATCACCCCAGTGTTTGGATTTAGTTCTGGGAACTTCCAAAATGAGTTGATTAGATGACCTCAAGGCCCGGTCTGGATTTCGGACCAGTGATATGTTATCACTTTGCCTGAAAAGTTCCACAGGATGTCATTAAAATTAAATATGTTTTGTGGGAGGCTCAAATTGGTTTATCCTAATTCTGAAATAGCACAAAAATGAAACATTACATTCGTTTTGTGTAAATAACGCACACTCATTATTATTTATTATTATTATGTATTTTAAGATGTTCCAGCAGGTCTAGAGAAAACTGCAAAAAATGTTTTAGGATTTAGCAATAGCCCTCTTTTATGATAAGACAGGTCGTGTTTTCCTCTCCCACACTTCCACTGGAGTGCATTCTGGACTCCTCTTTCAGCTGATTTATGTCACACTGATCCTTTTTACATAACTACACTTTGGGCTCCAGTCCCAGTCTTCATTCTAGAATAGATCTTTTAGTGCAACAAGGTCCTTGTAAAACACATCTGTGCAGCTTCCAGGTCAACACCTGTGGACACAGAGACACTGGACAGTAACAGTGCAGTGAAGGACTTTTTACGACGGTCGAGAAGAAGTCAGCACAGGTGTGGAGCAGCCGGAGTAACCAAATGACTGGAGAAACAACCAAGCTCTGTAAATAAAAATGCGTTGTCTTTACATGCAGCATTTCTGATAATATGCAAATATAAGCGCATTTATCATTATGTACAAGATCTGTAATTATGTCTGCGATGGGTGCAATTGGTGAATGCCATAAAATTGTTGGGAGCTGTCCAAAAGATGTGGTTTACAATGAGGGTGATGATAGCTGTTAGGCAGTGTTCTGTTTAATGGGCCGAGTCTGAATATTCCTCTAAACATGGGGAATACAGAGAAAAGAAAGATGGTATTTAAGTTTGCAGTAAACTAACAACTAGTAGTGACCATAGACAGTATAAAGAAGTGGACTAAGCGAGGGTGACGTCCCCCACGGTGTTCAGCTTTCCGGTCAAATGAAGCTTATCAAGGCAAGCAGTTACCGGGGCATATTTGGAGCGAGTATCATAGCAGCATCATAGCACCAAGAGCCAATCTGGATCTATGCTGTTGAAGGTAACGCCCCTTCCCGCTCCTTAATTTCCGTATCTTGATTTATGGACAAAATTGCAAAATAAAAACACTACGAACAATTTAAGACCAAAATGACGAGGCTCATTGCTGCAGTTGTAGAGAAAGGGGTGACAATTTTTGAACAAAGTGAATTGCAGCCCGAGTCGATGGAGCTGGAAGCGTCCATGCTCATTTCCTATTTGGAACGCGGCGGCTAGCAGGTTAGCCATGTACATTTATATTTACACAGTCTATGGTAGAGACAGTGAATGTGTTTAGCAAAAGAAAATTCAATACTGTCAACTGGACAAAAGCTTTAGAGTGAAGACGTTTGGCTGCTCATCCAAGTGACTTCTTCAGTTCTGATCAGATTACTGGTGGACACTGTTTTATATCTGTTTCATGGGAGGAGCTGAAGGAGCCGGTTGACAGAATTTAATTTTAGTTTTGCAGTGGTTCATGCCTCGATGACTGTGAGATTACACAGACAATGACTTTATTTGTTAAAACGGGACTATACGTACAAACCTTTTTGGTCTCTTTTTGTCATATTTCAGGATTGTAAATTGAATCCACTTAATTTAATACATGTACAAATTAACAAAGACATTATTATTATTGGGTAACTATTATTTTATGTGGTTGGCAAACTTCCCAAAGTTTGACAAGGTAAGGCGAGTTTATTTGTATAGCACAATTCATACACAAAGCAATTCAAAGTGCTTTACAGAATAAAAAAGACTATTAAAGATAAAATCGCAATACGAACAAAGAAAAACATAAACGATCATCATAAAATATACATTAAAGAGAAGAGTGCAAAATAGTAACCTTTCAGTCATATGCACAGCTAAACAGAACCGTTTTGAGCCTGGATTTAAGCATTATCGAAGTATAAAAGCGACAAAAGCCCGTTCAGTTATTTCCACACACTCCTGGAATCAGAATAAAGTCAATTTGTCCTAACAGCTCTGCCGATACACATCACTCTCACACATGGGCAAAGTGGGTGCGTCTTGCTCAAGTACAATAACGTTACACACTGGTCAGAGCTGAAATTGAACTGCCAACTTGCTCCATTCACTATCATCATCGTCAAAGAGAGCATTGGAGCCAGTGCATGCACAGTACAAAGCCGAGAACAAACAGACTTCCCTCCTTTATCCTGATAATGAGTGTGGCGGTTGTCGACTCCCATGCGCACCCCAAAGCTTAGATGCATACTGTAGCTTTTCAAATTGTCCCATACCAGTCTAATGGAAAGTGCCTGTAGCGACTATCCCAAACGCATGCAGATGTGGTCTGGGGGAACCTCCAAGTGTTATCTACTTTTTCCACTGCAGATGTGATAGTACTTATCCACATCACAGGCACAACAATGGCTTTTCATACCAGAGGTGTGAAACAGACACTCAGAAATGCACGCTAGCTCCAAAACTGTACCGTAATTTTCGAGAAGAGTGTCGATTTGGACTGTGCTATAAATATCACCACCATACACCATCACTCTCTGGAGTTTTATTGCTGAGAAATCCATTAGCTGGTCTCATCATTCTCTGACTGTGTCCAGACATAGACTCCTGACTCAGATAGCAGCTCTCTCCTTGAACTTCGACATGGCATCCAAACTTTATCTGAGGCACAGCTGCACAGTGAGATAACTACAGTATTAGTGCCATTAGCCGAGTTGGTTTCCATTGCTCAGCGTCTTAAATGGTCTAATTTTTATACAATATTTTTCCACTTTTAAGACATTCAAAGCGCTTTACAACAAAGAACCGCTCAGCTATTCACGCACATATTCACAGACCAGTGTACATTTAGGGTGAGGGGGTGTCTTGCCCAAGGACAGAACAACAGCATTCATCTGTGGGAACTAGAACTGCACCGGCAAACTGTGGGTAGTGGATCTGACCGTTCAACCAATGATGTTTACATTGAGAGCGGGATTCAAACTGCCAAACTTCGGACAAACGCTCTACCGACTGAGCTACTGTCGCCCACGCCCCAAAATGTTTTTTCCCCCAATAAAGTGTTTAATATGATCTGTTTAGTAAATATGACCCAAAAGCGCAATTTTCTATTACAGTGTCTAGTGGGACTGATAAATGGTTGAGTCCGACACCAATGGCAGCAATTAAAGACGCATTATGTAACTTTTTCTGGTCCATCGTCTGTTTATTTCTATGAAGATGTAATAGCTTTGCCCGGAAAGTTCCACGACATCAAGTTACAGGTCGGATCTGTGGAGATGCAACCCCGCTCACAGAATGCCATGTCTTTCTTTTGAGCAAATAAAACACCTGCAGTTGAATAAGGGATGAGTCTAATGCTATACTACGGAACATTCCAAGTAAAGCGAAAACATCTCCATGGAGCTTAGAAGGTGGCGGACACTTCACCAGAAAAGTCACCAGAAAAATTGCGCTTTTAAAGCAGTATCCAGCCCAGTAGACACTAATTCTGATGATTATAATAAATACTTCATACATTTAAAGCAGACATGTTACGCAATATCAACTTTTCAGAACGTTTATCCATGTTACAGTTGTTTTCTTCTTATTTACCCTCTTAAAGTTGTATTTGAAGTGAGTTGTGCGTGTTTGAACAATCTTTAATCGATTATCGTGGATTAATCCCCGTTTTCACCGACACACGCCCATTGCTCTGCACTCACTTCGTTCTCCAATTTAATTTTATTAATCTGTGATAAGTCCAGGATTCGGCAGCGTTTGGTCCAAAAAAATTTGCTGCTCCGAGTGTGATGTGCAGTTTTCCATAGGCGGGGCCGACAACTTCACGGCTCTTTGTTGTGATGATGTTTACGGCTCCCATGGGCATCGCTGTTTTCTAACACAGAAGCCAGCGGATTTCTTTTTGTGCAAGTTATGACTCACAGTTGTCACAGATTAAAACTATACAGCAGGTTCAAGCGCAACATGTCTTTTTTAAACTAACCGCATCTCAGGGTAAAAGTTTTGTTCGCTGAGTCATGGAGATATATTTTAGTTGGTTGCTAGTTCTTGGGAGTTAGCGTCAACCACTTCACTTTTTATCTACGTAAAATCCTTGCACTGCCGTAGAGAAAGTGTGCGGCAAACATGTGTCCGATGAACATGAGAAGATACAGTACGCGCTTCCTCTATCCGGGTCGGGAATAAATTGTTTCCTCCTGACTAAATTACACTTACAGACCTATCATGGAAAAATTGCTGTTTTTATAGCAGCTGTCGGCGCTATGTGTGTGCACGTACGGCCGCAGCAGCTGTCTGGTATTTTGAGGTTGGGGTAATTTGGCTATCACAGACTGGAGGGGGGGGGGGACTCCCGAGGGGGCTTTGTGGTCACTGCACATGTGAATGAAGCCTGATCCCGCCGGTCATCATGTAGATCGCTTTAAATAACCTCCCATCCGGCTACCACCACCGCGAACCCCATTAGTAGTGATAAAGTGTAAGTGGGTCGAACGGGAACTGTGCAGAGACATTTGTTAGCGTATAGCTCAAATATTCTGAATGAACTGTTGCGCTCAAGGTATGACTTATAGTTTTCCAGTCTGAATTTGACCTCTGTGCCAACATTTTTCCCCCACTCCAATGTTTTTTTTTTCACATCTTAATGTTTTGGGGTTTGTTTCGTTCTGCCTGTTACCCGGTAGCCCTGACAACTTCCCCCCCTAAAGAGAAACACATCAGCGGGGGAGTGCAAGCTGACAGAACAGTTCATAAAGGCAGGTCATGTTGAGATTAATGTAATGAAAACAACTCAACTCAATGCGCTTAAATCTAGAGCACGTTTTAGACAGTGCTAAATTGAAACATCCAGCTTTGGGTAACTATAAATTTACCTGCAGATTAACTACTTTTTGAAAGACAAATCTATTGGCTTGTGGACTTTATTTGACAGGATAGTGAGTGGGGTTAATTTGAGGTGAAGAGTGGGGAGAGACATAAAGCAAAATGTCAAACCCAGGAATCAAGCTGACAATATTGAGGCAAGCGCTGAGTCTCCAGCTTGTGTCCGGCAACAAAACTAAACTATTGGGCGACAGTATCTCAGTTGGTAGAGTGTTCGTCCACTGATCCGAAGCTTTGTTGTTCAAATCCTGCTCTTGTTGTGTCCTTGGGCAAGACACTTAACCGCCTTACTCCCCCGTGTCTGCGTACACTGGTGTTTGGCTGTGCGTGTGATTGGGAGAGTGTTTCTTTGGTGTCTAAAAGGTGGAAAAGTACTATACTGTATTTTCTGGACTATAAGTTGCAACAGCCAAAAAATGTATAATAATGAAGACAAAAACATATATAAATAAATCGCACTGGACTATAAATCACGTTTTTGGGGAAATTTGACAAAATTCAAGACCAAGAACAGACATTTTATCTTTAAAAGGCAATAATAGAGAACAACAGGCTGAATAGTTGTACAGCACGCTAACGTAACACATTTATTCAGCTGCATGAAGCACAGACAGCGAACTGAATACATGTCTGGTATTTTAATGTATTTAATTGTATTATTAACAGTTAATCAGATAACTAAAGCACAAACACTAAAGCTAACACATGTACCACACTTACTCCACACTCAATCTCACTCCAAATCAATAAATCCACTGAATTCTTCATCCTCGGTGTCACTTCTGAACAACTCCGCTGCTTCCTCTTCTATGTGGCAGAATCAGATTTTCTATTAGGGGACATTTTTGTTCAGTTTTTCTCAGATATCTTTTAAATTACTGTAATGTTGAAATTGTAAATTTTCAATGTTACAGGAGTGGTAGATACTGGTGCACAAGCCTATAGCGCCCTCGCACTGTCAGAGTGACAATAACGAAGATGTGAAATTATATATTTTAATCATTTCACATATAAGTCGCATCTGAGTATAAGTTGCACACCCGAAAAAACTATGAAAACTTATAGTCCAGAAAAATACGGTACAAAAAACAATGTTTAAATAGCTAATTAAATACATTCTATCCATAGAGTAAGGTATGTTGCTAAAATGAGTCTAATTTGCTGGTGTGTTTTGGTTCAGACATTTGTCACCGTGTCTTTCTTATGTGCCTTCCGTGTTAACTGCTCAGTGTTTACCATATGACTGTACAGCTTCAAAGATACTTGGCTATTTTCAGCTTGGCCCTGAACCACAATATCCAGCTGTTTAAGTCTGACTAAGACAAATTCCAGTTTCTTCCATTACAGCTGATGAAGCATTTTCAAAGTGCAGTTATACAAGGCAATATTGGGATTTGTCTACTTGCGTGTAATCACAGAGTAACGAGACAATTGCTCGCAAACCAATATCATGCACTTCTTGGAGACAGGTCTGTGTCCAAAATTAACTTAGCTTACGCAATTGTGTACATCTTTCATCAGCTGATTGAGTGCTATTTTCAAACAAATCTCTGGGAGTTACTCGGATAACAACAAGCACGAATGTTAAAGACACGCCAACTGGCAGGGTTCAGTACAATACAACTTAATCCACCACAGTCATCCCACATGCACCAGCGCTACTAATGCAAGGTATAGCTTTACAGGGGGAATGAGGAAGAAAAAAAGAAAACAGTTTGAGCAGGATTCTCTGGGATGCACGCATGGTATACACATTAAGCCAGCCAATGTGATTCAAACATGACTCACGTCTTCCTGCAAGAGTTCAAGTGGTCAAAGAAGGTAAACAGGGGAGAAAGAGGGAGAATTAGAGAGAGAAAGAGAAAGAGAGGGGGAGATTTGCAACCTCTGGAGGGAAACAGTCCTCGAAAAACACTCCGAGACAAAAGAGAACCGGTGCCAATTTTCACCATTCCCAAAAAGATACACCGGACAACTACAGGGAATGGAATGTGTGGCATTGTTTGTTTATTTTCCACAGAGAATAAACACAGAAGAAGAAGAAGAAGAAGAAGAAGAAGAAGACGGCATCCATCATGACATCGCTGTACATGTGTAAACTAAACATCATCACTCATAGTATTGAGGTTTAATCTGACTGTGATTCCTAAACACTGGGTCATGACCTATGAAGGGTGTTGCATTTTGTAAAGAAAGAATGCAAATCAAATATTTAACTTAGGTCTAGACGGGTATTCAAATACATAACGCAGGTTTTTTTAGAAATGGGCTTTTTTATTAACACTGCAAATAGGTTAACTAATAAAGAATACGAAAGACTAGACTGTTAAGGAAATTGGAAAGTGACCAAAAAAACCCTCCTCATAATTAGCAACGACTTAAAAATACATATTATACGAGTTTTAAATAAAGTCTTAATGAACATGAGTTGTCCCGGAAACTTTAAGTAATTATCAGGCCAAACTGTGCTTTGCTTTTGAAGAACAGACAAGCCAAACCAAAGGATGGAGAGAGACTGCTGATGCCGGCTTTCTGAGAACAAAGAACATGAACTTGTGTTGCGCGTGAGTGTCCTGTCTCTTACCGTAGGGCCATGCAGTCCCGGGACTCACAGAGGTGATGAAGATGAAAGTGAGGAAGAGGAGCCAGCCCCCTTTACCACACATGACCATGTTCAAGTTAGCGCTAGCGGTCCGGGACACTGGACGACCTGCATCCCCCCGGGCTTCCTCCAGCTGCCTCGGACGCATGCTGCTGTCTACGAAGTCTGTTTACTTTCTGAACTCAGCTGACATCACGCTCCCTACTCCACTCCCGAGTCCTACCCTACCCCCTTGCTCCCTCCCTCCTACCTCCTATTTCTCTGTCTGTGCCTTTGACTCTTATTCTCTCTCTGTCTCTCCCTCTCCTTCCCTCACTCTCTCTCTCTCTTTGAAAGGCGTCAGGTTACAAACAGAGGAGCAGGGAGTTCCACTGTTGAGCGAAATCACTGCACGACGTCAGCGCTCAGGCAGAGCTCGGGCAGAGGAGAGCTGTGCTTAAGTCATTATGTTGTCACACGCAGTCGCACAGGGCCGAGCCGGAGGAATGCATTTTACAAAGAGCTTTTATGTGACCAACACTTAGGAGTTCGAATGGGGTGGTGAGGGAATTTATGTCTGGTAAAATGCTTAGAAAGTGTTTAGGATGAGGGCAATAAGAGTAAAATGCATGTTGTAAGGTGCGGTCGAAAACTAGGAATTTTTAGCTTCTCTATTCTCTCTATACTAACACTAAGCAGATGAAAATGAGGATTCTTTTAAGCCTGTTTCTGGAAAATGTGAGTTGTTACAAACCCAAAAGTAGGGGTGGGATAAGACAGAATTTACACGAGATGAGATATGAGATGGGTCCACGAAAATGAGAAGACGAGATTTTGAAATAATTTACAATAATCAGATCAATTTACAATTTTGATGACACGATTCTTCATTAGTTTACTTTTTTTTATATATATACTTTTTTTTAAATGTGTTTTTATGTGCTGAAGTAGACCTACTAAATTAAGTCATTTTCATCATATGGTTTTATAGCTTGAGCACATTAATCCATCTTTATGCTTTGAACAGACTTTAATCAATATGTAAACACCACACCAGTTCTGCATAAATCCCCATATGCATCACTGCTGATAATTACAATATATTCAATAAACGATATGTCTATTACACTTCATTTTTATCATTTAAATGATTACACTAAAACTGGACCTACTCCTATCGCTCTAGCTCCTCCCCCTCTCTCTCTGCTGCTGCCAACCTACATATACTGAGCCAATATTTGGACTTTTTAGTTTATCAGCTATCAGCCTTAAATCTTATATCTTGTTTTAACTCTTTAATACAAAGAGAGAAATGTACTAAATGTACCAATAACACTACTCCCTTAAAGGTTTGTGATAAAAAAAGGGCTGTGGGTCAGTTTGTATTAAATTTAAATTACATTACAATTAAATTGAGAAAAATTATCAAAATCGGCCATATATCGGCTGCTCTGTATTCTAAACAATCTGTATCATTATCGGCCAAGAAAAAAAATAAAATAAAAACACATATCGGTCAATCTCTACTAATGCCACATGATACTGAGGGACACTACCCAAACATAATTAAAATATAAAATTAATACAAAACCTGCAGATATGTTACTGTAAAATCATGGATCACAAACAAAAAAGTAAGTGACATTTTGATGATACTTCCCAGCCAGTTTCAATGTAATTATATTAGAATTTGATAACACTGGCATTTAAAATATTATTAAATTGTATGTATATTCATAAATTAGCACTATGCCATGTCACCCATTGCTCCCATGGCTCTGTGCTTGTCTTTTTATGTGTTCTACTATATTCAAAATCTAAAAAGCTAAAAAGATTGCGTGATTCCCTAAATGCACAAAATCAAAAGAGACGATCCCAATAATGACTTCATAACCCCGCAGTATTGGAGGTAACTTCTGTATGTTCTTGAGATGGAATAAGCAGAACTTGGGCTAGTTTGCAAACAACTGAACCGTGACAGCAGGGAAGACTAAAAATCAAAGTGGAAAAAAGGGAACGGAAACCTCTTTGTCCCCTCTGCACCTCAGCACTATTTGTCCAGATGCCTAATAGTTTATTATGAAACCCTAAACTTCAGCCTAATGTGGACACTGTTCCTGTGTTGTCAAGGAACAGGCCTCCTGCTGGTGCCCACATGAGAAATCAGTGTTTCAGGTTTATGTCCAGCTAAAACCTGGAACCGTCTTCCTGAAGATGTGAGACAGGCCTCTACTTTGACAATGTTTAAATCCAGACTCAAAACAGTTCTATTTAGCTGTGTATATGTCTGAAAGGTTTTTATTCTGCACTTCTCTCTTTTAACATAGATTTTATGATGATTATGTGTGATTATTTATGTTTGTTTGTATTGCGATTTTAATGTCTTTCTTTTTCTGTAAAGCCTTGCCAGCTGGAGGTGCACATAAAGTCCAAAAAATAAATTCAAACTGATTGAAGGACATCAGGACATATCTACTATCAAAAGTTGTTAAAATAATTTACATAAGTCCCAGGGCGAGGTCATAATGAGCTCTTAAAGAAGCGGCCATTTTGAAAGCTTAAAAATCCCTGTAACTCTTGAAGAAATGGTTGGATCTGGATAGACTCAATGTAGTACTTGTGTGTTTTGATGATCTGAACATACTGATTAATTAATTAATGAAGCGGCCATTTTGAAAGTATAAAAAATCCTATAGCTTTTGCAAACATCGTTGGACTCAGACAAACCCAATGTAGCGTCTGAGTATTTTGACGAGCTGGACAAAATGATGTGTGGATTAAAATGCTCACCAACGCCCCCTGCAAGGTTACAATGGGCCATAAACATTTATCTCCAACATGACACTGGAAATATTGAATCACATGTTAAGCTAAGGTTGATATGCAGCTCTGGACCTTCCGTGGTCGCAAGGGATGTGAGGGCCCTTTATCACTGCTCACAGTTTTAATTGTTATTGTATCAGTGGTATAAAGTAGTTTCAATATTATCGTTTATCGCAGTATTTCTCTGTAGCAATATATGGTGCTTCAAAAATTGCTATTTTGACAGACCTGGGTGGTGCCAAGTTTTACTACTTCTCCAACCAATAAACATGCACAGGGGGATTAAGTTTTTAGTGCTTTGTCCAAACTTGCTTTAAGGTGCACTATGTAACTTTTCTGAGGGGTTCACCACCTGCTCGTCTCCATGGAGTTATCGTTTTGCCTGGAATGTTTAGCAGTATGGCATTAAACATATGGATTTATTCAACTAGAGGTTATTGCTAAAAAAAAACACCCTGAAAAACATGTGTTCTTACCGTGACCCTCAACTTGACCGGTGGCTTGCTTGTTTCCATGGAGTATAATGTCACGCTGCGGAACATTCCATGCTAAACAAAAACACCTCCATAGAGACAAACATGCAGACCCTCTACTAGAAGAGTTACACAGCACATCTTTAACTTATAAGAACTACATGATCTAAATGAATGGAAAGATGCTCAGTACTACGAGCTGTGCAACATCACCTCAATGTAGCTTTAATAGTACACAATTTCGTCATGGCTCCCAAATTATCCAGGTGTACTACGTGTGCACACAGCTGTTGGCACCAAAACATTTGCCAAATTAACTGAGACCCCCTAATTTTTCAAAAGAGTCTGCACACCTCCACCCAGAGAACCTGCAGACCTCCATCGGGATCCACCTCCACCGACATGTCCCTTGTTTTTCATTACTTTGCTTTTTATGAGGATTTTAATTACAATATTTATCAGTTGTTAAATGTTACTAAAGGTGATAAAGCTCATTGTTTGCGCTTATTAGCATTTCAAAGACTGTATATTTAATCCTAATTTGAAAGTAGTTTTGTTTTGTCTCTACTCTACTCTGCTTGCATAGGGAAATTAGCATCTTAAAACATGTTGGCACAAACACAGCACATATTTAACTGTCAAAATGTGGCCTACAATGGTGGAAATACAAATGGCATAGGCACATTAGGTGTAGCTTGTGTTGCCGTAGGCCCTGGTTGAGGTTACGAAAAGGGTTTGGGCTTGTGTTCAGTGTAAAACAATGCCAACTTTGGTGACGTTTTTTGGCAAGGACGATGTTTGTTTACTTCTAGGGAGCTGTGGATGGAGGTAAGTCACGTGAGGGTCCGCCTGGTGGACGTCTACGGGTTGGGTCCTCTGGGTGGAGGTCTGCAGTCAGATCCCAGTTGAGTTTTTAATCGTCATTTCAAAGACAAACACCGGACACAGTTAATAAGAGGCATAGTGATTACATGTTAAATGGAAGGGATTTTAAATTAAATGCTGCCTCTTTAATGTATTTTATGTTTTTTACAGGATTAATTAGACACTGCATGCCCCTGGAACCATGTGGATTTTATAAGTATGGAAATAGTATGACATTGTAGGATCCATTGAGACTCAACCAATTAATTTTTCTTTTTACATTAACAATCCCACTCTATCACATCACAGTTTGCTGTCCAATAAAGAACCGCGTGAAGTAAATGTGGAAAAAGACCTGCCAAGGTACAAACAGAAAGTCAACTGTGGCCTGCAGCAGTGAACGAAAATGAAGCAAGACCAAAATATATGTTTTATAGTACACCCTGCTCGAAAAAGAAGAACTTACTGGAAGTTTTGAAAGAGGAAGGATGATAAAAGGTTCATGTGCTTTTTAAAACTTAAAAATATGATTTCAGCCCTGGCCTATACCCTCATGAATCTCATTATATTTTACATGCACTTAAAGTCTGCTCTACTCTACATCATCTAAAGCTAAGTGAGACATGAGAGGTCTCCAAATGTTTTCATACCATCAAAGCAGATTTTTAAATGTAGATTATATTCCACGGACTCTAACAAAACCAGAGACATCTCACTAACGTTTACCTCCACCTAAACAAGCTCGGCCTGGCTTTGATTGGCTTTGACTCTATATAAGTCAGCTTCAATGTATATGAACATATGTTTGCGTGAAGATCTAAATCGGGCCACGGCTGTCTCCACCCTCTGAAGCTATGCGGCTATATGGTAAAGACTATATATCCCATTACGCTATGTTAATCCCAAAGCATAAAGGTTTATCCGCGGGAGACTGTGACAGCAGGAGGCCACATTAAAGTAAATGGTCTTATGGCATCTACAGATAGAGTTTTATGAATATGGATTTCAGATCTGCGTACATGAAAGTGACCCACGGAGAGTCACACACTATCGTTTCCGGCACCGCGTGAAATTTTCCATATGGACAATAGAGGGAAAACTCCAGCCAGGTGCACGGTTTGCCAAGGAACAGAGATCTTGTTCAACTTTAAAACATGACGTGCGTAAAACTTCATATTTTCTTCACTACAGTAGACTAGATCCTCTGGTACATCTCAAGTACAACTGTTTTTTTTTTGCTTTGTTTGTTTTTTACACACCAAAACATGCACCTGATCGACCAAAGCTCCACCAAGACACTTACGGCCACAATTCAGACTCAAGAGAATTGTATCCACGGCTCCAGGCCTGTTCCTCCAGCCTGAACAATGGGTCAAATACAGAGGACAGAAGAGAACAGAAAGTAGGAAGTCAACCTTAACCTTGACTTTGTTTTCTTTTCACTATCACACAAATGGCTACAGCAGGTGTGCTCCAAGTGGGGTCTGCGGGCCAAGTGCTAAGATTTGATTAAATACATGACAAGAGCTGGCGTCTACGGTTTCCAATCATAAATAACGAGAGGGATTTTAATGAATACATACATGTAAATTAACTTTGCACAGAAAACATGAATGCATCCCAGTATTTTCTCACATCATTTATGACTGGAACACTTGACAGAATGGAGTTTATGAAAGTGGTGTGGTCGGAACAGTGTACAAACTGCACTCACAGAGGAGACACTCGCTTCCACTGTATTACACAAAGTACTGAATACTTGCATTAAAATGTATTCTGTAATGTCTACTGATACACGGCCCAATCGGAGTACTTGTATTTTGAACACTTTGAATGCTTCTAGCTGCATTTAAATTATAGTTTAAAGACACAACAGAGTATTAAAAACAGCTTTATGTTTGTTTCACTGTTTGTTCTGCATTTTCTATCACTAAGGGCAGAAGTAAAACCGCACATACTCAACACAAGAACAGGATTTTCTATTTTTCTCACTGATTATGTGCGGTCTGAAGCCTAAATTGTATGATCAAGTACCACCGTGTATTCCTTTGGTTTTAGAAAAGTAACTGTAATAAATGACATTTGGGGGAAGAGAAACAAATGCATTCGTAAGTTCTGATGTGTCCAGAAAATTGTGGGGGCTCACGACTATGAAACACCTGTGTCATTCACACAACAAAGGCATGAGAAGTGTTAAGCGTTATCAATCTGGCGCTGCACGGTGGCACAGTGGCATGGCAGGGAGTCGTTTTATTAAATTTGAAAAAGCAATGCAAAGCTAAGGGTGACTTTAAAGTGAAGCCTTCATAGAGGGAAAAACAGAAAAGGGCTGGGAACCAATTATGGGAACCAATTTGCCCTCTTTTGTACCACCTGTCTAAATTATAACATAAGTGAATTATCTACAGCCCACGGCCCACCACATGAATCCTCCCACACCCAAAGAAATATCACCCAGCATGTGCACCTTTATAATACAGACTGCACTTATTACACACCAGGACCTCAATCTGGAAGCCACATCCCCCTATTTTAGTCCTGTAAAGCCTGTGAGGTCTAGCGGGGGTCTCTCGTGTGCACAAAAAAAAAAAAAAAGTCAACCATGGAAGTGGAAAAGCAGCTGGTGTGGCGCAGGGTGGAAACTGGTCCACTGGCAGGACTGCTGACCAAG
This sequence comes from Periophthalmus magnuspinnatus, assembly GCF_009829125.3. Taxonomy (NCBI): domain Eukaryota; kingdom Metazoa; phylum Chordata; class Actinopteri; order Gobiiformes; family Gobiidae; genus Periophthalmus; species Periophthalmus magnuspinnatus. The sequence goes on along the minus strand of NC_047131.1, from coordinate 28,245,266 downwards.
CCGGGAAGACTAAACTACACAAGGGAACAAAATGTCACTGTTAGAAAGGAAATCTCAGCAGGAGGTGGAGGGAGAAGGATGGGAGAGGAACCATTGGACTTTTCCATTTGTTTTAGCCGCAGGGTCCATAAGGGCTCATGCAAATCGAAACAGTAGCCTCTGCTTTTGTTTAGCAGACGTTTCCTTCCGTGCACTTAAGCTCTTAGTCCTGTCAAAACCACTTGAATCAATACTAGGCAGCATCTGAAGCATAAAATAGTGTGGTTGTACTCGAGTAGATGTACAAAGTAGTCTTCCAAGAAATTACTCAATTACGAGTAACTGGAGAGGTAACATAACATGTAATTTATAATCTGAAATCTTTGAAAGTACAAGAACAAGCAAAATCTGGTATTATCAAAGAAGAGGCCACAAAACGTGCATATATTTAAAAAAAACAATCATATTTGGAATAGTGCAAGAAACAGAACGCTTGTGACTTTTAGATTTACTCACAGTGAGGTAAAAAAAAGAAAAAAGTAAGGAAAAAAAAGGCAAGACAGGGGTTAGTCCAGGTATGGTCCAAGGGCCTTCAGACCATTTTTGCTGAACTGCTGAACTGGCCCGATTGATCATACGGACGTTGTTTCAGCAATTTAAGTATTTCTACTCCTAAAACCTCAATAATATCTCATTTCATTGTGAAACAAACCTAAAATTAACATTCCAAGCTTTATTAAAAGGTATGGTGGTGGTGTCAAAACTATGTCAAATGCACCCATCTGAACTCAAAGTATTGACCACCGCTTTGTAGCTCTCCGCTTCGAATATGTTTCAAGATGCGGCCCTCAAGACACCCATTAAGTAAGAGTACTGTTATACTGTAAGATAAATGATTCAAGCACAAGTAAAAACATGGGGTCTGGAAACTGTAGGTACTATTTTAAGTTACTGAAGTAGTATCCATCTCTGTAGGCAATAGATCAGAAATTGTAGCCGCTATTTGTTATGGCTAACCATGGTTACCGTGTTTATATTTGTCATGTGTCTTTTATTAAGGTTCCCCGCCACTGTGTGATGGTGGAAATAATTTGGTCACTGAGATATACAAGATGTACAAGCAACCGGGGAAACAAAGACTAACTGGCACAGATTCAGAATGTTCGTTTTCATGAGGTAAGAATAAAAAACACAGATTTGCTTTAAAAGGGAAAGCCAATGCTTATTGACGGAAGGATTTTTACTGCTTAGTTCAAAGTTCAAAGTTTTCTGCATTTTATTAGTGGTGGATAATGGTTATTGGTGATACAGGCTCTCATCCCAGTATTTTCTCACATCATTTATGACTGGAACACTTGACAGAAAGGAGTTTATGAAAGTGGTGTGGTTGGAACAGTGTACGGACAGACTGCACTCAAAGAGGAGACACTCGCTTCTTCTGTATTGACAGTGATGGGAAGAATACTTTGAAAATGTATTAAGTTACAGAATACTGAATACCTGCATTAAAATGTATTTTGTAACATATACTGATACATGGCCCAATCAGAGTACTGTATTCTGAATACTTTATAATTTAAACACATGTAAAAGTATTCAGAGTAAATGCACAACAGAGTATTGAAAACAGCTTTATATTTGTTTCACTGTTTGTTCTGCATTTACTATCACTAAGTGCAGAAGTAAAACCACATACACTCACCACAAGAGCTGGATTTTGTATTTTTCTCACTGATTATGTGCAGTCTGAAGCCTAAATTGTATGATCAAGTACCACCATGTATTCCTTTGGTTTTTGAAAGCAACTGTATTCTGAATATCACCAAATGAAAGAGTAAGTAACTGTATTGGAATGCAGTTATTAACAATAAGTATTCTGAATACATATTCTCAGTACATGTATTTAGTTACTTCCAAACAGTGCACTGGACATGTTTGTAGCCTTGGGTTGTCAAAAAAATCAACGCCCACACATCCACACGAAAAAGCAAAACCTACACACCCAAACTAGATACTTATTTGAACAAGTCTCAATATGGTAAAATATGTACATGAACATGAACTCCAGGTAGAAGTCTTCAGGAAACAGGCCCCCACAGTCTCTGTATTTAAGGGATGAGAATAGGACTGTAGCAGACCAGGGACACAGGGTTGAGAGTAGAGAGCTCCCCGTCCAGAACAGGTTTGCTCCCCTGAACTGGACCCGGGACACTTTAGTCATAGGGAGCTCCATAGTCAGGGACGTGGAACTGCCTGCAGCTTCCACGCGGTGTTACCCTGGAGCCAGACTGGGTGACATCGAGGGGAATCTTAGGCTTTTAAAGAAAAGTAAGAATAGGTACCGCCGGATCGTTATACACGCGGGGGGTAATGGTACTCGGCGCGGTCAGTCAGAGGTGGTTAAGTTACAGATAGCTGCAGTCTGTCAATTGGCTAAGTCAATGTCGGAGTCCGTGTACTTCTCTGGCCCCCTCCCAACCTATACCAATTGTGAAATGTACAGCCGCTTTTCAGCAGTCAACCAGTGGTTGACCAATTGGTGCCCGCAGAATGGTGTCGTCTTCATAGATAATTGGAGGGCATTTGAGGGGAAGCCTAGGCTTATACGTAGAGACGGCATCCATCCCACGCAGGCTGGCTCCGCCCTGTTAGCTCAGAATATGATTGCTAGTCTAGATTGACCAGGTAAGACTAGCACGCAGAATAGCTCAGGGAAGCACAGTGACAGTGATAGTGACGTTAGGGAGCAGTTTAGACCAGTGAAGCACAACTCAGTCAGAGGGAACAGCTCCAAACAGACAGAGACTGTGTGTGCCCCACGTGCCCCACGTACAAAAAGCACAAATAAAACACCCCTAAACTCTGACAAGGAAGCTGTCAGATCTCATAACTTAACAAAAATAAATAAATGTGCCGCAAATAAACAAAATGATAAGTGTATTTAAGACCAGGCTTAAAACCTTCCTCTTCGGTATAGCGTATGACCAGGTTACTTAGTGAGGGAGTTAGGGTTATTAAAACCCGGGATAAGATAAGCTGCAGTAGGAGTAACTAGCTGGGGGAAGTATGGCAACCTGAGCACTATCCTCTACTTTGCCCTATTTTCTCATCAGCAATGCTATTCACATGTTGTCCCCTGTCCCACTCCCCCTGTGGAGTGTATCTCTTTCAGATGCCCCGATGATAGTTGGACCTCCTCCTTGCCTGGCTCTCCTCCTCCTCGCCCGGCTCTCCTCCTCCTCGTCTGGTCTTCCTCCCCCTCGCCTGGCCGATTTCTTATGTTGTCTGATTTTTCCTGTTGTGTCTGATTTTCCTGTTGTGTCTGATTTTTCCTGTTGTGTCTGATTTTCCTGTTGTGTCTGATTCTTCCTGTTGTTTTGTTTTTTGTGTCTTGGCGGCACGGTGACTGAGTGCCATCACTCATGTCTCACAGCAAGAAGGTTGGTTCGATCCCCGGGTCACCAGGCCTTTCTGTGTGGAGTTTTTCATGTTTCTCCCCGTGTCTGGATGGGTTTCCTCCGGGTACTCCGGTTTCCCCCATCAACCAAAACATGAACGCCCTTCGAGACAACTGTTGTTGTGATTTTGGGCGTTACAAAAATAAATGAATTGAATTGAATTGAATTGAAACCCACACACACTGACCAATACCTGCTGTTTGATTCACACCATTCACTGCAGCACAAACTCTGAGTTATTCGTACTCTACAACACAGAGCTCAAGTGGTGCCCACAAACACAGAGGGAAAAGTGAAGGAGGAACAACACATGGAGAAAGCCCTCTCTACTTGTGGATATCCAAAATGGCCCTTCAATAGATCTAAGAGAGCTAAAAACAGGACAACAGGGAATCTGAACCTAAGAGGAAAGGTGTAACTATTCTTTACACAGCGGGTGTGTCGGAAAAACTTCAGAGGACAGCAAGAGATTCTTGTCTTTTTCAAATCTATAAACACTTTAAGACAAAAACTTGTCCACCCTAAGGACAAAACCCCGAGCCACAAACAAAAGTAGTGTAGTCTACTCCATTCAGTGTAGTGAACAGTGCAGTGAGAGTTACACTGGAGAAATTAAACAGCTACTCCATAAGAGGATGTACCAACACCGGCGTGAGAGCTGCTCTGGACTCCAATCTGCTGTACATCTCCATCTCAAAGCCACTAACCACTCCTTTGAAGACAGTGAGGTGAGAATCCTTCATAATGGGGGCCTTAGACATCATCTATCCCCCATCTATAACTCCATCCTCAGACCCAAACAAAGAGAACAATAGCAGGGTCGTTAATGATTGAACAGGGTAGTTTCTGAAAGTGGAGACAATAGCCGTTTACAGTTTCAGTGTATTAAGCCCCTCCCTTCAGATAGATATAAGGCAGTGTCCACCAGTAATCTGACCAGAACTGAAGAAGCGCCTTGGATCAGCAGCGAAACGTCTTCACTCCTACAACAATTTGTCCAGTTGACAGATTTAAACTTCGCCTTTTGCTATGGATCAGACCTGGACGACTGAGGGATTACACAGACATCTATATGAAAATATGGTTAAACAACGGCTATTATATTGTGTTAAAAATAACATTATTCTGTATTTATTAAAAATACAGTTTTAATTATTATTGCGATATCAAAATCAATATCAAACTTAGAATCATTAGAAATTATAGTATTATAACAACACTACTAGTCAGCAGTCACCTATATATCCAGGCTTAGACGGCCCTACAGTTTGATGAGCATATATAAAGCTTCGCCTTCACAACGCGCTCTTTAGCACAATAAAAAGTGTCATTATTTATATTTAATGTCACGCGGTAAATCTGTTCTCTACTTATACTGCAGTCCATATATCTGTGCCTATCCCAGCAACCATAGGTCTGCGGCACAGAGAGTATACCTTGGACAATGGCCATTAACTCACTGGACAGACACTTTGATTTATGAGGACAAACTCTACAATGGCTCACCTATATGTCTTTTCAAATGTGGATATAATATGGTGCTTCAAACTGCATGACTTTCTGGTAGAGGGTAAACCACCTTACTCCATGGAGATGTTACTGCTTTGTCTGGAACGCGTATGGCATTAAACACACAAGTTGAAAAACATGGATTCTTACCATGAGTCATTTCTGCACAAATTTGACCTTGGCTTGGCGGCATCACCTGGTTGTTTCCAGGGCGATGAATAAGTGTTATGCTGTAATTTGCATCTTTAAAGCTACCATCTGCAGCGCCACTGTAGTCTCACATACCACCACTAAACGCTATCTATGTTACTGCAGTCAGATAGTGTGCCAGCTGACAAAAGCCTGACAAAAGAGCAGAGAGCACAGGACTCATTGTGAATAGTTCAGATCTTCCTAGCTCCTAGCCCCTAACTCCTTTACCTCCTTAATGGTCAATCATAAGAGTCCAAGGCAAATACAAGAAGAAGCTTCAGTTGCGTTTGGAGAATCCGACCGTCCTAACCAGTGGCGTGAAAAATAGCAAAGTCACGTGACCCTACAGCTGTTTAATTAAAAACGACAACACCCAAAACACTCTAGAATAACTGCTCCTCATTCACCTCAGCGCGGATTTCAATTTCAGCGTGACAGTGTACTTAAATGATCGAAGTATCTGCGAATGACAAAAGATGCTGCTGTTAAAAAAAAAGCTTGTGTTTCAAAACCCTGCAGATCTGTGACTCCGAAAAGTTTAAACACAAACCACCTCAAACGAAATGCGCCCCTGCACACAACAGAATAAATACTCTCCAGACATCAGCTGCACAGCCTCTGCTCTGTCACAACAAATACTCCGCCAAACCCCGTCCTTTCGTCTGTCTGCGGCGGAGCGAGGAGCAGAGCACGGGTCTCCATCAGCCGGGTTTATGCAAATTAGCCATATAAATGTAAACAATGTGCGCAGATCTTTCCTTATGTCATTATGTAGTCTACAGATAAAGAAGCTGTGTGAAGCTGTGATGGCCCTAAAGCTTATATTTCCATTCTTATATAAAGTTGGATTTATCTAGATACTTTTACAGTGTCTGGGGCAATGAAACTTTTAATGCATTTCAAACACTTGGTGCAGAGATCGGTCGTGTTAGGAAACTTTTAGGGAAAAAGTGCATGATATTGTGAGTTGCCTAATAGCTCCTTAGCGCTAGTTAAGAAGCTCCGGAGGTTCCAATGCTAAAGGAGCTATTAAAAGGAAGCACGCAGGATCCTTTTCCTAACTCCTTCCTAACTCTGCGGACTTATCATGGCAGATGGTGACGCAGATCCGGGTTTGGCTTAAGGAGCTGGGAGCTTTGTGGCCAATTTGAGAAATTTGGAGCAAGCACAGGTGAACAAAGGCCAAAAGGTGTCGGAAGGGAAGAACAGGTTGAAAGTCTGCCATCTACTGGTGAAAAAACAACAACTAATAAACAATAAATAAACAGATGGTAGCTTTAAAGGTCTTATATTACATTGTGAGATTTAAGTCATGTTATAATGTTGTTACCTCTTCAAAAACATCCCGCAAGTTGTGTTTTGTTTCATTCACACATCTTTGAGTAACCCTCCAAAACTCAAAATGTCCTATTTCAACTTGTGATGTCATGTAGTAGCAGTTTTTAAGTTAACAGCTACCTTTTACCTTTAGATCCGCAGAAATTGGTAATTCCAGGGTTGAGATTATCCACATGATTCTAGTGAAGGTGTGTGGAGTTTACAAACACAGCGCAGCACTTCCTGTATTACCACATGACATCACAAGGTGGAACAGTGCGTTTTTCTGTTTGAGAGAAGAGCTCAGCTTAAATATGCAGGGTTTGTGTGTTAAACATGTGCGAATCGGACAAAACACAACCCAGATACGTTTTTGAGAAGAAAACAACATTATAACATAGGTCAGAAAACAGAGTAACACGAGCCCTTTAAGCACGATGGTATTTCATAGAGTCAAAATCATTTATTATTGATCTAACAAGATTGTGATTGAATTTGCTTTATACAGCATTTCAAAAGCTCAGAGGAACAACTGTGACAACCACAACAAGTAAGATAAGGTATTGTAACGCAAACCTACTGGTATACATCTGCTACTAATAAGGAACACATTTTTATATTGAATTTAGATTTGGTAGTATACAACAACGCATTCTTTGACAATGGAATATATGACCAAACCTTTGGGGCATGTGCAGCAGGAGACTGATTGGGTTTAAGATCGTTGCGTGTGGATGCATGACCCCACCCGGCTGATACACGATCCACCAGAGAATTTAGGGACCATTATTTCTGGATTTATTGTATGGGAGGGTTTGTTGCTCATAACATCCGTGGATCCAAGGTGCTATCCATTTCCAGCCAAGTATTAATCCTCGTAGCATGTAACACGTCTTAACACAATCATAAGCCATGGAAAAATGTTGTCAGATCAGGAAAACATCGTTAGACTGTATTATATTCTTAAATTGACTTTACATCATCAGCATGGCTATAGGGTACATGAATCACAGGGGTTTAAAAGTAACTGGTTTCAGTACTGAAGCTGGCACACCCACATGAAACTAAACACATGTACATGATGGAGCTTAATAATGTGGAAAAAATCCTATGGCTTTCAAACATGGCACTGGCTTATTACCAGATCTATTCATATAAGCAGCAACACGCAAGACAGGATTTAGAAAGGCAACTGAGAGCATCATTAAGGAATTTAACCAGGAAAACCTTATCTGGAGGCACAGAATCAAACCTACATGTTTTAGTTGTAGGAAAATACCAGTGCACTAGGAGGAAACTTCAAACTAAGACAGATGTAGACAGTCTCAACACAAAAAGAGTCCAGGAAACAAAACTGGGTGAGACAGGAGTGCGAAAACAATTGTTCCACTGCCCGTCCTTTTTACTCCATACTCCCTACAGGACATAACATTGTGACGTATTTGTTGATGATTAAATGTGAGGACTGAAAAATGCGTTTTGACTTTTTTTTTTCAAGCAACTGGTCATGATTTTTCTTTGCAAAGTACACAATACTGCAGATTTGAGAAGGGTGTTGCAAAAGCGGGTAGATTTGTTCATAGCAACCTCTAGTGGCCAAAGATGGTACTGGCGAGGAAATAGTTGAGTGATACATTAGGTCTAGAACTTATTAAAGAAAGATGACAATATTTACAGCAATAATTTAACAGTTTACAACAAATTAACAACACATACACAGTCATGAAGTTACTGTTGATTAAGGCCTTTCCCTATACACCCTGCACTTAGATTAGCAATAATAACAGTTGAAATAGTATTTTCCACTGCAGCAAATTAGTATCCCACTCCATACCACTTCATTTGGTCCCCTGATTAAATTTGTACTTGTCCTGCAGTTACCCAACATAGACACTAGATGGAGTCAGACACCGCTTATTCCACACACAACTGTTCTACAACACCAGACTGTCCATAAATGTCCAATATAGAAGAATAATGCGCTTCCCATTTCCACTGAAGGCCAAGTCACAAAATCTCTTTCCAGATGAAGATGGAAAGAGAACGAAGGAACTGCGGGAACACTTGTACCGCACCCCGCTCCATTTGTTAAAGAGAATATATTGATTTGCCATTGAAAGTGAAATCAAGATGTCTGCACTTAGGAGGCAGCGGTGAAGCGGCGTAAGCGGTGTGCAGCGGACCAGAACCTAATGCCATCAGTAATCACACAGATCTCCTTTTATTATTGACACACTCACCGCTGGGCCATAGCGCTACTGTTTGATCATTCCTACACAAACTGCTTTTATCAGCCACTGCTAACCATTCTAAATTATTCAAATCGACCTCTTTGTAGTTAATAGCGGTGATTATTCTAGCTTAAACGGTTTAATGTATGCGGTGACAGCCAACAGCGATACAAACCTGTCTCGAGGGATGCGAGAATCTTTCCTAGTGTGAGTCCTTTACATGGCACATTAAAAAAATCCCAGTCACCAGTTAAGTGTAGGTGAGTGAAATACACCAGAGGCACCAAGGCCAGTGGGGGTGGGTCTGTTTCAAAAGGCCATATATTTAAATGATGAGGCGACACTGTCATTTTGCCCACACAGTTAAAAGAGGAGATTAAATGGACAGACACGAGCTGGATAAGGAAGGATTTTGTAGAATTTTTAAGGAGTGAGTGTTTAAGTTTAGACTTTAGCACGAAAAGATAAGGTCTATTTCATTGTCCCCATACAGAAACTTGACAAATCCTTCAATTGCAATGGGGAAACCTGTCAGGAACAGTAGGTGCTCGCGTGAAGTGTAGTCTCCAGATCTTGAGCTAGGTTGGATCATTAGTATCTGGGTTATTAGCCTATTGTGGAAGCTATATAGGCAATCACGTAATGTAGGTCATTGTGCAAGGAACATGGAAGAGGAATGCATGTTTAGCGTCCTGAAGATGTGAGACAATGTTTAAATCCAGGCTCAAAATGGTTCTGTTAACTGTGAATATGACGAGTGAATGTGTTTTTATTCCGCATTTTCTCTTTTAAAGGCTATTTTCTGATCTATGTTATAATGTTTCCTCGCCAAAAACAGACCTGGAGTTGTGTATTGTTTCATTCACACATGTTTAACACACAAACCCTGTATGGCTGTGTTCTTCTCTCAAACAGAAAACACTCTGTTCCACCTTGTGATGTCATCATGTGGTAATACAGGAAGTGCTCCTCTGTGTTTTTTTAAGTCCATTTATCTTCACTAGAATCACATGGATAATTTCATCTCTGGATAAGCCAATTTCTACTGAACAAAAGGTAAAAGGTTGTTGTTCACATGAAAACTACCACTTCATGACATCACAAGGTGGACTAAATTTGTGTGAATGAAACAAAACACAACTCAGGGATGATGAGGTAACAACATTCTAACAAAAAAAGGCAAGGCAAGTTTATTTGTATAGCGCAGTTCGTACACAAAGTAATTCAAAGTGCTTTACAAAATAAGAAAGACATTAAAATCACACAAATCAAAACATAAATAATCACAAATAATCAGCATAAAATTAACATTAAAACAGACAAGTGCAGAATAAAAACCTTTCAGTCATAAAAGCTCAGGCTAAAAGCTCACAATAGTCAATTTTGCATAATATAGGACCTTAAATGTTAATTTTACAATGATTATTTATGTTTTGACTTGTTTGTGTTGTGATTTTAATGTCTTTCTTTTCTGTAGAGCACTGTGAAGTATTTCGGGTATAAACTGTGCTATACAAATAGACTTTCCTTGCCTTGCCTAGAGTCTAAAGATATAGAAACTCCTGAAGAAACAGACCCTGCATTTGCAAGTTTAAAGTACAAAAGTGTGACTGGATGTGATTATATGTTGTAAACAGGAAATTGCCCGTTGTCCGTTACAATGTGATGCTTTTTTAAGTAGTATAAAACTATGGTCAGGTCAAACTATGTTATATTTTCAGCAGACTCACACTGCAGACGCATCAATTGAATACATTTCGAAAACAAACAGAAAACTCTTATATATTCTTATGATGTTGTGGGTCTGGAACTCCTCCAATGATTTATTTCCAGCTTTAATAAATCTTGCCAGGCCATAATGCCCTGTTTCTCTAATACACTGCAATCTGATTAATTTTATGCCCTTTTGAATTGAGATGTTATTTAAGTTGTGTCCATTACTAAGAAAACTCAATTAACGTGATTTGCTGGGATAGAGTCAGCTTTTATTATAGTGGCCATCTTTAAAAGTCCAGAAATCGGCCGTGACAACAAAAGGCCTTGTCTCTTCACAACTGCGCCGATGATAGGTGGAAGCGGGATGGTATTTACAAAGCTGAAAAATGCGCCAAGATAAGACTGAAAAAGACTCTTTGAGGAGTAGCTACCAAAAAAAATCAAAAGTTTTCCCAGAAACTATTTTTATTTTAACCAGCCTCAGCTAACTCCGACTGTCTGAATTGCATGCTAATTTGCAATATAAAGTCTGAGAAAGTCCCGACTTCCAATAAAACCGCTTCATACTTTTGTTTTGCGTGCAGCTTTTTGCCTATAAGTCTTTTCCTTGAGTCTGTTTGTTGACCCATCCCCCGCGGGCCTCTGTCAACACCAGCAGTCGAGTGTGTCCAGGGAGGTCAAGGGTCAAAGTGCCGTGGGGTCGGCCGTGACCAGGAATCTGCCCTTTTCTTTCCTTTCTTATAGGAGTTCAATAGTGCATAGCAACGAACAACGGGACAGTGGTAGAGGATCAAGAATGCTGCTTTACTAAAAGAGGAAATTAGTATTTTTTCACAGATCTATTGACTCTGGAGTTTAGATTTAGATCGTTTAGGCGTTTGTCTGTGTCATGTTAGCCCGTTAAGGTGCATTTAAGGCATTTATGGTTTGAATTCTAACTGTCCAATCCAATAAAGTTAGAAAGTACTAAAAATATCTTTAAAACATGCAGGTCATGCACTCCTAAACCTCTAAGAATCAAAATTGTGCAATGAGATACTGAAACTAGCATAACCCTAAAACATATAACATTTATCTATAAATTAAATCCTGGACAATGCTCCCCAAAGTCCCCAAAAGTATTATAGTACGCTTACTTAGGACACTCCATAAATCCCCCAGACAATGGAAACTGCCCCCAACTGACCCAACCTTCCCCGTCCCGTCCAAACTAAGCTATTAAACTATAACTTTACGAATACACAGCCACCAGGAGATAAGAGTAATGAAGAAAACAACCATAAACAGCTCAATTTTAGTAGCAGGCAAACTCTGAATATCATTTCTCATTATAAAACAGTGTGCTGGTTTGAACATTAAAAGAAAAGCAAAAGCCATCTTCGTTTTTAAAAGTTCAAAACAGGTTTTATTAGCTGTCCTTCCCGTATCCAGTTATAGCTGGATGTTCCTGCACGGTGTAAAAGCAGCATCTGTTTCTTTTAGATGTCTCTCTGCAAGTTACTACTCTGTGAGCAAAAACACCAGACACTAAACCTTGGTCTGAAAAAGGAATCTATTAAAATAAATTAGACCAGATGAACGTCACTGGACTAGCATCAGACACATTTGGAAGACGGAAATATTACTCAGTATCACAAGAACATTTAGTAGAATCAAGTTAATAGTTAGAAAACATACTTATATTCTTGAGTTGAACTAGATCCAATATGGTATAGTTAATGTATGACAGTCTAAGTTTACTTATCTCTAGAAATGTGAATCTATATGTTAAAAAAAATTGTATAACTAATGTGAAAATTACTCTTGTGTACAAACTCTTGTGTTTTAGAGGCCTGTCACGATAACAAATTGTCAAGTTCGATATATTTCTGAAGTAAATATACATGATAAACGATAATATGGAAACTAATTCATGCCACTGACTCCAATTTAAACCACAAAAACTACTCTAAATGTATAATATGGTTAAAATTGCTAAAAAAAATCATGAGCTGCAACAAATAAACAGCAGGATGAAACACTTTAGTAGTTAGTTTGCATCTGTAATGCGTCATACAAGTCATTAATTTAATCTTTTACAGCTTAAATCTTATCATATAGCCCAAAAATAACCAACGATTTTCCCAGTAGTGCAAAGAAAATGTGCACACGACGAATACTGACCCAAAAAATACTCTATTGAATAAGTCGATATAGTAATTATCATGACAGGCCTAGTGTTTTGCCTGTCTTGAACTGTCTGAAGCGTCTTTGAGAGTCACGAAAAGCGCTATATAAATGTTATTATTACTAACGACTATACGGCTTGTCACTATATCCCACAAGCTTTCACATTCCTTGCACTATTTACTGTATAGCTCAGCGTTAACTGGCTGTGACACATATGGAAAGTTCTTCTTACGAATCCGCTTCAAACAACTCCACTCATCCCCGGTTTTCTCTTTGCAAGCCGTAAGCTCCATACGCCGAGCTCTTTATTTGTGCCTTAAAATCTGGAGACAATTGAGGACTGAGATATGTGTAAAACCGCAGAACCCCTCCCTCACCCGCTCGCCACATCCACTCCCAAACTGCGTAAAGAGCCATCCTGCACAAAAGGCCAATAAAACCCAAAACGGTTACAGTATAAGTTAATCCTTTGGACCATCTTTACTGACCCCTCAAGACCACTTAAGACAAAATTGTATCAAATTGAATCCACGAAACATCAAGCTGCACAATGTCATGACTTCTCTAATAAGGTTCAGATGTTCCAAAGTGCTCCCTTTAGCCAATTTAACAGCGATCGCTATAGCGCTGCAGTCAATAAGGCAGACTTGGAAGATTCACTTTGAGGGGGTATTTAATAAGGGATTTGGCGTGGCGGGTCAGTAGGTGTAATCCCGGAGATAGCTGGAGTGCCTTCTTTCAAATAGAGTCCCATCTCTTTGCGTGCAGTGCTGAATACCAATGCATCCATACAGTGCAGCGATTTTAACCCTATTTTAACCGCATGTGCGTAGGGACCAGATGGGGACTCTCCTGGTTTGCGTCCGCAGCTGAAAGCTTAATTCGGGCATTCACCAGTGACAGGCCATTCATTAGCAAATAGCTCACGACCACTCCTCAAAAACACACGATGGAAATAAGAAAATTGGCGGAGGCTGGATGAGAAAAATGGAAAAGCCCAGACTCATTCATGGCCTTCAAGTTTCTGGCTTTTATCTCAGTAAAACCAAGGCCGAAGCTGCTGTCACTTTGAAAACACAAAATTCAATTAAAAAACACAGATGTGCAGAGTGTTTTTGTGCAAATTGTGCGTTTTCTCTCAAAGATTCAGCCGAGATGAGCACAAAGATAAGGACGCCTGGCATGGGCTGGAGTCATCAGTAGTTAAAGGAAATGTGTTATCGGATTTGATGGTAATGATAAAGCTTTTTTTTTAAATCGTTTTCGACTGAAGAAAATGTGCTTGGCAGGGAGGAGTGCAATGCTTTTTATGGAGCTTTTCGGAGCCCGAAATCAAGGCAGGTATTGTGCGGTGATTGCTTCAAAAATACCTGTATTTCGTTTTTGCCCTTGAAAGGTTGGAGTTTGCGAGACAAGAGCGTTTCTTCCAATTCTTTCAGTTTAGAAAAAGATAACACAGATTAATTAAAGCGGCACTATATAACTTTTCTACTGGATTGTCCGCTGCCTGCTTGTCTCCATGGAAGGTCTTTGCTTCGTCTTGAATGTTCCACAGTATGAAATTTAACTTTTATACCTTGCATTTATTTATTTTCAGGTGTTTTTTGTTGTTAAAAGAGGGGATTTTGTGTAATTTTGCTCGTTTTTTTAATCTTTTCACCATGTTATACCGTTGTTCCCTCATCAAAAACCCACTTGAAGAGGTTTTAAATGTCATCCGTGCATGTTTGAGTATTTTGGCAATCTCTCTCGGGCTTATAAAACACGATAACACGTTGTTTTCAGCGAATATAGCATTTTCAAAAGGTAATGTGAGAACTAAATATGTTATGCATTAGCGGTTAATACCCCATAGAAGTCTAAAACCCCCTCTTTAAAATATACCTTGGGGAAACATGCTTTCTTACACAGAGCAGCCTCGCCTCTCCTCAGATCTGACCTCTTAACTTGGCCTAGTGGCGCAACCTATTTGTGTCCATGAAGATAGACAAGTTTAATGACATACTGTGGAACATTCCAGACAAAGCAATAACATCAAGTAGACCCGGTCACAATAACAAAGTTTGACGCATGATATATTTCTACAGAGATATACTGCGATAAACGATAAGATTGAAACTACTTTATGCTACTGACACAATTAAAATTAAAAAGTTAATCCCGATAAAACATTTTCAAATAGACAGGATCATAAATAGAAATGAGTTGCAACAAATAAATTGCCAAATGAACCAATGATTATCCATAGATCCTCTACAGCCCGAATCTCAGCTTAAAAAAAATAACAAAAATGTCCCTAATTTTGAAAAGAACAAGTACTCACGATAAATATTGAATCCCAAAATATATTGTTCCAGCTTTCATATATTGAAAGTCAATATAGTAATTATTGCCTCCACCAAAAGACCAGCCTGTAGCTCATCAAACTGTTTTGTTCTGGGTTTGGTGCTGAAATATTTAAAAATGAGGCAACAATGAACAATGCAATGAAGCTGATAAAGTCTTAAAGTTAAGCTACCGTGTATGTTATATGCATCTAGCACTCCATCGCAATAAAAAAATGAGTCCAATTGGCAGCTAATTGACTTTGTGTGTGCTGCCACTGGGTAAGTAAACAACATTGGCAATTGCAAAATGTGTTTACGCAACAAGATGCTTCATATCAACGTAGTATACTGTTGCTATAAACCGAATAAATGCGTTGTTGTTGTTATTTTGGGTCTCCATGCCATGCTCATCCTGCAGAATTAGTGGGCATGTATTGCTTTTTCATTGCGTTGCCTATGAAATCAACATCCCTGTAATCCCAAACCCCAAATGCACTCCACATGCACACGGCATAAACAAAATCAACCTACGAGTCTTTGTTCTCTTCACTTCATCTCATAAACACCATTAATCAAAAGAGTCCACAAAATGCCAACACATCAGTTTCAACGCGATGTTATAGATCTCTCCGTAACCCACCCTCCCACCTACGGACCTACCACCATCCCTTCTCATCCCTGATTCCCAGCACATGAGTAATTGTCAGGGCCTCTGAAGTGATTGTGGCTTTCAGCGCTAATGGAAGCCCTGCACATTCATTATTCAGTCCAGGAAACAGGAGTGCTGCAAAGCGTCGGGGGACCTGTGAGTTATGGCCCGAGTGAACTAACCTCAGTCCAACGGCGATGATGGTAGGGTTGTGGTGATAGAAGAGCCGTGCACTTTCTCCCCCCTGATTTTTTCGGCACCTCCCATTCGTCCATTTGCGGAGAAGACCGGGGCACCACGCGGAGAAGGACAGATCCCATCGCAGCTGCCGTGCGGTCAGATGGCGGTAATGGGCGTAGCGTCTATCGGGGAGATAGAGTGACAGACAGGCCAAAGATTAAGGGTGTCATTGGGTGCAACTGCATACGGGGACCAGGCAGAAAGGGAGGCTATCGCGGCTATTCGACGTCTGAATAGATTTCTCGCTCGTTTTGATTTACAATGGCAAGAATTGAGAAAAAGTACTTCATTTGGAAACGCTGTCACTGTGACCAAATAAATGACGTGAATACAAATAAACGCACTGTGAAACATGAAAAAACGATCTACAGTGTTGACATAGCATTCGCAGAAATTGATAGTTTTGTTTTGTTTGTTTGCATAAAGCTGGGCAGTCGTTTTTGGAACCTAGCATGTTTTATCAGCCTGAACACATAATAATTACTACCATATTTAAATATATACTAAGATAAACACATCGACATGGTTAGATTTTAGTTGATTACAAGTGTGTTTTGTATGTTTACATGTGCATTCATTGATTTCGTTGTCCTTTCACTGAATTATTCTTGTAATTTCTGTTCCTTTTAGGCAAATAAAGTAGCTAGTCCACATGCGAAAATGAGATGATTCTGTATTCTAACACAAAGTAAAAATCAATATTTATTTGCAAGTTCTTTGGCTAATTGCTGTTACCGTATCATGATGATCACTGCAGCATAATCCAGCGCAGAACTTCTCTCCAGAACATATTAAACCTGGACAAAAGACACTCAGTTCAATAGATAAAGTGATTTTACATTATCGCTATGACTACTCCAGAGCGGTTATCTCCAAAACTCTAGCTCATTCAAGTGTTGGATTTACGAGGAAAGCAAAAGCAGAGAATACCGCTGGGTTGTTTTTTTTTTTGACCGGTAGGAGGGGGGTTCTGGTTGACCTACAGATGGCGAGAAAACAGATAGGTTTGATATGTGAACATGCCTGCACTTGCGCTCTGAAGGAAAGGGATATCTCCACTTTGAGTCATTCAACACAGCAACTCCGCGCTTCCAAAGAGCAACAAGCAGCAGACAGAATTCCAGCAATGCACTTAAGCCTTCTTCATTTCCCATGTCTAGACCCAGGGAGTCCCGCTGATACAGGGCTTTAAACTGAAAGTCACAACTAGCTGTGACCAGGGGCGAGTTTTGAACAGCGACAGAGGCCATGTAGGTAAATAGCTCTGACGAGGTTAAGTAAACAGCTAAACCGAATGCCGAGGGTTGCAAGGGAGAACTCAAGACACACTTCTACCAATAAAACCCAGTATATATTAAAGTTTATATATATCTGACTTGAAACTTTCATTGTAACTATGAGCAACCGTGAAGTTCAAAGCTTGCATTAGTACATCTTGTATCGCCTTGAATAAGAATAGGAATAAGGAGGACATTAAAATCACACAACTCAAAACATAAATAATCACAAATAATCATCATAAAATTAACATTAAAACAGAAGAGTGCAGAATAAAAACCTTTCAGACATATGCACAGATAAACAGAACAGTTTTGAGCCTGGATTTAAACATTGTCAAAGTAGAGGCCTGTCTCACATCTTCAGGAAGACTGTTCCAGGTTTTTAGTTGCATAAAACTGAAACGCTGATTCTCCATGTTTAGTCCTGACTCTGGCACCAGCAGGAGGCCGGTCCCTGAAGTGTGAGAGAGTGTGAGATGGTTCATCTGGAACTAACATGTCAAAGATGTACTTTGGTGCTGGTCCATGGAGAGACTTGTTCACACTGAGCTGTTTTAAAGTCTATTCTCTGAGCCACAGGAGCCAGAGACCTGAGCGCAGGACTTATGTGCTCATACTTCCTGGTTCTAGTCAGGACCCGAGCAGCAGCGTTCTGGATGTACTGTTCTGTCTTAAGGCTCCTTTGGAGAAGTCAGTGAGCAGGACGTTACAGTCGTCTAACCTACTGGAGACAAATGCATGGATAAGTCTCTCTAAGTCTGGTTTTGACAGTTTACCTTTGATTTTTTGCAATGTTCTTTAGGTGGTAAAAAGCTGCAGATGTTATTGATTTGATGTGGCTGTTAAAGTTCAAGTCCGAGTCCATTATTACCCCTAAATTTCTAGCCTGATTTGAAGGTTTTACAGAGAGACTGGAGGTGACTGCTGACACTTTCTCTATGTTTCTGTGGGCCAAAGATGATGACTTCAGTCTTGTCTGAGTTTAGCTGGAGAAAGTTGTTTTGCCTCCACACACTGATCTGTTGGATGCAGTGACAGAGTGAATCCACTGGTCCATATTCACATAGATCTAAGTGTCATCTGCAGAGTTGTGGTAGGACACATTACAGGAATGGTTTACAAGAACATAGCTAGTATTGTGGATTTCATTCCAGAGTGATATTCTAGGAAAAAGCGTTTTAAATATTAGTTTAGGTGATTATGTTGTTCTAGTTTTCAAATGCTTCCCATACCAGGATCTATGAAAACACGGCATTACCACTTACAGTACGCTCTCTGTACAATTACATGTGTTATCAATTAGAGACATATTGTCCAATTTACAGCGGGTAATACTGTATAAAGTGAATAACTCTCAACAGAGGAAAAAGCACTTTCAATAGAAGCAAGCAGAGAAATATATGCCCAGCCATGCACCACTACACAAACCATTTTGGGAGATTTCAGAACTCGTAAATGCAACTCTCTACTCGGGATTTCATCCTTTTCCCTCACGCTGCTACTGCTGTCAATCTGCATTGCTGAATCAAACATGGGCTGGGAATTGGACAAATTATTCATCTTATGTCAAAACAAAGATTTGAATGAAAGAATACACGAGAAAAACTAGGATGACTCTGGATGTTCTGTTGGAAATGCCATGTGCTCCCATTGATACAGGCAAAACAATTCTTAGTTTGATGTCTTAAGCTATCTCGGTATTGTAAAACACGCGTTAATGTGTGAATAAACCTACGTGTGTGTCTGCAGTAGTTTCAGTTCGGTAGCACGAAAGCATGTTGCTATAAAAATGAACCAATTAATTTGATTCGGCAACCAATGTTTACGATACAGACTCTGAACCCAAGAGAAGAATAGTTAAAGAGATTAGGGTTTTGGTAATGATGAATAAATGTAATATGACAGAACGTGCCAAGAAGTTAGTGTGTTACATTGGAGTTGAAGAAAAAGCATGCAGAAAAGGCTGGAGCTGATATAACTTTGCCCCTGGTGTGTTTTGGGGGAAATATTCAATTACTTAGCAGCACAAAATGAAACAGTAGCATGAGTAGCAAACCATTACCGTAAATACACAAACTATTAAGCTGAATTAGAGATCTCATAGCTCTGCATGTACGCCATTACTGCACAGAATAGAAACTCAGTGTGACATCTCAATCTGACATATGTAAACGTGGGATGTGCACTTTCAGGGTTATATATGCTCTATCAAGTAAACCGTTTATTAGATGAGCCTATAGAGATGCAAAGAATCCTGCTGCTTGGCGTACCATTACACTTGAAAGCATCTGTCAAATAGCATCTGGTGAAGACGGTGACAGCAATGTGTCTCTCTTGAAATTGTCATTACAATTTCCACAATGAAATGCTTCCCAAACGTTTGCTAACATTGTAAGTATGAGTGCAAATTTACTGCAGGTCACATGACTGTATAAATCTAAGGACTAGCTGCACTAGACCTGAGATGGGAAAGAGGATTTTTAGATGTTTTGCTTCAGAAAAATGGAACACACTCCAAGGAAAGGGAAAATTAAGAGTCGCTGGTGACACAATCGGAATTTAATAATCTGATAACAACATTTTTGGACCATTTTAATGTTTTATATGGACTTTTTTTGTTTGTTTTTTCTGTTTGAATTGTACTTTAAACAGGGCACCAATGAAAAAGAGACCCCAAGTGATCTCATTGGGTTCCCCTGTATAAATAAATGAATAAATAAATAAATAAAATGTTTGTATTGAACTATAAACCGATTATTTCAGTGGATATTTGCTATATATTTATTTTTATTAGCAGAAAAAACAGTGATAAAGAACCTGATTCGAGTCAATTCAAAGGTCTTATTCTTACTGTACACAATAGATCTTTGCAGTTAATCCCAGTTTGCTTCTTTGGACAGCTCTTACTAGACTAGAAGCTAAACCCTCTGACAGGTTAGACCTATATTATAAAACCTCCAGCCTGCATTCATTCACAGATAATTAATTAAACGAGCACAGGGCCCCAGAAATGCTACGCACCAATAACACTGCTGCTTCTCACTGGCGCAGCACCCAATTTATCTCTGTCTTATTCTGCCCCTCTAACACGCGCGTCCCTCCTGTTACCGGCAGAGATTATAATTTATTTAAAATAGTGACATAATTTTGAGGAGGAAAAAAAAAAATCCCCTGCCTAGGTATATCAATTATGATAATGGCAGCGTGCGCAAAAGTACCACACAAACACCCGCACACGCACACACCATCCCGCTCCCTCCTTCACACGACCCGCCCACCATCTCGGGACCTGCGTCACGTGACTCTCCACAGTCACACTCCTCTCTCTCTCTCTCTCTCCTCCTCCTCACCAGCACAATTTACCCAGCGCCCGGTGAAGACGCACGCACATTAGACCATCCCTCTGCGCATTTGGCTGCTGATGCACGGATAAAAAAAGGACATAATGGACTCTTCAAAGCTGGAATTTGAGTTTAATCGTTCTGCGTTTAAAGGACTTTGATAGAAAACGGACATGAACTGGCTTGAACGCATGTGTGATCTCCGCGGGGCTGAATGGGACGCGCGCATCCGCTCCACTGTGGACTGATTCTCCTCAGCCCTGGTGTCTCTTTACACCTTCACCATGAGGCTCGTCTCCGCAAACTTCTTAGCACTGCTGTTCATGTGCGCCATCGGGAGCGTGTTCTACGTCTGGAGCGCGCTGGAGAGCCGCTTGGAGCGACACAAGAGGGGATTCACTATACCAGGGGGAGCTCTCCCTGCGGACCTCTCCTCGAAAACTTTCCGTGCGTTGCTGGCTGTCCCGGTAGCACCACAGAAAGCTCACTTGGGAGGTCGCAACGTCACGGATCACACGTTAGGAAGTGGTCATTATCATATGAATGGATACAACAAGAGACGGTCAGCGCGGAAAGGGGGTCCGGTCAAGTTAGGAGGCTCCCCTTTAGAGGATGGGATATTCTGGAGCGAACGGTTAGAGGAGCTGCTTCCAGTGGGCTTCACGGAGGACGAGGCGCGGGAGTGGAGGGAGAAAGCCAGAGAATATCGCGTTGTGAAGCTGGAGACTGGATGTGGAAGGATATCCAACCAACTCGCCACTTTTGAGGACGGTTCCAAAGCTTGTGTGCGTTATGGCATCAACGCGGATCAAGTGCAAGGGGAAACTCTGACGTATTACCTCGCCAGTCTGTTGGGTATCACGAACCTGCCTCCTCTGGTGCTGTCCCAGCTCAGCTCTGACAGCGAGCAGTGGCAGGCAGTAAGGACGCGCATGGAGGGGCTACAGTGGAGCGAGAGAGCCGTGGTTTCTCTCACACAGTGGGTTTCTAACCTGACTGGAGTGGTGACACCTGCCCCGCTGAGACAGGAGAACAGCGGGCTTCATCCAAGCCTCAAACAACTGTGGAACCAAAGCGCAGCGGAGCTGCTGGAACTCATGCAGTGGTCAGACCTCATTATTTTGGACTATTTGACCGCGAACTTTGACAGGCTCGTGAGTAATCTGTTCAGCCTGCAGTGGGACTCGCGCATTATGGAGCGAGACACCAACAACCTGCTCAGAACGCCTCGCGGGGACTTGGTTTTTATCGATAATGAGGCAGGACTCGTGCATGGATACAGAGTGCTGGACATGTGGGAGAAATATCACAAGACTGTGCTGAGTTCTGTGTGCGTCTTCAGGCGGAGGACAGCGCAGCGCGTGGCCGAGCTGCACAGGCGCAGAGACGCCCGGACCAGGCTCATGGAGCTCTATCGAGACAGCGAGCCTTTGTCCTTCCACTTGGGCTTCCTGTCAGACGAGCACGCTGCGCTGCTCCAGGACAGAATAGACACGTTGCACAGACACATATTGCACTGTAAAGCAAAGTACAGCCAGCTGTGAACAATGGAAAGCAGGTGTTCCGTTGCCTTTGCGCACGATACACCTGCGCAAGCTGTCTCCACTGCAACTACCTCATGTGAATAGATGCCTACTTTATACATGATACAGCTGAACACGTGTTTGTAAGCTCTTTTTTTGTAATTTCACTGTATGCCTCATAGTAAGGATTCCTTAGACTCTGTGTCTAATTTCAGTACAAAGGCAAAAGCTTTTCTTATCCGTTTGAACCTGCCTTGTACTGGTTAATCTTAGCCTTAAGTTATCCCTTGACTAATGTATTTGTGTTATTGGCTTTACATTTTTGCACTGTTGCTTTTTCACAGATAGCTCAAGCTCTCTATAGTCTGTGTTCAGCCTTAAAGCCACATTTAGTGTATATTTTGTAATTAAGTTGTAAATATCGTCTGCTTTTGTACATTTCAATGCACCTTTAATTTAACATGCATTGTAACATTCCACACCAACTTTTGATAAATACAGTAATTTAAGACGTGAAACTTCTGTGCTGGGTAAATTATTATTTTATTGATCACTGAGTGTTATAATGTATATCTTGTTTTGAGAAAATACTACTTTTACTATGACCTTATGCGGTTTGGGAATTATTCCAGTATTGCACATTTCAATAATGGGTGAACACTCAACCTACAGCTAATCTTCATGACCTGCTTTTTAGATCCCATCATTGATGTATTGATGTTTTGAACTAGTTGGTTTACACAATGGGTAAGACAAATTACAAATGAATACAATGCTTTTTAACCGAACAGACTTATCCTAGTAATAATAAATTATGGCTAAAGGTTTAAAGGGGCTACATTTAGCAAAATCCACTTTAAAAACATCATACCATGGTGCAACAGTTAGACCTCTTGCGTCAATCCTGTGTTATCTGGCACTGTCTGTACTGAGGTCTGAAAATACTTAATCCCACAAACCCAAGCCTCTCCCACTAAGTTCAAAACAGAGGCACACCTGTTTTGTATGTACAGAAAATACCGACAGTTTTCTTCTATCCAGATGTTTGTGACTTGGGTAAGTTGGAAAAAATACATCAAAATACCTCAACTTTTGTAGATAAGCAAAGGGGGAGTTATGCCTCAAGTAAGTATGTAGAGTGATTAGATATAATGGGGACAAAATCAGGTATTGCCTCATTATAGTGCGTGGCAATTTAGTAGAAGCTGTCTGGAGTGTTTTACTTTCATTGCCTCATTGTCAGATATTCCTAAGGCTCAATGTTCCCCCAGGAGCCATTCTGTCAGCCCCAGGCAAGCTCCAACAGGGCTCCCCTAACAATCCTACTCAAAATGATGAAGTAAAGAAGACACGGTGGATCATTTGTGCAAAAAAGCTCTTACCGTTTGCTAACTACTACATCCACTCTACAGGAGACAGATGGTAACATGGGGCTAACAAAACAAACGTGGACTGCAAACTGTTATTGGTTCAACGTGTCCACGAAACCGCAATTAATGAACGCCTTGGTCTCGGAGGAGGGCGGTTCACATGTGTAGTTTGTAACCGTATCCCTCAGTAGTGCGTAAGGTACATGTACAAGTAACGACAGCTACCCACCTTCGCTATTTTGACGAATACGCCTTCACTTCAAAGCCTTTTAGCCATACTTTTCTTATTAGTTCCACCGGGTGCCTCACTCCATCCACGGGTAGATTTACAAGCACATCTGATGGACGTCAATGATAAAACAAATTCTTTAGAGGCGTCCAGCTCTTTGTTCATTTAAACTGAGCGATTTATTACTTCCAAGTCTAGACAAAGGTCTTTAGATCTGAATGTCAAATGCATCCATCAAGACATTAGCCTATCAATGGTTCTGTTAGTTTGGGCTTTCATTAAATGTTGATGTAGACGTAGTGGACTTTTTTCTCAAGTTTGCACAATACTACATGGATAAAGAACGATTAACATGATGCAAAGGACAATATTGGCACATACAAAACCACTATTCTCCTGATCTGCTCACTCATGCCAAACCTGTTGTAACCAATTGTCAACTTTAGGGCCCTACGTATGTCCCCAAATAAACATTCTGTTGGATACTATGGCTTTCAGATGACATTTTAGTCATTTCTCATGGAGTTCATTGCTCAGCTAGAGATCTTATTGTTGTAATTATTAGTTATGGAAGGCACTTAGCGTTAATTAATTCCATTACATCATAAGAAAATGTATTATTTCAGTCCAGGACCTTCAGGCCTTAAGTTGAACTGGCCCAATTGATCATAATCAGTCCTTTTTACGGTGAATTGGAGTAATCCTACCAATATAGCCTAAATAACATCACATTACATTGTCATACAGGACTACTATTAATATTTCAAGCCTTATTTAAAGCATGAAATCAAAACTGTGTTAAATACATCCATCTGAATTATCCACTGTAGTAATTAAGTAAGTAAGTAATTAAACTTTATTTATATAGCACCTTTCACAGATAAAATCACAAAGTGCTTTACAGAGTGCAAATAAAAATAGATAAAAATAGATAAACAACAACAATAAATGTTCAACAGGTAAAATAAGACAAAGAGTAGTAAATTAACTAAAAGCCTGTCTGAATAACAGTGTCTTCAGCTGCTTTTTAAAGGAGTCAACAGAGTCAGCCACACGAAGAGACAAGGGCAGGGCATTCCACAGTTTAGGCGCTACTGCTTGAAAGGACAGGTCTCCTCGAGTTTTAAACCGGGTCTTAGGGACCTTCAAAAGGTTTTGGCCCGAAGACCGGAGGGAGCGGCCAGAGGTGTAAGGAACCAGCTTTTCCGAGATATATTCAGGGGCCTGTCCATTAAAAGCTCTAAAAGTCAAGACTAAAATTTTAAAATCAATTCTAAATTTGACAGGTAACCAGTGTAAAGAGGATAAAACCGGAGTGATGTGTGCCCTTCTGTTGGTTCCTGTTAAAAGCCTCGCTGCAGCGTTCTGGACCAACTGGAGACGAGTGACTGCAGATTTGTTAAAACAAGTAAAAAGAGAATTACAATAATCTAAACGAGAAGAAATAAAAGCATGAATAATCAATTCCAGATCAGATTTAGATAACATTGCCTTCAGTTTGGAGATAGATCTCAGATGGAAGAAGCAGTTTTTAACCAACTGTCTAGAATGGCTGTCCAGGGACATTGACTGGTCCAATAGAACACCAAGGTTTCTGAGGATAGGCTGGGAAGAGGAGCCCAGAGAACCCAGGTGTTGTTTGATTAAAGGAACTTTCTTTTCAGGAGCAACGATCAGAGTTTCAGTTTTCCTATAACTTAATTGAAGACAGACTGTATTGACCGCTGGCTCTCCCTGTCGAATATTTTTCAAGATATGGCCCTTGGTGAAAAGAGTTTGGGCACCGCTGGTCAAAACTATGGCCCAGGTGCCAAATACGGCCCTCAGATGATTTTTTATTGGCCCTCACGCCTTCTGCTCAACCTCTAGAACATGAAATTGCATCGTGATAACAGAGCTCAAATTCATGTTTCGACCGCGTTGTCAAAACTATATAAAAAGTCCCCATATGAATGATCCACTATAAAGACCACCAATCTGTGGCCTTTCTTTCTAGTATGTTTCCATATTTAGACACCTCCTAAAACAAACACCTTCAACAAACGTAATGTAGTCTACTGTTACACCATTTTCAAAACCTGCTTATGTTTTAGACAGAATGCACGCAGACTGAACACTGTACTTGTTATCAGAGATTCATTGAGGGGATTATAGGCTCATTCTAGCAACATCTACAATGCACAAAAGCATTTAGGAAACTGGGCCAATTGAATCAGTTGTTTTCTATTTTGGTTATTTGTCTCCTGACAGTGGGAGTAAATAGTTTAGTCTTTGTATGCTCTCTCTCCTAGCTACGATGTGCAAGCAATCAAACCCCTTTGCCACATATTCTCATTGAACTTAGAGGCTTTACCCGGCTAAGCGCCTACTGCAGCTGTAATAGGGGCTTAGGGGATCAATATGCACATTGACGTTTTATAGGGGGCGAGTGGGTATGCTAATGTCCTGGTTGGCGTGTGTGTTTTACCATGCTGGAGGGCAGTGCTGCAGCTGGCCACGGCGCTCCAGGCACGTCTCCACACTGCAAAGAAGAGATTTACGACAGTGAGGATTAGACACAAAGCCAAAGTGCGGTCTGCATGTCTAAACGTGAGTCTTCCTCCTCCGCTTCACATCTACGCACCGTTCATGCCTGCAGTTTACCCACATCTGCGTTCTCAGACCCGAGCAGCCTACGTTTGGTGTCTTTGTGTGTTTGTTTATGTACTTATTTTAGTGTCAGTAAGGCAAAAGTCCTCTACCTGATTTTTTTCCACATTTATTTGAGCTAAATTACCCCAGTACAGATTTATTGTGTAAGAAGCACTTGAGATGAAAAAAAGGTCTGCTGCTTGCTGTCGGTGTCTAATTATAAAGCAAATTATAATTAATTAGGAAGTGTGTGTAAACATGTAAGTTGTTGTTAGCTCTATCATCACAGTGAATACTTGAGTTGGACGGAACGTATAAGGTAAGTGAAACTGGACAGCTGCAAAATGTTTAAAATGATGGTAGTTCTGTTTTTTTCATGTTTTTAAGACAGTACGAATCAGGTACAGTGCTTTTAAAGGTCCTATATGACACAAAATGGATTCTTGTGAGCTTTACGCCATGTTATAATGCTGTTACCTCATCAAAAAATGTCTGGAGTTGTTTTTTTTTTCATTCATACATGTTTGAGTAACCCTTTTTTGTTACTTATTAGTCTGTTTACATCTCCAAAGCTCAAAATGCTCTGTTCACCCTTGTGATGTCAAGCAATGTAGTTTTCAAGTGAACAACTACATTTTATTTGAGCAAAATTGGCGATACCAGGGCTAAAATAATCCAAATGGGTCTGGTTAAGGAGTATGAAGTTTAAAAACACAGTCGAGAGTATTTCCATATGACATTACAAAGTAGAACTGTTGGAAGTGGAAGTGTTTTCTGTTCGTGGGTTAAAGTTAGGGAACTCAAACTCAGCCTAAATATGCAGGGTTTATGTATTAAACATGTGTGAATTAAACAAAACACAGCTCCGAGTATGTTTTTGATAAGGAAATATTACAACAGATCAGAAAATACTGTAATATGGGCCCTATATGGACAAAAATGGACAAACCATGAATGAAAAGGAACAGAAAGAACAGTAATCTCATGTCATTTGCCCCTTTTTCCAGTTTGCAACATTACACAACACATTTAAACACATTCATTCCTTATTCAACACATGCATAAACTACAGTGAAAGTGACACAAAAAAATCCATTTACATAGAGGACTGTTCACGATCTATGGCACAGGAACATTGGGTATTCGCTTTGCAAGCTCGTAAGTAGCTACCAGGCCACTCCCATATTGAAGAAGCAGATGGGAGCGACATCCTTTGTTATTGTTGGCTGCTAATGGGGCCACAGACTTCTAACAACTAACGAGGAATCTCAAACTTTAGGAACTGCTACTTGTGGAAGTCTGCATTCTATTTTTATTCAAAAGACTTCCCAATTAAAACCTGAATGAAATTAATTTGCTAAGAAAATGCAACGAAAGCGGGGCATAAGATCCTTTCCTTTGTGTCCCTATGCAAGACACGTCCACTATATTGATTAAATCTACCACTAACATGATCGTTTGACTATTGTTGCCTTGAAAATAGGGATGAAACAACAAAAAGTGCTTCCAAACAAACTAGGGACAGATGTTGGATTTGTGGAGCTATGAGCTGATTAAAAAGCACTTGAAACGAACACTTACTTAAGCCTAACCAATTACTTAGAAAATAGTATAAATCCTGTTTTAAATCAATTAACACCGTAACTTATCTACAATTCCTCTCCTCCCTTTTTCCCCACGAAAGAGCACTCCATCCACTACATCTGTGGCCTTAGAGCTGCGCATCAGTCTTCCAGCCACCTCCTGCGATGTCATTCGTTAATTAAATCCAAAATGAAAACGCTCATTTGGCTAATTAGTCGTTTTTGGAGAAACCCAAACATTTTAGCAGGAAGCCGTAATCACTCTAATGGCGAATATCAAAAGGTTGCTGAATCACCCTTTTAACTATTCACATATGTTCCTTCTTCCTGCCTCGCCTCCCTTTCACCCCCACCCAGTCATTTTGCACCCACAGGCTACGAAAATCTCACAACACTTCTGACACGCTCTAATGATTGCAACTTGTACAATCCCCAGGCGCCCGTGTCACATTATTTTGTAAATCTCATCACAGTGAAATACCGGTGTTCCTTTTCAGTATGCAGTTGCCGTTTTCTTGTCCGATTCGTTTCCCAGCCAGAGGGGGCCAGAGCAGGTCGCCGCGTTCACCCCAGGTACCCATCTCGCTCCGTTCAGTCAGTCGGGATAGCACACATTCCGGAGCAGGCATAAGGGAGGATCATCTCCATGGATACCAACTGCACTTTCCAAGTTCAGGAATCTCGCAAGCGGAGGAGACGCCAGCTGTGTACATAAAACCGCTGTCAGAGGATTGAACTTGAGGCCCTCTTATAATTAACGACATGTCCAGGCAAGACAAAGAATGAGATTTCGTCAGGAGAAGTTTAATTAGACGAGTGGTTTGAAGGGATAGGCTTATGCTTTTGAAAAAAAAAAAAAAAAAAAAGTTAATGTGAAATTATGCATGTCGTATTATAACTTATAGCAAATGTTGAGTGATTTTGTTTGAGTGATTCAGTGAAATTGGTCGTCATGGCGAGATAAAGCAGCATCTCCACCTTTTTAAAGCGCCCGTATTATGCAATTTACTGATCTATGTTATGTTTTTTCATCACAAACAGACCTGGAGTTGTGTTTTGTTTCATTTACATACGTTTAACACACAAACCCTGCATATTTAGACTGAGTTCTCCTCTCAAACTGACACGCAAACACACTGTTCCACCTTGTGATGTCATCGTGTGGTAATACAGGAAGTGCTCCAATATGTTTTTAAACTCCATAGACCTTCACTAGAATCATTTGGAGAATTTCAGCCAGTTTTTCCAGTCTCTGCTGAACAAAACGTAGCTGTTAACTCGAAAACTTCCACTTCATGACATCACAAGGTGGAACAGAGCATTTTGAGCTTTGGAGATATAGACAGACTAACAATAAAAGATTACTCAAACATGCATAAATGAAACAAAACACAACTCCAGCTATGTTTTTGAAGAGGTAACATTATTATAAACAAGGCTTAAAGCTCACAGGAGTCAATTTTGTGCAATATAGGACGTTTAATGTGAAATTACAGATGTGGTATTATAACTTATAAAGCAAAGTGAGCTGTTTGTTTGAGTGATTAAATTATATTGGTTGTTATGGCGGGATAAAGCAGCCTGCATCTCCACCTGTTTAAGCAGTACATCTTTAGGTCTCACAACATAATAGATGTTTTAATGGAGAGGGAAAAGTCATTTAGAGGCTTTTTTAAAATAATTGTGGATGAGTTATACAGGGAGAGGACTTACAGATGCTGCTGAGAAAGATCCTAGATTCAAAAACACATTGAAGGAGCAGCCCTGTTTCGAATCAAAATGTCAGTGACCTATTTAACATTACAGTTTAGTCTTTGGCAAAGCCGCCGTCCGTCTTACCCGAACAAATGACTCCATACTCCATTTGACAGGACTTGTTTGGATGACTGAAAGCAGATCTACTCATTGTTTAGTCATTTGTATATTTGACCGGGCAAGCTCAACGAGACTCATGAATCAAACGCGTAAACACCGTACGTGCCTTCCCTGCACTTTCACTTGAAGATCACGGCAAAACAGACATGCAGTGTTTACAGCAGACACATGTTAGACCAAACCAGACCCGTGTTGAGTTCAGAGGCGGCCTCGTAAGATCAGTTTCACAAAGCTACATGGAATTTGTCCCAGCAGTGCCCAATATAAGTCAGCGTGTTTTATTTATGTGATGACGCAAAAGAGAAATGGCAGAGAGTAAGATGATGTAAAAGTAAGATGTGAAATATTTACAGCGCCGATTCTGGT
Source organism: Periophthalmus magnuspinnatus (assembly GCF_009829125.3). Taxonomy (NCBI): domain Eukaryota; kingdom Metazoa; phylum Chordata; class Actinopteri; order Gobiiformes; family Gobiidae; genus Periophthalmus; species Periophthalmus magnuspinnatus. The sequence continues at coordinate 28,215,281 of NC_047131.1, read as the reverse complement.
CTAGTTGATGGAGTAAAATATCTTTCCTGACAATAAAGGAACCTTTTTCTGTTTTAGGCCACCGTTAATATCAATATCTAACTGCATGGGGTCAAAACTGTGTACTTGCTTGTATAAAAGTGAGGTGCAGAAGTGGATGAAGTACTGTTACTTAAGTAAAAGTACAGACACAGAGTTAGAAGTTACTCAAGTAAAAGTACCTGTTTAAAAATGCACTTTAAGAGTAAAAAGTACAAGTATTTCACACAAATGTTGCTTTGTTAAAATGTTAAATGTAGTGATATTGACTTAAAAAAAATATTCAGATTTTGGTCAACAGTAACAATACAAATCAATTTATTTTTTTCTTTTTTTTTTATGAGTTTTGTGTATTTATTTTTGTTTTGCTCAAAGTCAAAGCTTGAACTCAAAAACTTTAGTCAAAATGTTTCGACGAACTTGATAAAAAATAACCCTCCCAGATCATAAGAAAATCATTTTTTACTTTTCAGTTCAGTTCAGAAATGTAGTGGAGTAGAAAGTACAGATACTGCTCTCAAATGTAGTAAAAGTAAAAAGAGTCCACTTTAAAATGTACTTGCGTAAAGTACAGATACCTAAACTTAAGCACAGTACTTACTTACTACTTATACTTTGTTACCTTCCACTGGTGAGGTGGCAAAGCGAGCTAAAAGAGGGTAAACTCAGAAGAGCATCTTTGCCAGGAACAACTAAAAAAAAACAATTATTTGTGGACGAGTTATTTTGGACGTAAACGAGCTCTCCTGGTCCAGTGAGAGCATGGAAAGTCGCGCTGAATGACAACATCAACTCGGGTTATGACAAGTCCATTATGTGAATAAAATGTTCCTGTTTTTCACACAATCCTAGTCTCTCACTTTACATGTGCTACAGAAAAACTTGAATTTAAAAATGAATGCTTATAAAGTAAAGTTATGTCAGCCTGTTCTTTCGACTCTCAGGCTCAATTTATTCTACAAGAAAACGTAATTCTAAGGTTACAACTATAAATCTTCCCCTGTTGTCAACAAGCCCTGCAGTGCGGTTCTGCAGACACCAGCTGACCCGCCCGAGCTCTTATCTCCCAGCGGGCCCTCCACGTGTGAATGCTCGGACATAACTGGCATTCTTTCACTGGTTACAGAGCGTTGGGGAACTTCCTGCGCATGACTGAAAGATTTCATTATGAAACGCAGCACATAGTACGGCTAGAGTCATTTAGTCACAGTTGAGTGCACACGGGCTATAGAGGAGGCTTACGTCGGAGGGGCTGTGGCCATGTACAGGCAGGACGTCCCGGATTATGGTGCACCAGCAGAGCACCCACAATGACTGCCTTTGTCCCGAGCGCTGTGGCGGAGCAAGGAGGTCAGGGCCTTTGGGTGTCTTTTTTTCCCTCCTTCCTGTAGATAAGTAGAAGGTAATGAGTTACAGAGACAAAAGCGACAAGACAGTGCATTCCACAGCTAATAAGAGGAAGGAAAACAATGACAGCTGGAGTTGGATTTGGATGGCTCATATAACCATCAGATGTGTGACAAAGAAGTGATGAAATAGAGATTTTCAAAATAAAATAGATTGAATTTGTCATTTATGTCACACTTAAGACCTTATGATTTTACACCAACAATATAACCTGAAAACGATTTGATTTGGTTTTCATTTTAGGCAATAATGTTTAAATAACTGTATCTAGCCTTGGCTCTTACAGTTTTTAAAGGGGCCATATTTTTGAATCCATGTTATAACACTGCTTCCTTATCAAAAACATACCTGAAGTTGTGTTTTGTTTCATTTACACATGTTTAACACACAAATCCTGCATATTTATCCTGAGTTCTTCTCTCATTCTTCCTCTCCTTTGGATGATTTAAGCCCTGGATGTGCCAATTTCTACTGAACTGAAGGTAAAATGTAGCTGTTACTTTGAAAACTACCACTTCATGACATCACAAGGTGGAAGAGAGCATTTTGAGCTTTGAAGATGTTACAGACTAATAATAACAGGTTACTCAAATATGTGTGAATGAAACGAAAGAACTCCAGATATGTTTTTGATGAAGTAACAGCATTTTAACATGTCTCAAAGCTCAAGAGGCAATTTTGTGTAGTATACGACCTGTAAAAAAACAATTACAATTACATTTGAACTCTTGTTGCTACTGCCTTAAAATGCACATAGAGGATACACATGTTTTTCTCATTCTCAGTATTTGGACAGGCCAGTGGACAAGTTTAAACCAACTGGATTTTATCATTAGAACTGGCAACCTAAATGAGAGACTCATGTAAGACTCATTCTACTTTCAGAACATCTTAGCAAACATGTCCAGCATTATCGTTATAAAAAATAAAACAGTATTACATTTGTTATCAGTAAAAGGAATATTTGATTTGAACAAGTCTACATCATTTCTAGGGAGACAAATAGGTCATGATAGGTCAAGAAAAATCTTGCATGCGGTTAGAAGAGGAGGAAACATATTGAGTGCAATTACCTCTTTGTATTGACCTCAGCATGTGTCAGACTGGCTCTTTATATTAGAGCGGCATCTTACATAATGCATTTTTAACTGAAGTGGCTATTTTTGCAATCATTCCTAGTCACATTTGATCATGTGGAGACTCTTATTTTGAGCAGAGTGCAGAGACAAGGCAGCTGATTCTGTTAATATCACGAGATCCAACCAGAAGTCACACTACACGATCAATTCTAGCCTGGAATGGACTGCTTCCATCTCTAACTTGTTAATGCCGGCTTTCCGTTGTAAAAATGTTTGGTACATAGTTTGAGTGAAAAGAACGGTAACCGATTATAATAGGTTTGGGTGTTTGAGTTCTATTTTTATGATTGTTTTGGAAAATTGTGTCGATGTCGTTTCATCTGCAATTGGTAGCTCAAAATTATACCTTTCCGAAGATGGCAGACATGAACTCGATGCGGGGTTATCTTTGAGGGAAATTATGATGACAACGAGAAAACGTATAGTTCAAAGACATCTGTAAAAATAAACAGTAACAAAGGTTTCAAAAAAGAAGTAATCCACTGTCAGTTTTAACGTTTTGGCTCTGATCCAAAAGGCTTTGTCATTTTCTCTTAAAGGAGCCGTTATTACAGTATTTTCTGATCGATGTTATAATGTTTCCTCATCACAAACAGACCTGGAGTTGTGTTTTGCTTCATTCACACATGTTTCAGCACATAAACCCTGCATATTTAGGCTGAGTTCTTCCCTCAAACTGAAAACACTGTTCCACCTTGTGATGTCATCATGTGGTAATACAGGAAGTGCTCAATTTCTTTAAAACTCCGTTCTCCTTCACTGGAAAAACCACCACTTCATGACATCAGAGGGTGGAACGGACCAAACACGGATTACTCAAGCATTTGTGAATGAAACAAAACACAACTTTGGGTTATGTTTTTGAGGAGGTAACAACCATAGACTATATAAAAGAAGTGGACTAAGTGAGTGTGACGTCACCCACAGCGTTTGGACAAGTATCATAGCAACCAAAGACCCAATCTGGAGCGAGGCTGTTGTGTAGGCGAGTCCGTGATCACTTACTATCTAGAACATGGCGGCTAGCACATTAGCTATGTCCATTTATATATACAGTCTATGATAAAAAACATTATAATATAGCTGAAACCTCATGAAAATCCATTTAGTGTAATATAAGACCTTTAAATAATGCAAGTTAAATTCATCTTTTAACACCATCACTGTTCTGCTACCATTAAGTTTAACAAAGTAAAGTGATGTCTATACAGTACATTACATATCCCCTACGATTAAACAGATCCTGGCATGGGTTTAACTCATAGCCTGTATTTGCACTTGGACACAAACCCTACATAAATATGGAAAAAAAACATGACAAATCTGGGACTGAACAAGGCTAAACCAGGACTAGTACAGGACAGAAGCACAACTACAGTAGGGCTGAACTGGACTCAAACCAAGTGTGACACATAGTTACATGCAGTGGTGGGACGTAACGTATAATTGTCTGAGACCTGCTGGAAAAGCTGAGGGTTTATTTTTAACATGTTCATAATTTGAGCAAACCAAAATATACAAATAAAAACAGCTAGAAAAATCAAACTAATCAAAATCACCACATTTGAAGCTTCATTAGATCTCAAAATCTGCATGGAATACTTTTACTTTGTGCTGTTTAAGTACATTTTTAAACAGGTACTTTAACGCTTTACTTAAACGGATTTTGTCATGTGATGCTTTTACTTCAGGTTTTTCTGTACTTAGGTAACAAAATGGAGTACTTCTTCCACCACTGGCTACGTGTCAATCATAAATCTCTTACTTTACCATCTAGACAGTTTCTCAGATGTACCTTTGTATATTCACAGGTGTATTTCAGCTTTAATACTGTAATTCTCTTTGGCCCCTGTCACTGCTCCCATCTGCTTCTACAAACTGGGACAGGACTAAATCTAAAAGTCTGAGAGATTACAAATAAATCCATTACAGCAGCGGTATATGGAACAAGAGATTTCCCTGGACGGACGGTCGGTGTGTTTTAAGCCTCCGATACAGACAGTGCAATAGTGTTCTGTCACACTAAATCATGCGCACTCCAAACTCTAATAAGTACACCGCTGCTCCTGTCCACTCTGCGATGCCACGCTTGGAGATTACAACAAAAAATCTCTTCTGTTTTGTTTATGCCAGATAATAATAAAACTTATACTTACCCAGACTTCCATTTTCCTAATATAGCATCTTCTCATTACACAATTATGCTTTTACACATTTGGAGATTCGCACTTGTTTCAAAACGCAGCTTAATAGATTAAATTCCGATCCCCTGTACGAGAAGTGTTTAGCCTCAATTTGGATTCCCTGTATTTTTCTCCTAATATGATTTCTGTCACGGCTGTCAGCGCGCAAATAAAAATAAATCCTGATTAACTTCAACACTTAATGCCATCCTATTTGTTATGCTTCATCCCTCAGCTCCGTCTACGAAATGTCAATGCAAAACAAGCCATTTTCTTCACTGTATTTCTGGTCCGTATTGTATGTTCTGTATTTTAACGCACCCGTATTACGCCATTTTCAATATCTATGTTATCACGAACACACCTGGACTTGTGTTTTGTTTCATTCACACGTTTAACACACAAACCCTAGATATTTAGGCTGAGTTCTTCTCGCAAATGGAAAACACCCTGTTCCACCTTGTGATGTCATCATGTGGTAATACAGGAAGTGCTCCACTGTGTTTTTAAACTCTATACACCTTCACTAGAATCATTTGGATAATTTCAACCCTGGAAATGCCAATCTCTACTAAAGAAAAGGTAAAATATAGCTGTTAACTTGAAAACTATCACTGTATGACATCACAAAGTGGAACGCAGCATTTTGAGCTTTGGAGACGTAGACAGACTAATAATAAAGGATTCAAACAAATGAAAATGAAACAAAACACAACTCCGGGTGTGTTTTTGATGAGGTAACAACATTCTAACATGGCTAAACGCTCCAAAGAGTCCATTTTAAAGGTGAATTTCATAACAAAGGAGAGTTCTCATAAACAACCAATGAGAGGTATTCTTAGCTAAATTTCCCATGATGCCCTCAGATATTGTGCGTTGGCAAATTCAGTTTACTTGATAGCATCAGAGGCTGCTCGTGTATCACATTAGCTGCTCTAAAAGTTTACCTTATTGCTGTGTCATCCATTTCCTCCTGCCATTACTAGCCAAACTGAAATGCTTGATGTGCCACAGTCCATTAGCGTAGCATCGAAGCAAAGGGATCAGATTCAGGCGCACACAAAAATCAGTCATTTACACTGGTTTAGCGCAGAGTAAATAACAATTTGTATGCAAGCTAATTAACGGTTTTATCTTTGGAGAGCGGCATATGTGATAATGAGCATCTGCACCGCAAAGGCAAAGGATGCAGAGATGAAATTACAGCTGTAGAATGGATCCCGTTTTAATCTAGAGCTTATCACCAACGATAATCTTTTTGTTAATCTAAAGGTCCCCATGTAAAAAAAACAACACAAAAACAACAAAAAACAGCATGTGGTTTGGAGCAGAGTTCAGACTTTGGAGGAAGACATTTTACATTTTTTATCCCAGTTATGAAAAATCTATATTGTTTATTGGAGCATTTTGTATTTGTTTTTAAAATAGAACATTTAATCTAAATTTGTGCTTGAAAAAATAGATGTTTTTTGTTTGTTTTTTGGGTTTTTTTAATATATTTTTTTTTGTCATTGCCAAGCCCTTTAGACAAAATTCACGTCAGATTGCTATTACTACTTATAACTAGTATGGCTGCAGGTGATGCTACTACTAATCCTGCACTTCTATGACGACCAGTCTCTCAACAGCTGCTTCACGAGACACTAGAGACAACGTGAGAACAGTATTCTGATTGGCATAAATGATTTGATTACATAATGTTCACTTTCACAACACAACGTGAGCTGCTGACTGTTTGGACTGGACTCAGAATCTAGCCAAGCATGTTCCTCCCATTTAGCATGTATAATTGAATTCTTCCTGGCCCACTGCTGCTGTTTTAGAGGTGCTTTGTCCTCTCCTTTCGTGCTCGGAGTGCAAAGGAATCGATACGCAGAAGGGCAAGAGGACGCGCGATACTTGATGACAAAATACCCCCGTCTCGCTGAAGCAGCACATTCGGGAAGCAGCTGACCGACGCTCACTCCCCGTTAGTCTTGGCTGGAGACTGGACCCTGCATCACAGACCACATAGAGCACAGTTAGTCGCAGCGTAGCCCCTTTGAATTACACCACCCCTCTGCAGCGAACAGTAATTTGGCTATTTCTATGTAAATTGTCCTTTGTGCCATCATAGTAGGCTATTGTATCTCACAAATGGTCAGACTAGATTCCGTCTATAATGGGACGCTGGTACATGAAGGCGATTAAAGCCAATAGTGAGAGGATGTCACCGGAGTCTATCAGCTAAGTTCGGAGGTGAGCTGAACCGCAGACGGAGGTGAAGCTTTACTGCATTTGTCAAAGTTGCTGGTGACGTTATCATTATGGACGACATGTATGAGCGGGATCCACTTGAAAATAAAGTTAGAAAAATGTGTAGAGGGAAAAAGAAATTAAAGTACAGGCATGAGGATAGAAAAAAACTCCAATTCAATCCAGGTTAAATATATGCGTTTTCATTAGTACTGTATACTTTGGAAATTAATTCACCTTTGTTGAATTGGTAGAGGTGAGCAAACAGCTGTAGTTTTTTGCGTCTAGGCTAGTTTGAAAGGATTGGACACATAAAGCAGTAATAAAAGGGCAATAGAACTATTCAACAAACCGATTTACTTATTGCGGTGTTTTCTGCAAGGACCACACTACGGAAAAAGCTCTAACAGGGACATCCCTTGATAGCTATTTCCATCCCAGTGGCTGTAACTTTGCTTTGACTGACCGTAAAGTTATTGGCCAGACTAGTTTGCAATTTATGATTATGTATTTAGGAAAAGTGATATATATGTTAAACAAATCAATGCTTATTTCCGCCATATATTCGTACCAATATCATCAGCACTTAAATAACTTATATATTTATTTTACCATTTGGGTATTGTTCTTTAAGGACTAAACATGTGGAATTAGCGCTTCAGATGTGAGACAGGACTCTACTTTAAATCCAGGCTCCAAACCGTTCTGTTTACCTGTGCATCTGACTCTTTTAATGTTAATTTTACAACGATTATTTATGTTTTGATTTGTTTGCATTGTGATTTTAACGTCTTCCTTATTCTGTAAAGCACTTTGAGCTACTTTGAGCTACACCGTGTACGAACTGAGCTATACAATTAAACTTTCCTTGCCTTCTTTTCAGATGTGCTAAGATATTAAATGGGAAACAGGTTCAACTCAACCCAGCTCATTTATTCACACAAATCCCAAAACCACGCTCATGTCATGTGGCACACGCATGAAGATCAATTTCGGGATGAATTCCAGATGCGATTCTCCAGACCAGCTCAGAGTAAAACAGCTGAGGAGATACGGGTGCGTTGGGTTTCGTCCAGGTGCTGGCCTCTTTGAAGCCGGCCATAAGAAAGACAGGGGATATCACTGAAGGCAAACAGTGGGAGCTTTCCGGCTGATGCGGCACTATGAGAGCCATTCCAACAGGATTTGACATGCTTTAGTGAAGGTAAAATGGGACTACGCAGAGCAGAACAGACGGATGATTCAACACATGAAAATAACCTCCATAACCCTGATGACGTTTGGGAGAGGCAGGCACATTTGGCTCTGACTTAGGCAAATATCCTGTCGTTTTTTTTTTTTTAGGTCAAATAATATTAGAGCCACCGCTATACAAGATAGGTTATCCATGTTAATAGCCTATTTCTTCCCCTGGATCGAACAAAATTTGATTTCTAGAGGTTGGATTAAATGGGCGCAGCTCATGATTGCAATTGGATAGACATTTATCATTATTCAGGTGGCATTAGCAAACAGATTGAGCAGTGTCTGGACTCCTTAAAATCCTAGAAACCTGTACTAAGAGAAAGGCATTTCAGAATGATCGTTTATTTTTGCTTACGTAAAAAAGAAACTCCTTATGATTATTTGAGCCATAACTGAAATGGAGATCATTTGAAACGACCATTTCTGTATTTTTGGAAGAATAGACTGGTCTTTTATTTGTAATGCTTTGTAATTCATGTTTGAAAAGACGCTATTAAAGGTTAGATGAGAGACTTCGCTCCAAGTTTGATACACCAATTGTAAGCACAAATACAAACTGTTTAATTGCACAACCCTATTTTCACCATTAGATCCTCATAAAAGTCCACAATAATATGACAATCTACTATTGCGTATAATACAATCCTCAAAGAAAGAAGAGCTAGTTATAATCTATGACACTCGTGGATTACATTTTAAATCGAAATATTCATCTAAAACGACTTAATAAAAGAAACAAGTTTGCTCACGTCCGCATTAGAAAACTGAAGTGCCCAATGGGAGCTGATGTTCCAGTAAACGTCATCACAACAAAGAGTTAATACTTCCGATGGATAGCTGCAGATCATGCTAACAAAATGACTATGGAACGCTACCAAATCCGACGTGTATAAATGATTTAGAAAATAAAACTGGAGAACGAATAACAGGAGTTGATGAGCAATATGGCGTCTTGAAAATAAGTGCTTAAACATTGCTCAAACACGCACAAATCACTCCAGATACAACTATGGCTGAGTAAATAGTGAAGGTAAAGTCAGTTTTGCATAATATGTCTGCTCCTGGGACCTGCAGGTCTGTTTGCCCAGGTTACCATGACCCAAAATGCCCCTCATAACAACATTTCCTGATGACATTGCTTCCTCCTATAAAAAAAAAACTAATTCGTATTCTTCTCTTCTTTTTGTAGATTTGCGGTCAAAACTATCGGGCAAACTGCACAATCAGAACAATGGCGTCTTTTAAAAGAATTGCTGCTCTTCTCAGGGTCTGCTAATCTGATAAACTTGTTGCAAATCAAAAGGGAGATCTGATTGGACCAAGCAGCCCTTTGGGAAAATGACTGAGGCTAATGCAGGTCAGTTTATCTGGATCTAATACGAGTGTTATGTCACACCGCCTCCATCCTGGGCCTATTGTTCCTGTTTCCTTGTTTATTTTCAATTCCCACCTTCACTGTCAGTTCCTCTCAGTACAAACCAAGCAGTATCATGTTACACACCTGAAGCAAGAATAGTACAGCATGCAAACGGCTGGGACACTGTGTACAACTGAATCCTGTATTCACAAGCATGGGACGGAACATGCCAAGTGATGGAATCGTAAAGAAAACTGATTAAATATTGGCTCAAAAGGATCAACCCAATCACTCTGAAATGAAGAATGAATGAATGATGAAGTAGAACAGGGGTGTAAAGTTTAACTCATACTTGAAATGCAAAACGTCTCAGGCTTAGATGGGGCAACAAAAGGCAGAATGCAAAATTTTGGTAATAGTGTTAACATTGCTCATTTATTTTTTGTTTCCCTCCTCTATTTATGGGTCTAATCACTTCATCCAGGAACACATTATCCCTGCAGTTACATTTTTTCTTTGCATTTTAGAATCAGAATCAGAATCAGAAGGCTTTTATTGATATTGTCAGTGAACACAGCTCTACAAACTAGGAACTAGGAACTGCGGTGATAAAGTGCAACATACAAACTCTGAATGAATACAAATACAAATAAGGGCATGCACAAAGTTAAAAAGATATGCTTAAAAATTAAATACTTAAGAGGTAGAAAAAATATACAACAGCAGCATCAGAACAACAGTGCAAACATGGCTTATTAAAGTGACCGATATTATAAAGTGTCCAGTTTAGTGCAGATATTATAAAGTGTTCATGAGACAAACAGCAGAGGGGAAGAAACTGTTCTTATGACGAGAGGTTCTAGTCCCAATGGACCGTAGTCTCCTGCCAGAAGGAAGTTTGACCCATCCCTCAATGTGGCAGCCCTGTCAGGAGCAGTGGGCGCTGCAGTGCTGCACCCGGGGACCCATCAGCAGATGTTGATCTAGTCTTGGTCAGGACTAACGGGAGTCCGAAGACATGAGAAGAAACATGCTAAGTCTGCACAAAAAGGTGACCCCACAATCAAAAACCGGAACCTTCTTGCTTCTTATGACTGTCATGAGTGCTAGTCAGTGCCCTTGTTTTACTTTCAACCAAATAGTTAACATTACACTTACATTAACATTGCATTTCCTGTTCGATCAACACCACTTTTACCAGTCTTTTGATGCCCTTGTCGTGACTACTGTGAGATGTGTCGCTAACATTAGATGAGTCCTAACGCTGGAAAAAAGCTTATGCAGTGATAAGTATTTCCACTGTAGAAACATTATATCACTGAGAATGTAATTTCAATAGATTGGGCGAATGAGCCTTCTGCAGCAAATTTAGTGAAAGCGATCACCCTGAATGAGGAGAGGAGGACGCTAAAGCACCCATTCCCTCGCTGTAATGCTTAAGATACAAGGTTGATTAATCAGTCTAGTTTGGGGAATTTAGCTGCCAAGGCTGGGGGCAATGATCCATTTCTCTAGAGTCTAGTTCTTAATGGACTAAGTGAGGCGTTGATGGATGTTCAAGGATAAATCTACTAATTTAAGCCCTTATTTACACAGCCATTAACTTAAGGTAACCATATCTGCAAGCTCTATAAGCAGAGACTTGCTATTACCACGTTATGCATAACATAAAATGGAGAGCGCTGTAGGTACTTTGAAAATCAAATGGGTCATTAAAAGAGTTCTGTGGGTGAACAATATATTGATGGGATTGTAATAGTGAACTAGCCACCACAAGTCGTACACAAATTTGAAAGGAAATTGAGTAACTTCAAGGGTACACTATCATTACAGGCACACCTAGGACTAAGATCTATCCAAATATCTACATTTCCCATCGGCGTACTGGATTAAACCATTGCTCACATGCTTCTCCTCGAAAATGTAATTTCAATTATTGCGGCAAATATCTCCCACAATTTAATTTCCCTCTCTACCTCCACATAAACAATCAGCCATCCTCCTCCAGATTTAGTTAGCTCTCTTTGCAGTCTTTGTTTGAGGTGAGCTAGCTTCATTTTATACAACAACGCTCAAATACTCAACTTTGGGAACAAAAGAGTTACGAGTTAAATATCCAAACCAAAAGCAATCTTCTGCCCGCTACAATAAGTAAAAATGTCATGGCAAAATATATGGCCCTACTGAAATTGTGAGTGGGACACTGGGAGTTCTTTAATGCTTTGGCTTTGAAAACGAATTGGCAGCTGAAAACGAACAGCGAACACACTTTTTTTTTGCTTGTAGTTATTTTTGTGGTGCATGAAAAACTAGGAGTACAATTCTGCGGAAATTTCCTGGTGTGAAAAATAGCTTTGATAGATACAGTCGGGGTGATGACATTGTACTACAGTGAATTCGTTGGTCAGTATTTTCTCTTTGGATGCAGTGGTCAGCAGAAAAATTTGGCTTTTGGACAGTGCATTAAAACACCATTGATCTACACTTGCAGTGGCATTACATAGGAGTCAAGCAAGTTTACATTGGCAAGAGCGGCCACAGTGGCACAATAAAAGTCCTCATCAGACTAATAATAATACAATATTGTTATAGCATTTTCTCCATGCCAAGAAGTGAATGATAAGTCACGATGTGTGTGGGTGAATTTTACCTTTGTTGCAAGTGGTATGCGATTGTGGTTTTGTGACTTGAAAAGCAAATAAAAAAGCTTTAAAACGTAAATCAAGTTTTAGTCTGGGTCTATTATCTTGAAACTGAGTAAGGCTAAAAATCACATCTTTTATGATGGAAAGTGCTGCTCAAGAACAAGCCCAAAAAAACACAGCCCACGACTGTCAAACTTTGCAAGGGACTTTCCAAAAAAAGAAGCCCAACGTTTCTATAAAGAACCAGACTTGGCGACGTTGGTTCTGCTGCCGGAGTGGAGAACAGTGAGGGTAAACACCAGCATGACAGAGGGGAGAGAGTGCATTTATATGAATTATTAGCTGTGGTTGAGAGACATCGATAGAGGAAAATAAGGAATGCGAGGGATAAGAATGGAGATACATCCAGTTCGAGGTTAAATATAAGTCTTTTCATTACTCACACTACTGTAACTTCCACTCCTTCTTATACTACCTTTTGACTGCAGTTCAAATTGTCGTGAAACTGTATAAACAAAGATGCAAAGTACTTTTCAAGCATGCACTCTCGCACAACATACTGTGGCTGTTTTGGGGGAGTCGAGGCTACGCAGAGATAAACAATTACACATTGTAGCTTCAGTCTATTCCACATACACAGTTTGAAGTGTTTTTATCACATCTTGCACTATACACAAGAGTATCCAAAATATCAGGCAAAATAATATTGGCAACTTACTTTGACAGCCTAAAAACACAGTGCTGTAGTGATGTTGGCGCAATTCCAAATCTACCAAAGAGTATTTTTAATGGAGTGGCACTTTTAACTTTTCGTTTTTGGTGAAAACACTTTTTCAAATCCTATGACACCATTAAAAAGACTTGTATTTTCCAGTAATTAAAACCTTTCAACTTTCAGAGTCAAATAGCAAACATGGCAGCTGTCTGAGTTACATCACAAAATAAAATGTAGAATCAGAACTGCACTTTTTCCCATGCTCTTAAAAGATATTGCCTGCTCCAAAGACATTCTTTTCCTTTCAAACCTGTAACCTGAGTTATCTGAAATAACAAGTTAGAGACAGCCAGGCCTCCCACGCCAGCAGCTACAAGCAATTATCTTCTCACACAACTGCAGGGTGTGGCTTGGTGTCTAGCACTCCACAGCACCCTTCTATTACCTGTCTACTTAAGAGACAAAGCGAGGTGTAGTGGATCACTTCCTCCTGTCTTCTACGGAGCGATTTGTTTCGCCTGCATGCATCACTTCTGACAGAATTTAAATGTAGAATTCAGAGTAACTTATGATAATAAACACTTGAGCTGTGTTTTCTGGTGGACCTCTGAGGTAAAGTGGAAGGGGGAATACAGGTCAGTTGTTGTCAGGAGGGGTACAGCGTGTCCCAGATATAACTGTGTTTGGTTTAAAGTGGGGCATAATAACACTGCCTTAAACAATAAAATAAAAAAGTTTAACAACAGCATCTGAGTTTTAAGCGAGCTGTTTACATACTTCTAAATCACATCACTATTTGCAGGACATTTACTTTATTTGAAATGTGTCCACCTTCTTTTTTACATCTCCATTTTGTATTGTTATATTTGCTACGTCGTTTAGTATACATGGTAGACGAAAATGTAACTTAAACATAAACGACATGATAATATACAGCGTCTGAAGCAAAACATTTCTACATAATATTCAGACTTACCTCAGCGAAATGTCCTCCCACAGCAGCGGTCTCAGGTGTGGTTCACAGATGAAAAACTGGAGGCGCTCTAGAAATATAAATGGAATAATGTTTTATGTTTAAATTGTTAATCTCTATAAGAATGGCCCCAATTTTTCATCATTCTGAAACCCATGGATACCACTCTGAGCAAACAATATGAAGAGCAATATCACTTTGAGGATCACACAGGGTGATTTTGAGAAAACACAAACTTTAATATAAAGTTGTTTTGCTTCTTTCCAAGGCCGCCCTCCATTTATCTATCTCAACTTTTTTTCATTAAATCTCGTCCACTATCTCTTTTTTCCTCTATTTGCTCAGTGTGAATGCTTCCAATGTGAAATCCAATAAGCATTGAGTGATTGCGGGTGGGACCAATCAGTAGCATAGAAATATACATCTTTCACAAAATCAATGCCACTGCAAGAGAAACTTAATCTTATTTGGGCGACTGTCTGCTGTGAAGGGGAGTAGTCTGTATTGTTTTGTAATTTCAACTACTTATTTTAATTTTAATCCCCAACCTTCTTTTCAATCAACCTCTCAATACCTTTTTAGTGAACAGTTGACAATAGAAATATATCACTGGGATGAGCCACTGTGAGTTCAAAGTTCAATAGCAAAAAGCATGAGCAATAACATGAGTTTCATCAGATTTAATAGCTAACTTATTTTAATTATGTAATTTTCATGTCCATGTCCCATTCACAGCAACAAGGCAGCACATACAGCAAATGAATCAATAATAAATGCATTGTTTTCTAATGCAAAAAGTTCCACAGTTGTTCTCAGCTCTTCTCAAACTTCTCACAGGCAAAATAAAGGTCAAATACAGTATAAATGCATGTAACTATTATAACTTCACAAATAATAAACAATAAGTCACATTTTGGCTGCCTATATGAATAATTTGCCATATGCCACATTAACCTGTCACAAGAATTACTATATTGATGTATCGTTCAATATATGTTTGATGTAACAATCATTTTTGGGGGTCAATATTTATTGTGGGGACTTTTTCTTTGAACTATTGGGGAATCGATTAGATTTTAGCTGTGGAGGGTTGAATAAATAACCACTTTTTATAGATACAAAACTAACTGAAATTCATGTTTCTAACCATATTTTACATTCAGACTATTTTTGGGGAATAATTCTACTTTAAGGTTATTGTGTCAGTGGCATAAATTAGTTTAAATATTATTGTTTACCATCTATATTTTCTTCAGCAATATATTTTACTTCAAAGTTTGCTATTGTGACAGACCTAATACCGCAATAAATGTGGCCAAAATGTATGTTAAGTATTAGTTAGAGTTAGTTAAAGAAAAAAACAAATTAGCTTAAACGCACAGACTGGGTCAGTACAGAAACATACACTGCCTGGCCAAAAAAATTGCTGTGGCAATGTTTCGATTTCGCTTCTGCAATGTGATGTGAATGATTTATTTCCATCTAGTGTTGCATTAATTTCTCACCAAGATGTTGCATTGATGATGGTCGAGTCTAACGCTGCACAAAGCTTCTCCAGCACATCCCAAAGATTCTCAATGGGGTTAAGGTCTGGACTCTGTGGTGGACAATCCATGTGTGAAAATGACGTCTCATGCTCCTGATCCACTCTGTCACAATTTGCCCGATGAATCCTGGCATTGTCATCTTGGAATATCCTGGTCATTCAGTATATTCAGGTGTCAGCTGACCTCATTCTTTGAGCACAGACTGTTGCTGAACCTAGGCCTGACCAACTGCAGGAGGCTCGTACCTATTTGCTTAGTTAAATCCATGTGGCAACTTTTTTTTTTTTGGCCAGGCAGTGTATTTTCAATGTTGGACTGAAATTCTATCAGCAACTAACTTAACTATTAAACCATCCCTAGAAGATAATAATGCTTAATATAAAGGTACTGGCTCGCTGTGGGTCGTAATTTTCAGACAGGCCTTGTAATGTAATCAACAATATCAATAACACTGAGGCTTACTTGCACAATACACTTAACTGTTGAAGCACAAACTACTTGCAGTGCACTGTGGAAACTGGACTCGCAGACACAGGTCAGCAGCCGGTGACCTTTGGTCATTAGGTGTTCGAGAATGTGCACTGGCTGCGTAAGAACAACAGAGCCAGGCCAGAGTGCAACCCCAGTCATGTTCTGTTTTTGTAACTATTCGCCTGTTAAAAACAAGCCCTCCACCATAACATTACCATTTGATTCCATCTTTTTGAAGCCACGGGTCAACTCCGCAAAACCTGGCTTCCACGGTTACGCTGCCAGCTGGTTTAACAATAGCGGCGTGCGTGCATCTACGTGGCCGACGAGGTTTGTATTTTCCGCCTATTTGGTATTTCAAAGGCACATTACGCAAGACAGTTGACCAGAACGAATCCATCAGTCTTATTGGCTGTCAACATGCTGCCCTTCATACAGTAGGTAGAAGGACCCCCCCCCCCCTCCGCCCCCCTTCCACTCCCAGGTGTTCCCATAATTCACCGGACCTCAAACTCCACGCTAGAATTCCTTTAAGTTCAGAGGCACGGCAGCAGATGAGAGGCTGATTTATGGCGTGCTGATGGACAGTGGAGGGGAGGGTGGGCGACCGGTGGGAGGGTAGGGTCCACTTCAAAGAGCGTTTGTTGTTGTTCCTGGTTACTCACTCGTCCACATATATGCAGAGGCACAACCGCGACGTAGCTTTGACAGCTGCGAAGTTCATGATATGTCCATGCGAGCGCTACAAGTTGAGCATTTTAATACGTTACACAGCTATTTGGTGGGATTTAAAGTTTGATTCCTTGCCATAGATTAACTGCCTAGCACAGGAAATAAAACACATAATTTAACGTTTTATAGTCTATTAAATATGTGGATTAGAATTACCTTCAAGATATGTTTTTACGCTAGGCCTGGCATCCAAAGTTTGGTCAGTTCCTTAAGGCGAAAGTACAATTAAAGTATGTGTGCTGCCTCTTGGGAAGTAGAGAATACGAGTAGCTCAACATCTCACAGTTTTTTTGCTTTAAACGTAATGTAAAAAACACTGACGCTATAAAAGATCACACTTTTATATAGCGCTTTTCCACCTTAAAGCGAACTCAAACCGCTTTACATCACCCTTTCGTGCACACCAGTGTACGCCGACACTGGGGGCGAGGTGGGTTAAGTGTCGTGTCCAAGGTCACAACAACAGCATTCATCTGTGGGGGCTGGAATCACACCGCCAACCTGTGGGTCAGTGGATTTGACCGCTCAACCAATAATGTTTATGTAAAGAATGGTATTCGAACCGCCTTTAGATCAGTGGGCGAACACTTTACCACTCGAGCTACTGTCGCTATACCAA
Source organism: Periophthalmus magnuspinnatus (assembly GCF_009829125.3). Taxonomy (NCBI): domain Eukaryota; kingdom Metazoa; phylum Chordata; class Actinopteri; order Gobiiformes; family Gobiidae; genus Periophthalmus; species Periophthalmus magnuspinnatus. The sequence goes on along the minus strand of NC_047131.1, from coordinate 28,197,995 downwards.
CTTTCCTGTTTAAAGATTTAACTATAGGAGCATAAGACGTATAAGACATACGAAAATGTGCAGTTCCATCGTGTACAACCCAGTGTTAAAGCAATATGAGCAATAACTATAGCTTAGACGGCTATGACAGTGTTTGTATATTAAAAAAAAAATGAAGGTCACTGTCACAGCACTTACAGAAGGGGCGTAAAAGTTTTAAGAATAGCATAAAGAGTGACCTTAAGCTTGACGATTGTCTTTTCTGTGCATCTGCGTAAAATCTCTCTCCTTCAACTAAACGAAATTCAACTTCGCATAAAACTTCACATGGTTCGTGTGTACTTGTATGACCTTGTGTACCTAATGTTACATAGGAAATGTCTACATGCCATGAGTTTGATGGATGTGTGGAGTATTGTTGATTCCCAGACCCGGATGTGTAATGAGCCCTGCATTGCCTCTGTAAGGAAGGGCCTGATTGATTATAAAAAAGACCATTAAACACAGCGTGGGTGCCACCTGAAAAATGAATCATACCTTCATGGGTAGCTTTATTTATCTTTTTCATGACTGCGCGCTAATCCAAAAGAAAAGAGTTGCCATAGCGATGTTATGTAAAAGTTATCAAAATCAATCTTAAAGGGGAAACAAAAAGCAGATGTTTTGCATAAATGGTAAAATGTCATATTTATGTATTTCATCAACTTAAACAAATTCAAGAGTGTTTTCCTAGAACTGTTTTCTTACAAATTCGGTACGTTATTGTGCATGAACTTGCAACTAGAATAACAAAGCAATCAGACAAATCAAAGTGACAACAAAAGTAGAAACATAACTGCCCAGAATTAAGTACCAGCTTAGATTTAGATACCACAATAAGAATGTATTAAAACATGCAATGACCTTGAACTTAAGCATAGTCCACACAGTACAACAGCAGGATTTATATAAACCATAGACTGTATATATATATATAAAGGGACATAGCTAACCTGCTAGCCACTGTGTTTCAAATAGGAAGTGATCATAAGATAAGATATGCCTTTATTAGTCCCACAGTGGGGAAATTCCAGTATTGTACCGCACAGTTAAAAAACAGAAGAAAATGGTACATGCAATAAAACAAGATAAATAAATAATCATGGGCACACTTCCGGCTCCATCGACTCTGGCTCCAATTCACTTTACATTGCAAAACTGCCCCCATCTTTCTGTAACTGCTGCTGTCAGACTAGTCATTTTGGTCTTAAAATGTTCGTATTAACCCACTCTACATGATTCTGCTATTGTGTTTGTAACTCAAGATATGAACTTTAATAACAGACAAATCAGGCGCCCCCACTAGCGTGAGCGCCAGGTTTGATTGACAGTGTTGCTAAGTGCCCGCTCCCTGTCTCTTTGGTTGCTACAATGCTCACAGTTGGAATTCCTAATATGAAACTTGGCTCCAAATTTGCCTCATAACTGTTCGCCTCGATAAGCTTCATTTGACTGGAGCCGAACGCTATGAATGACGTCACACTCCCTCAGTCCATTTCTTTATACAGTCTATGTTATAAACAGCACACGCATTGAAATACAGGACAACGTACCTCTATGTTAAGCAACCTGTTACATTTCTTCTTATCAGCGAGACTACAATACTTAATTTTGCATTTCCATATAAAAGCGATTGAACTTTTACTTCCCCATTTCCTGTGCCCCTTTCGTGTGCCTTTTTACTCACTCAGTTTCCCCCCCTCTGAGCCCTCCTCGTCTTTTCATTAGAAAGGTGCAAAGCTGATGTAACGTATGCTTGTTTTGCCCAGTATCCAGGGAGATGGGAAGGCCCCAGTCCTCCTGCTGGTGCTTAATCAGACCTCTGCTTGTTCCTTTTCCCTTTTCTCATGGTGTGCCCTGCCAACAACAGCCACATTAGAGCGAGATTAAGAAAAGTGCACTGCTCTCTTTAGCTGAGATTGTGCATTAGCTATTCATATAAATGTGGACGGGAGTTTGATTAATATGTTCATTAAAAGCATACAAACAAATAAAAATGCATTATGTATAAGGCGTTTCACTCTCAAAGTTACGCTTATCATGTACAAGCAGAAGCAGAACAAAGCCAGTTAGTTTCATTGTTTTGCTTGGAGCACATAATTATGAAAGGTCAGTTTTATGCAAGCATGTGTATGTTGGGGCGATTCTGAAGACCAACATATGTACATGAATTGAAAAAAGTCCAAAGTTTCAAAACAATGCTAATAACATCTTCCTGTTTGAATGAACTTTATCAAAATGCTGAAGGAGACAGATCGGCATCAGCGTGTAAGGTGAAAGGCCTGCGGACAGAAATCTGGGGGCCCGGGGCAAGAAACCTCACATAAGCCTCCCTCAAATGTAAATGAATACAAAGAGGGTACAATTCTGGGCTCCCCGGGACAACAGACCCCTTTGCACCCCCTGTCAACTTCCCTACAACGCAATAGTCTCGCGTATTATCAAACACAACAACATTTTACTACCACTTACTACCAGCGTTTTGGATGAATGAGTGAATCGGTGACTCTCCAATGCAGATAACCTTTCCTGTCACCAAATAAAACAAATGCATAGGACACATTTTCATATGGTAAATAGAGTACACATTATATATATCCTTATACAACCCCTACTGTAGCTGCATTTAACTTGGGTGACACAAAGCCCAGCAAAGCAAATCTGGCCCTTAAGTAATACAAGTATAGTCAATGATATTAATAATTGTACAGTATTACAATGAAGAAAACATGCTTGGCCTTAAACGTGATGAAAGTGGGACATGCTAAATTTATACTCCACAGATGAACCAATTACATGTATTAAAGACTTACATTCCAGACAACAGATGATGTGTAATACTGCTGGATGTATCCCCTTACAGTGTTGTTGTGTTGACGTAGAGGTCAGAGCATGAGAGCGTGGACTTCTGTGTGCTGGAGACAGTGAAGACAGTGGCTCTGAAAAGAAACGCACGCGAACACACAGATGAGAAAGAGGGTATAAATAGAGCAGACCCACACACACAACGTGCCAGACAGAATGTGGCATCTGCTGCTCTGGGAGAGTAAAGTGTTGGAGAGACTCAAAGCTTCTGCTCAGTTCACCAATACCGCTAGGGACATAAAAATGGGCATCTTTGCAAAATAAGAAATATAATGCAATATGTGATGTTAAATCAAAAGAAAAATGGTACAGATATAGGTCTATTGTATTGTCAAATGTTGTCTGTATTTAATTAATGAAGTGTTTTTACTGTTCACAAACCAGGATGCAAGACAGGTGTACTGTTAGCATGCTAGTTGTTAGTATTATTGTGATGCCAAAATGTTATTTTGGTCTCAGAAAGTGAGGATTAAGTTTAGAATGCTTCAAACAGCTTAATATGTACTAGTTCTGTTTCTCACATTTTAAAAGACAGAAAAAAAATCAGATACTGTGCAGCGTCTTTATAGGGCCTATATTAAGATGTTTTCTGATCTTTGTTATAATGTAATTTAATCATCACAAACATACCTGGAGTTGTGTTTTGTTTGTTTCACACGTTTAACACACAAACCCTGTATATTTAGGCACTAACACTCTGTTCCACCTTGTGATGTCATGTGGTAATACAGGAAGTGCTCCGCTGTGTTTTTAAACTCCACACACCTTCACTAGAATAATTTGGATCATTTCAGCCCTGGAATGGCCAACTCTACTGAACTAAAGGTAAAAAGGTAGCTGTTAACTTGAAAACTACTGCTTCATGACATCACAAGGCATCACTCAAACATATGAATGAAACAAAACACAACTCCGGGTAATTTTTTGAGGAGGTAACAACATTCTAGCACGACTCAAGCTCAGAAAAGTCAGTTCTGCATAATATAAGACCTTTAAGTGCCTGGCCTTTTTTAAGTAACAATATTTATGCACTCTGGGTTTGTCCAACTATCCACTTAGGTGTTGGACAATAAGGTGAATCTAATTTGCCTGTTGCGAGAGTGAGTTTTTGTCTGCCCTGCGTATACTCTGCTCAAAACTCACTTGTAGCAACAGCAAAATGGCAGAAATTGGAATAAGCAGACACATTTTAGAACGTTAAGACAAAATAGTACATCAACCATAAACGTATTAACGTAAGTGCAGTGTACACAGAGGACAGCAGTGGTGCAGTGGGTCAAGCATTTGTCATTGAACTGCAGGATTACTGGGTCGATCCCCGCCTCCATGAGTGCCTGGAGCAGTCGTGTCCCAGGGTAACACACTCCCATTAATACCTCCAGTCACTGTAACGAGGCTGGTATTGACGAGAAGGGCATTCGGCCTAAAAAAGTCTTTGCCAAATTAAAATGTGACAATCCCTGAGGAAAAATGGGGCAGCTGAATGGGAAAAAGTAAAGTAATAACTATACCTACCCATCACATATTTCATATCTCGCTGTCTCTAGTTCTACCCTTCGCCTCAAGGCCAGTCCCCCCCTTCCTTTTACCTTGTCATCTGCTTCTCCATCTGCCATCATGTCCTTGTTCGTATCTCACTTTTCCAGCGCCCTGCCCCCTCTCCTTACCCACTGCCACACATCTGCTGCCATGTGTTGAGAGGAGAGAACGAGTTTCAGTTTCAATTTAGGCTATAAGATCCTATTTCTAAACACTCAGAGGAAAGAGGACTGGGGAGATGGGGAGTTCTACAGTAAAACGGACGACGGAAGCAGTTGGTTCACCCTGAGGCGGTTAATATCAAAGTCCTCACCTGATATTTTTGCATTAGAAAAATCCCATTGCATAGCTAGGTTTCCTGTTTAGGGGAGAAAATAGATCTAAGCAACTCCCACAGTCTCAAAATGAATTTAAAATATACCGTAGTAAAATTATACAACCGGTAGTTAAGTTTAAGGCATGCTTTAATAGTAGTAACGGAAGAAAAAATAGTAAAAAACAGTGCACTGAAATACAAAACAGTATGTTATAGTAAGTAAGTAAGGCTAATTAAGGCTAAAGAATGTAAAATCATAAAAAATAAAAAAAATCAATGCATTTTCTTCTAGTATATTCTTTAACACTTTATAATCTTCACAATTTTGCCATAGCATTACATGGCTTTACAAAATATAAAATATGTCACGATAAAATGTCATGATAATTACTATATTGACTTATTGTTCAATATATGAAAGCTGAAACAATATTTTTTGGGGGGGTCAGTATTTATCATGTGCACATTTTCTTTGCACTACAGGGCAAATTTTGGTAATTTTATGGCTCTACAATAATATTTAAGTCATAAAAGTAACTCATTACAGATGCAAACTAAGCACTAAAGTGTTTCATTATGCTGTTTGTTTATTGCAGCTCATGACTTTTTAATAATATGGTAGATTTAGAATAGTTTTTGTTTTCAGTTTCAGTATTATCATTTATCGTCTATATTTACTCATCAATAAATCACACATCACACTTAGAAATGTGTTAGCGCGACAGGCCTACCTATATAGCACACATCTGGATTACAAACTTCCATATGAAAAGTAATTATGTTCAAAATTTCACCATTATCCGATGCTATTTGCCTCTTCCTCTGGTGATACAAATCCACATGTCACTTAACCGTTTTTACCATTTGTTCCTAGATTATGTTGATATGTTGTAGTCAAGACTGCACTAATCGAGACCAAGACCTGTCCAAGACCACAGGGTCCCAAGACGTGGACAAAGAGAACCAAGACCTCTGAGGGTCAAGACCGAGACGAGACCGAGACCACGGCCCATCAAGACCAAATCGAGACCATCTTTGCAATTTTCTCCATTTATTTGCATTTATGTTGACACACACTCACATACATTTATTACAGATCAGATCAGATAAATCAGTTTGTACACATCTATCTCCATTTCATCTGATTAATGTTGATTTAGGGTTCAAAGCCAAACAAACTGTACCGTACCGAAACAGTCAACTTCCACTTGCTTCAAAATGAGTAGGATCTATTCAATGTAAACATATGATAAAACACAAAGATAGCGACATATTCACAAAGTAGTAGGTAAAACAAAGCAGCACAAGATAACTATTACATGAACAAAAGTGATGATAAAAGCAGACCAGCATCTCTGTGTCCCATTTCCTATTGTTTGCAAACTAAAACCAACCTAAACTTTTAAATACATGAGTTCGGTATACTGTTTTTATCTATCTCCCAAGTAGACCATCTTATAAGCTACAGTTACAAAAGTGCAAAGGACTGTGAATGTGGAGAAACTCTACAGCGCTCTTATGTGCAATGAAAAACAATTTAATCCCATGGAATTACATCCTGCTCTGGCGAAGCATTCTGAACGAGGACGCGAGACTTGGCGAGCGTTGGAGATAAAAGCAGAGTCATTGTCATTCTGAGCAGGTCTTTCTCCACCCAGAGCCGATTATCAGACTTACTGATTTAGAGATTCATTTACATGCTCTCTGTACACCACCATGCTACACCCTCTGCCCTGTGTCACAAGCACTAATACAATACTTCATGCAATTCATCAAAAAATATGCAGCCTTTAATTTAGCTATAATTCCCTATGACTAGATTAGTTATTTTAGAGACATCTGGTGGTAAAAGTGTGGATGTCAACTTACAGACTTCAGAGTACAGTTTGGTAGCCCTGGAGGGACAGGGGAGATACAGGCTATTTCAGTTGTAATACGATAAGATTTGAGCTGTAGAAAGTTGAATAACTAACTTGTACGGCTCATTATCAGTTCATTCTGCTGGGTCACATATGTCAAACTCAAGGTCCGCGGGCCAAATGCGGTCCTCCACTTCATTTTATGTGGCCCTCGACAGGGTAAATTAAAAGGTATGATGGTCTTAAAATGTCATTTTATCAGGAGATACGCAGTTACACAGCCATATTTTTACATCTAGGCAAAAGCGTATGCAATATTTGTGACCTGAATAAGTAATAAATACAGAAACCGTTAATTAACAAGTGAAAAAAGTAGTTAGATTTAGCAGCTAGATAGACACCCTTGTGCTAGCCTTTTGAATCGTACTATATTTAAAAAGGGTTTACTGGGATTATCTTGGATTATTGTTATTGTATCAGTGGCATAAAGCAGTTTCAATATTATCGTTTATCACAGTATATCTCTGTACCAACATATCGTGCTTCAAAATGTGTTATCATGACAGGGCTAGAGGGACATGTCACTGAATTTGGGTGTAATGGTTTGATTCCTTTCTGTGGTTCCAGATTGAATGAATGTTTTAGATGGTTAGCGCTGTAACAAAAATCAAATAATAGTTGGAAACAATTCAAGCAACCTAATCTTTTCTATAGCTTGATAATTATCGTTTCATATATTCTTATCTATTTTAATCTGGCAAGTTAGAAGAAGAGAAGGCGTCTGATTTTTCAACACCCCATACTGTTGAGTACTGGCAAAAACTGTGATAATGCATGATGAAAAACACATTTGTTTAAATGGGGTTTATCATAAGCAGCTTAAAACAGTCAACCCAAAACTAAGCTATTCCTTCTGTTTTCTCTCTTGGTTAAAACAATTCTTCACTGCATATTTACTATCCATGGGTTTCAGAGCTAGAAAAAAGCTAAACTGCACCGTTGCCATAGCAATCAACAATTCAAAAATCCTCAAAATGTCATCTATGATCAGGAAGCCATCGACAGGAAAGTATGTCACCTATAGGTGCATGGTAAATGGTCACGTTTTGAGTGCTTTTCCGCTTTCAAGGCTCTCAAAGCGCTTTACATCAAGGAACCACTCACCCTTCACACGCACATTCACACACACACACACACACACACACACACACACACACACACTCATACACCAGTGTACGCAGACACTGGGGGGTAAGGTGGGTTAAGTGTCTTTCCCAAGGACACAACAATGGCATTCATCTGTGTGAGTTGGAATCGCATCTCCAACCTGTAGGTCAAATGCTTTTTTTATGTCAAGAGTGGGATTTGAACCACGTATCATTGGACAAACTGCCAAATGAGCTACTGTGGCCATGCATGTCTTTTGGTTTATTTTCCTTTTTTATACTTTTTTTTTCCATTTTACTCAACTGTATACATAATCCACATTTAGCCTGCCTCCTTCTGGCCTGAGCTCCTGTGTGTTTAATATTCTACCTTTATTTCATTTCCTTTCCCGAAGCCTAATCTTATAATCTGCTCTTGCTGCGACTATATTCTATTCTCTGCGAGTCAAACCAAGCTCAGACGTAGACCGAATTATTAAGCAGCTTAGCGGTCGTTAGATTTCTATTCATCTACTCTCCTTTTTCTCCCATGCTCGGTGACAGGCAGCCATCTCCGTCTGTTTGCTGACTCAGAGCAACGTGTCCACCCCTCTGGCCGGATAATAATTGTTTTTAAGAGTTGATATTGGACACTGGCAGGGGGACGTCTTGTCATGAGGAGGGGTTTTCGCTATCACGGAAAAAGGGGTAACTGCCGAAGTGTCAGTCATGGACCAAGCGGCGGGTCATCTTTTCATCCTTTTGTTTGCTTGGAGGCAGTGTTCTCATCTGTGAAGACGAAATTCAATCTCCATCCTTTCACTCAATGTTTTTTTTTTTCACATTACCCAACCCTGTTGCCCTGACTATTCTCTCCTCCGATTCCTCCTATTTTGCACCCGTCTTCACCGCTCCGTCAGTCACATCAGCAAAGCTACTCACACAAAAGATCCCTCCATTTATAACTGCCCCGCGGTGCAATTGTTAGAGCGAACATTGTGTGAATTTCTCTCACCTTGAAATGGGTAATCACCTCACAGAGATTGGAGTGAATGCAAGCTCATTTCTTGGACTTCTTCCTCCAAGTCTCATTGAGGCCAGCGTAAAAGAATAACACGGTTTATGTTTCCACTTCATGACTGGCAGGTGTGCCGCTTTTGCCTTGAAACCAATGCCTCCGCTTTGATCTGAGGAAAGAAAATAAATGATTTAGAAGGTCAGCTTACAATGAAAATCTAATAAGGTGATGTGGTGAGAAGGGTTTTGGATTAGACGGTGTTTTTGGAGGATTCTAATTCCTTTTCCAAACCAAAAAAGTGTGTGGAAAGCCTTAAATTATCATTGGTCCGTTCCCAACACCTTTGGCAAGGACAACTGTATCTTAGTCCATCAGGCTATCATACTTTGCCTGCTGTGACATTTAAAAAGCTAAATTATACACACAAGAAATGGAAAGTAGAGTGATAATAGAGAAAGTGCTTTCAGTTAACAAAGCAAGAGCTATGGCAAAAAATTTGAAGCTGTTATTGAAGTTGCACAGTTTATCCCAGAATAAGGCATTTGCCAATTTGTGATTACACGTTTCCATTAGCAATTCAATGTGAAGTTAAAAGAAAAGGTTTATTTCCAAGAAAATGGAACACTGTTATCATTAACGCGGTATGATTGCAACATGCCAATTTGCAAAGTTTCACTATGCTTCTGTATCTCCCTGCACTTCTCTGTTTAAATTCTCTTTTCAGTTTGTTGCAGCAAACCTGGCCTCTGCACAAAAGCCTATTCTATCCCAACAGCAAACCTAATGTCTCCATCACATCTATAAATGGTATTTTTCTAGGCCTCATCCCTCACACCTCAAACCTCAGCATAGCATATTTCCAAACATTCAAACTATGTAAACTTGGCCGATCCAAATTCGTATAGTGTTTACACAATGAGATAGGGGTGGGCGATATTGACTAAAACAATCTTTGGAATATTACACTGACATTTCTGTGCATTCTATGTATAATCAGCTGTTTTTACTTTCATTTTAATCATTTTAATTATAGATGATATACTCATGCAAAACTAGAATATACACAATTAGAATACAATATCACCAGAGCTACAATTCCATTATCATTATTTTTCTCAACAATCAGTGAACAAAAAGTTGCACACTCAGATGTACTGGGCCTTCATCTTGGCCAAAGCTTATATGTAAACAATAGTAATAACAGCCCTTTCTTCTACCTTTACTTCCATGTAATAAAAGTGCTTTCTTTCATAAAATATCTTATTTCTTCTCAAACTGTACAGCTCTGTGGAAACCATATGCCAAAGGGGACTGATCTGTACCGTAACGCTCCATTGAAAAAAGGGCTCAATTCACCTCAGCGTTCCGCGCCCCTCAGCATTTTCCGATCAGACAGCCGCGGAACGAGTCCCAGAAGATGCCATCCGGGCTTTGGGGCTTTTGGCACAGGTGGGCAATTCCTTCCCACAACTTCCACATTAGTGCCAGCTCGGGGGCAACACGTCACGGTGCACAAAGGCGCATTGTGACCCTGGGTGCCCACATTTCAGTTTTCTAGAATGGTCTACGCAGAAAAACAGAGAATGTCATTGTTATTAAGTTCCAATTGGCTGCTCAAACTACAGCCACAATATGATGTCATGGCAGTTAGCGTTCCAGCTGTGTCCAAGCATGCATGACTGCTGGGAACGGTTTTAGTGGCAACACTGTGTTCATTGGACTGTGTATCGCAAGTTAATTTTCTACGTCTGCCATCCACCTGTTATAGATTTAAAACATGGATGGCCTTGTTATAAAAGTGTCATGCATTGGACACTTTGACATATTGCTAAGAGATTACAGCCAAAGCAAAAAAAAAAAGGCATACCCAGACCATTCAGGCGTTCTTGACACAAGTGGACCATTGTATAGACCATGGACAAAGAGTGTCAGTTCATATCCTCAACAAGATAAATGGACACTTACCAGTCTGTCCAGAAGCAATAAAAAGCATGGCAAATTTTTAAGCTCAATTGGCATGTGAAAACTTTTGCCTTTTAGGTTATGATTTTTAAAGCAAAACTATGCAACTTTCTGACAGCAGGTGGCAAGAAACTTAAAACCATACATTAATGTTTTTAAGGTAGAAATAAAAACATTAAAAAAAAAAAAAGTTGTGTAATTGAGTCCTTAGGCAAGACACTTCACCCACCTTGCCTAGTATGAAAGTGGTGTCAGTGTTGGTCATGGTCAGAGGGGCAGTTATCATTATTATTATTATTATTGTTTGATTATGTTACCCTAATAAAACTCCAGCAACTGGGGGGGCACAAAAAAAAGTTTGAGGAATCTTTCTCATCACTGGTTTGAAGTATGGGTGATATATAATTATCATTGCAAAGAGGCCTCTGCATCTACTTGTTTTTGTAATTAAGTGACTCCAAGGAAGATATATGAGACTAAAGCAAGTTTTGGAAGGCAATTTTTGTCAGTGTCCAAGAAGTAATGAACTGCTTGGCTGCGTCTTTATTAGTACACACTGTATTATGAGATTCTATATATATTGCTAGAGTTGCAGTTTAGTTCAAAACAATTATGTCCTCAGAGAGCTCACCTTGCCTGTATATTTGGCTTTCTTAAAGTCAGTTTTATTTCAGTGCTGTAGATTCACATTTGGTGCTACTTGAGAGGAACACTTTCCCATTACATGCCACACTCTCCATCTTCTCAGGCCATTTACGGAATCTGTCTATTTGGACAGAAGCCAACTGGAAGTTCAAGGATGACTACATTCAGAGATAAAAGCTACTGTGCGTTTAAAGTACAGTACACAAAATCTGGGTATGTGGCAACAGACCACAATGTTATAGGATATCTGTAGAACAAAACTGCAAAGCACCAGAAATATTTATTTTACTAAGATAAATATACAACACTTAATTAATGACACTTGCCCTGCCATTTTGACAGTGGGAATACTCACATTTGGTGATGCACATCTCCCTTTAACACATTTTGAGCAAAGATTCATGTCCTGAAAAACAAGCACAGGGCATCATAATAACAGACAGTGCATAGAAATAAGCAATCTATTAAAACTCTAATGAATTAAAATAAAGACTACCCAATTGTTTTGTATGTACAGTACTTCACTTTGTGGCATTGTTTTAACATTTATTATGCCTTAAAATTAGCATTAGCATTGAGACATGTCTCTTTCTTTTTCTGTGTACTTTTTAACATGTCGTCAGTGATATCCACCCGCAGCTCCCTGTCCACGGCCAGATCATTAAATATTTATTGATTTTAGCGTGACCCCACAGAGCTAAAATTGGACAGGAAGTAGTGACGCTAACAGTGAAGTCGGTGGACGTGGTTGTGCACAGAGACTATTGAAATCATCAGAATCAGATTTGCACCAGTTTAGAAATACACAACTATACAGAGTTAAGTGTCAGGTGACTCACAAGTCTAAAAACTAGTCATCCCCAAAGTCTGTAATGTAGCACTCATTCAGAACGTAGATGTTTGTTTTGTTTTTTGGCCTTTTGATGTCTGAAATAAATTTTAAAGCTGACTGATTTTAAAATAACGATCTTGAAATTGAAAAGAGCTGCCTGTGTTTGTTAAAAAAAAAAGAAACAATTGATATTTACCATCCAAGTAAACTCATCACTAGAAAAGATTTGTTTTGCAGTTTCCAAAAACATTAGAGACGATTAACTTTTAAATTGCGTGAATCAATACAGACTCACTTTCCTTCACTGAGGCATTTGTTTTGTGCTCCCTTGTTTCAAATCAATTCTCCAAAAAACATTTATATAAAAAAGTAATGCACCCCTGCTACTTAAAATTCTCTCCCAAGTGTATCCGCTGAATGCTTGTGTCAATTTGCTCTAAAATGGTTGTGTCAATTTGCTCTGGGAATACAAGCTTATACTAATTGCTTTCACATTCAGTGGGTGTAGTGGAGTCATCATATTAGCTGCACAAGGTGAACAAGACTATTACGGCTACACCTGACACTTTATTTTTCAGCAATGAACAAAAAGGACAATAGCACCCAAAGGAAACTCGCTGTTACACATGAGTTTCACCCAAATGGTGCGATAACAGAAGGTGAGACGCTGACTGACAGAGAGAAAGGAGTGAAAATAAACTACAACCTGAAATCCTGAAATCCAAATTGATGCAATATATTTGGCCCTGTTGTGTATAAATAATGCAGTATTTGTGTAGCAAACAGCATGTGTACAAAACCTCCCACTGTGAGATTGTGACACAAAATCCAACCACATGAAGCACTCTTTATTTTCTTTCTCATCTAAAAAGAATCGCTTCTTCTGTTCATAAATGAGCATTACTTCTATTCTTATTTCTTGAGAGAATTTTCCCACTTTATCTGACCCAAAAACCTAATTGTGACCTCATGTGTGGAACTAATTCTCCGCTGGATCAAAGACTGTGAAAGAATGATTTTTTTTTTCTCCCTCCCCGTAAGAATATGATCCAAGAGAGTGCCAGAACGGAGGAGGAAAATCAGGAGAAGAAGCTCTTAGAATATGTTCTGAAATGTACTAAGTAGACAGAGACACGCACATCAAAAAACAATTAAGCCTGTGTGCTGGGTCCAAAAAGCAAATCAAATGCACAAAGTCTATGATTTCAGTGTAAGTTTGGCTGGGTACTTTTAAAACATTTTTGATAATGGTATTTAAATTATCTGGTTTTCAATACTAGTACTTGAAAGGTACTTGTAACTGTATGTGTTCTTGGATAAGGCAAGAAAAAAATGTATTTTTATAGCACAATTTGTACACCAAGTAATTCAAAGATAAGAAAAGTAAGAATAATATTAAATCACAAAACAAACCAGTCAAAATATAAATAATCATCATAAAATTTACATTAAAAGAGAAGAGCGAGATGTCATTTATCTAGAATATAACTGAATAACATGTGTAATAATGTTCATATATCCATTTATATATATTTTTTTATTTTTTGGTCCCAGTGTTTTAGCATTTCTGTATCAGTAGTACCTTTAAATCGTACTAATGCAGGTGCCTCTCTGCTATATTTTTCTTCTAACTTTATATTCATGTGATTTCATACCATATCAAATTGGTCAATTATAAGTAATAGCTTCGCAGGTGCAAGGTTATTTACATTCCTGCTTCAGAGCAAATGCATGATGTGATTATAATTATATGTATAACTCAATACATGTTGCTGAAAAAATCATAATTTTAATAGTTAAATGAAATGTATTGACTACTGGGCTGGGAAAAACGTGAAGGCCACCCACGGTATATACACTGGACAGCTGATAATGAATCATTTGCTCTCTGTGTGGGTGTTGACCCCGGGAGCACAAAGAAGACATGACGTTTCCTCACAAAAAGAAGTCAGTGCTGTGTCTGGAGACTGGAGACATAAACTTCTACGGTGGTACTTTCACATTTTAAATTACTCTATTCATTGTCTGCCCCTTCATTGGTAGCCCAAGGATACTATAGCCTATCCCAGCTGCTTCAACACCCACAATGCAACAATGGCCAGTTCAGACAGGGACACAGGCGCCCATTCATACACAACATGTTTTTGGAGTAGGTCAACACAGGTCGGTAATATCACCCAGTGTTTGAAGCCGTGTGTAGATCGACAGCGTTCAAAGCTGTATATATTATTTACATTAGAAACTGCACTATGATGGAAAAGTCTAAAAGGCAATGGCTTTCTGTAAATGTGTGCCAACGCTAAACCCCAGTAAGAAGTAAGCTCTCAACAATGACAGGGATAAACACTCATTTTGATAGCAATCTCTTTTGGTTTAGATGTGATGGACTGGCTTAACAACTACATTCTGGCTCTACAAGTGTGACCGTGTATGACTGCGTACCACTTTATAATAACTACACTTTATTTGGCATTAATAAAGATGCCAAATAAGTATCTTTAGTAACTACTTATATGTGCTCTATCTAACATTTCCGGTGGGGAGTCACCAGCTTGTTTCCATAGAGATTTTGGTCACATTTTTATACAGAGCTTTCCATCTTCAAGAAGTGCTACATCAAGGAACCACTTACCCACTGACACATTCATACACCAGTGTACGCAAATACTGGGGGTGAGGAGGGTTAAGAGCCTTATCCAAGGACACAACAACAGCCTTCATCTGTGGGTCAGTCACCGCCAAACTGTGGGTCAGTGGATCGGACAGCTCCACCAGTGAACCGCCAACCTTCGGATCAGTGGACAAAATCTCTACCAACTGAGCTACTGTCTCTCTCTGTTATTGTTAGATTTCACAGTACGACATTAAACATATGTCTTACCTTTATTCAATTAATCGTTTTCATTGCTCAAACACACCTTGAAATAGATGTATTTTTACCGTGACAGGGGTTTCCTCCCTAAAGATCCAACCTGTAACTTGGCGTGGTGGCATAACTTGCTTGTCTTCATGGAAATAGATTTAGTTTAATGCAATATACTATCCAAAGAGCTACAGATAAGTTTACATAGTGCACATTTAATTAAGGGGTTAGGGTTACGAGTTAAGGTATTAAATATAATCATGCTAACTATGTTTTTGAGAAATGAGGAGTCTAAGCTACAATATGCACTTTAAGAATGAACCAGACTTAGTAACAATTTATTTAAGATTGTATTAAAAGTCTTGCCTAGTTTTTTCTAGTTTTGTCATTTTGGTCATGTTTACTATTTTACTTCCTGGTTGGACACAGGAAGCAGATATGACATATGTAGAGGTATGTTACCTAGCAACCACAATGTAAACAAGAGCCAAACTGTGTCTAAATTACACAACAGTTATGATATGACAAATAAATATAAATGACAACACACTTATTTTGTTGGTTCCATGTTTAAACTGTCAGAAAAATGCCTATCTTGTGCCTAAATTGTCTCCGCATTTTGGATAGAGTTGGTGACGTAGACTCCATTTTAAAGCCATTTCCTGTTTTGTTTTCTAAATTTCTTCACAAAATGCTACTTAACAGGTGTAAAATTATGATAAATATTAAGCTTAGATACCACCAAACAAAGTAATAATTAGAAAAATATATTAATCTGTCAAATGCACTTTAATTAACTATTTGTGCATTGTGAATATAGTCTATTTAAACTGTTCCTCTGATTGTTTTGTTTTTTCCTTTTGGTTTGTACCCTGCATTGAGGAATAAACTTGAGGTCTATTTATTTCCAGTCACCTGTGTTTTACTACGCACTGCACTCTTCGCTGTGATGAAGTCTGACAGCTGTCCTTTTCCTGCCCCGCTCTACAGAGACACCCAGACACAGGAGATAAACATTGATTAAGTGCTGCACTTTGGACACAGCTCACAGTAAGACGATCCAATAGTATTATGATGTAGTGCTGAGACATGAAGTCAAGGAGACGCAGGAAGAGGCCAGACCCAAAACAAAGCAATAATAAAATACAGATACATGTGTTTACTCACTCAAATAAACTTGTTCCATCGGTCTGAAGGGCGCTCCATCCATAACAACCGACCTCATCCCAATAAAATAACACGGTGAGTCATTTTGCTTCTTCTGTCTCTGAAGCCCAGACGGGGTTTTGTTCTAGTGTGATGCAGTGATGCTGATGGCTGAAAGCAAATAGTCAGATTTACAAACATATAAAAGAGCTTACAATCTGGCAATAGTTTGACAAGTTAATCTAGACTTTGGCTTGGCTAGAAAATAAAAGACAACACAATAAAGTATCATTGAATTAATATTATAGTATATTACTTGATATTATCCAGTTTAGACATAACTGGGAGACATCACTCACACAGTAAAATGATAAAAGGTCACATTTTTATGAAGCGCTTTTCCACCTTCAAGGCACTAAATGCACTTTACATCAAGGAACCATTCACCCATTCACACACCAATGTACGCAGACACTGGGGGGAACGAGGGTTAAGTGTCTTGCCCAAGGACACAATGACAGTGTTGATCTGTGAAAGCTCAACCGCTCTACCAATGATGTATATTGAGAGGAGGTTTCGAGCCACCAACTTTCAGATCAGAGAAAGAACACTCTACCAACTGACCAACTGAGCTACCGTCACCCAGCTACTGTTGTTATAAACCAATATAACTCTGGAGGTCTATTTTTTAACTTATTTTAATGCATGCCTTTATTTATTTCTTTTTTTTTTTCCATTATCCTCTGTTTAATGCAGCACCATAATGCCAAAGCAAGTTCCTAGTTTATGAATTTAGTTTACTTACAATGGCAATAAAATGTATTCTGCTTCTGAAAAAGTTTGTCCCATGCACGCAGTTAAAATAAAAGTGCACGATGTAACTTTTCTGGTGGGGGGAGAAGAGTATTAGCTGGCAAACACACACAGCCACTGAGCTACTGCAAGCCAAAATGAAAAATATTATTCAATCAAAGTGATAATAAAATAACACGGGGTTGGAAAATAAATGAAATCCCAACGATGTGTCATAGTGGGTGTATATCAGTGTAATATAATTTGTGCTCAGCTAATCAGATAAATTGCAGTTACAAAAGGTCAGAATAGTGTCTTACAAACCCTGAGCTTAGATTTTTTCAGTTGGCGCGCTACAATGTGTTTTTGTGTCTGAGACAAAGAAAGATCCAATTAAGAAGTGCGTATTGTATTTGTACTGAGGGCTTTTTTTTCAAATTGCAAGTCAATGATGCACCTAATTGTTTTCAGTTGTGCTTATTGTGCAACTTGATAAGCTGCTCTTGTATTTATGTGAATAAATCAAATTCCGTAAAAATAATGGTAAATATCCACCCAGATTAAAGTACACGAAAAGTGATTTGTTTGCTCTGTTTTTGTTTTTATCAGACACATACGTTGCAGTGATTTGCTGAAGCGAGCTTGCATTTGTCAGCGGGACCTCTCTCCATGACTCACGCTCGCTGTTTATAGCTCATAATAAATCTACACCGGTGCCAGTGCTCTATTATAGCAGCCCACTTCATACTGGCAGAAACTTTGGCAAATACGGCCCCATCATCCCAATCAAGTGGATGCTGTGGAAGCTTACTTGGAATAGGCTGCATCACACTTATTTATGGATTGTCACTCAAATCAGAGCAACAGTGGTCAGTCGCCTGCCAAATAGGGTTTGTGTGTAGTCTAGCTCAATAGCCTCTTTAGATCCGCGAGTGCAGAACAGCTTGTTTTTGGTCATCCCTCTGCTCCTCTTCAGATATTTTATCCTGCTTCAATGTGCATGGAAATGGAAGTGAACAGAAGGGGAAAGCAGACATTACAATTAGTAACACCATATTGAAATAACTGTTCTATTTTTTTGACTTTAAGCAAGATATTTATTTGTTTACTAAACTATGACCCGCCGCGGGCATGACACAGTGAAATAAGGGAAAGATTAATAGACTAAACAGCTCAAGCTCGGTTTATAGTCCCTACAGGGCTGATCTTTTATCCTTACTAGCCCATATTTTTTTTTTTAACATGGGAAATATTATTAGGGAAGACAGATTTAAACCAATAAACAAGAAGATGGCTTACTTAGGGTGACCAGAGATCCCTTTTTACCCGGGACAGTTCCAGTTTTGAGCTGTGTCCCCTGCCCCAACAGATTTATCCAAAACCACTGATTTGTCCCAGTTTTATTCAAAAAACATCCCCGGTGTTAATATTTTTGACCAATCTGATCTGCACCAAATCTAAAGAAAGAAATATGCTGTCATTTGTTTAGCTAAAATGCAGAAAACTGTGCTTGAAAATTAGCATTGGGCAAAAAAAAAGCAGACAGATGTTCCTCAGATTATGACTGACACAAATGAGTCAAGAATGGACAAGGTTACACGCTATTTTCACTGTTTTATTTATACCAACCATCCCAACTCGGGTGTGTCCCAGTTTTTAATTTTGAAAATGTGGCCACCCTAGGTTTACTCCAACAGAAAACTGGAGTAAACAAATTTAAGTAGCCTATTGAGGCACATATAGGATGATCAGATTTTCAAAAGTAAAAAGTGGGACACACCTGGGTTTGGGTGGTTGGTAATAATAAACTTGTGAAAAGAGAGTGTAATTAAGAACATTATTAAACTCAGGTACATTCTCAACTCACCTGTAAATCCGTATACAACATGAGAAACTTCTGTCATTGCAACTGAGCCTTCTGGGGATTTTCCAGCACAGTTTTCTGTATTTGAGCAAAACATTTGACAATATTTTACCCCTTTTACTGTTGGCGAGGATCAAATGGATCAAAAATAGGGACACCTGGGACATTTCTTGCACAAAACTGGAGCAAATCACTGGTTTTGGATAAAGCCCCTGGGACATGGGCTACAGGGATAAAACCTGGAACTGTCCCAGGTAAATAGGGATGTCTGGTCATCCTATGCACACATGGCTTACACAGTTAGAAGGTTCAATGTAAACATGTTGTCAGATTAGAAAGATGTGATTAAATCTTCATTTTGTTGCTGATTAAATCTTCATTTTGTTGCAGACCAAGCCGTTTTTCAGCCCTTTTCCCCACGTGCAACAATGTAGGTCTAATACAGCTAAAAATCTTAATCTAAATAATATGGGTTTTTTTTGTTGTTGTTAAAAATGTCCATTGGGAATTAGCTTTTCCTTATTAGCACATGCAAAACATCAACGTGCTCAGTTGTAAAAAAAAAAAAAAAAAAAAAAAAAAAAGGCTAATTTTTTAACTCACAAATTGCATTTCTTATCATACCTTATTTTTAGCTGATCTTTGCTTGTGAAACGTGAAAACCAAAATATTCACAGTTATATCATAGTTGTTAGCATTTTTAGCCTTTAGCCCAATCTCACGTGCCTGCTTTTCTCTCCCCGACCTGCGCGTGTCTCTGCCACGCTCGCACGCTCACACTGACGTAACGCTGACGCTGACGTCCAACCAGGAAGTGGAGAAGACACCGCGCAGCCGACCAAAACACGGAAGTAAACTCTGCTGTCTCTCCATATCCGTATATTAGTATGCTTTTACCTATAAAGTCAATGCATGATATCGATCTGAGGCGAAATATCACGGCAAACTTCAGTGCTAGCAGGGATTTGCCGAAAAGCTAACTTATGCTACATAGAAGGGGAGCATTAGCATAAAAACGTGCTAGAAAAACCAAAACAAAAGAGGCAACCGCAGGTGAGTGAGTGCATTTGGCTGAGTAGCAAGTCTCTATTAGATTGACTCGAGTAGTTGAGTGTGTATTCTGTGTGGGAATAAAACATTGTTCTGTGGATCTGAAAAGGGCAAGTTTCTCAGCAATGCAGCACTTTTTCCACCGGTTACGTATGTGTCAGCAGAGAGAGAGAAGAGAGCACAAGTAAGCAGCCTAGGAGAGGGGGAGGAGGAGGTGAAGGAGAGGAAGGAGGAATAAAAGTAGGAGACAAGAAACGTGTTAGTGCGTGTACACAGGGGAGCCAGGAGGACCCTCTCCTCATCTTTCATGTTCACTCCTGCAGTGAGAAAACTATAGAGGGCACGGGGAATGAAGACCGGGATATGAGCCAAACAAGAAAAGGTCAAGGCCTGGTGAAATATAGAAGGAGGAGGGAAAGAAAGGGGTGGTTGGCCATGCAAAGGGTACGGGCAAGGGCCTACAAGCTCAGCATTTTGTGTTTGGTAGTCCGCTAATAATGCAGTGTGCAGTGTCCTTTCAAAGCCCTGTAGCCATTCCAACCAAACTGGATTATGATGATATGATCTTACATATGAAATGGTTTAACGCCTCTGATTATTGAGTTGTTCAGAGCAAAAGAAGGTTGAATTCTCTCAACTGGACAAAGGCTTTAGCTTTTTCTTTGCTTATCCAAGTAGCTTCTTCAGTTGTGACACAGCTCTGGTAAAGGATTGGTTTAAATCTGGCTGGAGGAGTAAATTACTATACTGTAACTAACTACTGTAGCTAATTGGATGAACACCGAAAAGCATTCCCTCTAAAAACAGCTGACAGAAATCTACTTTCTTTTGCTATGGACTCTACCTGAATGATTGAGGGATTACACAGACAAGTTGTCTATAATGCACCACTCCTCTCCTCAGAGGATTTAGGCTGGTTAGGCCTACTTTACATCCACCAAGACATTTGAATTTTGAACAAATTATGTCATACGCTCTGTATCCCATGATTTTTTATGTTATTATTATTTTTTATGTTATTATAAAAGTAGAAAAAACATTGTATAACATTATTATTTAAAAAAAAATCCCAATATTGTCTAATCTAAACAACCCAAAAACATTTCTTCAGAAAATGTTTAATATGATTTGTTAGTAGCACTTGCATCTACACTGCACAGGTTTGCCTGGACCATTTGTCTTAGTAGACATAAAGTTATGAAACTGTATTCAGTCCTATTAGGATGCAGCTGTACCCCATTAAACCTCATCTGTCACAGTAACATTAGCAGGGATTAGTCCTTAGCATTGTGGACTTTCCACAGTGAAAATATGAGAACCATTTCCAGAAGGTCAACACTATTTATAAATTGTCCTCTTGTCTGTGTCCCTTCCTCTTCTCTGATCCCCAGAATTTTTTTTCAGGCACCATGGACAACCTAGGGGAACCCCAGCCAGGTGCCAATGGGCTTATAGCCGAAGAGCTACCGCAGATGGACGGATCGTGTGACGCATGCGAGCCGGATGAGGCCCAGCCGGCCACACATGTCTGCCACACATGCAGCTTCGCCTTCTGCCCCCTTCACGCCAACGAACACACCAGTAGCACAAATCACTCGCTAATGCCTTATTACCCGGCAGAGGCACCGGCTCATGGACTTGGCATGGGGAGAGGCTTCGCAAATGCCGTGGATGAAGAGCGAGCTGTTGATGAGGGCATGGTAGCAGCAGTCGGGGGGGTAAATGCAGGCGTGGAGGGAGCAGAAGGTGGTAGAGAAGAGGCAGCTGCAGATCCGGGGAAGAAGGACACGGTGACAGTGGAGAGGCTGCGCTGTAAGGTGCATGGCCAGGAGGGGTCACTGTACTGTAAAAACGACGAGCAAATTGTGTGTGTGGTGTGTGCCGTGCAGGGCGAGCACAAAGGGCACGAAATCATCACTCTGTATGAGGCGTACGCCTGGCAAAAGGTGAGAGATAAGCTCAGCTCATGTGGTAAATGGTCACATTTCTATATAGCATTTTCCACCTTCAAGGCACTCAAAAGTACTTTACAGCAAAGGACCACTCACCCATTTACACACACATTCATACACCAGTGTATTTATGGTGTATGAATGTGTGTGTGTTTATTTAGAACTGCACCACCAAACCGTGAGTCAATGGATCTGACAGCTCAACCAATGATGTTTATGTCGAGAGCAGGATTAGAACTACCAACTTTCAGATCAGTGGACAAACACCAATTGAGCTACTGTGTTTTTACTGATGAATGATCTTTTCGTTAAAAAAATAAAAAGTGGGATATAGAGTGGATTTGTAGCTCTACAGATCAACTAAGATATCTACTTCAGTAATTAAAATTAATCAGACAGCACAAACTTGGGAAAAAGAATCAATAAGTGATCAATTAATTACAGTACGTTTCCATTGAGGCATGGCCTGTCACTGCCAAAAGCACAAAAATGACTGAAAGAGAAGTATTAGTAAAATACATCTTTCTTTTTCCATTTTATTTTTCTTTGGAAAGAACAAATATTCTTATCCTTGCAGTTCAAATATAATATCTTTCCCTTTTACAAATGGGCTTTTCCATTTCTGCACACGCATAAAACAAGCATTATTACTCAAAGTCCCTTAAAAGTGCTATACCATATTCCTTGGTTCCATCTTCATAAGTGAAAAGGCAGATAAAACTGTCAGGTCACTCACAAAACTTTAACTACTTCAACTTCAACTGCTTTTTCTTTTCTGCTTTTGTGCTTGTAAGCCCTTAACCAATTTTTTATTAGTTTGCTAATTGCTTTATAAAAATCGTGACTTCATCTGAGACTGATGAATCAACTAAACAACAACAGTCCGCCCTACTCAGAAGAAGGACATTGCTATCAATTTGCACTTGTGAATTGGCCTAGTTTTTCCTTTTTTAACAAAGAAAAATGTTCTTTCAGTAATAATAGATTTTTTTTTTTGCTAGTAGAAGTATCCTTTTGTATACTGAATGTGAACCTCTCCACCCACTATTCATATATTTTCTAAAGGCCGATATTGGCTACTATAGACACAAAGCTTCAAGTCTACATCTCTCTTGGACAAAATAGAGTTTGTGCAAAACACTGAAAAAATGTCATGTTCATTAGCCTTTGCAGCTCAGATATATGGGGAGCATTCTATTGTAGCACGTTACAGTCATTTGGTTTGCTCTGTCACTGCTAGGTTGTATTGACAAACTGCAGAGGTCACCAACACATATAGCTACTGCCTGGAGCAACACTATTTGCTCAAATCCTGTTTTAGTTCCTATTGTAATCACCAGAGAGCCAGGAGACTTCCTCTCCCTTGCTGTGCAGAAATGTGTGTCAATACTATGACAGAAAATAGGGCATATGAATTATAAGTTGAGGTGTAATTAAATTTTCATGTTGAAAGAAACAAACCGCATATAGTAATAAAACGTTTTTTTTCACCTTTTAGAGCAGACAAGGATATGACCTGCTGGCCTACACTCGACAGATGGGCGAGAAGATTCAGGAGAAGTGGACAAACCCAGAGGTTAGTGAGCCACTTTTTACAAGCAGAGGTCAAAGGGTAAACAACTACAGATGGTTTGTTCAACTTACCATCCACAATTGTTTATTTTCACTGGTTGTAATGAGCCAATTGAATAGAGCGTTAACCCCACAGTCTGGCAGTGTATTTGTTGCATAAGGTATGTAAATCTTCATCATTTCTACTGCTGTCAAAGCTACCCACCATAACTTAAAGTGCACCTCAGGAAAACAAGCTTATTAGGGACAGCACCCATTGCCAAAAGAATGAAACACAACCTAATCATTAAAATTCATAACAATTCCAATTGTATGAAAGTGAAACTCGTTTTACAATCTCACCACTGTTGTTTTAGTGTCAAACAACAAATGCACTAGTGAGCCAGACTTCACCATTGTGCCCAAGAACTGGAGACAGTCAAAAACATTTACTGTAATAGGTTTTATTTGTAATATTTTGACTTGAATAACTTTTAATGAAAACACTAACTCAAAAATGTGGTTTCGAGACATTGAAACTCTACCATTTCTCATTTCTCAAACCGCAGTTTTAGCTGTGAGCAGTATAGACAGCAGCAGTAGGACACGGCCGCCTTGAATAAGATACAGGCGGATTAGAGACAGATTAAGTCATAAAGTCACGGGGTAATTAACATGATGGCCAATTATTCCAATCAATACATGTATCATTCTGCTCTATTCTCAAATCACAGTCGATTGAGCTTTTATAGAATTTATCTTGAAGCATGAAAATGATGACAGTACTTAGCATTAGTACTTAGTGTTATTATTTTCCCAGCTCATGTCCCAGATTCGGCTTAAAGGGCCCATACTACGCTATTTTCTGATCTATGTTATAATGATGTTTCCTTATCACAAACACATACCCGAATAGTGTTTTTTTTTTTCATTCACATATGTTTAACACACAAGCCCTGCATATTTAGGCTGAGTTCTTCTCTCAAACTGAAAACACTATATGTGGTAATACAGGAAGTAGTGCTCCATTGTGTTTTTAAACTCCATACACCTTCACTAGAATCATTTGGATCATTTCAGCCCTGGAATTGCTATTAAATAACATGTAAAAGGTAGAGGGTAACTCGAAAACTACCACTTCAAGACATACAAAAGCGGAACAGAGCATTTTGAGCTTTGGAGATGTCGGCAAACTAAAAATAAAGGGTAACTCAGACATGTGTGAATGAAACGAAACACAGCTCCACTTATGTTTTTGATGAGGTAACAACATTATAACATGTCTTAAAGCTCACAAGAGTCAACTTTATGTAATATAGGACCTTTAAAGTAAGTCTCCTTTACAACAAGAGCTGATAAACCGTTGTTATAGTTTGGTAGATTGTGAAATGATGGATGCTAGTTTTGTAGTGAGAGTTTGTTTCTTCACAATGGCACATGCTTTATAAACCAAGTCAATTGATCGGAACATCTGCTTGTTCAATATAGTCAGTCTGGTAACCATATTTTGCGGTCACATAATGGTCCTTAACTTTTCCTGACCAACTGCAGCAACCTCTTACTTATTTCCTAAGTTAAATCCAGGCGGTTACGTTTCTGACCAAGCAGTGTATTATGTGTTGGTAGCGGTTCATGGTTTGCCCACCTCTCTGAAGGATGGTTGCTGGATGCCGTCTGTCTTTCTGTCCTTGTGCAAGACACTTCCCTTGTCTAGCCTCCAGCTATAGTCACGCTGTAGTGTGTGTTTGCGAGTATGGCAGTGTGTTTGATGATCCGTATTATTTTCTCTCACAAAACATACCGCCGTTTCAAGGCTGACTGGATTTTAAAGTTTTGTCAGTGAATAAAATATAGACA
The DNA here is from genome assembly GCF_009829125.3 of Periophthalmus magnuspinnatus. Classification (NCBI taxonomy): domain Eukaryota; kingdom Metazoa; phylum Chordata; class Actinopteri; order Gobiiformes; family Gobiidae; genus Periophthalmus; species Periophthalmus magnuspinnatus. The sequence goes on along the minus strand of NC_047131.1, from coordinate 28,172,721 downwards.
TTTGGCTTTTTTTTAGATGACAGCTCACAGAAGGTTAACCCAGAAGTTGTTCTAAATTTGTGATCATTATTTTTCACTTTCACCGCAGGCCTTTTTGGCTAACAGTACAAACAGTAGTGCAAGAAGGAGCAGGCGATAGTGCCAAGATGTGTCTCTGGGATGAATAGTAATGCAGATGGTTGCTTGTCATGCATTGTTAAATAATACGCTCCAGCCCACATTTACTGGTAATGGATATAAAATGAATGTCAAGTAGGACTAATTAGTATTAAATTGATTTTATGCATTTGGGCCATTCACACACAGACACACACACACACACACACACACGCGCTCCCCACCGTGCTCAGACATTCACTTGGAGGAAAAGTACTTATGTTTAAATGCAACTTTGGAACACATAAAAAACAGACATTGCTGGCTTCAATTCATTTATTGATTTTCTTACAGGGATTCCATTTAATTTAGTTAATTTACATAAATGGCAAGTATATCTATATATCTTCTGTCTATCTATCTTCTGTCTGTCTATCTATCTATCTATCGTATCTATCATCTATCATCTATCTGTTAATGTTGTCATGATACTAAAATTTCAAACTCGATTCGATACTAAGGAATAATCTCAGTACTGTATAACATATTCACAATACTGATTCTAATACCACCATCATAATAAAAAAACCTCTTTATTTAGACAATAGAATGTCATTTTCTAGATTAAATTGTAGGACTTTCTTTTCTTTTCCCATGTGACTTTATATCTGTGTAATCCCTGAGTCGTCCAGGCATGTTCCATAGTGTTCCATGGACGTATACTAGTTTATGTGGTCTTTTTTGTTCTGATACAACTCAAGATCATTCCAAAGCTATTGAGGAAAGATTTCTAGCTGTCCTATGAAAATGTGGCTTTTTTCAGTATCGATTCCAGCTCAAATTAGTATCTAGTTTCGATAGTAGTTTTAGTATTGTGTAGTATCTGATTTTCGATACTTTGGACAACCCTACTGTCTAGGCATCTGTCGATCTATCATAGTTCGTGTAGCTGTCTCATGTCTCAATGCCTCATAGAGCATGTCGCAAGAGTGAGTAAGTCCCATCCCAACCATGTTATTTCTCCCTTTATTTTCCCTACAACTCCAACTTCCATACGGCTAAACCAAAAGAAAGGGCTAAAGGAAAACATTTGAAGATAAAACATGTCTGTAAATGGGCAAGTTAGTCAGCTAAAAGCAAGATCGGCAGCAAAGCAGGGAGTAGATGAGCCTGCTTCCATCCATCTTGTTACTATGTGTGAACCCAGTGGGATGTAGCAGCTTTGTTCAGTAACTACAGAGCTGTGACCTGACCTTGGGGGCTTAGTGCAGGAGGTTAATTCAAGGAGCATGTGAGAAGCAGCACTCTTAACTGCCCACCTTACCCCCTGAGGAGTTCTTGTCCATTACCATACTGAAATATCACAACTGCCCCAAGGACTTTTCAGATATTTCACGCCGTTTTACCAGGGAGTAAGTCCGAAAATCATTTACCTGCCCTCACCAGCGCAGGGGGACTGTTTTCTAATTTACTTTGCGTCTTTTTTGTACTTCCAAACGTCATTTCTTCCTATAATGCTTGCCAGAAGCCTATCAAATTCAAATTGACTACACTGAGCGATGGTGATGTGTATTGGATGGGGGAGGAGGGGAGAAGGTGAGAGTTGTATAAGGAGATTTAACCCTTTGCTGGTGATTTTATTAAACTGGGTCTGCTTAATTATGCATTTAGCCTCAGGTGTGTGGATTTAATCTCTCTGCTCATATCTGCTCTCGACTGGGACTGGAATATAATGCAAAAACTGAGACAGGGAGATGAGCTTATAAAGGAGTGCTGAGGTATGACATGAGTGCACACTGTACACACTTTGTCTGAAATGGAAAAAGTGAAATCATCGTTTGAAGGAAAAAAGAATCCATTTGTGGAAATACAGCTCTACAGCAGCTCAGGTTTGACCGGTGTGCTTCAGTCCATCAGACCATCAAGTATATTTTATTTCATTGATTTATTTATTTATTTTGCCAAAACATAATGGTGTCTCTGTAGCAGTCTGCACCATTAGTCTGAAAATTGCTGCAATTAACTAAATTGTTAGATTTTTTTGTGCCAAGCCTATGCATAAATTAGTCCTGGTCAAACCACATTTATCCACAGAATAACACTGAAACAGCAGTTTAATCGCCAGTACATAAAGGCACGCACAGCAGTGACCCTCCTGACCTCTGTCTCACAGTGTGGAACCTGCCCAATAGTCACACTACATAAAGCCATCATCTGTTTGGAGTTGTGATTTAGAGTGTGGGAAAAAAAAGATGTTGGTTAATAAAGCTTTTGATTTATATAGGAATGGTGACTTTTGAGAATATGCTTTTTTGTTCTTCTAACTTGTAAATGAAAAATTCTAATCTGTCAACTGAACAAAAAAGTTGTCGGAGTGAAGACGTTTCGCTGCTCATCCAAGCCGCCCGCCTCTTTTTGGTCAGATTACTCATGGACACTGCCTTATATCTGTCTGAACGGACGAGCTAACGACACTGAAACTAACACACCTACTGTTTATGCTGAAAAACCTCTTCCTATTAGCAGCTCTCAACACCCAGTTTCTGCACTCTTGTCAGCACCACCTCATACTCACATTATAGCCTACATTACTAATTTACTTCTTCACTCCAGGCCAGCAGGTATAGTCAGCATATTTACCCTGGCCTCATCTTTTATTTACCCACTCCCAGCCACATAGTGTGTAGTCCAAGACACAAGCACAATCTGCCTGTGAAGTGGCACTGAAAGCACAGCGCATAACGTCCTCTCACCGGGCTTTGTGACTGTGTACCCTGCACTAGCTACCATCCGTTCTCCCCGCCTCATAAAACCTACTAGAGCAGGCGACGTATTAGGGCTGTCTTAGGCTGAGCAGACACAGGAGGCATGAAAGGACCCGGCTGCTGCGAATCCGTTTATTTATCAGGGTTTTTTTTTTTCTTGTCTTCCTCCTCTTCATTCTGCTCCTCAGCTCCACATTGCTCATGAAGCCTGTCGTTGCCGTTCTATCTCCTCTCACAGCATTCTAATTGAATTACACACTATCAGTCCTCCAGAAAGTAGCCTGGCTGACATTGCTTTGGTTCAAAACCTATAAAAAGTTGGATATTGGAAGTTGGTACTGAAAAGCTGCTGTCTAATTTCCTGGCACATTTTACGTTGGCTTTGAGATTACTAGACTTTAAAGATGTTTTTTGGAGTCAGAGTTAGAGGGTAATCTGTGGGATGTAATTGGTATGTGATATGAAAGGGAGTGTGAGGATGTTGCCTTGGATAGGGGCCATAGTGCCAAGGGCAAGGACAGTTCAAATCCATTTAATCCCAATCTTTTTTTTAAACACCTTTTTGGCTGTTTTTCAGAAAAATAAACAACCCGGGCATGTACTCAGCCTTGATCAAAAAGTGAAACAATTGAAAATAATGCATTAATATAGGTGATGATAACAATAGGCCTGTCACGATAGTTATATATCAATTTATCGTTCAATATTTTTTGGGAGTCAATATTTATATGTGTACTTTTTTTTTACTAGTGGGAATTTTCATTTTCTTATTGCAATATGATACAATTTGAGCTTTAGAAGGTGGATTTATGAACTTCCATGACTCATTGTAGATACAAACTAACTTACGTAAGTCCTATATCCTACTATGTATTTATTGCAGTCTATATTTACTTCACCGATATGTCACACTTCAAGTTGTGTTATTGTGACAGGAATAGATAGCAATATATGTATGCTAGGCTATACAAGCTAAAGTGTAAATGTTTCCTCTAACTCTAAACAGAGTTCTGTCAATTACAGTTGTATTTAGTGTCCCTGAACAGCTGGACAATTAGTGAGCTAGCAAAGTATTCTAAAAAATTATAATTTCAAAAGTGTCAAAAATGAATGCCAGTACAATCAGCTGGATGTTGATCGCAGATTTGGTCTTGTCCAGTGGATAGGACTTAGATGCATTCCTTCTATGTCGCTCTTGCTATTAAACTTAAACTAGACCTATTATGCAGAATCAACTTTTCAAAGCTTTTAACCATGTTATAGTTGTTTCCCCTTCTCAGTTCTCCTCTGAAAGTTGTATTTGCAGTGATTCGTGCATGTTTGACCATCTTTAATCTCTTATTTTTAAGACGCCATATTGTTTCAACGGCCACCAGCATACACACCCACTGCTCTCTACTTACTTTGTTCTCCAATTCAATTTTCTTAACCAGTGATGCAGGTAGGATTCGGCAGTGTTGTGTTGTCGTTTTGGTACAAATGAAAAAAAAAAGGCTACTTGATACTGTGATCGGCAGCTATCCGTAGGAGGGACTAACAACTATATGCCTCTTTGCTGTGATAATGTTTACGGCGACGTCAGCTCCCACTGGGCCCCACAGTTTTCCAACACAGAAATCAGCGGACTTGTTTCGTTTATCAAGTTGTTTTAGATGAATATTGGAATTTAAAATGTGCAAGTGGTAACATAATGATCCACATAATGATAACTATACAGCAAACAAAAGCACAATACGTCTTCTTTAAACAATGTAGCTGAAAAAAAGCTATTTATTAATGTTGCATATTTTGTGAAAGACTAATTTAGTATTTACCAGGCCCTCAAACTGTGCTGTTGTTTACAAAAAGGCTTCGTGAGAATGCAGATTAGATTAAAAGCAATGGCCTCTTTGATACTTGTTTATAACCCTGTTCTATTTTGGTGCACGGTGGCTCTTTGGGTGTGGATGTTAAATGTGTTTTTACTGATGCTATCTCATTCCCAGGAGTTTCCATCTGCATTTTTTTCATCGGCTTTAACGAGACACACAACCTTCTTTGTACCCGGGCACGAAGTTAGCTACGACGTGATGTTAATTCTGTTTGAATGTCCTGCTGCCCTGTAATGAAGTGGAGTGTGAGGACAGCAGCTATTTTTAGGCACTCACTGATCACTGTTATTTACCACAAACAAAACCTCCAGCATTGCCCGTTTAGAACAAATTCAAAAGGGTTCTGTAGTTGTTTAAGTAAAGTCATGAGAAGTTCCGCTTGAATAGAACAATGGCTCACGTGCGATACTTTTGTCCTCTGAACTTTGGTGTAGCTTTTGTTCTACTTGCATTACCATGAGTCTGGAGCTGCAAAGGAAAGGAAAACTTCAGCACAACAAAGCAAGTCATACTTCCACTGAGTCACGCAGAAAAAGATGGTCTCTGCAGCTCTGTGGTGTCTGGAGATAAAGAAAAAAATCACCGTTTCTAAAGCTTTAATCCACCAGACCAAAAGAATCATTTAAAATATATATTTCAAGTCCAAAAATACTGCCCATCGTTCAGTCTCCAGACTCATTTAGACTATTGAATACGCAAAACTGTATATACCACGTTTAACCTTATTTATCACTGTTAATGTGAATAGTATAGTTCACATTGTATCGTAATCAAACATTAACCCTTTTCCACTCAATATAGATTATTATTTTCCTTTCCTTTGGCATTGAACAGACATATATGTTTGTCTGGTTTACATTTGTCAGCCTTTCTAATCCTGATGCTAACGTCTATAAGCCCAATTTTTACAGATGTATTGATTTTGAATACCCTGGAAACATCTCAACTAAACTTGAAAACACAATTAATGAATTAAAATACAAATGAGTCGTCCTATTGTCCTGTGTGATGTCCTAGTACTCCTACAATCTGGTCTGAAGTGCCCTTGTAGCTGAGCAGAGCTGTCTCTCCTGAGGCCTCATTCTGCAGCCACAGCTCACAGCAATGCAAATGAAGATTAGCACGCATCACTGCTCTCTCCCTGCAGCACGAGAAGTCCTGTCACTGCACTGTCCTGGGCCAGAGGGCTCCTATACTGCATGGACCTCACACTAAATAATCTATAGGATCATGGCTGACAACTGCTACCAAGTAAGGGGAGGCATACTGAGGGTATGCAAGGACACGAGGCGTATAGTTGTGGTTTGTAAGCAGGGGTGGGTCTGGGAGCCAAAATGTGTTCTCAAGTAAGAGTAGCTTTAAAATATTACTCAAGTAGAAGTATAAAGTCGTCAAGTTAAAGTAAGTACCGTAACAGTAAAAAAATCATTACAACTTGAGCATTGAGTAACGGGTGTAAGAAGAGCAATAGTTCAAATCAGAACATTTACTTAAGTAATGTTTGGCTTGAAGTAACAATACTCTTAAGTACAAGTAAAAGTATGATCTTGAAAATCTACTCTGAAAAGTACAATTTCTTTATAAAATTCATCAAGTAGTAACTAAGTAAGTAAGTAATTTTACTACCCACCTTTGCTGGTAAGACATTTTTTGTTTAGCGTAGTTTGGCTACAAGAGGGTGGGAGTAAACACAGCAGTCTGTTGATTAGAGAGGAGAGAATGCATGAAAATTATAGGCAAAAGAAACATTTTTTATTTTATTTTTTCAAATAGAGTGGGCATTGTTATATAAACGGTCATATTTCAACAACAAAACATTATAAATGTGGTGAAAGCTACTTGTAGTCTGAATCTTTGAAAGTTTGCGTGAGTCTCACTAAAACATTACACTGGTCATTTTCATTGAAATGATTTGTGAAACAGTTTGTTACTGAAATCCGTCGCAGGGCATTTGAAACAAACAGCTTTGTGATATAAATGTTCTACAATGGCTTTCAATGACAAACAGCTTTCTGTAGACTATCAGCGTCCCATTAAGTCAGTTTTTCCAAAGTAATAAACATGGGGAATGCAATCTATTCTTTAGTTTCAATAGAATGGGATACTGAGACATTTATCAATCTATCGATTTATATAAATAATGTCATTCAAACATACACATTAAAATCACTCAAATCACCTAAGACCACACACCCAGGCAATGCTCTCTCTCTTCAGATTTGAAACCTTCTGTTTTACGCGGTCAATTTCTATTTTGAAATTGGTTTTCAGTGTTGTTTCTGAGCACACAAACATGGCAGGTATAACACTCTTAATCTGTCAAACCTGCGATAATTTACAGCCCTACACAAAAGATAAAATGCAGTTTTTATGGTTCCCACTAGACAATAGTAGACTATGCATGTATTGTTATCTATAACAGGTGTAGTCCGCTGTTCTCTGTTCATCACAAATCCATTCAGACAATTTAATTTACTTTAGCAACAAGAGGGACGTCTCAGCAACCCAACGGCATGTTAAGTAACCATTCCTGTCTTATTTGAATTGAATGATGTGCATGCTGTCTGCACTCATACAATGAAAGTGAATTAAAAAGTATGTCACTTCCCAGGCTTCGTTTAATGGGCAATTTGGAGAATCTGATTGCATGAGAAGAAATGGGAATGGAACTGGAAGGGCCCTGGGCTAGAGAGCCATGATTCTCTGCTCCATCAGATGAAAACAGGAAGCAAACATAACAAGAGTCGATTTATGATAGATACGGTTTCTCAAAGATATAATGTTTCAGAAACTTTGTGGTGTTTTTAGCCCAACATTTACAATATCATGCCTGACAGAAAAAGTCATACAAGACAAGTAAGGCTGGGTGATATAGTAAAAATAAAATTAAATAAATACATGAATAAATGAATGAATGAATAAATAAATACAATAATAATAATAATAATTATTATTATTATTTTTTTTTTCCATTTTATTATCAAAAATTTTAAAAATTTTAAAAATTTAAAAACAAAATAGCTATTATTATTAGTACTATTTCTTTAATGTGCCATTAAACATGAACAATAGTCTTATTTGTTTCTCCAAAGTCTGAACTCTGCTCCAAACCACTTTTTTTAGGAGAATTAGCAGTAGTTTAAAAAGATCCTAGCTGATTCCTGAGGTTTTGACATAACTGAATGTTGATCTCGATTCAAATTGTCCAGCCCTATTTTCAAAAGTATCACATTTTTCAAGTACAAAGTTGAAATAGGGCCCGTCTGTGGATATAGTACAAACTGTTCAATTTATTTGCTGTAGGTGTCTTAGCAGAGTGCAGAGTCTTAGGGGAAGAGGGAATGGATTAAAAGACCTGTACATTTGGAGGAGCGGTGCAGTGCTTGAAAGCAGAGCAGATGGTGTAAGGATCCTCTGAGGTGTGTGTCTGCAGATGGGATGGATGCTGCCTGGTGCAGTTAGTCAGCTCTTGCCTGAGTCCATCAGGTTTGCTCAGAATGATGATGTGAACACTAAACAAAAGTAGTGTCTGGAGTCATATTAGTTCAATGGATTACTTTCTTTTTTCTTCTCTGAGTTCAGGTACTGTTTAAATAATTGAAACATTCATCAATATCTCTTACCTCCCCTAAACTGATTCCCACTATAAAAATATACCTTTTTATGCTGTAATTTTTCTGGTGAAGGTTTTTCCATTTGCTTGTCTCTGTGGATATGTTATTGCTTTGCCTGTAATGTTTCACCATATGGCATTTTCTTGCATTTATTCAGTTACAGTTTTGCAAAAATATACATTGAGAAACATCCATTCTTACTGTGAGTTTAACTTAGCTCTGTGGCATCACCTGTTTGTCTCCAAGGTGATAGATACTTTTAAAGCCATACTGTAGAATTTCAAGGCAATGAATCAATACTTACAAAATACAGCCCTTGTTTGATAAGTATAGAAGTACATGCAGCATGTGTTTCAATCTTGAAAACAGGTCTATATTGGGCCACAATAAAAGAAAAAAAAAAATGATTTGTGTACAGTTTTGAAACAATGTGTTGTGGAATTTCTATAAGCAAAGAACTAAAGAATGAACACTTGTGTTGAATCAAAAAGTCTGATTTATTAACGCAATTGTGCACATAATTATATAGAGCTACTTGTCCATGACAGAGTGTCTCAATGTCAGTACATTCAGCATATTTATACCACACAGATAATAATTACATGACCCGTTAAAGGAGCACAAGGCCAAAACACATCTTGGGACATTAGATGAACGTATACGCTTTTGAAATGTGCTCGAAAGGAAACTGGTGCAGATGGAGTAGTACATCTCTTCCTCTGTCTGTTTGTAGATGACCACAGAGGAGCTGGAGGACTTTGTGAACGGCGAGTTTGACGAGCTGCGGCGTTTGGTGCGTCTGGAAGAGCGAAGGACGCTGCACCTGGTGGACCTGAAAGAAGCCTTCCTCACAGCCACAGCGGCCGAAAAGATGGCCGAGATCCACATGCAGACGGAACGACTGCAGGAGGAGATGGACAGTATCACCGAGCAGCTGAATCTCCTGGAGCAGGCCGATAAGGACTCCCTGGGCCCTGCTCTCATGAGACAGGCCGCCATGGCGGAGGCGCGCCCCTTGCTCAGACTACAGGTAAGAACAGCAGCGTAAATATGGTAGTTAAACCACTCCTGTCTTGTTTGAATTGAATGATGGGCAAAGGAAGTGAATTATAAAATGTGTTACTTCCGGGGCTTGGTTTAATGGGCAATTAGGAGAATCTAATCACATGAGAAGTAATGGAAAATACACAATAACATTTGACGGTCCCTGGGGTAGAGATTCATGACTGTCTGGCTCACCGGAAGAATGGGCTCAATGATATAATGAGATCTATTTGATGGCAGGGATAAGAACGAAATGCCTGCTTTAATTTGAAAATTTTTGTCTAAAAGAATAACAATGACACTAGGGGTGTAGCAGTGCATTGCGATTCCGAAATATGACGAAATGCATTGTGTAAGAGCTAAGATGTGTAATTAAATTTGTTTAGATTATAAAACTTCATTCTATTTCTTTAATGTTATGCGGCACCGTCAAAAATGTCACTTTCCTTTGCTTGACCCTTACCTTTCGCCACTGCTGTTGTCATCAAGAAACCGTGCCAAAGAAATAACTACTAGAATATGCGAGTTTATTGCCAAAGTCCAGTCTCTCCCTCTGCTTCTGTGTGTGCGGTGCCATCTACCCCCGCCCGCTCTCTCGCTCTGATCCAGCCGCAGCTCCTCACCTTCTTTCCACTCTTTTTCTTCTCTTGTGCTTCTCATTATTATAATCTAAGTTTCGGAAAGTAAACAACAATTTTCACACAGTTTATGGGTGAGAAAAATAGTTGTCACCCATAAACAGCACGTGTTCCTGTCGATAACGGTAACGCGCACATGCTTTTATGCTTAATATATTGTGCAAACTCTTTCCAAACTTTAAATATGGATCTCTCCAACACAAAATAATTACTGCAGTGATGCTGACACCCTGCTCTTTATACCTGAAGTCCACCCAGTTAAAATAATTACATGACATTGTTTTTTATTTTGAGTATCCTGGCGAATTGTGATGAATCGATTCGTAGGTCCTGATCAAACAGAATCCTGACATTTCTGAATCATTATACTCCTAAATAACATCTTCTCGTAAAATCTGTATTTCTTTGGATCTCGCTCCATAACCTCTAAACTCAAATCCACCTGTTCAGGAAAACTTTTTGTGTGTCAATACAAATTTTATTATGTGTTGAACAGTGTCCTTCACTATCAGTATACAGGTATTTTTTTGTATTTTGTGCTATGAGGGCTATGAACTACTTTGATTTTTCATCTCATAATCATCTCACACGCTGCTGATGTACAGGTATACGCCTTTCTTATCCTTGTGTTTGAAAACCCAAAATATGACTTGAAGATTAAAATGGCCCCCACATGTCTGGGGTGTCCTGCCGTTTCATAAAATGATAATAAAATCCAGAGCGTGCCTGCTTTCGACAGCATGTTGCAACATCATGTGAAGAACATTTTGATGTTTTGTTACCTCAAAGCTTAAAGCTTCTTTTCACACAGAGACTTTCTTCTTTTATGTGAAGAAGCCACGAAAACAACCCAGAGACAAAATAGTTTTCAGATTTTGAAGTGTTTTGAAAAGTTTTCCTCATTATTTGAAATGTGAAAGATTGAAAACACATACATGAAAAGGGAAACCAAAAAACTTACTTTCACATTCCTAGCTATTGTTTTAGATTATTTTAAGATATGTGTAAAACGCTGTGTGTAAACTTCTCTATGTGTAAACCTCTCTGTGTGTAAACCTCTCTGTGTGTAAACCTCTGTGTGTAAACCTCTGTGTGTAAACCTCTGTGTGTTTTAACCTCTCTATGTGTAAACGTCTGTGTGTTTTAACCTCTCTGTGTGTAAATCTCTCTGTACGTAAACCTCTCTATGTGTAAACCTCTCTATGTGCAAACCTCTGTGTACAAAACCTCTGTGTGTAAACCTCTCTGTGTGTAAACTTCTGTGTGTAAATCTCTCTGTGTGTAAACCTCTTCAATTTATAACCAAAGTAAAATGAAATGCAAATTGTGTTTTAAACCTTTTAGCAATTGTCACCAGTGCTAGAAGATGGTCAAAGAAACATTCAAATTCATCACCTGGACAAAAACTTGTTGGCGTGAAGACGTTTCTCTGCTCATCGAAGCCTCTTTTTTAGTTCTGGTCAGATTCAGTGTATTTAGCTCCTCCCTTCAGACAGATATAAGGCAGTGTCCAACAGTAATCCAACCAGAACTGAAGAAGCGACTTGGATGAGCAGAGAAACATCTTCACTCTTACAACTTTTTATCCAGTTGACAGATTTGATTTTTTCTTTTACTATGGATCACAACAGAGGGATTATACAGAAGTACTAGAAGATCTTCGTGTTGACAGATAACCTTGCATTGAACCTGAATTTGCTTTTTTGATTTTTTTTCCCCCTGGTATCTCTTTGCAGTCTATGCCCTTTTTAGCAAAACAACAATTTTGCAAAGACAGATCAACTACTTTAGGACTAAATTCCAACCTACAGCATAAATCACACCTAAATACTAAAATGATAGCTAATTTATGCGTGTCTGTTTAATCTTAACACATTTTTCCTTTGAGACGTTATTCCTTTATCTAATAATATAATAGTTGCATTTATAAAAGTCACAAGACACCGCACAAGGCTGACACACTAAATTATACCGTCACATTAAGTCGTTAGCTCTGTTAACTGCTCAGCAAAGCAAAAGAAAAAAAACAAAAAATTCACTATCAGGGTCAATTGCTAATTAATCCAAACATTAAGCTAAGAGCCAGGGTTCGCAATTGAAAAAGCAAGGGCTATTGCTTTCATCAATAAACAATTAAATGGTACAATTGGCCAGCTGGAACGAAGCTAATCACTGTGTGCAGTGTTGTGCCAGCTTGCTATAGTTACTTTGATAAGCATTGCATTATCAAAGAGCACTGCAAACTGGCTGCGTGTTGACTTCGGTGGGAAAATTGCAACCGTGCCCCTCCTTTTAGAATGTCTCCCTATGTACAGCTTAGTAATGAATAAATGAAAAAGATGCGCTGTATTTACTGAGATTTAGTCCGCAGCAGCGAGGTACCATTATCTGCTCCCTGACAGTGAATACAGGCAGTTAGATGCAAATAGATCCCGTGCGTGAGGTTGTCATGATGTTCTCAGGCTACACAATATGCACACTGCAACTTGCTACAATTTAGGGTTTTTTGTTTTGTTTATTACTTAATATGTATATGTTAATTGCAATATTCCATGATAATATCGCATCGTATCCAAGTCCATATTCCTCCAGCTGTTGTAGTCCAGACAAAGCCTAGCTGAAGATCTGGAGATGGATCCCTGGACTTGGCTCTGTAGCGACCACTGCTTCTGCTGACACCTCGCTCCAGCAGCATTTACTGATGATTGTACATTGTCCATATAAATAAATTTACTTAAATGGCCTTACCAAATTATATTTTTAGGGTTTTGAATCACTTGAGCCCATGCATCAGTTGAGCAGAGGCCATTGAAACCAACACAACGCCATCTCGGGTTCACCTTCCAGATTGTATTATACTTCCAAAGGTCTATTGTATTTTATAAACGTGGACCGCATTGGCTCAGTTGAAAAAGTATCCGCCCAGGGACCTGAAGGTTTGCAGTTTGATCCCAACTCCGTCCAATGCATATCTGATGGGGTGTCCTTGGGCGAGGTCCTTAACCTGCCTCGCTTCCAGTGTGTTTGCGAATGTGTGTGTTAATACGGGTGAGCGATTCCTTGCTATGAAGCTCTTCGAGTCAGAGGAGGTGTGAAAGTTTTATATAAACTGAGAACATTTGTCACTTACCATATTGATCTTATCAGAGAATGAAATGTGCCAGTCAAGTCTAATCTGAAGGCTGAAACTTGTCAAAGGGGTGCATGTTGTAAAGAAAAGTTTCAGTCCATTAACACTTTAATCCTGACTTGAGGCCACACTCTCGCTTGAATTATTGAACCAGATTAAACGGATTGGATTGATGTACACCTCCAGCTTTCCTTTAAGAGAAGAACCGCAGTTAAAACCCGTGTAACGCTGATGCTTTTAGTCTCACTTACTCCTCAGTACAAAAGTTCACCGCAAAGTCTCTCCTAAGACCCCAATGCGCACATGTATTTTATAACTGACAAATAAATCCAGTGTGACCCAGGTTCCATTAAAGTCTTAACCGAAAGTCGATGGTGACTCCGTTCTTTTTTCTTCCCACGTTTTACTTATTGCAAGTGTAACCAACACTGTAGCTGACAGCGTTATTTGTCGAAATGCTGTTAAGGGAGAAGCCTGTCCTAGGAGTAAAGAACCAACTTGTAGAGAAATACGCCTTTTCTATTAACCAGAATCCCAGGGGCGCCCACAACACTTCTTCGTCCATCTCAACTCAACATTTCTGGGGGCAATTTTGTATAAGAGCCCCTAGCACCTCATGGATCTGGAGAATGACTGACTGCGATTAATTCTTCCCCTGTGCGCTCTCTGTCTCGGCAGATGGCACATTGAACCCCTCTCACTCCCTCACCACTTTACCGCTAAACTGTAGCAAGTACTCAATCTTGATGAATAGCTTTGTTTTAAATGTCAGAATGACTAATTTGTCTTCGAATCGTCAAAGATGATGTATCAAGACAGGCAGAAAGGACAGTTAGACCTCTACAGAACTTGGGCTTGTTAAAAGTTCTACATTGAGGAGTGAATCACTACTGATATTTAACTTCTACTTATGAGTACAATTGTGATAAGATTGTGTTAGTTTGGGAAAGGTCAGTCGTGGAATGTAACAAAAAAAAAGTATTAAAGTAATGTACGTAAGTTGAATATTTAGGCATCTGTACTTTACTCAATTTGTGGCAGTGCAATGAGAACAGCTGGGCCAATTCTCTACATGACACAGAAACACCAGCACAGGAGTAACACTTGACACAACACTTCAGGAAGAGTGGCTCTGTTTGTACTACAACGAAAAGTGCGAGGTATCCACAGACAAAGAGACAGTGGACATGACATTTCCTGCATGAAAAGTACAACAATAATGGTATTAGAATTATATGACAGGCACACATGTAACTTTTCTGGAGGAGGGTCCACCACCTGCTTGTCTCCATGGTGATGTTACTGCTTCGCCTGCGTCAGAAAACTTACATGGTGCATCTTTAAAAAGGGATATTTCAAAGCAGTTTCATATAATAACAGCAGCAGTGATTACAAACTGATGAGACAGTGTTTCCACAGTGAGCTTATGTTTTAAAAGAAGCACACTGTGACTAAATCCAATTGTAAAACTTTATTGATCACAAAGGTGGAAGAAAGAGCCTGGTGCATTGCTATGTACCACTTGGGGGTGAGAACGGACCAACTGTGCTGCGGTAGTAACACCCTACTTTGTAAAACAGGTACTTTGAAAAGGTACATCTTTCCCGGCGGTGGAAGAAAAACTTGATTTTGTTGCTTAATTAAAAGTAAAAGTACAAATACTAAAAATCTACTTAAGTAAATGTATTAAAGTACCTGTTTAAAAATGCACTTAAAGAATAAAAAATAAAAATAAAAATTCTAACGTTTTATATTTGTATATTTTTGTTTGCTCAAATTATGAATGTGTTAAAAATAGAACCCTCAACCTTTTCAGCATGTCTCAAACAATAATGAAAAATACTTTTACTTTTCAACCCTGTGGAGTAGAAAGTGTACATGTAGATAGATACCTGCTCTCAAATGTAGTGAAGTAAAAGTAAGAATTATCCCTTGTACAAAGTAATTCAAATTAGTGCTTTACAGAATAAGAAAGAAATTACAATCACAATACAAATAAAAAATGTAAATAATCATCATAAAACTAACATTAAAGGCAAGGCAAGTTTATTTGTATAGCACAATTCGTACACAAGTTAAATCAAAGTGCTTTACAGAATAAGAAAGACATTAAAATCACACAAATCAAAACATAAATAATCACAAATAATCATCATAAAATTAACATTAAAAGAGAAGAGTGCAGAATAAAAACCTTTCAGTCGTATGCACAGCTAAACAGAACTGTTTTGAGCCTGGATTTAAACATTGTCAAAGTAGAGGCCTGTCTCACATCTTCAGGAAGACTGTTCCAGGTTTTAGCTGCATAAAACCTAAATGCTGATTCCTCATGTTTAGTCCTGACTCTGGGCACCAGCAGGAGGCCGATCCCTGAAGTCCTCAGTGTGCGAGATGGTTCATATGGCACTAACATGTCGGAGATGTACTTTCCACCTAGGCCATGGAGAGACTTATACACAAGTACACAGTGTTCTGGATGTACTGCAGCTGTGTTAATGCTCGTTTGGAGAGGCCAGTGAGCAGGACGTTACAGCAGTGTGACCTACTGGAGCCAAATGCATGGATAAGTCTAAGTCTGGCTTTGACAGTTTACCTTTGATTTTTGCAATGTTCTTTAGGTGGTAAAAAGCTGCAGATGTTATTGATTTGATGTGGCTGTTAAAGTTCAAGTCTGAGTCCATTATTACCCCTAAATTTCTAGCCTGAGTTGAAGGTTTCAGAGAGAGAGACTGGAGGTGACTGCTGACACTTTCTCTATGTTAAAAGAGAAGAGTGCAGAGATGTTTGAAATCACTACACATAAGACCTCAAAATCTACATCAAATACTTTTACGAGTAGATTTTCAAACGGGTTCTTTCATACTTTTTTTTTTTTTTTTGATTTTTTTCATTTGATACTTTTACTTTTACATGAGTATTTTTTGCTCCAGTATGTGTCCTTTCGCTTAAGTAACAAAATGGAGTTTTTCTTCCACCACTGGGAAAGATGTACTTTTTTCAAATTACCTTTTTGAGTCTGTTTGACTTTTAAATAGAGCTCGGGTGTTGCTACCGCAGCACAGTTGGTCCGTTCTCACCCCCAAGTGGTACATAGCAATGCACCAGGCTCTTTCTTCCACCTTTGTGATCAATAAAGTTTTACAATTGGATTTAGTCACAGTGTGCTTCTTTTAAAACATAAGCTCACTGTGGAAACACCGTCTCATCAGTTTGTAATCACTGCTGCTGTTATTATATGAAACTGCTTTGAAATATCCCTTTTTAAAGATGCACCATGTAAGTTTTCTGAGGCAGGCGAAGCAATAACATCACCATGGAGACAAGCAGGTGGTGGACTCTTCTCGAGAAAAGTTACATATACACTAATATACATCTAATACTATTATTGTTGTACTTCTCATGCAGGAAAAGTCATGTCCACTGTCACTTTGTCTGTGGATACATTGCACTTTTCATTCTATTACTTTTTGGACCAAACAGAGCCAATCTTCCTAAAGTGTCGTGTCACATGTTACTCCTGTGCTTCGATCCTTGTTCCAGTGTCTACGTGCAGTGTAGAGAATTGGCCCAACCGTTGTGCCGCCACAAATTCAATTCCCACTCAAAACATGACAAGGGTCGCTTTAAGAAAGAATTGATTTAGTCCTGTTGGTTGTACTTGATGTGCTGAGAACTCACTCAAACTGGCCACTTTCCTCTGCGTGTGTTTGTCCAGCTCTTTTTGTCCTGACACCCACTGAAGATCTTTATTGTTTATCGACTGTAGCTCAGTTGGTAGAGTGTTTGTCCACTGATGCGAAGGTTGGCGGTTCTATTCCTCCTCTCAACATAAACATCTTTCATTGAGCGGTCATTGGTGTTGTGTTCTTAGGCGAGGGACACTTAACCCACCTTTCCCCGAGCGTCTGCGTACTCTGGTGTATGAATGTGTGTGTGAATGGATGAGTGGTTCCTTGATGTAAAGTGCTTTGAGTGTCTTGAAGGTGGAGAAGCGCTGAATAAAAATGTGACCACTTATCATCGACAGGATCTGGACCAACCTTCTCCTGGACTAATCTAAAATGGCACTTGTACATATTTCTCTCTTTGGATCCAGTTGCTTTTGGTCAAAAGAATTTATGTGTGCAAAGTGTTCACACAAGGAATTCAATTATTGGAATGTGTTTACCAAGGACGAAACATAAAACATTTTTATTACACTGTACGAGTTTTAAAATATACTGAAATGCAATCATACCAATACCATCTACAGATATAAAGGTAAAAGGAGCTGTTAACTTGAAAACTACCACTACGTGACATCACAAGGTGGAACAGAGCATTTTGAGCTTTGTAGATCTAGACAGACTAATAAACCAGGATTACTCAAGCTATGTAAATGAAACAAAACACAGCTTCAGGTATGTTTTAGACGAGGTAAACACATTATAACACGGCTTAAACCTCACAAGAATCCATTCTGTGTAATATAGGACCTTTAATAAAGTTTTCGACCCTCAGGATTAGGTTTATTCCTGCAGTGCTCTTGTGGTAATTGCAATTATACCAAAGTTCTACAGTTCAGCACCTTTAGCCACATAAGCTGTTTATTTTTGAGAGAGGCTGCTGTTGAAATCTAATGGAAATAATGTACACTACCGAGACCTGTTAGTTCCCGCTTGTAATACAATCGAACCGCAGTACATATTAAAGAGTGTTTTACAACGAACTGGACACTGTTTATGGTCTATGCAGATTTACAAGTCTTAAAATAAACAACCCCACAGCATGCAGTGTTATAATGGAACAATGTAACATGCTTGTAGGCTATTTAAAAAACAGTGACGCCTGCACAATCTCGCCATCAGACCAGAGGGAAGCCATGTCCAATCCCTCCCAATGCTGTTGCTATGTCCCTTGGTAAGACCCTTCACCCATCTGTCAGAGTGATGTGGCTGGACAGAAAGGGCATCTGGCGTAAATGGAGCTAGTTCGCTCTGGAAACTTCTGATAAAAAAGGCTGAAAATAACACTACGCTAATAGAACGATTTCTGTTATCAAATGCCCATAATAGTCTGCTTGAATGTCCAATTGGTGAAAAAGTAGTGCACTCAAAATTTTCTACAATGCACCTTGAAAAGTAGTGGGCATTGATGGTCACTAGACAGGTCAATATAGCCCAGAATGCTTTGCAAGAGTTGGAAAAACAACAGGGGACAGAGACAGGTCTAACTGGACACAACACGACTAAATGAAGCAGATAGAAGCGCTGGTTTATCGAACTGTTGATCCTGATTATGAATAAAACACTCTTAAGTAAACCGTTGCTGTGTAAAGTTGCTTGTTTTAGCAGCTTACCTTAACTCAAGCTGTTAAAAGAGTGACAATTTCCACATAAATGTCAAAATATATTCCGTTTATGTGAGATCCAGTTAGAAAAAAACGTAAATACTCGTGTGCCAGTCCAAATTAACCATTATTTATGACAAAAATCAAGTTTTTATCAGAGTTTAGCAGACTTTTTTGCGGCCTGAAAGTAGTGAGCTCTGAATCGCTTCGTGAATGAGTGCACTACAGAATCCACTAAAGAATATGTAGTGAATGAGAGGTTAGGGACATTTGGTCATGGCCATTGTCATTAAAGTTTATTTTTACTGCAGTATTCCATTTGAAAAAAAAAAACAAATCAACTAAATAGTAATACCACAAATAATGTACGAGAGTGAAAGGTGGAATCGCTCTGATGCTATGGTTTGCAGTTTGTTTTCACCGATTAACTCCTAATTGAAGCAGAACACACACTTAAACTCAAGTCAAATCTCACCAGTCTACAAATATTTCAAAATCTATATTTGTTGTGACTCGCGGCTAATTAAATTATTTGATCTACGGCGCTGGTGCTTAGGCGTTCTCCACTTTGTGCTGTCTTCAATATGCCACTACTTATGATGTTAAAATCCCTTTCTACGCTTCTGCAGGCAAGTCCACAGCCTCAGCAAAATCCCCAGAGAAAGAATATATATATATGAATGTCTTTTGTGCTCAACGATTTGGGAGGAATATCTAATTATGGTTTTGCAATTAGAAATGCATTTTGTTTTAATTAGAGGATTCTGTTGAAAGGTCAATTTTTACAAAAAGGCTGAAATCTAAACTGACAAACTAATACAAGAATCATATTTCTGAATATGTTGGTACAGATTTGAACTTCAGGGTTAGCGGTTTTTGCTTTTTTTATGTCGAAAAATGATTTTGTTGTTTGTGGAAGAATGGTATGCTTCAGAAATTGCCTTTGCTAATTGCATCTGTTCAACTTGTGATTTCAGTTTGATTGTGATTAATCTTGCATCACGCTGAGCCATATTTTTCTTTGATGAAAAATGCTCCAGTTTCCAATATTTCCGTCACAACGCACCAAAGTTTTCTCAATCAGTGTTAAATGACATATGTTTAGTAAAAACTCTTTGCCAAAACAAAACAAGCAAAAACGCACAGCTATTGTCTATATGCAGAGCTATTCTATAGTCATTACATTCACACTCACAAAAATAAAGCCCATTATTTTGCTCATAAAACTCTTTAACGTTCCTGCCCATAACAATGCCCAGCTCCCCACATGTGACTAATGTTTGCAGCTCTCTGCTTGGGCCCTGACTGCTCCTTTTAAAGCTCATGAATATGCATGAGCACAACTGCTGGATGAAAGTATGAATTAATTGGTCTGATTTGGAGCCCCACCAGCTGTGGACTGGGGCTGTTATAAATGATGTTGTTTACCTTTTATTTGTCATCCGGCGCACCTGTTTGCCCGTTCTAAATATGCTTTTTCTCTCTCTCTTTCTGGTTGTTTGCAGAATGACGCAGAAGTCAGGCCAAGGTAAGAAAAATGTTCCTATTTTTGGTGTTGGTGTTGAAATGAATGTATTAATTGTGCTGTGAAGATGTACTGTACTTGGAGGTGGCTCGCTCGCAGTTATGGATGTTCCAAGTTAGAATTCAGCGTGGGGATTATTGTAATATTACAAATCATGACCAAAAAACTTCACAAATCATGTTTTTACACTAAAGCATAATCATTTC
The DNA here is from genome assembly GCF_009829125.3 of Periophthalmus magnuspinnatus. Classification (NCBI taxonomy): domain Eukaryota; kingdom Metazoa; phylum Chordata; class Actinopteri; order Gobiiformes; family Gobiidae; genus Periophthalmus; species Periophthalmus magnuspinnatus. The sequence goes on along the minus strand of NC_047131.1, from coordinate 28,152,503 downwards.
TATGCAAAGCAGCTCAATGAATCAAACCGTGTAATATAAAAACCTCAAAAAATGGCGTATATAGGAGTATAATAGTGTTAAAATTGCACTATGTAACTTTTCAGATGGATGGCCTGCTACGTTTGTCCTGAGAAATATTATTGTGGAATATACTGGAATGTTCCGTTGTATCTTTACTCATCTTTCTTCAGTTATATTTGTTTTGATCGCCAAATACACCTTGAAAACATGAATTCTTACTGTGAGCGGTGTTGCCTCTCCTCAGATTTGACCAGTAACGTTACCTGTTTGTCGCTACGGAGACAGTGAAATTAAATGCCATGCTGTGGAACTTGTTTATGGAGGCAAGCAGGTCGTTGACGCGCCACCATAAAAGTTGCATAGTGCACGTTTAGACAATCCAGTCCAATCCAAACTTACGATTTCCTTTTCTAAGTAGGTCTTATGTCCCGATATAGTCAGAGCTGCCCCACGTAATCCATCTTGGGTTGGATTTTGCCTTATACATCAACTAAATAAACTAGACCAATGGGTATTCTACCAAGATCCCCCTTATCGTATCCGTGGGTTTCACTTTTGGCTAGTTAAACAAGCTAACACTACGCGAGTCACCTGCCTTTTGTGCCTGTAAACCAACACAATTCTATTCCAGTCACGTCTGTGCCCAAGCCAGGCAATTAGTAGCTCTCATCTGTGCGCCCTCTACAATCAAAGGAGGTGACTATGCGGGCTAATATAAGGAAGCCCAGAGAAACGTGCGGGCAGGCTGTGTACGTGTTTTATTCTCTGTAATGTATCTCCTACAAGCCATTTTATCAAAACAGGGGTCAGCCTACTTTGATAGCTCCAATGTAAATTCACTGCTATCTCATATCGACTGTGAGATATGAGAAACTAGATGAGATACTGGTATTATTTTTCGTCTGCTACATGTTTTGTTTCTGTTCACATTCATTTTGTACAGGCGCCGGCTTGACGCGTTGGATGCATTTCATTATTTCTAAAGAGGCTGACCTGAAATTTTCATCAGATATTGGTAAAAGCTTTAGTAATCCACACTTGCAAAGAATTTAACCCACAGATGTTCAAATATAAGGCAGTGTGTAATGTGAAATTACTAAGTATCATAACATTACTGCAAATCATATTGATAGAAAAAAGAAAAGTGAAAAATATCTTAATTTCCTTGGCTGTGTGTTTGTGAGCAGCCCCACACCGTGATGTTCCCTGCTCCAAACTTAATTATAGGGATGATGTTATTGGGGTATTGTGCCGTGACTTTCACCTCCCACCGTGTTTATTTTTGGTCTCATTTGACGAGGATTAGCTTTAAAAAGATGTCTGATGTCGTATATGCTTTATATTTGAACCGTTATTCTTCTGTTGTGACCTTTTACTGATATATGATGTTGATATTGATATTTTAAAACCGATAGAACGACATCAAGAATCAAATTGAGATCTGCTTCTGCCACTTTTCTATTCAGTGCAACTCTTTGTCAAACACATGAGCTTTTTACCACCCACTCCTTCTAGTATTTTCAGCATTGTTAGCTCGAACCAATTGAGGCTTAGAATTCAGATAATTGGACAGTATTGTCAAATGTTCCTTTTTAAAATTCTGTATCAGCAAAAAAAAGAAAAAAGTTGGCATGGCACCGGACTATATTTTGAATTTGAAGTTAAAATGTACACATGCGGTTAGATTATAGATAAATGTATGACACAATGATCTGCTGCTATGTACCTTTTTATCATAATCGGGGTCAAGCCTTTTTCGATTGCTCCAATGCAAATTCACTGCTATCTGTTATCGACCGCGTTATGAGAAGGCAGATCAGACGCCGGTACTATTTTTCACTTGGTATGCCTGTTATTTTCGTAGCCTCTTCCTCCCTTTATCCCACAGACGGACAATCTGTAATGAATAGTCCTTTTCCAGCCCCACACTTATTGATCTGTTGACATATAAACGCCTCCTTCACCTGGAGCTAGCACACTCCTCACCGCACCGCCCGCTGTCTTCCACTGCTTTTAGCTATCTCTGCGGGCGTTTCTTCTCCGAGTGCCCCTTTCTTTTTTACACTTCTTGGAGAAAAGATTTTGCTTTTCTCTAATTCAAAATAAAGTCTTAATGCTAAAACACCCCAATTCAATTTCATAGACAGTGAGATTTGCTATTAGCCAAAGTCCCCTTCAGGTCGAACCGATTGAATTTGCGATTTGACTTGGTCTTGCTGTGAAAAATACTGTTTCTTTTGACACATAAAAAAAACCTAAAACTGTAAGTCATGACCGTGGGCGAGCTGAGATGTAATATGTTATTGATCAGTTAGCTTGTATTCTGACCTGCTTGTGGAACAGATGGCAACATGCCGGGAAGCTATGGTGTTGCGGAGCGAAGACTTTGCCCTTCTTGAAGGTTAACCCCATAAACACACACTCATATAATACTCTTCAGGTTCAGTGTGGTGTCTTACGTTAATGGCAGAACGGCTGTTAAGAGGGCATAGAAACGGCTAAGAATTACGACTGGAAAATCTATTTGAATCACTCACAAAATCACGTATCAAACATGCATTTCGTTTGGATGATGTTGTTATTATTTCAGGTCGGGACACACGCTTTGAATGTTTCTAGTTTTGATAGAAAGGTCCAACATTCAAAGACCGGCCATGAAAACTTAGAATCTTGAACCGACTCTCTGGTGGGAAATTCCATAATCCCACGGAATTACTACTATTGATGAAAGAACTCCTACATTCTCTTTCACTTCTAACCCCTGACTCTTTTGAGCGCATTTGAAAGAAATTGGCAAGTATCTTTCCCTTCCCCGTTGGATCGCCTCTGAAACATAACGTGACACTGGGCCCGCATATCGCCGCTATAAATTCACATCTATTTGTAAGACCAGGGACAGGATAAAGCAGCAATATGGCAACAATATCACCATAACCCCAGCTCACTCTATATTTGTGAATTGTCTTTTCCAACAATGGGGAATGCTTTATTTTGAAGGCGGGACAACAGCGAAAAGGCTGATAAGGTGAAGAAAAGCCTAAGCCCTTAGAACAAGATTTCTCCCAGATCAAGCCATAGTACAAGTGGATGTAGCGCGTTCGTTGCAGTGGGATCCAGACAGCAAATTGATTATGGAGCAGAAAGCCCTAATCCGCCGTCTGAGCTCCCAGTCGCGGGCATAGACGGAGCGCTCCCTCGGGAACCCCCATAACGCACCCCAATGCATCTTTTTTTGGTCCGTTCCATCAATGCCGCTCCCTGCCTTTTCCCGGGGATTTGAAACATAGGTATTCCATGACTGCCAAGGCTGATCGTTCCCTCTCAGAATACAAATGTCTTTTTACTCAGTCTCACAGCCTCTAATGTGATGCAAAACAGATTTCACTTTGGCTTTTTGGATTTTGGATCCTCTCCATGCTGTGTGCACCTGCTTGTTGACACAGATCTTTTTGCAGATGGAGCGGTAGATGTCCGTCAGCATGTTTTTAAATAGTTAATTTTTACTATAATGTAGAAGATATCTCTGTTTGGAATTCTGTAATTTTTAAGGAAAAGGAACTTAAAGGGCCTATATTACGCAAAATGGACTCTCGTGAGCTTTAATCCATGTTATAATGCTGTTACCTCGTCCAAAACATACCTGGAGATGTGTTTTGTTTCATCACACGTTTGAGTAACCCTTTAATATTAGTCTGTCTACATCACCAACACTCAAAATGCTCTGTTCCACCTTGTGATGTCATGAAGCAGTGGTTTTTAAGTTAACAGCTGCATTTTACCTTCAATTCAGTAGAGAATGACAAGGGAACATGTGTAGGGTTTAAAAACACAGTGGACCACTTCCTGTATTACCACGTGACATCACAAGGAGGACAGACTGTGTTTCCAGTTTGAGACAAGAACTATGTCTAAATATGAGGTGTTTTGTGTTTTCTTTCATTCACACACATTTAACACACACTCCCAGTATGTCTATGATGAGGAAACATTATAACATAGGTCAGAAAATAGCCTTTAAGTCTGTTTTGGGTTTATTTTTGTTGAAATATTTTAGCATTTACCCCTGTATCTCACATTATAATGCAGGAGTTTTAGGAGTTTTAGGTACCCTGGTTAGATTTGTAACATCCCATCTGGTGCAGCAGTCAGAAAATTGGCTTTGGAAATGACGTGTAAAATGTGTTTGCTAATTCACAAATTGACAGCTGGAAAAGCAGTTTTGTTCATCAGTTTTAAAGCGGCAGAATAGGAATGTTCATTTTGACATACAGATGGCCACAATAACCTTAAATGACTTTACTGAAATGCCAATACGGGTGTTGGCTCCGAGCTCGGATTTAGTCATAACCTCTTCGTCATCGCTTTGACGTTGAAGAAAAAGCATCTAAATCAAAGAAAGGCTTTTGTAAGTTGTAGCGAGTTTGTTTAAGATGAGCAATGGACCACTTTTGAGGAATAAATCACGCATTGTGCTGGCACCAAAAATAGAGGAGTGGATCGTATGCAGCCATCACTCAACACCCCCCCCTCCTGGTGCGCCTCTCTTCCTCTCCCTTTATCATGTATGCACGGCAGAAAACGCACGCACAATTGGAAAACAAGTAGAGAGGATTTTTCATTTCCCATCACATTTGCTGGTTTGTTTTGCGACACACTATTCACCAGGGATCATTACTGCCTAAAAGCGTAGACATGAGAATAGCTGCTTAGTACTGTTGCATGCCAAGTGAATAACCACACCATTACACCAAGGTGCTTAAAGCAAACCTGTTCTGCAAAATCAACTTTTCAGAGCTTTTAACCATGTTTTAATTGTTTCCCCTTCTCATTCACCCTCTTGAATGTTTAATCGCTTATTTTCAAGACGCCATTTTGCCGTTGAATCCCTGTTTTCACCACTACCGACTCCATCCACTGCTCTGGATTTACTTAGTTCTTCAACTTTATCTTCTTAACTAATGATACTTGGAGGATTTGGCAGCGTTGCGTAGTTATTTTGGTACAAATTAAGAAGAACTATCCTTAGGAGGGGCCAACAGCTTTACGGTTCTTTGTTACGATGACATTTAAAGCGACATTGGCTCCCATTGGGCGTCGCAGTTTTCTAACGTAGAAGTCAGCGGATTTGTTTTATCGTGTTTTTAAGTTTTATTAAGTCGTTTTAGATGAATATTGCAATTTAAAAAGTGCAAACTGGTCCATGGGTGTCATAGATTATAAGTATATTGTAGACACAAGCACAATAGGTCTGATGAAACTACAGGAAATGGTGTCAGGTGTATCCCAAGATTAATAGAGCTTTCCACGACTCTAACTCTCGAGCCACTTAGGTTGGTTGATCGAAAGAGCTTGAAAACAATATACTGGAATTTTGGCTTCGGAAAATCTGACCTGTAACTTTCCTTGTTGGCGTTTGTGTCCATGGAGATATAGCAGTTTTATGCCATATTGCGGAAGATTCCAGGCAAAGCAATAACATCTCCATGAAGACAAGCAGTTACAGAGTGCACCTTTAAGAGCCCACCTTTAAGAGACAATTACAACTATTCCATACTTTATTCTGATTAGTTAAATTCACTTGTCACTCACTTACATAATTATGAAGGTTAAAAGTTTGAGGAGAGGAAGGGATGGAGCAGAATTAAATGACAAAAGAGCTTGAATTTAACAAGTTGTTCGGCTGCTAGTGGATGGTATAATGCATATTTTGTGTCAACCTAAGAAGCAAATCAGTTCAAGTTTATTTGTATAGTACATTTAAAACATCAGCTGACCAACGGCTTCACTTCAAGTCAACAAAACACAAATATACAGATCACACGATGAATAGAAAAAGAATAAAACACCAAGATATCCTGTCAAGCTAGTATTAAATGCCAGGGAGAAGAGGTGGGTTTTCAGTCTAATCTTAAACTGCGTTAAAAATTGAGCGCATCCCACAAACTATATTCGTCCAGACAATGAAATGACCAGTAGTGTCTGGATTTCTATCTATCTTCTTTTTGTAACCTTAAAGAAGGTCCATCCTTTGCTTTTTCTTACGCTTTCATTTTGTCCTTGCCACCATCAGTTCATTCCTTACTCACTACGCACTGCAGATGCAACTTTCTATGAGCATCAAACAGAGCAAAATCAGAAATAAAAGTCTGATTATCAAGTGGTGTCCTTCACTGGGAGGCCGACTGAAGTGGAGGTGTCGGGGGGGAGGGGGGACATGGCCAGAGGACAGGACGGACCACAGAAGTGAATTTCCTCTAATGAAAAATTCACTGTCTCCAGCCACCAGAAGACTGCGGGCCCATGCTCCTCTGTTTGCGCTCACATGTGTATTCCGACATGGCCTCGCTAAATAATTCAAAATATTTCAACCTATTGCGTCTTCATCTGTTTCCCTGTGTGTATTTGTACAAACCTGCTGACTCTTTGGTCTTTGGTTCGTCTTCTATGACTGTCCCTCGGCTGCCGCCATTCCAGAGCTAGAATTGAGTTCCCAAATGAATGCGCCGCACACCCACAAACCGCACTGACAAATAGAGAGACATGCATTTAGATGATAAGAGACTGGGAGCATGCATAATTCATCCCACATGAACAATGTTCCTTCCGTTTTTTAAGATTCATTTGTGTGTGCGTGCGCCTCCAAGTCCGTCCTGTGACTAATGGCAGTTATTTGTTTCTAATGCAAGTTCTCCAGCATCCAAATGAGGGGATTTGTCCATAAAAAATAGGCTGACCTTTATTTAGCATTAATTATATTTTCAAATGTCTCCAAAAGGTGAAAGCAGGAAATGGGAGCCGCATGCGTCATCCTAGGTCAGAGCTGACATGTGTGTTGTAATGAAGTGAAGTAAAAATTATTCTTTAATGATTTTATAGATTTGTAAAGCATCTATGAAATGATTGAGATGATTGATGACGATAGAATGTTATACAGGGTGTCCATAACGTCTCTTTACAATTAAAACAATGTATTACAAAGGCAGTGCATAAGATATCGTTATCAGACTTATTCTATTGTACTCAGTGGTTTCCAAAGTTTTTTTTTTACTTCATTTAATACACCATTAGTTGCACGAAGCACATCAAAACAGTTCTCTTTCCATGCCACGTTTGCTGCAGCGTAGCCTCATCAACGGTTGCAATCTCATCTGTTATCTTTTGCTTTAGTTCGGTAATGTCCCACATCTTTGTCCGATCCGCAATATCTTTAACGTAGCCCCATAGAAAGAAATCCAGAGGTGTGATGTCTGGTGAATGTGGACGCCATGGAAGAGTCTATCCCTTCCAATCCGACGGTCTGGAAATGTTGATGATTGAGGAACTTACGAACATGTAGACCCCAGTGTGGTGAGGCAACATCTTGCTGGAAAATGATGCTGGTTGGAAGTTCTGGAGGTGTGGTGCCACATACTCAGTCAAAAGGTCAAGGTAAACATTTGCAGTAACTGAGCTCTTGTGGAAGAAAAATAATTCGATTGCACATAACTTTATAAACACTGAGTACAAAAGAACAAATCAAATTATTATATCTTATCAATTGCCTTTGTAAATAAATTGTATAATTGTAAAGCGACTTCATGAACACCGTGTATTATTATTCTTCTGTCTTCATTTTTGTCATGTTTTTTGTCACTGCCTTATAATAACTAGCTCAAAAGGTGTGTCCATTTGTGTTTGTAGTACTGTTCTAGGTGATATACATATACACACATAAACCCTTTTGTGTCGTTTGGTCAAGTTATGTTCAAAATCTCAAGGCACATTGGAAAGAAACCATGTACCAGGACCTTTTTTTAATCATGTTTTGTAATTTGTTAGTATGTATAATGAATGTACAATCTCGCAAACTTTACTTCTAAGTTAGACATTGCATTACGTTATCCCTTTACGTTTAAAAAATACAGCGTAGATCAAATACTCATTACTGTCACATCGCACTTGATAAACCAGGAGATGCATGATGAGGGACACGCACCCAAAAATACAGTGTTTTTGAGCGTAAATAAGATAGGTATGAATGTATTTTCCAAAGCCATTTCTACAGATATGGGATTTCACTGGTCCCGGGGATTTCATTTGTATGAATCAGATGCATTGAGAGATTTAGTGGATGAAGTTTACTATAGGCTCAGATAACACTCTATATGGACTCGACTGGTGCTTTAATATCGATTTAGATGGATATAAGAGACAGGAGACGTGGTGTGTTGACGTCGGCCAGCGAAGAGTCGGGCGTTAAGTGTCTGGAATGTATCCGGCTCTATATAGGCATAGTGTTACTGCTGTTGTGTAGAAGCCCTGAGCGGCGTATGAATAATGCATTGTTAATCCATGTGTGTAAAATACATCTCGCAACTGTACAGTATCCCGTACAGTGCAGGCATCTCCAAGCATTCATTTCCCTCGCTGTTTTCTTCTGTGGGTAAGATGCTTGTGTGTGCTGTGCTGGGCTGGCATTTCCATTGTGCTGCCGGCCTATGCTAAAGCTCTTTTTTATACCAGAGATCAGTGTCAGAGGAGACGCTCTTTCGAAGAATGACTGTCGCTCAACGTGGCTGATGTTGAAAAGCTGCTAAGAAAGAGGGATTTAACAATTTAACAAGGAGCACCAGGGGGGGCTTTTAAAGATTCATATTTGTTGAACTTTGCCTTTAAGATTGAAATAGGCAGTTGAAACAGCATTTACTCGAGGGGTGTGAAAATCCATATCAATCTTTAACGCATGACCCAGATCTAATTTACACGTTACAAGCATTTTTTATTTTAGCTCGGCTGGTGGCACTTCCAGCAACTTCAGAAAGGGCTAGTTGAAATGAAAGTGGAAAACGTATAGCTCTATTTTTAGACCTCTATTGCCATCCCAGGGGATTAATAGTCGTTACAGCTCCCATTTTTACTCTTAATTTATTATTTACACAAGGATAACGCCTTGAAACGATCTCTCACTGTCTCACCCTGATGCCATTTCCTCCAGTTTTGACGACTTCCCACCTTAAAATTATGTTGTCACTGCACAGGAAAAGGTGAGACGTTCAAGTGACAAAAATAGCCAAGGACAAAAAGCCGAAAGGTGAAGCCAAACCTGAACAATGTTTGTGGTATGAGAGGTGTTAATATTTTATCGAGAACAAAGGTGCCCAAAGTGTGACCTACCACTAGGGGGTGCTGAGATTAGTAACGAGTGTCTATATTGATTGACAAACTTTCTGAAAATGAAAGAAAGCCCATTTCTATAGCATTATAATAGAGATATAAATAAACCATACTAATTTAATTTCTATTGGGAAAAAAAGTTTTATTTTTTTACTATTTTGCTACCGAAATCACAATTGAATGTTCGTATCAAGCTTGAAATTCAGCACTGATATATTTAAAATTTCAGTAGCGCGACAACAATATCAGACAGAACAGCATGAAAAATGAGAGAAAAATCTGCAAATCATATTTCAAAAAAAAAAAAAAAATCCACATACCGGGAAGGAGACTAATATCACCCAGAGATGTGTTTCATCTGTGTATATTGTGTTCTATCAGCTGTACAAATAACCTTCTAGATAACCTTGTGCTATCTTACACATACAGCATTGCACTGTGTATTCTGCCATTCAGAAAACTGCATTTACCATATAGCGTTTTTTTATTGTGACTGTAAACTGTGGTGGAACATGTCACTTTTATGGGGCTTCGTAAAATGTGTTTATGTGTTATGATCAATTTGGCCATGAATGCGAAACAGGATCTTTCCAATGGACAATTTTTCCCCCAGCTTGTTAATTTTTTCTCAGCAAATTATTTCAGCATTTCTAGCAGCCATATCAAGTAATCATCTCTGCAGTGATATCTCCATGGATTGGGCAAAGGAATTGGAATAACATGGATTCAGATGTGTTAATTACAGGCTTCCGTCAGTGCAAAAGTATGTTCGCAGAGTCATCGTGGGATTTGTACGTGTGAGCCTGTGATTATTCCAGGAGTGTAACAGCACATTGAAATAAGTGCTAGCTAGAAAATCTGTGGAGGTGCTAGAAATATTTTATGGGAGGCTAATTTTAGCTAGCTAGCTTAGTTTACAGTTCAACAATTATATTCAGTGTGTGCAACTTATTACAAAACTGAATCATGTGAGATTTATGCGATGTTATAATGTTGTTACCTCCTCAAAAACAGACCTGGAGTTGTGTTTTGTTTCATTCACACATGTTTGAGTAATCCTTTATTATTACTCTGTTTACTCTGTCAAAGTTCAAAAAGCTCTGTTCCACCTTATGATGTCATGAAGCGGTAGTTTTCAAGTTAACACCTGCCATTTACCTTTTGTTTAGCAGAGATCGGCAATTCCAGGGCTGAAATGATCCAAATGATTCTTGTGGCGGTGTACGGAGTTTAAAAACACTCCGTACACCTCCTGTATTACCACATGACATCACAAGGTGCAACAGAGTGTTTTCTGTTTGAGAGAAGAACCCAGCCTAAATATGCAGGGTTTGTGTGTTAAACATGTGTGAATGAAACAAAACACAACTATAGGCATGTTTGTGATGAGGAAACAACATTATGACATACTGGTGTTACATTTGCCTTTCAAACAAGAATCCTATTTCAGACTATGTTTACTAAATCAACTGAAGTTAGATTTTGCAGTTTGAAGACAATAACAATTCTTCTTTCTTACTCTTTGTGTAGACTTCCTAATGCCACTTGCGTACTTCTTTGTCTTAAGGTGTATTCACGGTTAAGATAGTAAATAGAAATATTAAGATAAAAACTCAATGTTTGAGTAGCCATGCAAGACAGGAATTTTCAAATACTGTTAAATAAGTAAAAAACAAATGCTCCAGTGACACTATCAGCTTCACAAACTCTCTAGTCTATTTAGACATTTCAATGCATAACAGGCCAGGACGAATGTTTTGACAGCGCCGGCCTAAAATTGATCCGCACAGAAACATGACATTTGTTATTTTTATCACTATTTTGAATCCATATTCGCTAAGACTAAATAGTCCTCCTTCACATTTAAAATTCACTTTGCAAATACGTGCCTTTCTGCTTGGTTTGTCCAAAATCACCATCGCCTGCCTTATCTGCGGATTGGGCTTAGAAGCGGAAATAACATGACATTTGAATGCGGTAATTACAAGCTTCCATGTTCTTAGTTTGGAATCCAGAAGGTGTGCGTGTGATTATTCCAGAAGGGTAACGAGACATTAAAGTGAGCGCTAACGGGGTAAGACGGGAACCGGATTATCGCTTGGAAGGTGCAAGTGTCCTGTCATTGCCATGGAATATCAAAGCACATCTGTCGGGATACGGCTCTGCGGCTGTAGCACTGATGAAATGACCTTCCACATCCGGTTGGGATATAAATCACACTGGAATATTTTATGACCGCTCACTCAGTTGCCACACACTGTCTCTAGCTGTAAAGCACCCTCCATGCATAGAGGCACATCCAGGACGTATCCGGCATAAAGGTTTCAATGCAATATCAATATTAATAGATGAAATGGTAATAGTAAAAGTGTCATGAACATGTGATGGGTGGTGGTGGTGTTAGTGTGGCGTGAAAGGTGTGGGTATTTGCATTGGAGCTGGGTGTCTTAAACTATGCCAATGCTGAGATGTATGATACAATTATATCTTGATACCTTCTAAAAATGTTAAAATCCCGTACTTCCTTGCACTTACGAATATTAAAACTGGCTTATAATTCACCACATCTCACACTCTAAGTCAAAATGTGCTGTTCTGGTATAAGGCTGCAAGATTTAACGCAATCGAAACCACAATTTTAACAGACACAATTAGCAAAATGCAAAGCCTACAGTTTTTTAAGTACCATAATTACATCCACAAACAACTAAATGGTCTTGTTAATTATAAAAACTGCCAACCTTGTAATTATAGAACTGTATAGACATGTTCTGAAATGTGATTCTTGTTGGAGATGGGCTCATATAGCTTTTTTCACGCCCGATGCCGATACTGATTGTTTAGAATCCAGAGAAACTGTAGGTCGATAAACTTTGCTGATATGTTTGGACTGATATGTTGGACCGATTTTGATTACTACAAACTCACCCACAGCCCTTTTTTTTTTACCACAAACCTTTAAGAGAGCAGTGTAGTTCCATTTTCTGCAGCTATTTCTTCGTATTAAAATGTTAAAATAAAGCTTTGTGTGCATTTTAAGGCAGCAGATCAACCAAAATGAAGTATCGTCTTCTGCTGGAGATTTAAGGCCTGATATATTGGCCAACCATTATATCAGTCTATATCTAATTCTTTTATTAATTTATCAGTTCAGATTTCAGTCTTTTTTTCTGAACGTGTTTAAAATGTGAACTTTTAATAGAATTCTAAAATTAAACTACGCAAATCGCTAGTCACAATGCTTACTAATGATAGTTTTCCGCAATTCCCTCAGCCTTATTTGAGTGTGATTCACATCTGGCTCGTACTATCTAGGTTTTGCAGAAATGTCAGTTTGCGGGGGATTGGGTTGGGTGCACTGTGTTTGTTGTCACTTTGATTAAGATGTTTGGAGAATTTGTTTGCCTCTTGCAGTCTGCTTCGCTCTTCGTGACTCGATGGGAACATTTAACAGCGACAGTGTAATTATCTGAAAATGTCAACGCAGCTAACACATGTTCTGTGAATCTGAACAGTCATGTAGCCTGTGTTAGACGTGTAGCTCACTGTGGAGAGTGTGGTCATTGTTCGCCTGTCCTTTGTGTGGACAAGTGAACAATTATAGGACAAGGCAATTATAGCCCTGACTAGTTGTGTCATGTTTTGAGTCTGACACGTCAAGCTGTTTATAATATTTACAGTTCACAGACAAAAGCAGATCCCCTTTTTACCTCACTGCCAACTGTCAAGAAGATTGGGGGATCAATTCTCCATCAGGCAAGGCACTTTTAGGAGCGGCAGGAGCTGAGTTGGTAGATTGGTCACCTTCTGATCTGAAGGTCGCCCGTTGGACTCATGTGCTTGACATAAAACATTGTTGGTAGCATGGTCAGATCCACTTACCCACAGGTCGGAGGTACCATTCAGGCTCCTGCAGATGAATACTGTCATTGTGTCCTTGAGCCAAAGACTTAACCTACCTCACCCCCAATGTCTGCAAACACTGCTATATGAACGGTAACGTATTCCTTAATGTAAATGGTGCCTTGAAAGTTGAAAAGTGCTATATGAATGCGACCATTTACCATTTAATTTTCAGAGATCCTCTTACTTAAAGGTTACCGTGATATTGTCCTCTGTATAAGGCCCACTCTTGGCTAACTTTCAGAAGTTCAGCCAGCCGTAGAACTGTTATAAGTGATCTTAGTCGGTAATGTGACAGCTAGCTCTCGACAAATACTGGTCTTATGGAGTCGCGTCACACATTCTTGCTTTTTGGACTATTGATTAACCACTTCTACATAGAACCAGTTGAGAATTATTACCCTCATTTTAATTCAGGAAGAATCACCTGGCTAAGATGGCAAGTGTTGGCTAAATAACAAAATATCAGTTTATCATTTTGTCCATCATGCTATTAACTTTTGAGTTACTGACCTACTAGAATAAGTGTGTTAATATCATTATTGCATTAATTCTCTAAACAAATGCGTGTTCTGTCCTCCATACTTCACCCATCATCCTCGTGTGAACATGTCATGTGATTTGTTACAGAAAACCATCCCCGCTTCCACCAGTCTTCCCAGGTCAGTGATGGCTACTGAAACATCCACCAGTATCGCACATATTTCTTGTCTCCTGTCCACAACGAAGACTGCTTCTCCTTCATCAAGCACACAACACTCTTGCTATCACATAGAGTGCCATAGTATCTAACAATGTGTGTAAGCATTCATAATTCATTTTAAAAAGCCCCCAACAACTAGACTCTAATTAGCACCTAGACAAGGAGGGCATTTTATTCACATCATCGCTTCCTCACCTACGTGTCCCCGTTAGCGTTGTATGCTCACTTCATGTGCACATCCTGGTGTTAGCTGCGAGCTGGAATTACAGGTTTGATTTCAGCTCACGGGAGATGCAGGAGAGCGATAGTGGCAGCTTGATCTGAGGGGCAATGAATCAGTGCCTTATCAAACCTACAGCCCGAGGTATGAAGTGTCAACATACAACACAGTACACCAGAGGAATACGCTATGGCAGTGGACATGCACAGCCAGGCACAGGGGCCACGTGTAAGTCACAACATGGAAGCAGAAGGCAGAAAAACGAAATTTACGGAACTAAGCCATTCTCAAATTGTGGTACTTGTTTTTGTCTTGCTACAGTGCAGATGTTATAAAGACCACTATAATAAAATAAAGTTTTCCTCTCACCGTTTGGGGAGTTGTATCCTCTGCTGGGCTTCTTGGAAACAATTTATGCTACCTTTTTATTTATCAAAACGGCAGCAACGACTTTGGCTCCTTTGTCCATTTACACATTTGTTTTGACACTTTTGTAGTCCTTTGTGTGCTGCAAACGAAAAGACTGTATATATAAATGGCTAACCCACTAGACGCCATGTTCCAAGTGAGCGGGAAGTGGGAAGTAAGCATGAGCTCGCTTCCGGCTCTATCGACTCTGGCTTCAATTCACTTTGTATTGAAAAACCGTCACCCCTCTCTCTGTAACTGCTGCTGTCAGGCTTATCATTTTGGTCATAAAATGTCTGTTTACATGATCCTGGTATTTTTATTTAATTATTGTGTCCGTAAATCAAGATATTCATATTAATAACAGACAAAATTAGGCCTTCTTTCCCCAAGGTCGCTCTCGCCAGCATTTGTAACAGGCTGGATTGACAGTGTTGCTAAGCGCCTGCTTCCTGATAAGCCAGCGGTGCAGGTGGGAAGGGGCGTTACCTTCAACAGTCTCGCTCTGTATTGGCTCTTTAGTTGCCATGATACTAGCAGTCTAAATTCCAAATATGGAACTCAGCTCCAAATTCGCCCCTGTAACCCTAGCCTCGGCGAGCTGCATTTGACTGGAGCTGAACACTATGGGTGATGTCACGCTCCTTTAGTCCACCTCTTTATACAGTCTATTGCTGCAAATCTATGCACCCTGGCCTGGCTGTCCTGTACAGGTGTGAGATGAATAATTATTGCAAAATTACCTTTTGTGTGAAAGTTCCTTTTGTGTGCTCTGTGCATTACCTGTCTAGACAAACAATTATTTTTGTTCCCCTCACATAGATACACAGCAAATGTTCAACCATAGGGTGGTTTGCACCAGTTTATCAAATCTGGCCCACTTTTTGGGTAAGCTGACTTTTGCGGTAAGCCGACTATAAAACCTTTTTAGTATATTATAATGTGTCCCACTTCTGGTTCACATCTCTTTCTTTAGGTTGGACCAAAGCAAAAGTGGCTGGGGTGTAGATTCTCTACAGTAGCTCTATTGAGATGTGGGCAAATTTGTGTCAGTGCAAACTAAACTTTAACAGAGGTTTTTAAACAGTGGTGGCACAAACAGTAGTTCGAGCATTCAGCTGGTTTACAGGTTGTTTTTTTTAATCATAGAAAACATAGTCACTGCATGTTAACCAGAAATCTGCATGAATTATGTGTTCTGGTTTCTGTCCCTTATGCATAACATCAAATCAAGGAATCCAGTTTGTAGACCTAATCACATTTAGAGCACCGTCCAACTAATCTCCTCATTCTCCCCGAGTTCTCCCCAGGACAATTTTGAAGCCCCCATCATCATTCGCCTGATGAAAGCAGAAAGGTTGGCATGTTTATGTCACTATTACCTCCACCAGTCCTGTCACCACAGAGATTTATATATTGGCTAGAGACGAATGAGTAGGAGCAGCTCGGGAATTAACTAGCGTCGGGATGCTAATGACAGATTTAGCATGCGTTTTACCAAATCACCTTAATCCACCACAGTTGTGCGCTGAAGGGAGCGATGGGAACAAAAACGCAATTACTTTTCTGACAGCGATTCAAATTTGGGGGGTTTCTCATAGATCACATTTATCTAGGGTTTCCAAAAGCATTAGATTCCTGTTACATATGCTCATTTAAAAGTCATATTTAAATTGCTCTTCATCGCGACATCCTAGCTTGAATAAATAAAATGGAAAACAAAATGACATTATCGGAAGATTCCATATGGACAGATGTCACCTTCAGATAATGGCTAACTTTACGGCAGATACTTCACTAGATGCATTAGTAGGCATAAAAGTTTATTAGCCAGCTAGCACCAGGGGAACTATATAGATACAGGGCAGTATTTCACTATTTGGCAGAGCAATCGCATCAACTATCCACTTCAGGCTATGTCTAAATGGGATTTTTTCCCCCCCTAAGCATCAAATAAGTCTTGTCACCTATATAATTGCTTTATGGATTTGCTAAAATCTACATGAAAGGTTTGCTGGAGGTTTTTCCTTTTACAAGAAATTCATGATGTAAACGTCAATAGAGGCAGTCCTCTTAAGATTAGACTGCATTTTGAGCTAAAGACAGTGATGTGAACAGAGGTTCCAAAAATAGACTATGTGGTGTTGGAGTGGAGGCAAGATTTA
Organism: Periophthalmus magnuspinnatus; assembly: GCF_009829125.3. Taxonomy (NCBI): domain Eukaryota; kingdom Metazoa; phylum Chordata; class Actinopteri; order Gobiiformes; family Gobiidae; genus Periophthalmus; species Periophthalmus magnuspinnatus. The sequence goes on along the minus strand of NC_047131.1, from coordinate 28,135,930 downwards.
GAATTGTTTAATATGTCACAATAATTTAGGTATGGGATCATTTATAGATTTGTTTGTCTGTTTGTTTTGTTTGCGTGTCTGATTTCTGCAGTGAATTTAAATATGGATGTGATGATGTCATACTTGCAAATGTGGGTCGAGAGGCACTCTGAAAGCGCTCACCCATTCACAGACCAGTTTATGCAGACACTAAGGGCGAAGTGGGTTAAGTGTCTTGCCCAAGTACACAACTACAGCATTCATCTGTGGGAGCTGCAAATTGCATGACTAATCAGTAGATCTGACCGCTCTACTAATGATGTTTTATGTTGAGAGCGGGATCCGACCTGCCAACTTTCAGATCAGTGGACAAACGCTCTACCAACTGAGCTACTGTCGCCCCTGAAAAAGAAAAGAAACAGGATGATCCACACGTTAACTTGGTATAGTTACTAATAGGAGCATTTACGTTTTCTACATTGTCAGATTGCAGATTTGTTGACCTGGTTCTTAGTTAATATCTCACAAAACAGAAACTGGGACAAGGTTTAACATCTTCTCTCTCAGTAAGATTTTTTTTTTTTAATAGTAGCTCCAGAAAGTGGTTCCATTATTAATTTTTTAAGACAAGATGAACCTAGGCCTGTCACAATAATTACTATATCAAGTTATCGTTCAACATATAACAAATGGAACAACAATTTTTGGGGGTCAGTATTTGTCATGGGGACTTTTTCTTTGTACTAGTGGGGCAATTTTGGTTATTTTTTCTGCAATATGATAAGATTTGAGCTGTAGATATCAATAATAATTCTACTTCAGTGTTTGGTTTCAGTATTATCGTTCAGCAATATATCACACTTCAAAGTTTGTTATCGTGACAGTCCTACTTGAAGCTGTGGAATTCAAATGGCGAGTTTGTTGTGGAACCCAATCCCTAACAAAACTGTCAATCTCCCATAGAGTTGCATAGGCCCTTGCCCACGTTCTGGGATTATGACATCATCTAATTTTACAGCGTGAATGCAACGTATTTGAATGAAATGTTTAGCTTTAGCCGCAAAAGGAATGCAAGTTGTAATCTTTTTTAATATTGTACATCCATAATAGAGACTTGCGAAATAGGATTATATTTAAATTCTGGCTCAGTATTCTGATCTTGCTTCCAGCTCGCCCATGTAGTCAGCGCCGCAGGTTTACTCATGGAAGAAGTCCTAGAAAATATTTTGGTGTGTTTGCTGCAGAGGGAGATGTTTGCGCACAGGCCTGAGGGGAGCCCTTTATTCCTGTGTGTTTAACATTCTGCAGAGGGAGGAGGCAGGCCATGGTGGAGGCGTGGGAGACTTTTATCAGCTTCGATGAGCGTTGTGACAGTCTGGAGCCCAGCTTTTGTAGCCTGTCTGTCTGGGTGTCCTTCACACTCACAACTTGGATGACAGGGATGTTGGGAGGGGGAGCCTTCATATGACAGAAGCCTATGCCTAATAGCCCTTCAGTTTCCTGGCTGGGTCCTGCCACATATTTTTCATTTGGTTTTGATCATCTTTCTTTTTGTGTCATTGGCTATATGCAAGGACTCCATTTCTTGCAGACAAATAGTAATTTCAGCAGTATTTCTAAACTCAGTCAGCAGTTTAATCGCTACTGACAACATTTGCTGTAGTTGTGTCCTCTGGCAAGGCACACTGCCCTCACACTTTTGCTTTTTTTGCTTTTTTTCACAATTATATAACACAGTACTTGTCATACTTGTGATATTGTGAAAAGGCTGACACCTCGAGATGCTAATCAACTGTTTGCATTCTGTTATTTTGACTGTTTTTATGGTTGGGTGGACGAGTAATAGGTGCAAAATGGCATCAATTCTTCTTTGATTGCGGAGGTAACTGTCAATGCAAACTCGATTTCGATACTTAGGCATAAACCCGATACTTGATACCGATTGCAATGCCACAATTATCATAAAAACTCTTTCCTTAAACAATAGAATGTGATTTTCAACATTAATACTCACTGTAGTACTTTCTTTTATATTACCATGTCGTGTTATGTCTGTGTAATCTCTTAGTGGTCCAGGTAGGTTCCATAGTGGCTCATGGGTGTATATTAGTCTTATACATTGTTCTTCCCACTCCTTTCCGTGCATATATAAAAAACAAACTTGTGAAATGTTCTTTAGGTTTACCTGATACATGTGCTCGAAATAAATAAATGAATAAATGAATGAATACATGTGTTGATATCGCTCAAGATAATTCTAAAGCCATTTGAGAAAGGTTAATTTCTGTCCTGTGAATGTATTTTTTTTAGTATCGATGCCTGCGCAAATGAGGATCTATTTTCGATACAAGTTTTAGTATCGATTGATTATTTCAGATTGATTTTTTTGAGCGTTTTGACAACCCTATTACCTAAAGGGTTCCAAGAGACTAAGCTTTTAATTACCTAATGTTTCCAGACAAAATTGAGAGTCTAGAAGCGTGGGCGGAGATGGACACCTGGGTGGTTGACTGATTAAGGTGGCGCCGGCGTTCTGCTGCTACAGAGGGGCAGTTTGAAAGAGACAGCAGGGGGTCTGCTGCCAGCCTGCCAAGTGTGTGTGGGCATGGCTCCGATCAGTCAGACTGCACAATGCCTCTCCGGCCGTGGGAGTGAGCCAGGCAGCAGGTCGGACTGCACATCAAACTCCACCGTCTCCCTCCAGTGAGTTCAAATCGATAGAGCCCACAGGGACAACAAAGGGCACAGGGGGACAGAGGGGGGAGAGTTTACTACATGCAATGTCATATAACAGTTAGGACAGGGCAGAGACCCAAGCAATACTTTTTCTTTTAATGTTATACAGTAGATAAGCTCATATTGTTGTGGTTTCAATCAAAATCTGTCAAATAACTATAATAATTTGTTCACATAGGGCAATTTAACAGGTAGGAACAGCTTTAAAACAGACACACCCATCAATAAAACCTCACAAATGCAGTATAGTTATGTAGTAATTATATAGTATATTTCTAAATACCTTGTAGTGCTTTCAGAGGTACGGCTGGGTGATATGGTGATAAAAATGGAATCGTGATCTCATTCCTGCATTCACCCGCTATTTTGGTGATTCAGACACATACAGACACTTTGCACCACCCACTCCTCTTATTATTCAGTCTCCGTCATGCTCTGAGTGAGTGACAGGTGGAGATAACCAATCACGGTGAAGCGAAACTTTAAGAAACAACCGATAGCTTTAGTTAACTCTTAAAAACTCTTTAAATGATACTAAGAAAACGTGAATTGTGATCAAATCTAAATCATGATCTGGCTCTAAGAAAATTGCCATACGATTTTTTTGGCATATCACACATTCTTGTTCAGATGTAACATATATCTCAAACCTGCTTTCTACCTTTTCATAACAGCACATATTGTCCTTGCGTGTACTTTGTTAGCTCGTATCGGCTAATGTCGCGTGGTGTTTGCTTTACTAAAGTTGCATTAGAATGTGCCCTTTGCTAAAAATAGAGAACGATCTTTGGGAATACAGGGAAATAGCTGAAAGGACAGTTGAGGTCAATCACAAAGAGGAGCTGGTATTAAACTAAGCAAGTCCCAGACGTTGTGCTTCTAAGCTGAAGCCAAAGTGAAACGGGGACAGCAGAGGGCCTCACTATTCACCACCTGTTTAAGCGACGCTGTGTGCTTTCCAAAAGACACATAATAAACTTCATCCCCCCGGACTGTTTTGGCCTCCCACTCACACTCTGCTGGGGCTTAAGATTCTAACTTCAAAGCAGTCGCAGATATTGAAATTTGTATTTAAACCATCAGAGCAGTTCACAATGAAAGTTCACTCTGAGAAATAAATGGAACGAGTATCGCTTAAGTTCAGAGCTTCAGTACATTTTGCCCTTTTTTTTTATTCCATGAAAACACTCAATTTAACTGCCTAGTATTTCAAAACGTACTGTACAATGTAAATACAAAATATCCTGACTGTGCAGCTGCGTCGTAGCTGTACAAACAAGTACAAGAGGAACAAATCAGAGTAAGTGGATATCTCTTGCTAAGCCTTTTCATTCCACACCAAGACACATTGTTGTTACATGAATAAAACATAACTTTGCTATTCTTAGGTCTGACCACTCCAGGGTGAATATGTAAAATTTGATGTGAGAGTCAGGGCAGAACCGACAGCACCGGAGAGGTCAAACTCTGAAGATTTGTATAGTGTTTCTTTGTTATACAGTGGGGACAAGTTAAAGTGATTTCCGAGGGCTCTTACCAACACCACTCGTTGCCACTTAATTTGCGACCAGGAGTTTAATAGCTACATAAAAACTTTAAAGTGCTCTCCTTTCTCAATCACACAGCTACGTCTTTTTTATGAAAACAAGATTTATTTGGCCCATATACTACAACTACACACGTGCTCTCTTTACTTCCTACCTGCCTTCATGCGCGAGCCAGTGTCAGATTTATAACGCGACAAATGAGATTTTTATGTTGCATGCTTTTTTTGGGAGTGCTCCAGTTCTCCGCAATTAATTCCCCAATTGCTTCCACGGTCTGAGAAATCGCTAAATGAAGCAAGTCGTATCTCAGGCTTCAAAACGGCGTAAGTTCCTTTGTGGCGATGAAGGTAAAAAATGTGTTCACGCAGACAAACTTCTATGGGATTCCACCTGATGCACAGCACAGTGACCCGTGTGATTGTTCTGATTGGCTGAGCATCAACAAGCCGCTTTATTCCTGCTCCAGTGGCCTTTTCGCATCACTGTCCACGGATTGTATCTGGTGGGAGAAGGTCTCGGGTTAATACATGTTTCAAGCGGTGGGTTGAATGCACGTATTGTTGGCTGAGGAGACAGAGCTTTGTTTCTTACTTGAATTAATGGCAAGGCAAAGCAAGGCAAGGACTTAATGTGCTCGTACTTCCTGGTTCTAGTCAGGACCAGAGCAGCAGTGTTCTGGATGTACTGCAGCTGTCTTAATGCTTATTTGGAGAGGCCAGTGAGCAGGACGTCACACAATGTACATTACACAAGAGAGATTTGAACTGTGTTTTCCGATCTTTCTTTCAAGAGTAACTTTTTTCTCTCTTTTTGCAACAAATTCTGAATCGACACCAAACCTAGAATCAAACAAGAAAACCCCTCAGCCATCATGCTTCTGTTTTTATTCACCTATAAGTTAACAAACGACATTATTCCTCCTTATTAAGTTCAATTCGGACATTGCTTTACTGACACAAGTATGGGATTGACCAGGCTAAGTCACAGGTGATGTTAAAGCCCTGCTCAGATCAGTGGAGCAAGTTCACAGTAAGAATGTATGTTTTTAAAGAGTCTAAAGCAATAAAAACACATTTATTGATATAAGTGCAAGATTCATAAGTTTAATACTTTAATACATTTCAGGCAAAGCAATAAAATCAGCACAGACAAGCTGGTATGTAGATCCATATCCTCACTCAAAACAAAACACATCAATGTTTTTGATTTGGGGAGGATTATAGAGAACCCAGACTGAGCCCACCGTAACATAGAAACGCCTTGTAAACTTTGAATAGTCTTGAATATTGTCTGAATGCACTGATTGTGGATTGGCTTACACAAAGACTCGCTGTTGAAAATAACTGCATACATGAACATGAGTTTCAACGGGGTCTTCTGGAGGCGATTCATCTGGCGCTTGATAAGATGTAGTTTTCGTCTGCTTCTTACCCGCCTCGCACTGATGAATAAGCGCCCACACGAGGTCATAACACAACCCGCCCCTCTCCAAGCCCCCTCCCAGCCCCTTCACTGTCCCTGTTACATGATGCATTGCCTGTAGGAGCGCCCTGTCTCTTCACTTTCTTCATCGACTGATTAAGTCCCTGGAGCAGCATGGAGCCACCACGGGGTGTTGCATTGTTTTTCAGTCCCAGTGAGCATTATGAATAGAGCAGTGACTCTGAAAGAACCAGACTGTCTCCCTTTGGTGCAATTATTCCATCACTTTTGAACATGTTTGGTATTTTTTCCTTCCTTTCTTGGGTCCATTTTTCTCCACAGAAAACAGGAAAGAATAACACCACAACACTGAAATATGACGAACTCTCTAAACATCCCCAATTACATGTTACGATTGTGAAATATTTCTCTTCACAGCTATATAATATTTGAGTCCAACCAGCTACTGCTTTATCATAATTAGGCAAGGCACATTTATTTGTATCGCGCAATTTGTACACAAAGTTATTTAAATTGCTTTAGACATTAAGAAAGATATTAAAATAACAACACAAACAGATAAAAACACAAACCTTTATAAAATCCTTCGAATCATATGCACAGCTAAACAGAACAGAACCGTTTTAAGCTTGGATTTGAACATTGTAAGAGTATATAGGCCTATCTCACATCTTTTTTTTTAGCTGCATAAAACTGAAATGCTGATTCCCCATGTTTAATCCTGACTCAGGCCAGCCCCTCAGGTCCTCGGAGCGCAAAAGATGGTTCACTAACATGTCAGAAATGTCCTTTAGTGCTGTGGAATAAAGACAATAACTTCAGTCTTCCTCTGAGTTCAGTTGCAGAAAGTTGTTTTGCATGTACACATTGATCTGGTGCATTGACAGAGTGAATCCATTTGTCCATATTTACCTGCCAGTGACACATAGATCTGCGTGTCGTCTGCATAGTTGAGGTAGGACACATCATTGCTGTTACTGAGTAGTTGTAATAATCCTCTAAACTAATCTGATTTGCTAATTTGATTTGTTCCTGGATGCTCTTCATATATATAATGATACGTTATGTGAAAAGATTTGCTTTCTTTTAAAACCGCCTGTCAAAATAACCTTCCACTGTTGTAACTGTCTCTGTCCAAAATGAGACACACCAATCCCAGCCTCAAAGCCCTCTTGACATCCCAAAGTAACAAATAGTTCGAAGTTGGGGAGGCTGTTATTTTTCAGTGCGTAGTGGGCCCTAGTCTCTTTCTATCTGTAGACCGGACAGCTGTATATCAAGTGAATGAATCATAGAAAGGGCAAATGTGCAGCGGCTTCAGCTCAGCAGGTATCGCGGCGCAGTTCGAGGCAGGATAGAAATGGAGTGGATATATCACTACACTGCCCGGGGAAGGTCTACATTACTCTCATCTCATAGTGTTTTTCTATTTATCCTGGAGACTCAGAAGAAGTTTTCAATGTGAATGCTCCCAAGATATGTTTTCATGTTGCATCGCTCATCAAAATGCCGTGTTTGTATGTAGCGTATACTATAGCCGCTCTGTTCAAATGAAAATTACCTAACAGCCTGAAGACATTAACGAATTCCAGGCAGTGAGTCATCCTTTCCCTCCGCCACCTGTCCAGCTGGTAACACCTGTGCCCACACACCGGTCTGCCACACAGGAATTCTAATGCCGTCCTCCATTCTCACTCTCTGATGTGCCTGCTGTTATAGAAGGACGCATGGGCCAAATAATAGGGCAGTGGGCCGGTCAACTTTTTATACTATACATGTTTAAAAGTTACATCAAATTGACAGTTGCAAACATAAACATTCGCCCAGTGCTATGTTGAGTACTTTAATATTCATCCAAGTAGTCAAGCAATGAGCGATTATTCAACAAAGTCAAGCTAAAATGTATTGTTGTAACGTGGTTAAGTTAATAAAGCTTTTTTAAATTAAGTAAAAAACATAAAACCAGATCTGTTGACGCAAACACCAGTATTCTGAAAAAATATGTTTAGTTTACCACAGTCTATCTAAAGACGAACCAAGTTACAAAAAAAGACCTTTCGTGGCATCGCTGTTTCACATTTGATTTTTTTGGTGTAATTTTGTATGCTTTTTTACAGCGTAAAAGCGTCCTGATTGGCTGTTGGACTGTAGACCATTGTCCATCAGTCTCCTCCGTGCCGTGTCTCCTGTACAGTACAGAATGTGTTCAGACAAATTTACATAAATATTGGATCACAGTGTGACTCTGAAGTGCTGTATGTTTGCCATTTGTTTTCTCCCCGACAAAGCCCACAACGTCGATGAATCGTTCTGCACCGACAAAGGCGCCTACAAAGGTTTGAACTTTGAGAGAGTTTAAACAAGAGAGAAATGTGAGAAAATGTTAATGCCTGTGTGAGAAAAGTGTATAAAGTGTGTGGTGAGGGGTTTTACAGCAAAAAACATATAGAATAACTGCAGAAAATAAAGCTGATACTTAGCTGATTTCGCCTGTTGCGTGTTATTTTTAGAACGTAACCCCCGCGATAAACGAGGGACCACTGTATGTTGGGTGGTTAGCATGCTAGTTGTCGTTAGCTTTACCGTGATTCTGAAAGTTATTAAACTAAACACAGTGAATAATTTGGATGTTGGGAGTGCCATAAGGTCAGTGGCGAGGGGCTCTGCTCTGCTGCGGCGAGGGAAAGAATAACTTTAGACCAATGCAGATTTTAAAATGAACTAGTTTTGTTTTTTGTTGTTTTTTTACATTCATACATAAGACAAGAATAAAAATAAAAACAAGTACAGAGCTTTTACGTAACTCCGTCGTGAACAGAACTGCGTCTATAAATAACACTTTGATTGTAGACACCAACAGACAAAAGACATGCATAAGATTATACTTCAAGTAAAGACCCAGCTCACTGACCCATTCCTCATCAGAAAGTTGTCATTCTTTCTTGCTCTTATAACCCAAAATCTTCTATGCAAAGATAATTATATAACATATACCGTAATCAAAAGGTGTAGGATGAGCAAGTAGCTTTGAAAGTAAATGTTAAATAAAATATGGAAAGGCTTAAAATACCAAGACGTGGTATAGGACAAAGGGGCAAAGTGTTAAAGTCTGAGTGCTGCTTTAGAAGATGTGCTCGGATACACGTTTTATGTATAATTATGTGGGTCGAGTATTATGGAAAAACAAACTGTTGCAAGATTGAGCCAGCGTTGTTGTTGTGGAGATTACTACGGAATTTTAGTGCTTGTTGTTGTTTCTGTGATTGCGTACCTCACATCACCAGAGCTAATCAAGTCCTTTGATTACTTCACATCCATCATAATGTCTGCAGTTAGCGGATGTGTTTCATAAATGATGGGCAATCTCATAGCCTTAATTTGATTTTATTTGATTGAAGGAACTGTATGCTTCTAAAATGCTTGGTTTACGGTATCAAAATGTGTATGGTCACATGGTAAACGGTCACATTTTTGTATAGAGCTTAACCTTTGAGGCAGTGGGTTAAGTGAGATTATTGTAACATTTTGAGGAAGTACAATATCTTTGATTTTGAAAGTTATCAGATGTTCCTGGATGCTTGTCTCATTTTTAAAGTCCTAAATGGGCTTGCTCCTCCACCTTTAAAGGATTTTATTAATAAAAAAATAATACCGGGATAAACATTAGAGCATTAACAAGAGGAGACTACAATATACAAAGGCGCAGAACTAAATTTTGTCACACTGTGGCATCTATCAGAGGCTCAAAATTATTGAACACACTACCAGAGCACGTTAGAAACTGTGGACACTACTCAACCTTCAAATAAATCCTTAAGAACTGGTTGAAAACGCAACAGTCCTGTACTCATAGATGACTATCCATTTGTCTTGGGCTCTTTATACTCTAGACTGAGGCACTTCTATTGTAAATACTGTAATATCATGTTATTGTTTTCTCATGTCGTGCGTTTATGTCTGACTGGTGTAATGTCTAAATGTCTGTGTTTTCATATTGAATGTTTCATGTTTGCACCTGCCTTAGGACAACGGATGAAATTTAGCTCCAGTGCTAACTCCGGCATATTCATGTGGAAACTTTTTTGTAGACGCATTGATTAATATATTACTGTCCTAATTCAAAAGGACACAACGAAAGTATTCATCTGTGGGAGCTGGAATTGTGCCGCCAACCTGTGGGTCAGTATTTTATAGGTTTGTTATTTAGACTATGCTAAGGATCACGCATACTTTTTCCAGCGTATTGATTAGTATTTAAAACCATCACTATCTAATGTTCCACTGTCCTATATTATCTGTAGCCTTGTCTGGAGACCTTAGCCATTATTGTCACCCTTATTCTCTCCTGTCCACCCCTGCGCCCTATGATTTCCCTTAGTTCTCCTCATTAAAAGACACCTATATCTCACATTGTCACTGGCAGGATCTTGGCTTTGCAGAGGCCATGGAGTGTGTATAATGACAGGTGATGGCAGGTGCTATTTTAGGCACACTCGTCCCTGGCCGTGTCATCAGATGAGAGGGGAGGTCATAAATCTGTAGACCCAGGGGAGAGAGCACGCTGGCAGACAGGCGAGACAATGTACAGCCCTGCGGGACAATGGCCAATTAGATTAGAGTGGGTCGTACCATACATACAGTTTTTACCTTTTGTGAGAACTTTGTGCAAGCAGAGGTAGTTTGTACATCATTTGTAGCAAGATACAACCATTTCAAACGCTGATATTATAGGGAATATTTCAAATACTTGTTTATTCCCACAATATAAGGTTGTTGTCAGCTGTATTTATTGCACATCTTCAGAATCAGAATGCGTTTATTGCCTTTGTCAGTAAAGAAAATTCACAAATGAGGGACTTGCTTTGGCGTTGTGGTGCAACATTAAACATTAAACAAAGAATAATAAAGGTATGCATTAAAAGATAAAACCTAGACTATGATGTACAAATACAAAATATACAGTACGGCAGAAGAACAGTGTAGCTTGTGTACTTACTCTGAGCGCGTTTGCATCTCCACAAACCTGACTTTTATTTGGCTTTTTATTATGTTATTCCTTTGGCTGTAATCATCCACAGTACGGCATAAAACATATATATCTATCTTAACGGAGAATTTTTCACAGTATAGGCGTAACGTTCTATTTCTGTGGACTCATGCAGACGATGTGCAACCTCCATAAAGTTACATACTCTACCTTTACGTCAACAGTAAACTTTAAAGTCTCTCCGGGATCCTTACGCTGTTTCATCATTTTGTCATCCCGCTCTGTCATAACTAAAACAAACAGATAACAGTCTTCACGATCTTGTTTTTTTGATATCTTTTTTGTCTTCAGGCCTCTGCTAAGTCTCTTGTGACGCCCAAACTTTTAATAACCTCTCAATAGTTTATGGAAATACACTCATTTGCATTTTCAATTATACATCTGAACTTGCTTTACAGCTATGGAAAACCAGCTCTAGCTCTCTCTCTCTCCCCCCTCACCATTATACCCTCCCCCTCCTCTGTCTTTTCCCATGCTTTGGTCAATCTATTTTTCCATATCACAGTCATCTCCCGTCACAAGCTGTTTGTAGTGTTAAATCATCCCGCAGAATCGACAAGTTTTACTTCATTAAGTAGTGCAGAGGAGAGCGCCACAGCACCACTGGAGAGTTAGGGCTAAGAGGCTGTCCTCGTGGGCTCTATCAATAACCATTAAGAATCCTCTCTCATTAGAGCGAATCTCCCGGGCCCCCCAGGCTTGAGAAATGGCCCATGCCGTCTTATGTGATGGAGTGTGGTTAGATGGCATCACCGCTGTTTGGAAATGCGAACGGCAATAGTTATTTCCCCCTGTCTGTGATTTGCAGCCGGCCCAGTGTACACACAGCCTTATTCTCATTTGCACTCTTTGCTTAATCAAGAAGAACCTGGCCTCCTATCAGCAGCCTCCAGGTTGCTCTCTGCTCCTCTCATTCACAGCGCACAATATTTTCTCACACAAGCACACACTTTAAACCCACCCACAAAAGATCCGAGCCACTGCAGTTTGATAATTCATATAGTATTTATATTTTAGCAGGCCCGGGCTACAACAGCATGAGGGATCAAATCTTGAAGAAATTGTGTCTCAGGAATGGGCTGCGTCAACTATTCGGTTTAATATTTTATTACAATAATTAATAATGAACTCTTTTCTGGACATTTTTATATAATACTACAGTGCCATTTGTGCTCACAGTGTGATTTAAGTACACAGATTTTTGTCCTCAATAGTGTAGTCCTTTAAGTCTAGTCTTTGTTTTAGATCTAGAATAGTCCTGCTTTAGACCTGGCAGTACTCAGAAGATCAAATATTTTCTTTGGTGGTACTTTATTTGAAACATTTGAGAATCACTGCTATAAGTTGTAATTAAAACCAAAGCGCAGAAGAAGATTTTGTCATTTCTGGTTGTGAATTATTTGTTCAAATTCCAAATCTCGAGGGTATAGACATAACTACTTGACTAGTTGGGGAAAAAAATAATAGTGGACTTGGTAAACAGCTAAAAGCACTTCATTATTTGACATATGCAGCACTAAAGAAGCCCCAAGCCTTTGTGCTGGCCCCAAGCCTGTTAAATGTAAAACATATATTCACATCACTTCATCCAGAGAAGCAGCTGAGTTCAACCTTTCAACATGAAGAAATCCCACTGCGAAGTCTTAAACTCATTACCCTAGTCCATTTCTCTCAACTTTCTTTTTTTGTTTTTTGAAATGATGACTGAGCACTGCAGCATTTTCAGCCAAGCGCAGGAAATTCAAAGTAAATCGGAGTAAAGACTTGTGTGTCCCTTTAGAGAGAGTCCAAAACTGGAACCGACTGACAGAGACAGAATCCATGAAGCGTCTACCATCACGCTCGGCCCCTCCGCCCTCCTCCTCCAGGGCATTCAGCACTTTTTGGCCAAGACTGATGGCTTCTAGGAGTATTGCAGAAAAACTTTTTGCCCCGGGACAGAGGGGGCATTAGTAAGATGAGCCTTGTCCTTTTCTATCAGTGGTATCAAGTCCTTATCTCCTTCTACACTTCTTTTAAAGCACTAATGCCCCAACTTTCCACTGTGTTACTGTTGCCCATCCATCAATCTGGTCAGCTACAAACAGAGGGAATACTTGCGCAAGCCTTCTGGGAAACTGGCCATTTTTAGTTACAAAAAAAAAACAATTCCAGCGAGCATTTTTCCTTGACATTATACTTTTGGACACTGTGTTGTATAAACTATAAAAATCCAGCATTGATTAGCTATGTATAACAAGGAAAGGATCTGTCATGCCTCTCTTGTTAGCTGATGATGCTAGGACTCCATCTGTTGGTGCATTTAGGAGGGAAGCAGTTTTCAATTAAGTTAAAAATACTTTCTGGTTAACTGTGCTGTTTATAGCAGTAGCTTTACCTTATATCTCACGAAAGACTGACACAGCAGGACCTATGAAGATGTATACGCATGACAATAAAGATAAATGAAATTGGGGTTTGTCAGTGGAGTTTTTGGAAAGGGCAGGCTACATTTAAGCTGTAAGTGTGAAGAATAGACTAAAAAGACTAAGTAGAGGTCAGCGTCTAATAATGATGCAGTGTTCATTTGGCATCCGGATGTAGAGATGTTAAACACTTTCAAACACATTCTTTTGGCAAGGCAAGTTCATTTGTTTAGCTTTTCCGAAAAATACAGGCATTAAAATCCCAGTACAAACCAATCAAAACATAAATAATCATAAAATTAACATTAAAAGAGAAGAGTCATATGCACAGTCAAAAAGAACCGTTTTGAGCCTGTCAAAGTAGAGGCCTGTCTCACATTTTCAAGAAGACCATTCCAGGTTTTTGCTGCATAAAACTGAAACTGAAACGCTGATTCTCCATGTTTTAATCCTGACTTTGAACACCAGCAGGAGTCCTCAGAAGTCCTCCGAGACTCATCAGGTTTCATCTCGTTCTCAACCCGCTTTACTTCACTAGACTTTCTGTAGTTGTATTGTTGTAAACTTGAATTAGTAGCGCAAGAAAGTAGCGGAGTCAACGCAGTGTTATTTGTGTTATCAAGTCCAAAATGCAGAGTCATGTTATCGAACTGAGCATTATGAAACAGGACTGTAGCCTTTCCGCTCTCAAACACTCAAGTCACTGACATATTTACTCAAACGACCTCGGTGGCGTCTATCTGAAGCGGGAAATGAATTGGCAATCTTCTGGTTTGTGGGGCAATCAGTCAAAAAACTTCCACCCGCAATTGTTTAGACAGTGGTACAGTTTTGTTTTCTTCAGTTTAATTGGTAGAACCAGTATTGTGACATTCTTTTTGTTTCATATTGCTTTACCAGCTGATAAACACTGGTCTTTTCCAAGTGGCAGTTGTCCATACATCATTATGCACAGTCCCAGGGCCAAACATATAACGTATCTTCTCCACAGGACCCTGCAGTGAGAGCACGGAAAGGGGCGGGGGCAGTGATCGTCCATCATCAATAATACATCCACTGCATTAAAACCCATGAATAAGTAATGGTCGGGAAAAAAAACGTAGCCTCCAAGAATGAGACTGCTGTTCGCGTGCAGACATGACGCAGTGATCTTTTTACTCCAGGCCAGCTAAGACAGACGGATGGAGCAGAACAAAGAACTCGAGAAACGTGTAAGCCACTCCCTGACACTTTTTGGCATGAAGATTTTCTGTCTGTGCTTAGCTTTCATCCAATTTTATCCTAAAGTAATGGCTTTTTCCGGCAGGCAGAATAAATAAGTTATTACATCCGTGTGTCCAAAGGCTTTAAAAAGAGCGTCTGAATATAAATAGTTCATTTGCCTCCCACGGCGAAGGCTTCACTTTCTGTCATGTCAATATGTTCGTAATTACATTTTTATACATATAAGCTTGAGGATTGTTCTGGTTGACTGCATGATGAAATTGGCTTTGCTCCTGATGGTAAATATGTCAGGTTGTAACAGGAAGGTATGAATTCACAATGTTGTAGTTTTAGGCAACAGTGAGATTCAAATAGACATGCTAATTCATCGTACGCGGAAGTGATTGATGGCGTTGCACGTATGTGGTTTTTAGCATATCAGTGTCGTGAGTTCGCTTTACGGACGCAACAGTTCGCCGAATGTCTCTACTCCTTTTTCATGCTAGTTCTGTTCTGTCAAGTAGAGCGTTCGGATTAGTAAATTCAAGATAATTCAGTAAATGTTTAGTTTTCATACTGTTCTATAGGTCAAAAGAAGAAAAAAAAAACACTGGATCTGTTTTGACAGAAAATGCTGCTGCTTTTTCTGACAGTTTGCACCTACTATAGCCAACTAGTATTGTAAAAGTGTGAAAAGCTTCAGAGAATTTTCAGACAGCATGAAATTCCGGTCTATTTCAAACCTACGAACACTTTAAGACAGAAACTGGTTCACCCAAAGGACAAAACCCCGAGCCACAAACAAGTACGTAAGAGCTACTTATTTGTATCTGAGGATCGATTTCGACAGATCTATAACCAACATGTTATTATATGTTGTACTTCTATTTAAATTGTTTTGCTGGGCTGTTGAGATATTGGATGACTCAGATGTTCAAACTACATTGTAAGCAGGGTTGTTCCAATACCGATACCGCTCTGATACCGCACGTTTTTCAAGTATCTGTCCACGTGAGGTAGAAAGTGAAGTAGAAACCCAAAAGTGCTTAAATCAGCTCTCATCATCAAAACCATTACACATTTGACTCATACTTTAGTCCTCAAAATCTCATTTATTCTCGCAGATTTTCTTTAGAGATGACCTTTTACTTTTTGCTCTTGTACTTGTAAAATTCAGTAGCGTTCGTCTAAATGTTCACTCTGTGCGGTATCAGATTGGTATCAGGATCGGTGAGTACAATGAGGCCAAAAAAACACTATTTGTAAGGAGGTATATGCGACTCTTTGGTGGATCATTTAGCAGCAGGCTCGTGTCCAGGTGGTCGGTGGGCAGTTGTCAATGGACAGTTGAGTGATGAGCTCTAATATGCTTCTGCCTGCACCGGTGCCTGAGAGGAAATCAATTTCTCTGCCCAGCAACATGGTCTTGCAGGAGAAGCAGGTGAATGCAGGATTGGGGAAGGTAAAGGATTCCACGTGTTGTCCATGTGAGTCTAAACCAGCGGAGTGTGAATAAACTTTATCAATTATACAGAGATGTTGTGCAAATGGAAGACTGAGGAGACTGTGAGGTTGGGCTTTAAAGTAAAAACAGCTGAAAATGAATGACCTAGTTTGAAGGTCAGTAGTCCAGATGGCAAAAAGAACTGTTGAGGTGTCTTCTTGTAAATAGTGGGACGTGGATGGTGATCAAATCAAAGAGCTGTTGTCTTAATTGATTGCGTTAGCTTTACTTTCATTATCCCATTCACATATCTACGCAAAGAGGTACTAAAGACTATTTTTTGTCTATATTTTTAGGTCGATATTGATTATTTTTGCCAAATTATCTTATTTAAATTGATTACAAACTACCCCCCCAAGCCCCCAAAGCTATTTTTATTTATTTATTTATGTATTTAAAGAACAATGTGCAGTTACATTAAAAAGATGGCTGCACCAGATTTAGCATAATACTACTTTCCATCTGTAGTCCTAAAACAACAAATAATACAGCAATCAAACCTATAAGAGAGCTGTAGTCATGTTTCATACAGCTATCTCTTCTTATTAAAGTGTTAATATAAAGCTTTTTGTCTCTACTCAATATAAGGCGTTCTTGCATCTTCTGCTTCCTTAATGCCCCTCAAAAATCAAAGCTCAAATGTGTTTTTAAGACTGTTGAATTTTTGTACTGCATCATAATATTGAAACATCACCGATCTTTTTGATTAATTAAATTTTGCTTCCAAACTGGCCCAATTCCATGTTAAGTTCCTACTATTATATTGTTGCTATAAAGGCCTGTCATGATAACAAACTCTGAAGTGTGATATACTGCTGAAGTAAACATAGATGATAAATGATAATATTGAAACCAAAACACAAAGCAGAATTATACCCCAAAAAGTATTCTAAATGTAAAATACACAAACTGTAATAAATAAATAACAGAATGCCACATTTAAAGGTCCTATGTAACACAAAAGGAACTGTTGTGAGCTTTAAGCTGTGTTAGAATCCTCAAAAACATACCTGAAGTTGTGTTTTCTTTCATTTACACATGTTTGAGTAACCCTTGTTATTTCCAAAGCTCAAAATGCTCTGTTCCCCCTTGTAATGTCATAAAGTAGTAGTTTAACAGCTAGGTAAGTTCACTGCTACCTTAGAAGTTCAATCAACACTCATCATGGTACAGAAAAATAACCAAACTTTTCCCGCTCCAAGGGAAATGCACTTACAATAAATATTGACTCCCAAAAAGTATCGTTCTATTTGTCATGTACTGAACTATAAGCGATTATAGTAATTATCGTGAAAGGCCTAGACCTGTATAGTCCTGATTATCAATTCACCAAAGAATCTCGACATCCCTAAAGCAGACTCGCACAATCTAGCAACGCTGACTATGATTGCAATGATCGCACTTAACAGAAAGACACCGAATCAGCAAGAGACCACTATGTCGGCACAAACTCCTGTCTCATGATGGGGGAGAGGGGCTGTGAGTGATTGCATTAGGGAGGAAGGTGAGTGGGAACAGGTGGAGCTGATTACTAAAATGAGAAGCGCAGGCCGAGGGGAGGAGACCGAGAAGACAGGTAATGTATGGACCAAAACGGATTATAGGGCCGGATCAGTGCAGCGCTGCTTAGAGGATGTAAAATGCACACAGTATCTTTGCCAGGAATTTCATCGTGAATTATTAATATCAGAGATGGTATAAATATATTGCACTATATGTAAGCAAACACTGTGCAATATTATCTTTTCTTTTTGGCAGGCACTAAAGTTGGCGCAGGATGCTTAAAAGTGCGGGATGAGTGCATTTTTAAAACATTGCTTTTTGCTGGTGTGAATTAATTTAAACCTTGAACGTCAAAGCCTAGGTCATCCACGTAGGGCGAAGCTTTTCTCATTAAGTTATACAGGTGGCTTTTTCATGCCAAGGCCCCGCTGAGCTGCAAAGAGGAGGGAGATAACCACAGTGTCTGCCAAAATCATTTTAAAGCCAGTAGATCCATATTCGCACTTCTATAGACGCTTGAATAAGGTGTGTATGGTAGTCATGGGCAGAAAACCAAGCTTCACAAGTCTAATCATTTGCGAGTTATAAGAATAGATGCGCACCGAACAATAGCTTGGCATTATATTGCTACTAACAAAGAGGTTATTTTGGGAACGGGCTTAAAAATCGACTAAAATCATTCGCCGTGTGTTTCAAATTAAGAGGGTAATTACGTTGTCAAATAATGATAAATATTTTTCCAATTACAGGTCCCACGCCAGCAGTTTTAAAAGTCTTTTATCATGCTAAATTGACTGCTGCAAGCTTTAAACCATGCTGTAATGTTGTTACCTCATTAAAAAATATATCTGGAGCTGTGTTTTGTTTCACACATGCGTCGTAATCCTGGTTTATTTGGCCGTCTACGTCTCCAAAGCTCAAAATTCTCTGCTACAAGTTGTGACGTCATGTAGAAGTAGTAGTTTTCACGTTAACAGCAGCCTTTTGTTTTAAGTTTAATAAAGTTTGGCAATTCCAGGGCTGAAATTATCCAAATGATTCTAGTAAAGGTGTGTGGAGTTTAAAAACACAGTGGAGCACTTCCTGTATTACCACATGATGACATCACGAGGTGGAACATGGTGTTTTCATGGTGTTTGAGAGAAGAACTACCTTAGAATTAGAACATCGATCAGAAAAACAGTGTAACATGGGACTTTTAAAGAGACTCTGTTCATTTCTTGTATCTTAGCTCAGTTAACAATCCAATTTTCTCATGTATTAACAAAATAATGTGTTTTTTCACACTTTTGCCCAGACGCACTTAAAACATACCAGCAGTTGTTTTCTAAGGAGATTCACTTTCACATTTAATTTGAACTGCAATCTTGTTTCACTAAATTGTGTTTGCATTTGCATAATTGCCTATTATAACTGATTAGTTTTCTCAATACACCAATTACCTCGTCATTTCTCCTAGAGTGGATCTTAAACCACTCCTCTCATGTATGTAATAAATAACTAATTATCTAGGCTCGGCTTGACATTGGATTTAGAAGGACCTTATGATGGAAAAACATTGTGGCTCTTGAACAAATAGTCTCCCTAAAACTGTCCTTAAAGAGATATTTTCTGATCTGTTATAATGTTGTTTACTCATCAAAAACAGACCTGGAGTTGTGTTTAGTTTCATTCACACATGTTTAACACACAAATCCTGCATATTGAGTTCTTCTCTCAAACAGACAACACTCTGTTCCACCTTGTGATGTCATGTGGTGATACAGGAAGTGCTCCACTGTGTTTTTAAACTCCGTACACTTTCACTTTTGATAATTTTACCCCTGGAACTTACAATCTCTACTGAACTGCAGATAAAAGGTAGCTGCTAACTTGAAAACTACAACATCATGACATCACAAGGTGGAACAGAGCATTTTGAGCTTTAGAAATGCAGACAGACTAATAATAAATGGTTATCAGTTAAATTCAAGTTTATTTGTATAGCACATTTGAAACAACTTCAGATGATCAAAGTGCTTCACATAAAAGTCAACAAAAAACAACCAAATATACAGATAACACAATACTTAGGAAAAGAACAATAAAAAAACAAGATATCCTGTCTAGCTAGTATTAAATGCCAGGGAGAAGAGGTGGGTTTTCAGTCTAGTCGTTAAAAATTGAGAGCTCTGACAGGCAGAGGCAGAGACAGGCTGTTCCATACCTCTGGTCTTGAGACTGGCTTTGGGCACGGCCTGCAGGAGCGGGTCAGCTGATCAGGGCTTTAGTTGGAGCACAGGGCTGGAGTAACTCAATAATATAACCATATAACCTCAAATAAAGTGGACGCCTAGAGTGAAGACATTTAAACAATTGCATCCGATATGAAACAGGGAGCCAGCGCAGGTGGCACAGCACAGACGCGAATGGATTTTTGCATAATATAGGACCTTTAATAAGAACTTGATTCCTCTATTGTATTCCTAAATGTATCACTAGTACAATAGCTTTCTGCCCTCACCTATTATAACTACACTGCAACATTTATTCATTTCCGTGTCCATTTAGGTCTGTATACTTTGGCGAGCCTTGGTGCCACTTCACCAGTGCATCAATGCAGCTGTGCCAGGCGCTGGGAGTGAATGAAATCTGCTTTCTCTGACAGATGGCCTTAAAGTCTCCACAATAAATCACCGGCGTCTCACTTCAAGGTCAAAGGAAATGGAAGCTTTGATGGAAACGTTTAAGTTCCCAAATTAAATGCCATAACTGTAAAGAGTCTGCAATCTGATTCGGTTTAACTGCAGCCCGTATAGACCCCTCATAGTGTAACATGCTGGCAGTGCACTTTCAAATGTATAAATCGAGAATGTCCTCCACTGTGATTCATTTTCCTTTTGTGAGCTAATGCATTCAGTCTTTTGTATGCTCATTTTCTGCACGTGTTTGTTCTTTTGATGACTTCGTTTTTACATCTTTGCTCCATTTGTACGAGTTAATGTTGACTATTGTAGACGTCCTTTTGTTGGAGTTGGTTAACCACTCTGAGTACCCATGAGTACTTACTTCATTTATAAAGCGTGTACACATTCAGCAAGGTTACTTATTTGACCTCCCATGTTATGTCGGAGATTTATACGAAAGCCAACTTGAGGTGGAAATGTGCGGTTTGGTCCATAGTCCCTGAAACTGGCCTGCGGGGGATTTCGGAGACAAGGCAAAAGACGATCTGTGCTCAGAAAGACAAGATTCTCTCTTAAAGGGCCACATTATGCCATTTTCTGATCTGTTAAAATGTTGTTTTCTCATCACAAACATACTTGGAGTTTACTTTTTTCAAATCCTGCATATTTAGACTGACTGTTCAACCTTGTGATGTCACGTAGCAATACAGGAAGTGCTCCTCTGCATTTTTTAAACTCCATACACCTTTACTAGAATCATTTGGATGATTTTCAGCCCTAAAACTGGTAAAAGAGGCTAATGTGGGATCTTTAAGTGTATGAGTTTGAGAATGTTTTATCCCTGCGTACATTTTTAGTCAGAATTCCATGTAAAGTTTTATAAATAAGACCAGTTTGTAGTTTTAACTTGTTACTACTTTCTATCCGTTGACTTCATTTGTTTGTAGCCGTGCTGATTAGCTACTTTAACATACATCGTGTTCTACTGTCACCAGCAGGGGGCGACAGAGACCCAATCCGAGCATTCTCTGCAACGTGAAAGAACTTTTTTTCCACGCATATCCATTTACGTTCTGAAATGTGACCACTAATGCACAAGTGCCCATTCAAAGTTGCACTGAAAGACGTTACGGGGGAGAATCGCAGCCCTCCATCACCCTAGTGACTTTGTCCAATTAGAGGCTATGATGAGTGTAGACCGTCTACTTGTGAAATTGAATCTATCAGGCGCAGTTCTGATTGCTACAGGTCCCTGCAATTTCGCTCCCACTCTGTCTCTGTCACTGCGGAGCGAGCTAATGCGTGTGCCACAGAATGGATGATTTCTACTTAAGGCGGCCTTTGATTGATGCTGATTACGTCTTAGCTTTATTATACTCCCATATAACGAGTATGCATGTGTGGGCTGGGAGGTGCACGTTGAGGTTTTCGTGGGGAAGAAAATCTATCATTCAGAAATACTCCGCGGTGCTTTATCGCCAACCATTTTGCCGTAAATCCGTCAAAGCTTCTTCCACTTTTGGCATCGCCCCAAAACGTAGCGTAGCATTTTGGAGAGTAAAGTCAAGCTCGCGGCGTTTCATTGGATTGTGGTTAGCGGGTGATTAGAAGTGAAGGCTCGACTCGTGTGGCATCAGACCACAACAGAATGCCAGTAATGATGATGTCATTAAAGGATCACCAATCAAACGCTGGCAGGAATCCGGGGTGATACATGGCCGCACCCACAGCGCCCATTAAACATCTTGAAGTATTCACGAGATGTACGTCGTAGCGCAATGCATTATGGCTAATCACGTCATGCGGTCGTAGCCTGGAGTCTGGTATTCAGTTGTATCTATCTTCTATTCAGTCTGTCTTCTTAACTTTGTTCTCAAAATGATCTAGTCTTTTTGTGTCCCATGCCAGTGCATATGTGTCTGATAATTATTTAGTAAAAAGAATTCAAAGTCATAAAATTGGCACTTGAAAATTACCCATTATTTATTCATCAACTTTATAAAACACAGATGAATTGTCTGAGCAGGTGATGAAAAGTTGGGAAGGTTGAACTTGCAGGCTCAGGTTATTGATTAAAATGCAATGTCTGTGAACTCCTCTCTTGATAAGACTAACTCTCCCCCTTTTGTGTTTCTGCTCGGTTCATTTTAGGCTGCCCGAGCCCAGAGCCAACCCAGTGGACCCGCGCGATCTGGACGACAATAATTCTGGAAGGTCCATGGAGCATGCCCCGTGATTTCCATTCTGATGAAGACTTTACATACTCCACTTTCCTGTATTCTTCAACTTTTTGCCTTACTTCTACCCAATGACAAATTCAGATGACCTCTACATCTTTCTTGCTCACAAACTTAAGTAATTTCAAACTTTCTGTAATTTTAGCACATTGGTAATGTGCCATCTATTCCTCCCTTGGCTCTACTTCCACAGCCAAGCTGGATCGCAGGCTTATTGGTGGCAGCTCACTTTCAGACAAGAATTGTATTCAACGGAACAGAGCATCTGGTGAAACCAACCCATGTCAGATATGATGGAAAAGTCGATGCACTTCTCCCTTCATTTATTCACAAGTGTTTTTTTTTTAGATATGCCTTAAGATTTTATCACAAATGTCTACATGGGTGTCAAGGGTTTATTTTTTGTTGGAAAAGATACATATCCAATTCCAAAAATGTTATTTTCCAGTCCTATTTTTTCTGCTAGATGCCCTTCCAGTTGCAGGTCTAGCACATTACTGTGACTGGTATCTCCAGTGCAGCTCAAGTGTCTCCCTTAGAGACAGTATGCAATTGTTAGTTTATAGTTTAACATTAGGTCCTATGATATATGATATAATACCTTTCATGGTGTTAACGTCTGTGCTGCAGTTCTGGACTGTTCAGATGTTAGGACGCTTTGGAGTCCAACCATCGATACCTAAAAGAAATGCTCCAATATATTTTTATGCTCAATTTTAACAATTACATAAATATAAAAAAAAATTTATGACAGTTTCATTTTAAATGTATTATTTCACTTTTTGTGCAGTGTTGTAACATTTTTTTGTGTGTGAAAGCTTAATATTTGATTGTAAATAGGCTAAATTTGGGATTCATCTGCTGCAGTTTTCTGGCTTTAAAGGTCCTATATTACACAGAATGGATTCCTGTGAGCTTTTTGCCCTGTTATAATGCTGTTACTTCATCAAAAATATACCAGGAGTTGTGTTCTGTTTCATTCACACATGTTTGAGTAACCCTGGTTTATTAGTCTGTCTACATCTACAAAGCTGCTGTCATATAGTGGTAGTTTTCATTTAACGGCTGCATTTTACCTTTAGTTCAGTAGAGATTGGAAATTCGAGGGCACTTCCTGTATTACCACATGACATCACAAGGTGGAACAGACTGTTTTCAGCCTAAATACGCACGGTTTGTGTTAAACATGTGAATGAAACAAAACACAACTCCGGGTCTGTTTGTGATGAGGAAACAACATTATAACATAGATCAGAAAATGGTGCAATACGGGCCCTTTAAATCACGCTGTTTTCTAAGCCGCTATGTTTTTTACGCCCGTCGATTTGTGTGCACTTCCTCTTTTATGCCACTGCTGTCAGATCCATTATCAGGAGCGGGGGATGTTTTGACACATATCGATCAGAAGAATGTTGCTGAGTCTTTGTTAGCTGGAAATCGAAGTGCAATTTGACTGTGCAAAGTAGAGCTTGCGCCGTATCAGCTGAGTATAATATAAAGGCCCATTACTTTGGCGCTGCGGGCCTGGGTCATATGACGGATTACCACGCAGCTCCTTCTACCTTGGACCACTCAGCTGTTCAGGACGTCCCGCCACGCACGTCCTGTCTGTATCAGCAGTTGTTTTAATGTGATTGATTCTGTTGCCTTAAATTGAACGCCGCTGGACCCATAAAACGTAGCATGACAACTTGGCTACACTGCACTATGAAGCACTACTCAAGCGAATGTAATCAAATATTTTATCTATGTTCCGTCATAGGGGCGTGATTTCCTGGTTTGTTATCTTTTTATTGTCTTATATCACTTAATAAACACATGATTTAAATGGTTGTTGCGATTTTGCAGACCTCATACAAGTAAAGTGTGAGTTTTTTGGGGTTTTTTTAGTATTAAAATGTGTGTTTTAATATTCAAGACAAAGTTCAACGAAGTAATTCTAACTTTCTGACCCCTCATTCAGTGCTAATTTTATCACGTTCCTTAAAATTGACCTTTGTAATTCCTTGATACTGTTAATAATTTATATAACGGGTGGTGGCACGTTACGAAAAGATGTAAACCGGGTGTAGAACAAAACCGAGAGAGTGGAGACGTGGTCAAAATCATTCTTTTTACAAATATGCGTACAGATTAAACAACTGGATGATACAAAAATAAACTACGAATAACTAAAAAGCCGCTGCAGCAGAAGACTCACTGGTCACTGATCGGGTGGTGGCTCCGAGCTTTTATCCTCCAGTTGATTATCAGCTGAACGGGTGTGGCTCATCAGTTGGTGGGTGGAGGCAAGGCTAAAAACAAAAATAAAACTAGTTCGTAACATGGTATAGCCACATTTTCTATCGCGCTTTTCCACCTTCAAGACACTGAAAGCGCTTTACATGAAGGAACACATTCACACACATTCAAACACCAGTGTACGCAGACACTCAAGGTGAATGGGGTTAAATGTTTTGCCAAAAGACACAACAACAGCATTCGTCTGTGGGAGCTGGAATCGCACCGCCAATCTGTGGGTCAGCGGATCAGACCACTCTATCAATTGAATTCAGTTTCAGTGAATCTTTATTCCAGACTCATGGTGCATTTTCAAAAACAGACAGGGACGCGGTGACAATACAAACAATAAACATCTACATTTTAAAAAGAGCCGCATCAGTGTCTCCACATCTTGGACTGATAATGAATTACACTGAATCTTATGCTTGTTAGTGACATTATTATTTCATTTTCTGACTTATTCAGTCTGCAGATAAAACTGTACATTAAAGTTCCTAGTGCAGCAGAGTTTTGACTCGTGCAGTGACAAATATCTCAGTCGCACTCGTCCATCGTCGCACCCGTAAAGCGTCACTATAATCCACCTGCAGCCTCTGGAGACTGGCTTTTTTTTGTAATGAATCCAGAGTTGTGCAGTGTATAATGGTGCACAATATGATTTAAATAACATCAACTTTACATCATCAGAACGTGAGCCAAACTTGAACAAAAGAGGATTAGCTTGAGCAACAACATCCTGCATTTTCTATAAATATCTATCGATGACGTTTACACCGAGAGCGGGATTCAAACTACCAACCGTCGGCTCAGTGGACAAACACTCTACCAACGGAGCTACAGACATGCAACAAAATGACACGCAGTAAAATCCAAGGAAAATGAGTTTTTTATGCACTTGTGAAAATGAGTGTGCATATTTTACATCGACTATATTTCCAGTTCCGTTTCGGCTGGATTTGCTTCATCGAACGAAATGGAAAATCTGATGCCAAACTTTAATGTTATATTTTACTTTTCAGACCCAATTTGTGACAGACAATTCCCTCAAATTCACCACAAATTTTCCTTCAAATTGAATTTCAGCGCAGCCCCATGGTAAAGCAGTGGAGGCTTTGTTAACCAAGACGCTAATGAATCCTGACAGCTCCATTCTTCTGCAGGTGTTTCACATGCACAACTCTTGGCTCACTCAAAACCAATCTTACTTTTGTGCGTTTTTTCAATCTCCATTATTGTCCTTTTTCTTTTCCACACCTCAAAACACACGCTATCTCCGCAACCGAATTTTTTCTGCTTCGCAAAACGTGAACTGCACAATTTCGAGATGACTTTGTGCATTGAGATATTGACCTGAGAAAGTCACTTAGCCCGCGGTCAGTTCTGTGCGGCTGCAAGTAACACAACTGCGCTCCACATATCTGGTGAGCTGGCAGAAATAATGAGGCTTAATGATTTGCCGCTCGGGGCAGTGATCTTGAGAATTTGCCAGCTCTGAAACTCTCAAACGTGTTGTTTTCAGGTGGGCAGCTGGGGAGACATTGATTTTCTGCTAGCTTAAGAACCATAGCCACATCTAACCCGCTGAGGCCACGCTTACCAGTTTCTTAAGTGAATTGATGAATAAAAAAGTGGATTTACTCATATATACTTTACCTTGAATTCACAAACTTTTAACTTTTTACTGCGGGGATAAAGAAATGTAAGTATCAGCTAAAATGTACTAAAGCGAACAGATCCCTCCAGAAAAAGCGCTGGAAATGCTTTAGCAAGTCTTCATCTGTAGATTCTTTACTTTTCGTAGCGTCAAACGTGCTGGAAACTCAAAATCAACTTTACTTTTGTTGTTTTTGTTGTTTATCCCCACCGGCTCAGCATGTATCCTACACTCCCTTAACACTCCTGCGTTCGTTGCTATTGGCAACTGCAATATTAGGCTTGGAGAACCACCCGAATAGACTAAGAGCATAATGACATAATCTAAGGACATAATCTTTTCCTCTTCTGCATAAACGACCTATCTGGCAATTTTAGCTGAACCCTTGAAAAATAGGCTGGGAACATGTGAGGACAAGTTTTTAAAAGGCGCTGTACCTGATTTTTACGTAAAAATGTGAGAAACAAAACAAGGTCGTAGGTTCAAAGTTGTTCCGCACTTACCATATCCATTCCGAGCATCCTAATTATCCATCGTAGTGAACTTTCAGAGGACACAGCGAAAAACTAACAACAACTAGCATGATAACAGTGCTTTTCCTGATTATTGGGCATGAAAACACTTTAGAACAGGGGCGTCTAACTCATTTTCACAGAGGGCCACATCAATAAAATGGCTGCTCTTAAAGGGCCAGATATAATTTACGACAGTTTAAATGTAATCAAATGTAACGTAAAATAAATGTAACTGCTTTTTAACTTACAAATATTGCATGGATATGAAAAAATGTGTAACTGTGTATCTCCTGATATTTTAAGACAGTCATACCTTTTAATTGACCTTGTCGCGGGCCACATAAAATGATGTGGCGGGCTGCATTTGGCCCACGGGCCTTGAGTTTGACACGTGCTTTAGAATGACAAGCAGACAGGTCGCAGTGAACATATTTTGATCTCGAGAGCTGCTTTTACGCTCTATCTGTACTGGGGCAAGACAAATTTTGTGCAAATACTCAAAAATAATCTGGTACAGGACCTTTATGGATTGTGTAACAGCCGAGTGAATAGTGAATAGTGCTTCTTCATTCTATTTGAGCGCCGTTTCAAATGATTATCAAACCAGACACCGACTCACTCCAGCATCCAACCTGCCCAAAGTTGAAATAAATCTGACTTTTTCTGTAATTACCACAGGTCTGATGTTTGCGAGAGGAAATGGAGAGGAGTCGACTGTCTGCTCTCATTTATCGTGGGTGCTGGTGGGTTTCCTTCTCTCTCCACACCCAATTACACCTGCTCCTCCAGGATTACCGCAACACACCGAGACACAACGCACAAAACGCACAATAAACATGGAGCAGTCACCACACCTCCCGGCCGCAGAGACCGTTTGTGTCTGTACTGACGTCAATTAATTGCTTCATGGCTGGTGAGATTGAATTAGCTACGTGCTATGCTTGCTAGCGGTGATAAACCTTTGATCGCTTTGTCGTACGTGACGCCGTTTAGGGCAGAAACTGTAGGAAGAGTGTTTCTGTGGAAAGAGAAAGAGGAAGACACCCACCAGCTCCCCACGACACGACATAATGACTCTGTTTATTAGCATTAGAGCTGAGAGGAAGTGTAGAGCACGGATTTAAACGACAGGAGATCAAGCTTTTTGTGTGTGTTTGTGTGTGTGTGTGTGTGTCTATGTCTGTTTGTTTGTGTGTGTGTTTCTGTGTGTGTCGGGGTGTGTGTGGGTGTGTGTGTGTCTGTCTGTCGGGGTGTGTTGGGGTGTGTGTGTGTGTGTGTCTATGTCTGTTTGTGTGTGTTTCTGTGTGTGTCTATGTGTGTGTATGTGTCTGTCTGTGTGTCTGTGTGAGTCTGTGTGTGTGTGTGAGTCGGTGTGTGTGTTTGTGTGTGTGTCTGTCTATGTGTGGGTCTATGTTTGTGTGTGTGTATGTCTGTTTGTGTGTGTGTTTCTGTGTGTGTCTATGTTTGTGTGTGTGTGTGTCTATGTCTGTCTGTCTGTTTGTGTGTGTTTCTGTGTGTGTCTATGTCTATGTATGTGTGTGTCTGTGTGTCGGGGTGAGTCTGTGTGTGTGTGAGTGTGTATGTGTTTGTGTGTCTGTGTGCGCGCGTGTGTCTGTGTGTGTCTGTCTGTCTGTCTGTGTGTGTCTGTCTGTGTGTGTCTGTCTGTGTGTGTGTGTCTGCGTGTGTGTGTCTGTCTATGTCTGTCTGTCTATGTGTGTGTGTCTGTGTGTCCGTTTGTGTGCGTCTGTGTGTGTCTATGCCTGTCGGTGTGTGTCTGTGTGTGTGTCTGTCTATGTCTATCTATGTGTGTGTGTCTGTGTGTCTATGTGTGTCTGTCTGTGTGTGTGTCTGTGTGTGTGTCTGTTTGTGTGTGCGTGTCTGCGTGTGTGTGTGTCTGTCTGTGTGTGTCTGTGTCTGTGCCAAGTTACAGGTCAGATCTGTGGAGAAGCGATAGGGACGTATATTTTTGGCACCAATAAAATCACATATTATTTAAAACATGCGACGTAGATACATTAATTAACATGTTGTGGGACATTTCTGGCAACTGTTATGGACCCCTCAGCTGAAAAGTTACATAGTTCATCTTTAAGAATTCTGCAGTTTAATTCAGAAGCTTTTCACTTGAGTTTTTTGTTTTGTGTCTAATTTGTGGCTTGATACTTCACACTCTTATCTCACACCCAGAAGTGTTATATTTCCAGATTGAGCAGATGATTCACAAATCAAACAACCGCAGCACAAGGGACACTGGAGAAAAAAAATATAAGAACCTACTTGGCTCATAAAACTAAATCAATATCACCCAGGAAATTGCCGTTAGCTCGACGTCTGGACATCATGATCTGTTCCTTCGAATGTAAAGGTAAATAATGCAGATATTGTGCGGCGTGTCTTTCCTTTGGACGCTCTGTGGTTCATCATAAACTGACAGTGTTTTAGTGAGAGTGGAGTATAGTTCAGTCTTACCTTCTGAGAACACAGCACAGTGACAGTTCAAAGAGCCGCTAATGAGGAATTAATGACCGATCATTAGCGCGTTTCCACACTCACTGCAAAACACACAATGCCCAGGGGAGCGTTATTCCTGATTCCTTTGCATTAGATCCTGTGTTTATTGGACCATAATATGCCATCAATCAGGCGCTACTGCACGATGAAAAGTCTCTCTTGGGTAAAAGACTTTTTTGTGTGGCTAAATTGTCTAAAGAATTCATTAAAGGACTTTATTACATGAAATAAACGGTTTTAGTCTCCGTTTCAGGTGAATGGTAAACGGTCGCATTATTATAAAGCGCTTTTCTACCATCAAGGCACGCATCACGCACACATTCACACACACATTCACACACTACGAGGTGAGTTAAGTGTTTTGCCCAAGGAAACAACACCAGCGATCTGTGGGTCAGTGGATTTAACCACTCAACCAATGGCGTTTGTGTCAAGAGCGGGATTCGAACCGCCGACTTTCAGGTAAGTGGACAGACAATCCAACTACAAACCGACTTAATATCACTCACAGAAGCCGCACTTTCTCGTATACACAGTTTTAAATGATGAAAAGTTAAGACAGTTGCTATAGTAATTAACAACTCAGATCAAAATATATATTGCATGATTAACTGTCCTCAAAATGGCGTCATCTAATATGAAGCTGAAACCTACAAATAAATGTTACCAGTTACTATAGTTTTGTTTTTTCCTGGAATGTCTCAAACAGCAACTCTTTTTGTTAACTCTTTACTATGTTCTTGTTTTTGTTCACATTGTTTACAGTTTACATATTATTTAATAAAGGTTAGACACTGTCTGGCCAAAAAAATAAAGGTCAAACTCTCTAATATTTCATCGTTCTCCAATACTTCGTTGGACTCTGTGGTGGCCAGTCCATGTGTGAAAATGATGATCTCTGTCTCTCTCTTTCTGCTTCTCCCTCTCTCTACTTCTCTTTCTCTCTGCCTCCCCCTCTCCCTCTCTCTCTCTCTCTCACTCTGTGCTTCTATTTCTCTCTCCTTCCTTCCCTCTTTCTGTGCATCTCTCTCTTTGTCTCTCTCTTTCTGCTGCTCCCTCTCTCTGCTTCTCTTTCTCCCTCTGCCAACCTCTCTCTCTCTCTGATTCTGTTTCTCTCTCTGTCTCCCTCTTTCTCTCTCTCTCTGTGCATCTCTCTCTTTGTCTCTGTCTCTCTCTTTCTGCTTCTCCCTCTCTCTGCTTCTCTTTCTTGCTCTGCCTCCCTCTCTACTTCTATTTCTCTCCCCCTCCCTCTCCCTCTTTCTCTCTCTGTGCATCTCTCTCTGCCTCTGTTCCTCCCTCTCTCTCTCCTTTCTCTCTCTCTTTTTCTCTCTGTGTCTCTCTCTCTCTGTGCATCTCTCTCCCTGCCTCTGTTTGTCTCTCTCTCTGCTTTCTCCCTTTCTGTCCACCTCTCTGTGCCTCTGTTTCTCCCTCTCTGTTTTCTTTCTCTCTGTCTCTCTCTCTGTGCATCTCTCTCTGCCTCTGTTTCTCCCTCTCTGCTTTCTTTCTCTTTCTCCCTGTCTCTCTCTCTGAGCATCTCTCTCCCTACCTCTGTTTGTCCCTCTCTCTGCTTTCTCTCTCCCTCCCTCCCCCTCTCTCTCTCCCTCTCCCTCTGCTTCTCTTTCCCTCTCCCCTCTCCCTCTCAGCCTCCCTTTCTCTCCCTTCTTCTCCCTCTCTTTCTCCCAGGAATAACCTGGTCATTCAGTTTATTCTGTTGCTGAACTGTTGCTGAACCTCGACTGGACCAACATATTTGCCTAGTTAAATCCAGCCGACTTCTTCTTTTTTTGTGTCCAGGCAGTGTCTGTATCATGTGACATCCCCGTGCAGAGTCGGCTCTTCCTCCTGATCGAATCTCCCGGTCTTCCTCCTCCTCACATTGGATCTGTCTGATGCAGATTGCGGTTGGCCCCGCTCTGACTGGCAGGAGGCATCTGTCAGCAGTGGCAGGTACAGACACCTGTCAGGAGCCGGGCCTTTTTGAACAATGACTCTGGAGAAGACAGCGCCCGGGAAATCTATCTCTGCGCAGGACAGCCGCCATTATTCACAGCTCGCATCGAACGCACAGCAGCTCTGAGGTCTCTGCACCGCGCCGGAACCAGAGAGAGGTAAAAGGTCATGGTTATTTGTTTTATTTTTGTTCCGATACCGTGCATATTAATCAGCTTTAGCACGTAAATACGCCAGAGTTCGCCTAAGCCCCAGGACGGTTGTTCAGAGTCAAACATTCATGTCAAAGCCCGACCTTGTCATATCTCGGAAGCTAAGCAGGGCTGTTCCTGGTTTACCCTTGGACCGGAGAGCTTTGGGAATACCAGGTGCTACAGGGCGCCCCCGGTGGCAAAACATTGTGCGATTGCGTCCTAAGGCAAGACTCTTCGCTTAAAGTGTCTAGTATGAATGTGATGCGTGTGAGTGTGTTGGTGGAGGTCAGTCAGCTCCAGGGCAGCTTTGGCTACAATGTTTATTTTTATTTTATGTATATATTCATTTTAATTAGGACAGTGCGTATTAATCAACATGTCAACAAACAGCATCAATGTAAATATGCCGGAATTAGCACAATGGCTAGTTTACATCCGTTGTCCTAAGGCAGGTCAGAAACAGAAAACATTTAAAGAAACACACAGACGAGACAAAAGTGCACATAGACACGACAACAAGTGAACCACAATAGTCCATTCTCTGAGTTTAAGACGCCCCAAGAAGAAGATAATCTACCTGTGTGAGCATGTTTGAGTGTTCTTGAAGGTTGATGTGTTCCATGACTGTGATCCTCTGATAGACGTCACCATTTGGCCAAATTTGGTCCTGCGTCTCTGTTTGTCTCTGTGTTTTTTATTTATAAAATCCATTAATAGTGGAGGAGCAAGTCCATTTAAAACTTTAAAAATAAGACAAGCATCCATAAATACCTGATGACTTTCAAGATCCAAAATATTATACTTACTTAAGATATTTCAATAGTGATACTGTAGAGGCTTTTTGTCCAGTGTTTTCAATGGGTTTTTTTGAAGAGGGAGAACAGAGTGAATGAATGAAGCGGGGAATTGTGAAGCGACTTCGAGTGTCTGGGTTTTGTGTATCTTCACAACGACCTTCACAACATCATGATAATTCGATATATTGTCGAGCTAAATGTGTCCTTCACCCAAACTTCTGCTCATTTCTTGTGCTCCTCACTTGGATCCTTTTCGTTAGGATTTTCATAAAGTAAAATCGCATCCAATAAAACAAATTCACAACATGAGGAGTCTTTATATTAGTAATACTTTGTCGTGCCCGTCATGTTTTCACTCTTTTGAACAGTTCCTTAACGCGAACGGTCGGAACCAGATCTCAATTTTTAAAAGAAAAGAACGTTCTCTTTCTAATTTTCCTGCATTTTTACCCTGATTAACGCTGAACCAACACAAGAATCCGCACAAAAGCAGAGCAGGCGACAGGAGTGAAAGCTTTGAGCGCAAAAACACCGACATAACAGTTAGTTTTTAAAAATCATTAGCCTCTTATTACTGCAGTGCAACGTTTTATTTAGATGTTCATCGTTTTCAAGGATAAACACACTCCCACTCTGAGTTTGAACCATTTAAACAAATCTTTAATCTCATTTCTATCCGTGATTAGTTGTCGCTAACAAGAGTTCACGTTGGTTTCTGTAAATAGTAAAAGCGCCGGTGTTTTGAACGGATCCAAAACATTAGGATCCCGCAAAAGAACCGGAAGTCCCATCGCTATTTTTCGCCCAAACGCTTTGTTCTCTCCTCTCCATCAGCTCCAAACTGTTTATTTATGCAAAAGTTAATCATGTACTAACTACGCAGCTTATGTTAACGCTTACAACTGAGCGATAACACCCGAAAACGCCCGCTCGTCTGTGTAACTCCTCTCGGTTTCTCGCTTCCTCCTCTGCAGATAATGCCCTGAACATCCTTGGCAATGGCAGATATCACCTCTAGTCTCGGAGGCTTCTGGGAGCTGTAACACACTGCGCTCCGCCTGTCACCGCGGCGATGAATCATCCCCCAACAAGGATGAATGTAGACCCGGCGAGAGGTGGGAGTCGAAATATTCTTACACTCACCAAATCCTCTGCCCAGAAGGAGGACGACGGCACAGAACAATACCCAATAACAAAAGGAAATATTTTAAATCTTATGACGCAAACCGAATGACAAGCCGACTTTTGTTTTTGTGTAATCACGTCTGTCGTCCGCCCGCGCTAACAAGTCTCCAAAACCTCACTCTATTTTCTCTATCCTTCAACTCGGTGACATATACTCGTTTACTTGTTTGACAATGCCCTGGTGGATGCTATTTGCAGCACGGAGTTACACTGTTCAAAAAGTTTATCTTGAAAGGATTTAAATTTAAACTCTTTCAAGATAAACTTTTTGAACGTTTTTGGTCGCAGCACGTTACCAACACGAATCTGTGGGAATTAAAAGTTCAAATCTTCTGGTTTATGCTATTGTTGGAGCGTTTGATCCAAAGCAATGAAAGCTGAATCATTTCCGTGGTGATAAACAGGTCTGTTCATGTTTGAATCAGGTCTGTGGAGATGCAAGTCTGCTCATAGTAAGTGTACAGGTTTTTAGTACAGTTAAAACATGGAATACAGTCTCTTTAGTGCTTTACAGAATAAAAAAAATACATTAAAATCACAAATCAAAACATAAATAATCATCATAAAATTAACAATAAAACAGAAAAGTGCAGAATAAAAACCTTTCAGTCATATGCACAGCTAAAAAGAACCATTTTGAGCCTGGATTTAAACATTGTCAAAGTAGAGGCCTGTCTTACATCTTCAGGTTTTAGCTGCATAAAACTGAAACGCTGGTTCCTCATGTTTAGTCCTGACTCTGGGCACCAGCAGGAGGCCGGTCCCTGGAGTCCTCAGAGTGTGAGATGTTTCATTTTAAACTAACATGTGGGAGATTTATGCTCGTACTTCCTGGTTCTAGTCAGGACCCGAGCAGCAGTGTTCTGGATGTTCTGTTCTGTGTTAAGGCTCGTTTGGAGAGGCCAGTGAGCAGGACGTTACAATAGTCTAATCTACTGGAGACAAATGCATAGATAAGTCTCTCTACGTCTGGTTTTGACAGTTTACCTTTGATTTTTGCAATGTTTTTGGATGGTTTAAATACAAATGCAATTGATAAGATATTTTCATTAGATTTGTTCTGTTGCGCTCAGTGGTTATAAAAGTTTCAAATCACATTGCATTTTTGTATATCAGGCATCCTGTTGACTAAAGAGCCGTGCTTCTGAATGAACCCCTAAAAAATGGCTACTCCTGCAGATATCACACCTCTGGATGTGTTTCTTTGGAGCTATGTTAAAGATATCGTGTATCGAACAAAGATAAGTGGCATTACTGAACTAAAATAAAAGATACAGATGTGATTAGAACCATTGATGAGGCTCTGCTACAGCGAACAAGGCAAGAAATCCAGTCCTGCCTTGATGTATTTGTGCGACTAATGATGCCCTTATATGCCCTTATGTATTAAATGAAGTCTGATTAAGATATCTAATCAATTGAATTTATAGACGCCCTTTACTGTATATGTATTTTTAATTTAAGTTTTGGCTAAAAAAGTTACGCCGCTGCATTTTAAAATAGAAATAAAACGTACAAACTCAATAAATGAAGCCTTACACCTGGGTAAAGTTTGTTTTCCGAGGTTTCAGAGTTAGCTTGTTCGTGTGCACGCTCGTTGTAGGTGGTTGCCTGTTGGCCCGTGGGTGGCCCCTGTTATGCAAACGTCTCCATGTCGGATGAGATAAATTACGTTACAAGTTTTATTAAGGACAAACTGTTCCATCACGCGGCGTACTCCTTCATTAAAACATTAGCAGTAGTTCAGCCCCATATGAGCGTACACAATGTGACCTTTATCATGCACACAGTTTATTTGGCACTTTTTAAATGAAACAAGGAGATGAAATGCCAGCGCTTTACATAATTGGAAATACAGTGGAGGTCTTAAACACATGCTGCCGTACAAATAGACTTAGCTCTGTTGGTAGCTTTGAGTCAGCGGCGCTCATTTATCAAGCTCCGCAAATCTAAGACTTTTGTAAGTATGTAGAAATAAGC
Source organism: Periophthalmus magnuspinnatus (assembly GCF_009829125.3). Classification (NCBI taxonomy): domain Eukaryota; kingdom Metazoa; phylum Chordata; class Actinopteri; order Gobiiformes; family Gobiidae; genus Periophthalmus; species Periophthalmus magnuspinnatus. The sequence goes on along the minus strand of NC_047131.1, from coordinate 28,100,591 downwards.
TCACTGTGGGAAGGTTATCCAGCAGACTCATTTACAACTTTACAACACACTTAGTATAAGTGGATTTAAACTGCAAATTTTCACTTTAAATGTCCTATATTATGCAAAATTTCTTACGGAAAATTGACTCTTGTGAGCGTTAAGCCATGTTATAATGTTACCTCCTCAAAAAACAGACCTGGAGTTGTGTTTTGTTTCATTTACGCATGTTTGAGTAACTCTATTATTAGTCTGTCTACATCTCCAAAGCTCAAAATGCTCTGTTCCACCTTGTGATGTCATGAAGTAGTAGTTTTCAAGTGAATAGCATTTTTTTTTTGTCTTTTATTTAGAAGAGATTGGCAATTCCAGGGCTAAAATCATCCAATTGATTCTAGTAAAGTGTACAGAGTTTAAAAAACACAGTGGAGCACTTCCTGTATTACCACATGATGACATCACAAGGTGGAACAGAGTGTTTTCCGTTTGAGAGAAGAACTCAGCCTAAATTTGCAGGGTTTGTGCGTTAAACATGTGTGAATGAAACAAAACACAACAGGTCTGTTTGTGATGAGGAAACATTATAACAGATCAGAAAATAGTGTAATATGTTCTGCAATAACATGTGAAACCCTTAAAGTTCCCATCTATAATTCAATTGGCCGAACCGTTGTGTTGTATTCTCACACTTCACCACTAGATGCTGTCTACGTTACTGCTGTCTGATAGTGCTCCAGCTTTAGTTTGACAGAAAAAGCCCAGAAAACACAGGTAAATCTGAACAAAGAACAGGTGAGCGGAGAAAAAGTGATTTGACAAATGCTCTGGACTCGTCTGGACCATCTTGAGTTCAGGAGAAACTAGTAGCGGGAGGATTTTAATTTCTGACTGCGTTACATCCTGATACTATATGAGCGCTTTGTGTATCGGTGCAAACAGGGGCGATGTATTCTCTTCACAGCTGGGCTACAGTCAGAACAGCAGATGGAACATTTCACAATCTCTACAACATCCACCCACCCATAGAGCAGGAGGCGAGCTCATTCACTAAAACTTTATAATAAGTTCACTATTTACAGCCCTAATAAAGCATCAAGAGAGACTCAACTAAGAACGAACAAATAATCTATTAATACTCATTCAGGCTTCGTAATTACTTGAGGGGTCAGGGGTCATCGAGGGGCCGAGTTAAGCCTGCAGCACTCTAACTATTAGTTCATTATGATTAAAGTCTTTTCTTCCTTTATTAAAGCGAAACTATTCTGCAAAATGGACTTTTCAGAGTTTGCTTTGGCTTTTTTAACCATGTTATAGTTGATTCTTTCTCATTCATCGTTGTTTTTGGAGTGATTCATGCATGTTTGAGTAATGTTTAACCGCTTATTTTCAACGTCAGCTCCCGTCGGCCACCGCAGTTTTTTAACGTGGAAGTGAGCGGATTGTTTCTTTTATTAAGTTGTTTTAGATTAATAATATGATTTAAAATGTGTAAATTATAACGTAATGATCCACAGGTGTCATACATTATAATTATATAGCAGGTTCAAGCACAAAAGGTCTGTTTTAAGGCTAATTAAGGTGTAATTATTATAAAGTGTTATTAAATACAGTACAGTACACACAAGAGACAGGTACAGTATTTGTAAATCATGTTTTCAACCTTAAATTAAAGTTGAATGTGCTCTTTTTGGTGAATTTAAATGGCCAAATCTGAAAATAAATAAATAAATTAATTAATAATAATAATAATAATAATAATAATAATAATAATAATAATAATAATAATAATAATAATAATAATAATAATAATAATAATAATAATAATAATAATAATAATGGTATAAAATGAAATGATAAATGAACTTTTAAAATTTGGATTTGGAGAAATGTTTAATAATAATTCAGCAATAATTAGCAATAAAATGGGTCCTGTCATTTATATTCTTGCTACCAAATATCACTTGTTCACTTGTATCACTTGTTAGTAGCGTTTGTTCCATTTCGGTGCTGTATCTATGGCATTTACTTCTAGCTCAGTCCTTGTTATCTTGGCGTTCATCATCAGAGATACACTGCCTGGTCAAAAAGAAGTCGCCACCAAAAAAATAAAAGGTCACACACTCAAACCTGAACCTAGACCTGACCAACTGCAGCAACCCCAACATATTTACTAAGTTAAATCCAGGTGTCGACTTGTTTTTTTGTCCAGACAGTGTATTCTAACATTCTATAGGCAAATAACATTCAATACAGATGTAGGGCAGCTAAAATTAATACGGTTAAAATACAGCTTTTTTGTAACACAGTGAGCTCTTGGGTCTAGTCACTTATAGAAATGATCAGGTTCAACATTTGTAAATTTACCTTTTGGATATTTCATAACAAAGTACAATGTAATCAATAGGGAAATCTCATTCAAGAGCCTCAAAACTACCAAAAATGTAAATGTATTCTACAATGAGTTAAAATGGCACACACACACACACACCTATACCCAATTTCTGTTTGAAGAAAGAAAAAAAATCCAACGTTTTGTCAGCCACGTCAAAAGCATTGTTTCCACAGACGGCTCCCTGGTGTGAGTTTCAATGAGGGTGCCAGCCTCAATCACACTCACAGTCTAATATGAAGCAGATCACTATGTTACTTACACTTTTCTTTCAGGTTTTAGCTCAAAATATCTCCCCATGGCGCAACCGCACATGTTGCATTAGCAGCTCTCCCATCAGCAGTGTACAAGCCGGAAAATCAACAACATTATTTCTCGTTTCAGTCCTAGGTTTGTTTTTTTGGGAACTTTTTCTTTTTTTTTTTTGGAGGTGTTTTTTGTTTTTTTTGTTGACAGCTCATCTGTCACTTTCTCCAGTGTGATTTTTCAAAGGTAGGAGACGTGATAATGACTTCCTTTCCGTAGATAAAAAGACTGAAAAGACTTGTTTGTCACTTCAGCAGTACAGATTTTTTTAACAAATAACAAAAGACAGTTGTAAGATAGATTCAATTATGCATTTTTCAGAAGTGGACATATTTTTGCTCTGTCTAGGAAGCTTCAGTGGAGATAGTCACTCAAAAAACTGTAGTAACTTGTCCTCTGATGCTGATGGTTTGAATCCCAGCGTAAGTGGCACAAGACTGTTGTTGTGTCCTTGGGCAAGACACTTAACCTGCCTCACCCTCAGCGTCTGTCTGGTGTATGAGTGTGTGTGTGTGTGTCGGTGTGTGTGTGTGTGTGAATGGTTGAGTGGTTCCTTGATGTAAAGAGTTTTGAGCGCCTTGAGGAAATAAAAGTTCTATAAATGTGACCTTTTATTTACAACAAAACTTGATGTAATAAAATAAAATAAATAAAAATAAGAAAAATAGGTCAGTACATTCAAATGAAATGTTTACTTTATATTAAGTTATATTTATTTATATAAATTATTATTATTATTATTATTATTATTATTATTATTATTATTGCGTTATATATTTATTTAATTAATTTAGGTTGATCAAAAAACAACAACAATAAAGACAAAATTTGTAAAGATCTATTTCAATTCTGTATATCCATTGAACATAAAATATTAAAATTAGAAAAAGTTACACCAGGGGCATCGAACTGGGGGGGGGGGGGGGGGGGGGGGGGTAAAGGGAACTGTTCACCCAGGGCCCAGTGCACAGAGGGGGCCCCTCACACAGTCTCTAATGAGCATTTTTCATTAGACAACATGATTTATCATTTATTTTATTTTTCATTTATTATGTCTTTCGAGCACAGTACAATTCTTATTCAAAGCCTTTCAAAATATCATCAGCTCATCAGTGTAAAAAGGAAAAAAAAACACATAGAGGACACTGGTACATACTTACTGATCAATGTCGCTTTTTTGAGGTGTATACAATGGTCCGAGGTGTTACACTTAGTCATGTACTCTGTCTCTTTTCTAGGTCCAGCTAAAGCACATCTCATAAGCTCGAAAAAGAAGTGGGAAAAGTAAACTTGTCAAGTCCCATCCCTATCCTCCATCAGGACACAAATCAAGCACTTTGTATATGCTTCCTATTCAGATGAAGGAAAAAAGAAAAGGGGAAAAGAGAAAAAAAAAAAGAATACATATATGTAACCGGTTCATATATATGTATATTTAATGTATAATTACACAAAATGCTGCTTTTGTTTATCACAGTTTTGTTCATACCTGGTGTTTAATTTTATGTGCAGCGTTGGTCCTCCAGCCGCTTCTTCTGTGTTTTACTTTCTTCTTCGTGTGTCCTTCGTCTTGCTCCTGGTATAAATTTGGGCTTTCACTCCCGCCTCTTCCCTTTGCGAACCAGTATTGGGAAGAGGTGAGTCATCTATTGTGATCCCAATGTTAAAGTGTCCTCTTGTAATTACTTTTGTTTACATCTGTGGTTATATTTTATTTGTATTTAAGTTAATATTGAGCTCCTGTGTTGTTTCGTTGTTTTTGTTTGTTCATGTGGGCGAGTGCGGGGAGATGTTGACTTTGTCCGTTGTTTTCTCCCGTGTAGTGTGGGCTGGACCGACATGTAGCGGCGCATGTTTATAAAGTTTTGTACTTTTATGGAACAGATTAAAAGTGACTCCAAAAGCTCCTTAACACCTTACAACACAACGCAGACGTCCACCGGTCACATATATACCTATACACATACACGTACATAAACACATAGATGCAGACATATACATACACATAGTAAGTGCAGCAAAAGGTCACTGACAATAATTTCGATGTCCAGTGTTAGTACAAGTAACATGAGGCATTTCTAAATTGCAACAGAAAGAAAAACGTATCAACAATGGTAAGAGCAAGAGCACAGCGATGGTAAAGAAACAATAAGTACCGTAAATTTTGGACCATAAGCAGCGACTTTTTTCTAGAATTTTACTGGATAACGGCCACCGGGGGGCGCTCTCTAGCTGTAAACGTAAAAGCGAGACAGACGTGGGGAAAGATTATGCTCTGAAGAATACGCTAGTTTTGATTTTTTGGTCATTTTTTTGGTCATTTTGCGCATCGTGCCACAGCCTCATCATGGAAAACACATGAAGAAATGGATATGATGCAGTTTTTAAGATAAAGAAGGAAATAGAGCCACTGCACGTAAGCTCGGCATCAATGAATCCAACTTGGTCAATGTAAAAAGACGACAAAAGGAAATAAAAGCAGTACCCCGTGTTGGTACAGCTTTATTTTCTAAACCTGGAGGTATATTCATCCCGTGTTGAAGGCGTGTTGCTGCCAATTTTCAGGCACAGTTTTTTAAAAAAGCATGTCCGTGTACCGTCTTTCTGTGTAAATATCTCATGTTACAATATAAAAACCTGCGGCTTATATTCAAGTGCGGTTTATATATGTACAAAATTGATTTTCTTTTCAAATTTAGCTGGTGCGGCTTATATTCAGGTGCGCTCTATAGTCCGAAATTTACGGTATAAAGTAGAACCAACACTGATACAGAGACTGATTTGTACCCAGGCCCCAGAATTTGAAGCTACACCCCTGGATTACAGGATAAATAGGGACAACACGTCTTTCTTTTTATCCTTTCTGGGGGTTTTTTTTAGTCTAGAGTCAAGCTGCCCTTAAACTAGTTCCCCAGGTTAAGTCTTGTTTTTGTTTTATTTGCGATAACAGGAACTTCAGAGGATTAATTGTACTTTCAGGAGCCGAGTTGTTTTTTTGTTTTTTTCGGTTGACGTTTAGAGCAGAAGACAGGACGTGCCCGAGAGTGAATGTATAAGTTCGTCTAAAATTGATCGCCAAACAATAGGAAGTGGGCTTTTCCTCAAGGCTGTGGAAAAGCTGCAGCAGAATTTAAATCACCTTAATACTCTCAAAAGCACAAAAGGATTGAACACATTGTTTGCCCCCCTCTTCTCCGCCGTGTCCACCCACATCAATGCGAGTCTGAAATTTCTGTCCATCTTTCATTGTTTTGTCTCTCACCCAAACAGGCTAGCATCCATTAGCAGTGGCAGGCTGAGGATGGAGATGAATGGCTTCCAATTTTAGCCAGCCCTTCGGAGTGGCCCACGAGGTCCCTTAGTGTACTGGGCAAATGTGGTGTGGAACAGGAGATGTCCCACGATGCACCGGGCCAAAGCAGCAGGAGCACTGTGATTGTGGAATGCAAAACAGGACTGGGGCTGCTGTAGTATTTTCGAAAAGTCATTATTTCAGTATTTACCTCTTTCGAATGTGGAGAATTTAGAGTTTTACCCTTCCATGTGTGTGAGTATGTACTTGCAGAGATGGTTAAAACTGGCAAAAATAATAAAATAAGACGCCTCTGCTTGTTAGCTCACATTATTTGCCCTTATATTGTGCGAAAGGATCATTGACTTCTTCTTGTATCTGCTCCTGTGTCGTTCTTTTGTCATTAGCTTTAAAGCTCGTGCAGACATCAGTGCTGTTTTCCAATCATGGAGTAAAATATATTTTGTGTGTTGTCCCAAATTACATTTCCCAATCGTGTGTCATGTTTACCTACCAACAGTTGTTCATCCTGGTGTGAAATGCTCGCAAACACAGATATGACACAGTCTCATCTCTATAAATATGTGTTGTGTTACCAGTCTGGTGAGGGGTTGCCATTTGCTTTTCTATTGGATGTCATTGTTTTGCATAGAAAGGACATTAAAGGTATCTTAGTTTATTCAATGACTGATGTTTTTATTGCTCAAAAGTACTTTTAAAAGCATGGATTCTTACTTCCTGAGCACGGTTGCATCTCCACATATCTGACCTGTAACGTGGCCAGCTGATGTCCCCTGCATGTCGTCACGGTGATAGATATGATTCATGTGCATAGACTGTTTATACACATGGACATCGCTAACCTGCTAGCAGCGCGTTTCAAATAGGAAGTGATCCTGGGCGTGCTTCCGACTCCATCGACTCCAATTTACTTTACATTAGAAAACCGTCGCCTCTCTCTCTGTAACTGCGGCTGTCAGACTTCTATACCATTTTTTCCGCTATTGTCTCCGTAAATCAAGATATGAACTTTAATAACAGACAAATCAGGCGCCTTCTTTCCCAAAAGTCACTCCCGATAGTGTTAGCAACAGGTTTGATTGGTCTTCCCCTGCCCAACCAGTGGTGCGAACGGAAAGGGGCGTTACCTTCAACAGCTTCCCTCCAGATTGGCTCTTTGGTTGCTATGATACTCGTGGTCAGACTTCCTAATATGGAAATTGGCTCCAAATTCGTATATAACCTATAACTGCTAGGTTCGATGAGTTTCATTTGACTGAAGCCGAACGCTATGGGTGACGTCACACTCACTTAGTTCCACACCATATCATGGAACACGAGCAATTACATCTCCATAGGGACTAATAATAATGATAATAACACATTTTATTCATAAGTACCTTTCCAAACACCCAAGAACATGGTATAGAATAAGTAAAAAACATAAAAACAAGTGAAAAACTTGATGCCGATGTGTGTGTTTATGTGGTGTACATATCCTCGCACCCAGCTGGTCACCCCTGACTGTGCGCCCTCTTTGGCCTGACCTCAAACTTTTATTCTCTCAGACACAAACACCATCCACGTCCTTAACAACATATAGGTCTCAATACTCATAAGTTTTGGATGGTTATTTCATGATGCATTTTGTACATGGCTGTATATTACACACTCGGGTCAATTGTTTGTAATTTAAAAGTGCCTACAGCCCAGTCATCAGGATGTTTTTCTCAATCGCTGCCTTCTCTATTACATTCCGTTGTTGTGTCCTTGATCTGGTGTATGATTTTTTTGAACAGGTCAGTTTTGAGTCGTGATTTGAAAAGAGGAAGGGAGTGGATGTCGCGGAGGTCGGGCGGGAGTGAGTTCCAGAGCTGGGGAGCGGAGCGGCTGGAGGCTCTGGCCCCCGTGGTGACGAGACGGACAGAGGGAATATAGAGATGGAGAGAGGAGGAGGAGGATCGGAGACAGTGAGAGGGAGCGGCAATGTAGAGGAGATCGGAGTAGCATTGTGGAGCAAGGTTATGAACACAGACTGTATAAAGAAGTGGACTAAGTGAGTGTGACGTCACCCGTAGCGTTCAGCTCCAGTCAAATGAAGCTCATCGAAGCTAGCAGTTATGGGGCGAATTTGGAGTCAAGTTGCATATTAGGACTTCCGACCACTAGTATCATAGCAACCAAAGAGCCAATCCGAACTAAGGATGTTCGCTTAGCAACGCTGTCAATCAAACCTGTTACTAATGCTAACGGGTGGGGAAAGAAGGCACTTGATTTGTCTGTTATTAACATTTATATCTTGATTTACGGACAAAATAGTGAAACCAGGATCATGTAGAGCTGGTTAATACGAACATTAACCAAGGCTCACAGCAGCAGTTACAGAGAGAACGGTGAGAGTTTTCTAATGTAAAGTGAATTAGAGCCAGAGTCAATGGACCTGGAAGTGCGTCTATGATCACTTCCTGTTTAGAACGCGGCGGCTAGCAGGTTAGCTATGTCCGTTTATATATACAGTCTATTGTTATGAATAGCTTTGAATGTGGAGAAGAGAATTTTGTAGTTGATTCTTTGTTTTATGGGAAGCCAAAGAAGTTGTTGGAGAGTCAGGGTGATGTGATGATCCGAGCTGCAGAATTTTGAAGGCGCTGCAGTTTCTGGACGGATTTGTTAGGGAGACCAAAGACCAAAGAGAAGAGAGTTATAATAGTCAATCCTATAGCAGCTGTAGCAGGTGACAGACCCAGAAAAGTTACCCAGTACCTATATATATATCGTATAGGAAGCACCACTAGCATTCACATCCTCTGCCACTGCCGCCCCATAGTAGCTATTCTCTTTTTAATTCACTTTTTGGAACAAGAACAGCTATGCCTTTTCCCATGCTCCTGACCATTACCATAATGATAATAAAATGTCAGCTGATTAAAGGTGCACCCATTCATGTTAATTGCTCAATGAGAAAAGGTCACTCTCAGCATGTTCCAGCCCGGCACAGCCACAAACCCACTTTAATGTGAATCTCTCCATAAAACCATCCGGGGGGGAACAAAGACAGAGGCATGCTGACATTTGCAGGACATGCCTGGGTTGGATCCCTGGGCCACGTTTGAGACAGAACGCACTTTGTAATCCGGTGAAATGAGATGAGAAAGCCTGTTCTTCACTAGGAGTATAAACAGCAAGAACATAAATAATGCCTTTAAGGATGTGCACTGTGCAGTAAAACTATGGTAGTGAATATTTTACAACACACCTCGTAAGATTCATAATGGGGCCGTTATCGTTATGCCTTCAGAGTAACGCCGTGCAATATATATAGCCCAGGTGAAACATGAATAAAACTGGGTCCAAATGAAAGTGAAGTGCTAAAAGTTTTTGACTAGTTGATCACAATTTGAGATGGATGAGATACAGTATTTCTTCAAGTAGAAAATAGCTTCATATCCTAACAGATGCCTAAAAAGAATGACTTTTTCATCTCAGTGGATATAGCCTGGGTGACAGTAGCTCAGTTGGTAGAGTATTTGTCCACTTATCCAAAGGTTGGCTGTTTGAATCCCGCTTGTAGCTACCCTGGTTTTCTTCTCTAATAAAAGGACTTCACGCTCCTTACTGATGTTCATGTGCCAATGTTTAATCTCGTTCACACTTTCCACTTTCACACTGAAAACTAAAGGACAGATAAAGGACAATTTGCTTAACTCTAATATATACAATACATTTAAATAAATACAAAAATACAATGTTTACCGTGTTCGCCATCATGACCAGCAGTAGTTAAATCTGACATCTTTGCACTTTTCTGTATTTCTTCTGCTCGTTCTTTTACACTTTTCGTGGCTTTTACCATTTCAATCTGTTTAACTTCTGGAGCAAACATGTGCTCACGTCACTCACAACAGTAAATTATTTTACAACTAAGGTGGGACCAAAGATTCAGAACTCGGGTGAAAAGTTTAACAATGTTTATTTAATGAATGTTGACAGAGCAGACAGTTGAGAGTGAGGTCGTGTGTAGGAGGGTCAGAGACAAGGGGGTCCGTACCGGTTGGGGTGAACTGAGACAGAGGGTGAAAGGTTCGTACTGGTTGTGGAGAGTTGGGTTGGAGACAGAGGCGCGATGCAGGTTCAAGGAGTGGGATCTGGCAGAGAACAAAGATCTCCAACTTAGTGCAAAATAAGACATAAATGCAAAAACAATACTGAGCCAAGCAGACCAGTACCACTGAGGATACGTGGACGATCTGGCGCTGAGTGTCGGGTCCTCGGTCCCTTTGTCCTTCCCAGGTGCAGCTTGATTGTGGATTAGTTACAGGTGTGCATGGGAGGAGCCTGAATCTCCGCCCAGATCCAGGCTCTGACACAGAAGGGAGGGGGAACATGGCACAAAACACAAGGCAGACTAGGATCTCTTTTCGAAACAAATTCTAAGCTCTGGGTACAAATTATATAGGTGGATCCACACTACATGCTGTTTAATGAAAAATGCCCATTACAGACTTTATGAATGGCCCCTTCCTGCATAAACAGTACCCCTCCCCCCCAGTCCAACACCCCTAGTTGCTTCCTTAGGCAAGACGCTTAACCCACCTCATCCCCAGTGTCTGTGTACACTGGTGTATGAATATGCATGTGAATGAGTGACTTGTTCCTTGATGTGAGGCACTTTAAGAAACTTGAAGGTGGAAAAGTGCTATATAAAAATATCACCATATGGCCTATTATGAAAAATCAACTTAAGAATGACCTGTCATCAACAACAGAATGATTGATTTATAATGGAAAAAGCTACAGGCATGCATATAGAACAATAACATAACAATGCTTCTCTCTGCTGCCCCCTGCTGGTCTTTATTTTTCTTCTGTTTTCTCATTTGGAAACATTTCAGATGACGTTTAAAACATTGCCGATTCTCTATGTTGGGTCTAAAAAGTGAAATCTGGTTTAGCACATTGATTTAAATGTTTAAATTATGCCCAGACTTCCAGCACTGTCTCTGGAGGAGTGTTGTCGGTCTTGGTGTGTGATTTTGCCTCTCTCTCCCTTGTGCATTAGCTCTGATCAAAGCCCTGTTCACTGCTCCACACAGAGCAGCAGGCGGGAAAGCCCCTGGGCCCCACATGTGTGCCGAGCGGTTTGGGTTCGCTTCAGGCGTGTTGGAGAGGGCACAGAACAGCACCGTGCAGCCAAAAAGTGCTAACCAACTTCACGAGATTTAATTCCCCGTGGGACCTCTCTGTGTTTGTAACCATAGCAATACTTCTGTGGCGTAACAAGTATGTCCTGCCTCCTAACTGTGTCCTCTCCACTTCAAAAGAATGTCCCTTCTCTGAACCTTCAGTTGTTAGTCGTGGAAGCTTTTAGGGCGTGTTACATCAAACATTGTAGTGGTCTCAACATCGGAATAAAACATAATGTCTCCTGTATTCCTATAATTTTACATAACCGCAGTTGATAGTAGACTAAGCAAACTGCATACTTTTAGAAGTTGCCCTAAATGTAAAAATCCGTAGCTATTAAATGCCAAATGTACTTCGTGCTGCTTTCCTGGCACAAGAAGAACTATAATTTGGAAGCTAATGGGCCGAATCTAGCAGAGAAATCCAAAATGATGTAGTTACTAGACACAAGTACAGTGACAGTACTCTACGTGTTCGTACTAGTGTAACAAATACCAGGGAAATGTTATGTTCACAATCAGATTTTGAGTGTAATCGCATGGTTGATATCTTAAACCTCTAAACGCCTATTACACATTGCGCATTGATCAGCGACATTCACGTAAACAACACCCTAAAGAACAGAGCTTTTTCTCACTCCCACTATTTGTTCGATGAATGATTATATGCCAGTGTAAAACAGTACACGAGTTGCTCGCTCTAATGAGATTTACCCCAAGGCAGGGCATCCGAACAAAGCGATTGACTTGTTTTTGTCTGCCAATGCTAAGATACAGTGTTTGTTTAAACTTTTGCCAATGTGGGCTTGTACATTTGGCCTGGAACATTGATGTGTTCTGTGAAGTGAGGGGCTGGTAATTTTTCACCCAAAGATCAAAGGCCAAAGCGAGCTCCCCCAACACGTTTTCTGCCCCTCTGGTTCGCCTTCCCTTCTCCCCAAGCACGACAATAGCCCGGAGCACCCACACAAGCACCCATGCGTGAGTTATGGCCGAAGGGCAGAGGTATTTATTGGCTGGCACATCTTGTTTTTCCCTGTACCCAGCTGGTCACCCCTGACAGTGGGCCCTCTTTGGCCTGACTTCAAACTTTTATTCTCTCAGACACTTCACCAAAACTGCTTCAAACACTGCTCTGCCGATCATGTCCTTGACAAAATCGCTCTCAATACCCATAATTCTAAGTTTTGGCTGGTTATTTCACGATCCATTTTGTACGTGGCTATATATTACACACTTGGGTCAATTATTTCTAATTCTAAAGTGCCTACAGCCCACCCATCAGGATTTTTTTCTTTAGTCAGTTGAATGGTCAATCGTTACTGTATCTTTATTACATTCTGTTGTTGTGTCCTTGGGTAAAACTTTTCATATATAAGAATTATCGTCTATAAGAGTGTGTCCCTAAGCCTGTCTGTGTCAGGTAGGTGGTTATATGTTGGCAGAGACATTACTAATCCTGTTTCTGTGTTTCTGAGGAATGAAAGAGAAGAAATAATATACAAAACATCAACAGCAGAGTGGGGTTAAAGAAGGAGTATTATGCAAATTAGATTTATTTATTTATTTTTTTAGCTTTGTACCATCTTATAATGTTGTTCCGTCATCAAAAACATGCCTGAAGAGGTTATAAATGTCATCCATGCCTGTTTGAGTATTTTAGCGATCTCTCCCGGGTCCTTTTCGAATCCCCGTTACGGTTAACAGTACGACTCTGTGCAATGCTCCGCCCACAAGCCTACACCATCCCTACTCCCACACGAAAATTCTCCATAAAAACCCCAACGATACAAAACTGTTCACAAACCTGATGCGATTGTCTTGTGATAGCGCTCTGAAGGAGGAGTGACTTAGTGCGGAGAGAAAAGGAAGGAGAAACTCACAAAAATGAAACTTGTTTATAAGAATATGTTAATGGAGAATATAGCAGTTACAAAACAAAAGGTAGTAATTAATACCCCATAGAAGTAAAATACCTCCTCTTTAAGGTATTTTTTATTAATCCTTGTGAGGGAAATTCATTTTTTGTCCTGTCCAGTGCTTGGTGACCCATCTCCAGATCTTGGACGAGGCTTCAGGATCAACTTAACTGGAGGATTTTAACAAAGGCACATGTTTTTTGCACTGATAGGGGAAACCGGAGAACAAACTCACGCAGAGACAGGGAGAAGTTTGAGGTTAAGGTTAACATACACTTTATTGTCCCCGTAGAGAAATGTCTCCTCTGCATTTGACCCATCCTGCAACAACAACAATACGTAAACTCCGCACAGAAAGACCCTGGAGTCAAACCCACAACCTTATTTCTGTTAGACATTGTAGCTAGTAATAAGTACAATATTTTTTAGGTTTATTTTTAAGTTTCAACCACAGACTGTATATATAACCTGCTAGCCGCTGCGTTCCAAATAGGGAGTGATCATGGGCGCGCTTCCGGCTCCATCAACTCTGGCTCCAATTCGCTTTGTAGCAGCTACTGCCTCAGCATTTTGGTCTTAAAATGTTCATATTAACCCGCTCTACATGATCCTAGCATTTTTCTTTCGCCGTCATGTCCTTAAATCAAGATATCCCGGTAGCGTTAGCAACAAGCTTGATTGACAGCGCCCATTCCCTGCTAAACCAGTGGTGCAGACAGGAAGGGGCGTTACCTTCAACAGCCTCGCTCCAGATTGGCTTTTTGGTTGCTATGATACTTGCAGTCCAAATCCCAAATATAAAACCCGGCTCCAAATTCGCCGCTATAATTGCTAGCCATGTTGAACACTATGGGCAACATCACACTCCCTTAGGCCACTTCTTTATACAATCTATGGTTTCAATGTAAAAGTCTTTTGTATACTGCTCCACTTTCCACTTCCCCAGGTGTTGTCGCAGCCCCGATGAGCAAACTTGTATCCATGCCAGTCTCCTGCTAGCACTGCACCATACCCCCCACCTACCGCCGTCACACCAGTGTAATATTCTCAAGGTTGGTTTAACATTCACTGTACCTCCCACAAATCCCAAGTACAGCCTGGAGAAATGAGCACTCTGATGAATGAGTGGAGCAGGGCTGGGTCAGGGCAAGAGGCAAAAAATAAGATTCCCATTTTGGCCCATAAAAACACCTGCGACAGTCGGCGGTCCACTAAATGAAGACAGCCTGTGGGCATAAGCAACCTCGAGCTTAGATTATGGCTATTAAGAGGAGAATACCTGCTGGGAACTAAGATCACTGGACTGTACCGCGTGCGCCTCTGGCCTAGATACACCGTTGTGTGTCCTTCTTGGCTTTTATTTAGCTTGGATCGTGTTGGCTTCTTTGCCTTGGCTTCTCATTCTAACCCAGACTTTGAAATTGCATTAGATTGTATCCGGTTGAGGACATTGGAAAGTGCACGAAAATGAGATTAGTGCTGTTGCAATGATGAGTGAATCAAATAACATAATGTACTCCGCGCTGTCAGACTTCATTTGGGTTGTTGAATGGATGGATGCCAAACTATTTTTTTTCTCTAATCTATGTTTCTGATGTTTTTTTTGTTCTATCTTTCTTTAAAGGGTCCGTATTACGATATTTTCTGATCTACTGTATGTTATAATATTGATTACTACAACCGCCTCATGACATCACAAGGTGGAACAGAGCATTTTGACATTTGGAGATGTAGACAGACTAATAATGCAAAGTTGCTCAAACATGTGTGAAAGAAACAAAACACAACTCCAGGTACGTTTTTGAGGAGGTAACAACATTATATCATGGCTTAAACCTCACAAGAATCACGATTTTTTGTGTGCAATTTTACAGTATATGAATGTGCATTGTGTTCTGCGTCCTGATTGGCTGTTGGACTGTAGACCATTGTCCATCAGTCTCCTCCGTGCCGTGTCTCCTGTACAGTACAGAATGTGTTCAGACAAATTTACATAAACGTTGGATCGCAGTGTGACTCTGAAGTGCTGTATGTTTGCAATTTGTTTTCTCCCCGACAAAACCCACAATGTCGATGAAACGTTCTGCACCGACAAAGACGCCGACGAAGGTTTGAACTTTGAGAGAGTTTAAACAAGAGAGAAATGTGAGAAAATGTTAACGCCTGTGTGAGAAAAGTGTATAAAGTGTGTGGTGAGGGGTTTTACAGCAAAAAACATATAGAATAATTGTAAAAAATAAACTGACTACATCACGGATTTCACCTGTTGCGGGTTATTTTTAGAACGCAACCTCCGCGATACACGAGGGACTGCTGTATAGGAACTTTAAGCAGTTGAGAGAGTAGCGTAAAGTCAAAATCTAGTCCGGATTACTACCTTCTGAAAAGAGTTTTGTTTCTTTTTACTGCTTTTTAAATGCTATGTGTTTAATGTTAAGCTTGAGGATTATTCTACATTTTTCTTGAGACTGACATTAGCTGAGTTGTAAAGAGTTTGTCCACTGATCTGAAGTTTGCAGATTCAAATCTCGCTCCCTGGATAAACATCATTGGTAAAACAGTCAGATCCAATGACCCACAGGATGGTGGTTTGACCCATCTCCCCAAGGTGAATACAAATATTGCGTCCTTGGGCAAGACACTTAACCTGATTGCCCCCAGAGTCTGCGTACATTGGTGCATGAATGTGGGTGTGAATGAGTGAGTCGTTCTTTAATGTAATAAGCGTAAATGTAATTGCACCATTTACCATTGCTACTCATCCTCATTGGAACATAAAGTTTGCTCCATTGCACGATAGGGTCGAACATCCACTGCTGCTTTTGCTTCGAAGTTGAGTTGACGAATACAATCTGTCTGCTTTACTTTTTCCCTAGTGCTGCTATGAGACGTGCACTCAGCAAATGCCTTTCAGTTCTGTCAGGTCTAAACAGAAGAAGAATTTGACACCTTCACACCTGGGGTTAACCGCTCCAGCTATGTCTTGTCCGAACCTGTTGAAGCTTGATGTCCATCCAGTGTGTACGTTTACAAATGGCCTCTACATAGTTTTTTTTACTTATAGAACACTCCACATCTCTCAACAGGGTTCTCCCCAGTGGCATAGAACGATGAGGTACGTAGACATAAAACCATAGACTTTGCCAAATGAGGTTATAACGTGCACAAGTTTTCAAAAGTGTGACAAAGAAATGGCTGATATCGAAGCAAGTCTGCACCCAAGAGTATTTGTATATATGTGTATCTGAAATTGAGTGATTGTGTGTGTGAATACATTGGTATGGTTGTGTATGTGTGTGTGAACTGAATGTTTTTAGAAATGGCGTATTTGAGGAGCGTGATGTGTTCTATTAGATGTTACTCTTACTTAACATGAGCCTGTCCAGGGACTATAGGTTGGAAATGAGTATTTTCGCTATAACCTGGCACCATACATACATTTTTTCTGTTTTTTTAAGGTCAAAGTGTTGTTGTTCACTGTCCCCATCCAAATAAAAGCGTACCGTACCATACTAAGTGAGTGTGATGTTACCCGTAGCGTTTGATTCTAGTCTAATGAAGCTCATCTGGCTAGCAGTTATAGTGGCGAATTTGGAGTTTCATAGCAACCAAAGAGCCAATCAGGAGCAAGACACCCGCTTTGTCTGTTATTAATGTTCATATCTTGATTTACGGAAAAAATAGCGAAATAAAAACACCAGTATCATGTATAGCGGGTTAACATGAACATTTTTAGACCAAAATAATGATTCTCACTACAGCAGTTATGAAGAGGGATGACAGTTTTTCAATGTAAAGTGAATTGGAGCCAGAGTCGATGGACAAGTTGGTGACACAATGGCAATTTAATAATCTGATAACAAACTTTTATACACACCTGCACTTGTTTTTCATGTTTTACAGTATATGGGCTTATTTGTTTTTGATCGTTTTTTCGGTTTGTGTTGTATTTTAAACAGGGCGCCCATGAAAAAGAGAGCCCAAGTGCCCTGTATAAATAAAGATAGATAGATAAATAAAGTGCGCCCATGATCACTTCCCAACTGGAACACAGCGGCTAGCGTGTTAGCTATGTCCATTCATATATAGAGTTAACGCTTTGAACAAATAATGGCAACTGATAACATAATAACAGGTTAACTTCTTGTTTAAAACTACAATTGAAATGACGCAGTCCACTTTTAGACCTGGTTTAGCCTTAGATTAGACCTGGAATAGTCCTGTGATAGACCTGGTTTAGATCCGGTAGCGCTCGGAAAGCCAGATCTATTCTTTGCTGATACATTATTGGCAAGTTCTTATGGCGTTATTGGCTCTCCATACTTATTACATTATGGGCCTGTTATTACATTATGTCCTTATTACGTTGATCAGTTCTTATACGTCCGCAAACTCAAAATCAGGCTAAATGGTATCTCCACTAATCATTCAACAGTCCAGCTTGTGCATTCAGCAGATAAGTCTCCTAATTCTTCTGTCCTCTCATCTTTTATTACCAACCAGAATTCATCAAACGCGAACACTAAAGGTGAATGGAAGTGCTAAAATGGAAGATGGAATGGCGCTCTTGGCTGGCTTCTCCTCTTTCACTGGCCAAGCATTGATATTACAACAACTTTTGAATAATAACCTTGTAGAATTTCAAATGCATACACTGTCTCAAGGCTGCCTCTGTCTCTGCTCAGACACAATTTTCTATTAACCCCAAATTTGACTCCATTTAGTAGAAGGATTAGTATGGTACATTTGCGGTGGTCCTCCATCAGTTCATTAGTTCAGCCCGAGTTGACAGTTACTCAAAGTGATCCTGACGTGGCTATTGGCGACTGAAAACATTTTGGAAGTGTGGATGACCCATTATGTTTGTCTAACTATCGAGGATGTGACCGTGTTGAAAGTTTGACCTGGAGTTCTTGGCCGTTTGAGGGTCTGCCGCATTGTTAATGAAGGTTATTAATGTACAGTATGGCATTAAACAGATCACATGACCACACCAAGTTACAGTTCAGAACATTCTTGGAAAGCCTTAACGTCTCCATGGAAACAGGTAGCTGGTGGCGAATCTACAAGAAAAGTTACATTGTACTTTTTGATTATTTCACTGCTCAAATTTCCTTCTTAACCATATTTTTTTCGCATAAATGAGCTGCCAACCTCCATTTTAGCCTTATTTAAAGTAGTAGTACGTAACTTTCTGGGAATGGAAAGTCAACTGCATGAGTCTATGGATACAGAAATTTAAAACCATACTTTGGAACATACTCCATGCAGATAGATCAGTTTTATGCCATACTGCGGAATATTATAGCTATGGAAACAAGCATGAGAGAGTCCTCCTCCAGGTCAAATAGGAGTCAGGTTTGTGGAGATGCAAGCCCGATCACACTAAGGACCATAAACTGTATACATAAATGAACATAGCTAATGCGCTAGCCGTGGCGTTACAAATAGGAAGTGAGCGTGGGGGGCGCTTTCGGTTCCATCGACTTTGGCTCCAATTCACTTTCTATTGAAAAACTGTCACCGCTCTCTCTGTAACTGCTGAAGTGAGCCTCGTCAATTTGGTCTTAAAATATTCCACATGATCCTGTTTTATTTCGCTATTGTGTCAGTAAATCAAGATATGACAGATATGACATATACTAATAACAGACAAATCAGGACCCTTCTTTCCACGAGGCTAGCGACAGGTTTGATTGACAGCGTTGCTATGTGCCCACTCCCCGCCAAACCAGCAGTGCGGGCAGGAAGGGGCATTACCTTCAACAGCCTTGTTCCAGATTGATCGCAAACATGGATCTTGGCACTACAACTGCGAGCCTTGATGCGGTACATTTAAGTGTAACGTCACCCAACGCTATGGCTAACGTCACACTCCCTTAGTCCACTTCTTCATACAGTCTATGGCAAGGACGCATGTTTTTTAACTTAAATTTTCAGTGTAGCAAAAACATATTTTTCATTTATTTTTGTCTATTTTAGGGTAAAAAAAAAAAGTTACATACTATGGCTTTAAACTGCCTCGCTCCCTGATATGACCAGCAGAGGGTGTATGAAATAACTGACTAAGTAACTAAGGAAATTGGGGTTACACTAAATAATTTTGTAATATGTTGCAAAAGTGAAATACTAATGTCCAAAGTCCATGATGTCATACAATATAAAAACGCGCTAACTATGTGTAAAACGTCTTATTTATTCTGCCAGTATCCAAACTATTGAAGACTTTTTGATTTAAATTCCTCAAAACTCCCAGCAGCCTTGGCCGTCCTAACCAGATTGAAACAGATAGTTAAACGCTTAAGTGGAAGGGTCACAGTGGGCAGTCTCTTTGAACACAGCCCTCCCCTGGTGCGCTCCTCTCTCATCATCCGCCATCCAAACTCTATTGACAATCATTTCATCATTTACCCTGGCACCTCCATCACCAGCGCACATCTATTTAGGTTAGAGTCCCCCCCTGGAGACAGACGAAAACGGAGGGCTAAAATACTTGATGAGAGCCCATGGAGCAGCAAATCTACTAATTACGTCTAAGTGAAAGAAGATTGCGGTTGAGTAGGATAGACTTGACCCTGCTTAAACAGCTATTTGGGAATGCCAGAAGCGCCTGTTGTTTGGAGACGAGAGTGATAAATGACTGCTGTGTCTGCTGGTTTGGTTTGTGCAACTTGAAGATTTTCTCTAGGAAGAAGCCGAAAATGTGTGTTTTTAGAGTTTTAGTAGAATACTGCTTTTGATACCTGTGGCTTTCCGTATATTATTGAACCATTATTGTTATTCCTTTGCATTTAAAGGGGCGCGTATTATGCAAAATTAACTTTCTGGAGCGTTCTACCGTGTTAAAATGTTATTCTGTCATCAAAAAACATGCTTGAGGAGGATTTAGATGTCATCCATGTGCGTCTAAGTAATCTAGCGATCTCTCCCAGGCATTATTCAATTGTCTAATGAAAAAATGCCCATTACAGACTTTAGAACGGGCCCCTCTCTGCACTGGGCCCTAGATAAACAATACCCTTTACCCTCCCAGTCCAACGCCCCTGGTCAATTGTGCTCCAGTACTGCCATGTTTCATAAATACACAAAAGCATGAAAATAATATGCTACAACTTCACAAAACTGATGCGATGTGCAGTAGTTTCATTAGTGGGATGCATGCTGGTTATGTTGTGATGCCGTTCTGGAGGGGGAGTGACTTAGCACGGTGAGTAAAGGGGGAAGGGACCCTAGTTAAACATGTTATGTGGTATTACTTGATTCTTGATGATTGATTGACGCTGTATTATCAATGACAGGGGTGTAACCGCCAAATTCTGGGCCCTACGTTAAACTCTTCTTGGGGGGCCCCGCACTACATATTGTCTTGTGAAAAATGCATATTACAAACTTGTGAGCCTCCAGTTAAAGGGCAAAACTGAACTGCTATATCCATCCAATGTTTTCTAGTGCTAAAAATGAGAATAATTAGACTTGCTGAATTTGTTAATTGTAGTTTTGCCCAAAGACTCCCTCAAGTTCTGTGAAAGTCGTAATTGTTTAATCAATCTATTCAAGTGATTAGTGCCTTGACATGGGTCCGTAAAAGCAATGCTTGGCCTGAAGTGCAATCAGGATGTGGGAAAGCATTAGCAGAGTGATTCACAGTGAAATTGTGTGCGTGCGTGTGTGTGTAAGTGTGTGTGTGTGTGCTGGAAAGAGCTGTCAGTTATAGACCAGACTGAGCAAGGAGCCTCAGATATTGATTGAGAATTTTAGCTAGTGGCCAATAACAATTTAATACAGAGACACCCAGAGCATAAACAATTACATCCTTAATTAATCCAGCTGAAATGAGGAGCAGGTTGGAGCCATGTTTAATAAAAGAAGATGAAATGAGCAAAAAGCGACATATACAATGTAGCTTAGACTCATTTTAGCGTTTAGCGTTTTCACAGTAAAACAGCACAAAAACAAAGCCCTGATCATGCAACTGAATCAAAGTTTGATCAAAACATTAAAAGCATGACGCGTTTCACTGAGGAGCTTTTTATGGCACAGTTAGTTACAGGAAACGTACAGTATCAGTCTGAAAAGTCCCAAAAGCTCCAAAAGCAAGTTAGCCATGGCCGATATCTGTTTCCCCAGCCATGTCCAAATTCGTTAAACCACACCCCATGCTGAATTAGAACTTTTTTTTTTTTCTGGAGGCTATATGAAAGACTTGGTCACACAAAAATAGGATTGCAATTAGCCTGACATTTAGATTCCTGTGATTTTGTTCTGCTTGCTCTGCTACTTTCTGATAATCCATAACTATAATGTAACCAGTGAAAACTGAGCTGAAGATTCCATCCTTAAGTCGCTGTTATGTACAGATGATAGCTTAACAATGAAGATGAAGTAGGCATTAGTAACTGGGCTTAGTTTACTGCTCTAAATAGTCTCTAGTGGAGCATCTTATAGTGTCCCTTTAAAGCAGGGGTGTCAAACTCAATTTCACCGAGGGCCGCATCAGCAAAATGGTTTGTCTCAAATTTGCAAAGATATAAAAAATATGTCTGTGTAACTGCGTAACTCCTGATAAACTGACATTTTAAGACATTTAATTTACCTTGTCATGGGCCACATAAAATGACATGGCGGGCCACATTTGACCCCCGGGCCTTGAGTTTGACACATGTGCTTTAAAGGGTCCATACTACGCTATTTTGTGATCAAAAACAAACCCATACGATGTTTCATTCACCCATGTTTAACACACAAAGCCTGAATATTTAGGCTGAATTCTTCTCTCAAATGGAAAACGCTCTGTTGCACCTTGTGATGTCATACAGGAAGTACTTCACTGTGTTTTTAAACTCCATACTCTTTACACAGCTAGAATAATTTTGATGATTTCAGACCTGGAATTGTTCATCTCTACTGAACTAAATGTAAAAAGAAGCTGTTAACTTGAAAATGGCCACTACATGACATCACAAGGTGGAACGGAGCATTTTGAGCTTTGGAGACATAGACAGACCAACTTATTTCAACATGTGTAAATGAAACGAAACACAACTCCACAGCCACAACATGACTTAGAGCTCACAAGAATCAATTTTGTGTGATATAGGACCTTTAACACTGACCATCCTTCTCCAGCCTCATCATCTTTATGTTCTGCAGAGTCACTGGACTGTATGCATTAACACGTTTGTCCCTGGAGTTTCTTCTCTTACTATTTTGAACCCGCACACTCATAACCAGGCAGACACGTCCTTCACATTCAGGCTTATTAAATGTTCGATAGACGCCAGGAGACTCACACATGAGACAAACTGCCATCAGCAGCAGTCCTCTGGGCCTTGGCATTTCACACGTACCTCAACAGCAGTCTAACGTGACAAGGACATGTCATCCCTGAGCTGTTGGTGTGGATTACACTGCGCCCCCATTACATGCCTCTCTGAGTGGGGTCAGGATAATTGTATACTTAGTTACATAAATTAAATTACTGTTCTCGTCAAAGTCTTCACGGTGTTGCTAAGAGAGCCAAGATGAGTGTATGTACTGTATATAAAAACCAACATACGCAATAGAACTTTAAACTATTGACAAAATGTGACTATAACTTCAGCCATATCAGTTTGTTTTTCATGCAGTAAACTTGTCTATGTAATATGCACATAGTTTGTACTTAGATTGAAGGTCCTATATCGCGCAAAATTGGTTCTTGGGAGGTTTTATCCTTGTTAGAACGTTGTTACCTCATCAAAAACAAACCTGGAGTTGCATTTTGTTTCATCCGCACATGTTTGAGTCATAATTATTCTAGTGAAGGTGTATAGTTTAACAACACAATGGAGCACTTCCTGTATTACCACATGACCACGTTTTCTGTTTGAGAGAAGAGCTCATCCTAAATATGCAAGAAATGTGTGTTAAACATGTGTGAATGAAACAAAACGTAACTCCAGATCTGTTTATGATGAGGAAACAACATTATAACATAGATCAGAAAATAGTATAATATGGGCCTTTTAAGTATTATAGCCTATAATCATATAAATTGTGTTTTCTAGCCCATTGAGCAAGCAGCTTGAAACACCGCTTGCTCAACGTTCCCGCATAGTCGAGTCTGCGGTTGCACATTTCTCTGCAAAACAGGAAAGAATAGTTTAGTTTAGAATAGGCCAAATAATATTTATATGCCCCACCTCCCACAAATTACACATTTGCAATTCTCACTCAAACCATTTCTCTCACCGAGCACCATCCCTGGCTCCGTGCTCGCTGTCCCTGCCAACAAAGAAGCCCTTGGCAAAGTCACCCCAGGTTCGCGCTGCCCTCCCTGTCTCTCCTCCAATCAGATATCAGATCCGTCTCTCTACCTCTGAGTCATGTTCCAGAATGGGCCGCTAATTGGTTTTCTCCCGCGATTAAGTCAAAAACAACCTTCATATTAGAGTTTAATGTGCTCTAATGACTCCATTTGCGGGCCAGTGGCTAATTACGTCAATGCTTGTTTATAGATAGCCTGGTTAATTGATGGGCATTAGCGTAACACTGTAAGTCGTTTAGTAAAAAAAAACAAAAACGTAAGGAACAGGTACGTTTAGTTTTTAGACGTTAGCTAAAACAGACCCAGTAGATTCATGCATCTCGCTGTGTAATTTGTCTAACAGCCCTAAATGTTAATGATAGCTCAGAGGAGGCAGAAAAACCCATTTAACACTGACTGACAAATGTGCTTACTCCTCAGCAGACACATTCTGTTTTATTACTGTTGATTGTATTCGGGATTTTTAAGTCGACGTGTGTCATCTCCGACGCTATTAAGCACTCCAAAGGACAAACTGCGCCATTTAGCATCATGACTCATATTGTCTGACAGAATGACAACAACAAGAAAAACGAAAAATCAGAAAAATGCGGGGGATCTGAGGACATCGTCACCGCTATCAAATCCGATTCTTAAGATTTGCCAAAAGTCACGACCTTTTAGCCCGGAGGTGATGTCTGCGTGGGACTTTTGGGCTCGATAAGGCGGTTGGCGATGTACACAAGTCAGCTGGAAGACAAAGATTTGAGATTTGAGAAGCGTATATGCCTTCAGGTTAGTGGGGCTAGCTGAAAGAAAGGTTGTTTAAAGCCGGGTTGTCTGTTTTTGCACAGCTGCAGTCCTGTGATAAAGTAGAAAGCGGCTTGACAGGTGAAGCCTCGTGTCTTTCCATTTGCTGAGCTCGTTTTCGGCTTAAATTAGAAGAAAGAAGAAACAAGTGCAAAGATATGGTTCCTCTTTCCCCAAATGTTATTATTAGTATGGACATAGGCACTGATGAGGCATTAAGATTGCTGAGTACAAAGATTAAGCTTTTTACATAGTCTGCATAATGTTCTAATCAGACTTTATTAAAAAAAATGGACTAAGGGAGCATTTGGCTACATTCAAATGAAGCTCATCGACGCTAGCGGTTATAGAAACGAATTTGGAGCCATATTCGGAATTACGACCGCGAGTATCATAGCAACCAAAGAGTCAATCCGGAGCGAAACTGTTGAAACCGCACCGCTGGTTTATCAGGGAGCAACTGCTTAGCAACGCTGTCAATCAAACCGGTTGCTAACGCTACTGGGAGGGACCTCAGGGAAATAAGGCGCCTGATTTGTCTGTTATTAATGTTCATAGCTTGATTCATGGACAAAGTAGTGAAATAAAACACCAGGATCATGCAGAGCGGGTTAAAACGAACATTTTAAGACCAAAATGACAAGAGAGGTGACAGTTTTTCATTGTAAAGTGAATTGGAGCGAGAGTTGAAGAAGCCAGAAGCGCGTAACACGGAATAGCTACATCCATTTATATATACAGTTTTGGTTCTACGTCATGATCCCTGACGGTTCTGCCTTTTTCTACACTTTCTCCCCACCCTTCTGTGTCTGAGCCTGGAGCTGGGGTGGAGATCTTGGCTCCTCCCATGCACACCTGGACCTAATCCGCAATCAGCTGCACCTGGGAAGGATAAGAGGAGCCAGGACTTGACACTCAGAGCCAGATCATCTACGTATCGTTGTGGTACTTCCTGCTTGGTTCAGTTCATGTTTTTGCGCTTTTTGACTTTGCTAAACTGGACACTTTTACTCCTCACCAGATCCCGCTGTCTGGACCCACCTCCCTGCTCTTCTTTATTGCTACTGTCCGTCCCGTGTCCATCTCTGCTACTCACGCTTAACCGCAAACACCCCGCTCCCGACTCACCGACTGATCTACCGTCATTTTGCACTTCTGTAAATAAACACTATTAAACCTTTCCCGAGTTCTGTCTTTTTGGTCCTTCCTGTCAGACGTTAGGCCATGACAGTGTAGCTATTTTTAAGTACATCGATTTTGGGACTTTCTTAGACTGACACTTTTTTTAATCTCTTCTAGTTCCAGAGCATGTTGTAACCGTCACATCGCATCATATCAAGTAGGGCTAATTACAACGAACAACAAACCATTAGCAAGCGGGGGCCACAGCAGGCAAAACGTGAGCAATTTAATAGTACGGTATTCAGTGAGTCTAAACAAGATGGATTCCTCTGCCTGTGCCTGAATTTCACTTTTAATGGAAATCCTACTAATTACATCTTCAACTCTCATCAAAGTGAACCATCTGTTAGCGGATAACTCTAAATCTTCTCCCCATGTGCCATCTGCTCCCTCAGCATAGGTTCTGTAGTGTTCCTCAAACTCACGAGAGGATGGATGACATATTTTCACTGCACCAATAAATGTAGAATCGTATTAATATTAATGACTGAAGTTTTCCGCTCCTAAAGTCGAATGGATTGTGTTCTTTTCACTCACCATCTGTGTGAACGGCAGGAGGTCCTATACCTAACAGTGTGCTGCTACTGCTAATTACCCCGCTAATGGTAAACACACTGATAGTATCTAACTGATAGATTACCATGACAAAGCATAGCAACATAAAAGAACAAAAATACTGCTAATGTAGATAAAAAAGCGCTTAAAGGCAGCAATTGGTTAAGGCCTAACTTATAGTCTCTGTTGGGCTGCATAGGCTATTTGTTTTATTTTAACCTTTTTAACCCGAAAAACAAACAAAAGAAAAACATCTATAGGTCTACCACTCATCCTAGTCTTATTATTATTAGACTACTACGTCATTCATATGGGCTATTAGTCTTTTTTGTGTATTTGGATGCCATTAAATACACTGAAGTACCGTAGTTTTTCTTTTGTTTAAATATTGAGTCATTTGTTGTAGAACCAATGCTGCTTTTCTTGGAATTCTTGTGCGTTATTGTTAAATAGTGTTAGGCGTTATAAGTCATTTTTACTTCAGCCTAAACCCTTTCAGTCATGATAGCGATGTTATGTACAACCTCATACAAGTTGAATAATGTTTGATTTTGAATGGAACGACCGAATAAAATACTTACTACCTTACAGCCTTTGTAAACAGACAAAATAAAAAAAAAACAACAACAAAAAAACTAAAATGCCCATAGGTGTACCACTCATTCTAGTATTATTATTAGATCACTCTGTTGTTAATATGGGCTGTTGGTCTTTTTTGTGTATTTAGGTGCCACCAAAACACTGAAATAACCTTGATAAAACAGACAAAAAGAGAAAACAATAGAAAAAATAGATTAACAAAAACAAATGTACCTACATCACTACATGATTAATATGGGCTATTGGTGTTTTTTCTGTATTTGGATGCCACCAAAACACTGAAATGACCTTAGTAAAACAGACACACAAACAAAATAAAACAAAACAAAATGCCTATAGGTCTATCACTCATCCTAATAACAGTCTTTTATTATTATTAGATGATTATTATGGGCTGTTGCTCTTTTCTGTGTATTTGGGTGCCACCAAATACACAGAAATAACCTCAGTAAAACAGAGACAAAAACAAAACAAAAACAAAAATGCCTATAGGTCTACCGCTCATTCTAGTCTTATTATTTGGCCACTACGTCATTAATATGGGCTATTGGTCTTTTTTGAGTATTTGGGTGTCACCAAGAGAGTGAGAAGTAACCTCAGTAAAACAGATGCCAAAACAAAACAAACAAAAAAACAACAACAAAAAAACAAGCGCCTATAGGTGTACCACTCATTCTAGCCTTATTATTATTAGATCACGCTGTCAATATTAATGTTAATGTTAATATGGGCTGTTGGTCTTTTTGTGTATTTAGATCCCAAATACATGAAATAACCTGGCTCCCTTTTGTCCTTCCCAGTTGCAGCTTGATTGTGGATTAGTTGCAGGTGTGGATGGGAGGAGCCCGAATCTCCACCCAGCTCCAGGTTTTGACACAGAAGGGAGGGGGAAACAGCACAAAACACAAGTCAGACTGGGATCTTCACAAAAAAAAAACAAAACACAAAAACCAAAAACTAAAATGCTTGTAGGTCTACCACTCACCCTAGTAACAGTTTTATTATTATTAAATCACTATGTCATTAATATTAATATGGGCTGTTGGTCTTTTTTGTGTGTTTGGGGGCCACCAATAGAGATAGAAATAACCTTAGTAACGCAGAAACAAAAACAAAACAAAATGCCTATGCGTCTATCACTCAGTCTTTTATTATTATTACATCAATCTGTCATTAATATGAGCTGCTGGTCTTTTTTGTTTATTTGGACACCACCAAATACACAGAAATCACCTAAGTAAAACAGACACAATAAAATAAAATAAAATAAAATTAATGCTTGTAGGTCTATCACTCACCCTATTAATAGTCTCATTATTATTAAATCACTATGTCACTAATATCATTATCTCATTAATGGCTTTTTTGTGTATTTGGGAGCCACCAAGAGAGTGAGAAATAACCTTGGTAAAAAACATGAAAACAAAATAAAACAAAAACACCTTTAGGTCTACCACTAACCCTAGTCTTATTATTGTCAGATCAATAAGGCATTAATATGGGCAACTGGTCTTTTTTGTGTATTTGGGTGTCACCAAGAGTGAGAAATAACCTTAGTAAAACTGTCATGAAAACAAAACAAAACAAAACTGCCTATAGGTCTACCACTCATCCTAATAACAGTCTTTTATTATTATTATTATTAGATCACTTTGTCATTAATATGAGCTATTGGTCTTTTTTGTTTATTTAGATGCCAAATACACTGAAATAACTTGAGTAAAACTGACACATTTAGGCCAAAGTAAAACAATAAGAAGCAATTGCAATCATGATATCTTATTGAAATGTTTATCCAAGTCATTATTATTCTTTTAATTTGCCATTTAGTGAGTAGCCTACTCGGTTATCATTATTATAAGTGATTCCAACTCCAGCGGGGCCATGGCGAAGGCGTGAGGCTTATCCCGGGACAGTCCGACCTCTCCTGCGCCACGGCTCCGCCTCTCCCCGAGCTCCACCGCGCGCCTCCGAGCACAGCCTGCCTCCGCCCGAAGCCCCCTGAGCTCCTACTGCTGCCTGTTGGCTCAGCTCCCTTCTGCCCTGTCCCCCTGAACCGGACGATCAACTGGACTTCACGAATGCCTCCCTCTTTCCCCCTGACCTCGTGGACTTTCGCCACTAAACTCAAAAAGGACGACGCGCAACAAGACCGGATAAGTTTTTTTTCTACTTGTACGTAGTTTTTTGTCGCTTTTGCCCCGTGGTGGATACACACAGACGAGGCAGGCCGGTGGAGGACGACAAGACGTATGATGTGGATTTGGTATCTTCTGCTTGGTTCGAGCTCGAGAAGCGTGGGTAAGTTTTTACGCACGAAAAGTAATAGTGTTGTCACGGCGCGGACACGCTTCAGCCGAGCTTCCAGATGGGTTTCCAGGAGGGAGGGGGGTAAAGAACGCGTTTGAAGTATACACAACCAACTTTTTTTTGTACTTTTGAGCTTTTACGCAACGCTTTTATGCTGATGTGTCTGGGGAAATAAGTTGTTGTCTCCCAGCTTTGGTCAGTCAACGCTCTCTCTCTGTGTTATCTACTCGCTTCTGAATCTTCCATGCATGGCGAATAGAAGCATGCCCTCCCACATCTGAAAGTAAATAGTATCCAGACAGTCTCCGCTGCGCCATATCCATCCAGCGTGTGTGCGTTTTAGGGCCAGACGAGATGGGGTTATGGTCTCCTCTCCGGGCTAAGTTATTACCGAGAGGTTGTTGACAGGGCAATGTTGACAAGTCAATCTTTTTTCGCCCGTATCTTTGGTTGTAGCCCGCCCTGGCAGCAGCTGCTTGAGGCCCCTGGAGGATAGTTTTCATTTACACACGGGCAGAGGATTGGTGGGCCTACCTGTTTGGTTTGTAGTGTTAGTTTGATAGTCTATAATAGAGACTTCAGGCTGAAAGTTGTATGCATAGTTCATTCTTAGGCTGTTAGTGTTAAGCTATGGATAAAAGTCACTCCAAAATATCACATGAATCTAGTCGCCACCTGGATTTAACTAAGCAAATAGGTTGGGGTCGCTGCAGTTGGTCAGGTCTAGGTTCAGCAACAGTCTGTGCTCAAAAAATGAGGTCAGCTGACACCTGAATATGCTGAATGACCAGGTTATTCCATCAGTGGATTTTTTTCTTCCCTGATGGCACGGGCATATCCCAAGATGACAATGCCAGGATTCATCGGGATCAAATTGTGACAGAGTGGATCAGGAGCATGAGACATCATTTTCACACATGGATTGTCCACCACAGAGTCCAGACCTTAACCCCATTGAGAATCTTTGGGATGTGCTGGAGAAGCTTTGTGCAGCGTCAGACTCGACCATCATCAATGCAAGATCTTGGGGGAAAATTAATGCAACACTGGATGGAAATGCATCTTGTGACACTGCAAAAGCGAAATCAAAACAATGCCATGGCAAATGTGTGACATAATCAAAGCTAAAGGCGGAACAACCAAATATGAGAGTGTGTGTGACCGTTTTATTGGCCAGGCAGTGTAGTTTGTCATATGAAACAGTGGTGCTTTACGCTTGCTTTTTTGTTTATAGTTTGAACATATGCAACACTGCTTAATATTATCAAGAACAGCCCTGTAGCCAAAGACCTATACTACAGCGACGGTCAAATATGATACAAATTGGCCTATATGAAACTGAATGTAACATATTTTAGTTAGGCCTGATACAATTTAAAAAGGCGCCAGGTAGAA